>NC_082694.2:70314911-71014628 GCF_949987515.2 Delphinus delphis
CTAGTCATAAACTTTTTTTTTTAAGGAAAGTAAACATCCCTTAAGCAGTTTTAACTAACTGGTTTCTTCTATTTTATTTCTTGAAAAAACAGTATACCTAGAAAATCAATGAAATTAATTTTCATTAAAAAGGCACACAGAAATTTTAGGTCTCTATTTCCAATAGCTTAATGTCCTATGTCAGCATACTTAAGTATTTTTATATAAATAGTAAAATTCACCCATATTAAAATAAAGTAATTCCTTGCTCTAGATAATAAATCAAAATATTTTTATTATTACCATTACCATGGATAATATAAATGTTTTAAATTCTAAATAGAGTTCATTCTGATAGTGGATTAATAGTTACCTTTCTATTAAGATTTGATATGCCAGAGAAATTTTTATTAATTTCCATTTTGTAGCTTCTTGGACAGAAAGCCACCAGTTCAGATGAACAGTAGGGCAGCCACATTCCCCAGTTTGCTCATCACCACTTTTCTGGTAGAGTTGGGATTTGAACTCTGATATTCTGCCTCATTATGATGAATTAATCAAAATATTTTTGCATATGAATGTAAGTGCCTTATTCTGTGATATTTTGTGCTTGTTTTTCTTGCAGAATAGCTTAATATCTAGTCTTTATATTTGGATATCTGTAATGTAAATAGGATTTAAAGAACATATAAATGACTTTATAGGGACTGAAGTCTTGGCATTTAACTTAAAGCTGTTTCATATTTTTGTAAATTTTAGTTTTTGTCTAATGTTTAGTATTATTGGCAGTATAGGGCATTGTTAACTACTTGTGAAAAAAAATAGTGGAAAAATCAAAGGGGCAGCCGGAGAAAAACATGCTATCTTTTGTATTTTTCATCCCCCTTAAGAATACTGGTGAAATTTTAGATCGGGATATCAAATGTGAACTGGAAAAGATTTTTGTCATATAATTTATTAGTAATAACAAAAGCTACCATTTATGTCACTTGTGCTAAGTTAAGAATACTGCAGAATGTTTTACTTAATGTTCCTATCTATGAGGGTGTTACTACCCTCATTATACAGATGAAGGGTTAAGATTGAGAGCTTTTAGTCATCAATATTATGTCTTAGAGCTATTAGGTGCAGGCTATTTGAGCTCTATACACTTTGAAGCACTTTCATATTTTGCATCGATTAAACTTTTTCCCCCCAACTGAAACCTCTTAATTATGTTAATAACATCCTTTACAGAGACCACCAAAACTGAGTCTTAGTCAATCCATTGTATGCTGGTTTGGAGTATTTGTTATAAAAACTTGAAATGCGGAAGAAAATAAAGCAAATCCCACATTTGTAGTATTATGTAAATTTGTGTCATACATTTTAGTATTCAGGATTTCCTAATGATAGTAACAGAGTAAAATTTAATTGCCAGGTAGATGATTATATCAGTTTCCCTAGAAATCCCTTCTATTTTTTGATTAAGGCAAGCATAACACCTGTTGCACAAAGTGTTTTTCTTGTATCAACTCCAGCATTTTTCAGTATGGTTTACAAAAATCTCTATATCTTCCCACTTTTCTTAAGCAGAAGTTGTAGCAACAGAGTTCTTAGACTTCAGTGGCAGTATGTTTTCTTCCAGTAACCAAATGGGCTGTTTGAGGGGGAGTTCTGTGTTAGAAGTGAATCGGCCTGGAATAGCAACTAAATATAAAGCCTCACTTATACCCACACCAATGCTTTTTAAGTCTTTTAAAAATTAATTAATTAATTTTTGGCTGCGTTGGGTCTTCGTTGCTGTGCGCAGGCTTTCTCTAGTTGTGGTGAGCGGGGGCTACTCTTCGTTGCGGTGCGGTGGCTTCTCTTGTTGCGGATCACAGGCTCTAGGTGTGCGGGCTTCAGTAGTTGTGGCATGTGGCTTCAGTAGTTGTGGCTCGCAGGCCCAGTAGTTGTGGCGCACAGGCTTAGTTGCTCCACGGCATGTGGGATCTTCCCAGACCAGGGCTTGAACCCGTGTCCCCTGCAATGGCAGGCAAATTCTTAACCACTGCGCCACCAGGGAAGTCCCTACACCAATGCTTTTGATGCATTTTTGCTTTTGTCCAATAGGTTGTGCATTTTCACTCTTTTAATTTGTTGGCAGAAATAAATTTTGTTTAGGTAGAGTTGTAATTTTATCTGACAAATCATTGACTATACTACTTTCTGTAATGGAAATAAAAGGAATGTATTTCTGATGTTCAAACAGACCTCTGATTTTTTTTGCGTGTGATGTAGCTATTAAATTTTATAATTTTATTTTATTTATTTTTTAGGGGGAGGGGTGCGCGGGCCTCTCACTGTTGTGGCCTCTCCCGTTGAGGAGCACAGGCTCCGGACGCGCAGGCTCAGCGGCCATGGGTCATGGGCCCAGCCGCTCTGCATCATGTGGGATCTTCCCAGACGGGGGCACAAACCCGTGTCCCCTGCATCGGCAGGCGGACTCTCAACCACTGCGCCACCAGGGAAGCCCTATAATTTTATTTTTTAATCTGATTTTTATTTAGATCAGATAGCTTATTTCAAAAAGAGGAAATATGAAAGTCTAAAAACGTAGGACAAGTTCAACTTCATTAGTAGCTAAAATTAAAAATTTTTTATATATTTTTTCAAATAATTACCAAGGATTTAAAAAGTAATATGAATGTTCGTTAATGGTTAACAGTAGTGAAACTCCCGTACACATGGTGGAAAGCAATTTGGCAATATTATATATTAAAATAATTTTATACAGCAGTTCCAGTTGTTAGAAGACTTTGAAAATAGTCAGAAGCACTTGGTGGCATTTGTTACAGTTAAAGAAAAAAAAAAGGAGACAATAGCACACATTTATTGAGAATTTTATATATCCTCAAATTCTGAGCTAAGCAGCTCAAAATAAAATATTCTATTTGTCTCCCATGGCCACTCCATGAGTTATAGATGTTTTTCTTGTTTTGATTTTACTGATGAAACTAAGACCCAGAGATTAACTTTCTAAGGTCACAGAGCTTTAAATTTTAGAGTCAGGTATAAAATTAAGATCTGTCTCACTCTAAACATGTGTTGGTAACCATCGGGAAAGAGTGCCTCTTTAAGCAGTCTAAATGTGCAACAGTAGGAAATGGATTAAGTGATTTAGTGTGTATATGTATGTGTGTGGGTGTATATATATGTGTGTATATATGTATATATATCAATCAGTGGAGTATCATGCTGCTATGAAATATATCAATAATAACTGTTGCAAGATTTGCAAAAAGGGCTTTTAAAAAGAGGTACAAACTAGTATATGCAGAAGGATGTCAACTGCAAAATGTTATAGAAAAAAACCTGTGGAAGGGACAGCCAAAATGTTAAATCCTATTCTCTCATGGCAGAATCCCCCTTTGCATAAAATTTGAGGTGGGGGGGGAGTATGGTCTAAATTTTCTAGAATGAATATGTATTACCATTGGGGGGAAGCCCTTGTTGCTTTATATATGGTATATATGACTGTGTATAGGTTTAACTCAGCACATGAAATGAATTTCTGTGTGGAATACTATGAAATATCACTGTAAGTTGGTGGAACACCCTTGTCTAGAGTTTGAGAACCACAGTTTGAGAAATACAAAGAATCTTCCTAGGCCCCACCAGGATCTTATTTTTCAGTTTTATGTTCTTGTTCACTATCAAAGACACAGCCAGGAACCCATCTCTTAAGATATTGACTTAATTATAGATATATGTGGGGGCTGCCATTTGCATTAAGCTAGTTTTGTCACGTTTCAGAAAAGACCTGTGAGAAAAAGGTCTGTATCTGATCTTTATACTTGATGGTCACAATCCCCATCTTAACCAAAATATCAAGCAACGTTTCTGCAGTCCTCTTAGTTTTTCTGCCTCAGCAAGTAAGAACCTACCTATCATTCAGCAGAAGCATAGTTTTCATCATTCCAATGCATATTTTAGTTGATAAAAGAAAATTTTTTTCCTCATTGAAATCTTTGCTTTATATAAAGCTTTGTTAGTAACCTCTTTAGTGTGGGGAATTAAGAGTTCTGACATCTTAAGTTTAGGCTATGCTATTCTCTTGAGTCTTCCTTTCCTTTCTGGTAAAATTATAACTAAACCTGCTCTGCTGTTTCTTGGATTGTTGTGAGGGGCATATGAAATAGAATGGCTACATGATGTTTGTAACTGTAAGGCAGTTGTATGTAGGAATTAAGAGAAAGATGTAAAATTTTTGTATGTATTACCTGGGCAGCACTATAGGAAGATATGTCTTTAATGTTTGGGGTGAGCTCGAGTTTTTCTTTGAAAGGGATATCAGTCTTTTGTGTTCTTTTTTGGCCATCTTTTATGTGTATATCTCTACGTAAGAACTCTTTTTATGTTACGTAAATTGGTACAGCATTATGGAAAACAGTTTGTAGGTTCCTCAAAAAATTAAAAATAGAACTACCATATGATCCAGCAGTCCTACTTCTGGGGATATATCCGAAGGAAATGAAATTACTGTCTTGGAGAGATATCTGCACCCTTGGTTCATTGCAGGATTTTTCACAGTAGCCAAGACATGGAAAAAACGTAAGTGTCCAACAACAGATGACTGGATAAAGAAAATTTATATATATATGTATGTAATAATATTATTCAGCCATAAAAAGAGGAAAATGTACCATATGCGACAACTTAGATGAACCTTGAAGGCGTTCTGCTAAGTGAAATAAGTCAGACAGAGACAAATACTGCATGATCTCATTTATATATGGAATCCAAAGAAGTTAAACTCTTAGAAACAGTGTAGATTGATGGTTACCAGGAGTTGAGTGGTAGGAGAAATTGGGAGATGTTGGTCGAAGGATACAAATGAGCAGTTATAAGATGAATATGTTCTGGGGATCTGATGCACAGCATGATGACTATAGTTAACAATACTGCATTATATACTTGAAATTTGCTTACAGAGTAGGTCTGAAATGTTGTCATCACACACAGAAAAGGGTACCTGTGTGAGGCAATGAATGTGTTAATCAACCCTTAATGTGGTAATCATTGAACAATATATATGTATATCAAATCATCATGTTGTACACCTTAAACTTACATAGTGTTATTTGTCGATTATATCTCAGTAAAGCTGGGGGGAAAATCTGGCTAAAGTAATAAAATGTGTGTGTGTGTTTAGCAGTGGTGGTGCTTGTGAGTGTCTGAGTGTATTTTAGAGTGGTCAGGAATATCTCTGAAGAAGTGAAGTGAGGGAGAGAGTCCATGAATCTCTGGGGAAAAACATTGCAAGAGGAGGGAGCAGGTATAGAGACCCTGAATAAGGAATGAATTGGTTATGTTTGAGAAAGGGCAAGAAGGTAATATGAGAAAAGTGAGATGTAGAGTTTCATGTAGAATCTTTTAAACTGTATTGGGAATTCAGATTTTATTTTAATTTTAGTTAATTTTTTTAAAAAAGTGACAGGGAGCTTAAAAATCAGAGGAATAGAGGCTTCCCTGGTGGTGCAGTGGTTGAGAGTCTGCCTGCCGATGCAGGGGACACGGGTTCATGCCCCAGTCCGGGAAGATCCCACATGCCGCAGAGCGGCTGGGCCCGTGAGCCATGGCCGCTGGGCCTGCATGTCCGGAGCCTGTGCTCCGCAACGGGAGAGGCCACAGCAGTGAGAGGCCCGTGTACCGCAAAAAAACAAAAAAAACCCAGAGGAATATGTAATTTAAGTTTTAGGACGATTACTTAAGTGTCATGTGAATAGATTGGTGAGTCATATTAGGCATAACTTTGGCTGCCTATAACAGTTCCTTAAATGATTTGGAAGTTTATTTCTCTTTCATGCAACAGTCTGGAGGTGTAGTTAGTCCACCGTTCTTAGGGTGCATCCTTATCTGTATGGTTCAGAATGGCTTTGTTACCTCCTCCACTTTAAAATCAACAGGGTGGAGGAAGGGCCAAAGAGGGATGTGTCCCTGCCTTTTGAAAATCTGGGTTTTTGAAGTTATCACTCCCTATCACTCCCCCTCACATTCTGTTGTCCAGAACCTGTATTCCACACCAAGATTTGAGGAAGACTGAAAGAAGACCCCCTGTCCCCAGCCCCCACACAGTGTCTTTTCATATATAGCTATATAATATTCAATTGTGTAGGTATACCAGTTTTGTTAATATCTTATTATTAGATAAGAAGCCTTTAAACTTTTTTCTTTATTGAGTAATATAATGAATATTTTCTTATATTATCAATAGATTGTGTGTACATTTCCATTTCATGGTGTTCATTTACTATTGCCATGTTTTTGCTATCCAAAATAGTAGGGGAAAAAACCATTGAAAAGTGATTTTTTTTGTATTTAATTGTTAGTGAAGTCAGACATTCAATATCGTTTTTCCCATAAAATTTTATTATGGGATATTGAATATGTACACAAAAGCCAACAATAATATAATATCTTTGTACCCATCTTGTAGCTTCTATAATTATCAGCTTATAGCCAGTCTTGCAATACTTAAACTCCTATCTAAATTTCTTCTTGTGTAATTTTGAAGCAAATCCCCAACATCATATAATTTCATCTGTAAGTATTTCAGTATGCAAATATTTTTTCATATGTCTTTTATCCAGTTGTTTTAACTCTTTTATGAGCTATCTGCTCATGTCCATGGTGTATTTTTTTTCTTTTTCAGTAATTTTATACAATTTTATAATAGTATATAGACAGTAAATACAGGTCCAGTTTTCTGTATGGGCCTTAATTTGGATAAAGGTAGTAAGTTAAATTTTGGACATGTTAAGTTTGAGATGGAACATCCGAGGTTGATGTTTAAAAGCAGTTATAAACGGACTGTGCTGCTTCTTTTCATTTATCAAAATAGGGGTGATTGATGAAGTCTTGGGAATGGATGATTTTATTCAGGGAGGGTTGGAGTGAAAAGCAAAAGCTGCAAAATGATGCTTGTAAAGTATTTAAGGGATGGCCACAGAAAAAGACCAAGAAGAAACATTTTGGGAAAAAAAGGTCTGGAGAGAGCAGTGTCTAAGGAGGGAAAGGTTAATAACATTTATCTGATGTAGTATAGAGCTCAGGGAGGATGACAAACAGAAATATATTTGTTGGATTTTATGATTAAACAAATGAAAAAAGAGATGCAGACCAGGACACAGTGAGCTGTAGGGTGCAGGATATCCCTGAGTTTGAATGCCGACTGCCACTTGTCTTGCTGCATTATGTTTGGAAATTTGCTTATTGAGCATTAGTTATCCCACTTTTTAAATGGGGGTAATAAGGCTTGTCTTTTAAGGTTGCTGAGACGTTTAACTGAGAGAATGATCTGCACTTGTTTGTGTCTTCTTTATAAATGGTAGTTGTTGACATCACATTTTGATACCTTACTGGCTGATCTAGGATATCTGACTTCAAGTGGTTTCTATTACACAAGTCCTGTATCTGTTGTTTTTGACTTGCTGTACTAATGGATATTCTTTTGATAGTATAGTATAGATTATTCAGAATTGGTTCAATTTTAGCTTTCACTTGCATTTGTTAATTGCCAAGGGTTCTAAGAATAGAAAGTGATTTAGGTATAAGAGAGTTTCTACCTAAAATTTGGATTAAAAAAAAAAAAAGTAAAGAAACCAGAATTGACTTAAAAGAAGTCAATTTAAAGTAAGCCTGTTAGGACTCCCCTGGTGGCACAGTGGTTAAGAATCTGCCTGCCAGTGCAGGAGACACGGGTTCGAGCCTTGGTCTGGGAAGAGCCCACGTGCCATGGAGGCAACTAAGCCCGTGCGCCACAACTACTGAGCCACAGCTACTGAAGCCTGCGCGCCTGGAGCCCGTGCCTCACAACAAGAGAAGCCACCACAATGAGAAGCCCTCGCACTGCAACAGAGAGTAGTCCCCGCTCGCTGCAACTAGAGAAAGCCGGCGTGCAGCAACGAAGACCCAACGCAGCCAAAAATAAATAAATAAATTTAAAAATAAATAAAATAAAATAGAAGTCTGTTAATGGCAAATACTCTTCATTTCCCTTTAATCTAAGAATGTCTTGATTTCCCCTTCATTTTTGGAGGATATTTTTGCTAGATAGGAATTTTGGAATTAAGTCCTTCCCTTTCAGCACTTAAAAATGTTCTTCACTGTTTCTGCCTTCCATAGTTTCTGATGAGAAATCCACAGTCAGTGGAATTGTTTTTCTCCTAAGTGGAAGGTTGTTTTTCCTTGGCTGCCTTCAAGATTTTAAAATTTTCTTTAGTTTTCAGTAATTTGATTATGATATATCTGGGTACAGGTTTCTTTGAATTTATGTTGTTTGAGATTCATTGATTCTCTTGAAATTGTAAGTGTATATCTTTCACCAAATTTGGGAAGTTTTCTGCTGCTATTTCTTTAAGTATGTTTTCTGTGTGCTACTCTTTATCTTCTCCTTTGGGGACTCTGATGACATGAATGTTAAACCTTTTGATATTGTCCCGTTGGCTTTGTTCATTTATTTTTTCTATCATTTTTCTCTCTGTTCATCAGATTGGATAGTTTCTATTGCTCTATCTTCAGGTTTACTGATTCTCTCCTCTGTTATCTCTCTTCTACAGTCGAGCCCCTACAGAGAATTTTGGGTTTACTTTGGATATTGTGTTTTTTAGTCTTAAATTTTTATTTGCTTTATACACCACATAGGCACACACACAATAATGTAATGAATCTTACTTCTCTGCTGAGACTCTTAACTATTTTTTTTCCCCCCAAGAATCATCTTTCTGGCTTCTTGAAGCATGGTTATAGTAGCTGCCTTAAAGTCTTTGTCTGAAAATTCCAGAGTCTGTAGCATCTTGGATTTGTTGTGTGTAGGTTGTCTTTTCTCTTGTGAGTTATTGAGATTTTCCTGGTTCTTCATATGTCAAGTAATTTTGGATCATATATTAGACATTTTGATGTTAACGTTATGATACTCTGTCTCATTTAAATGATATGGAGAATGTTGTTGTTGTTATTACTTTATTTTTAGGGATGGGAGGATTTTTTTAAGCGGGCATTTGGTCTTGTTAGGTTCAGGTCATAAGTTTCTGCCTACCCTTCTGTGCACTAAAATTCCAATGACTAGTTTTCAAAGCCTTTGTTTCTATCTGTCCCGCATGTACACCACCGAGTGGCAAATTTGGGAACCTGATAGTATGTTTAGGGTCAGATCCACATAGGTATAGTTCTTGGGTGACCCCAGGAGTGTTTATAGAACTTCATGGTGTCACTTTCTTGAGCTCCTTTCTCTTTGCAAGTTCCCTGACACTTTCTGGCTCTTAGAGACCCTTCTTCCTTGTCCTATGGCTAGATAACTAAGGTTTTCATTTTGGTGTTTTGCTGCACACTTCCACAACTGCATCTGCCTTTGATGCCAAGCAACAGGATGGTGGAGAAAGAATATAAACCATGGGAATTCCCTCCACACTCATGGGATCGGAAGGGATCTGCTTTCTTGAAGTTTTAGGTCCCTGTCCAGCCACTGCTGGTATCATCACTGCCACAGCTGCTGCCTTTGGATTGCTTGGGGGCAGGGTCTGAGAGAAAGGGAAAAAAACCCTCAGAGGATTGTCCTCCCTTTTAGGGGCCCCCTTTACTGCTTTTTGGACAAAAAAAAGAGAAGACTTCTCTTGGAGCCATTTCTGTCTGCACTTACTGTGCAGTTCTGAGTTTGGACTGCCCTTGAGTCTACCTAGGGGAAACAAAACCAGGAAACTCACTGCTGGGTTAGTAGTACTTCTAATTTTGGTTTCCTCCCTGAAACCAACTGCTACCATTTTCAGAGTCCTCAGATAGCTGCTCCATGCATTCTGTCCAGGTTTTTAGTTGTATTCGGGAGAGACAGGATAATTTATGCTTATTACATCATCTTCACCAGAACCAGAACACGGATACCATTTTAATTTCATTATAACTGTATTGTTCTTTTGTTTTGGTTAAGAAATTACTGAGCAACCAAGATGTACTAGACTTTGTTTGGAGATGTAAAGATGGATAATCTTTAAGGTGCTTCCAGTAAGTCCACAGGTAGTCATGTGATGAGGGAGTGGAGGCAGAAAGTAAACATAATTTCACATTATGCATTAATAATAATTGAATTATTAATCTTATCTTTTTTGATCCATTTCTGCTTCAGGATTTGACTTAGGGTTTGTGACTGAAGGAGAGAATATCCTATTTACGTTTCATTAATTTTCCACTTATTATCCAAAAATTTAAGGGATGAAAAGTCTCTGGATTTGTATATGCTGGAGGAAATTAATACATAGCTATAATAAATATAATTTATATATGTAATTATAATAAGAAATTAAAATAATTTACTATTATATACTTGTTTCTCAGGTCTTAGAAAAATATCCCAATACACCCATGAGTCATAAAGAAATTCTTCAAGTTATCCAGAGAGAAGGACTAAAAGAAATCAGGTGAGTTATTTAAGTATTATTAGTAATAATTATAATACTTGATTAGAATATTTTATAGTATATAGCAGTCTACTTTAGTCCTGAAGATTGATTATTTAGTAATAACTGCTTTGTTAATTTATGATTTATTCAGCTCAGATCTTTGGAGTTTTCAGTCATAGCACAGTTACAAAACCAAAAGTAAGTTAGAAAAAAATTCTTAGAAGGTTGCTATCTCCACACCCATGCACTTTAATTCTTAGGAAGGCCTGGAGCCATCTTCAAGCCTTCATCTATCAGTTCAGGCTTTTGATTTAATAAGCTTAGTCATTAGCAAATTTAGAAGTCCTCTAGTTCAGGGAGAATGGTAGATGTAAACAGTCTAGGAAAAAATAACCTTGGCCAAAAAGAATTAAATGGAAAAGATACATAAAGCAGTATGTGTTTCAAGTAATAGTCTTACTATGTTCAAATAAAACAGCCTGGGGTCAATTAATATAGGACCAAAGATAGAACACACTTTAATTTCTAAGAGCTTTATTATATTACAATAGCACATAATAGTCACTGTTCATAGTCAAGACCCTCTGCCATCAAGAAATATTAAAATTATGTTCATTATATTTTATATGTTAAGGCAGAAATCCGGGTGTCTACATTAGAGATATTTTCATTAAGAGAAAAAGGTTACAGTGCTACTAGTTGTTCTCACCTGGGGCTGGTATAGTGCAGGGGTCCCCAACCCCACGGGCCACAGACCACTAGTGGTCCATGGCCTATTAGGAACTGGGCCGCACAGCAGGAGGTGAGTGGCGGGCGAGCGAGTGAAGCTTCATCTGTATTTACAGCCGCTCCCCATCACTTGCATTACCGCCTGAGCTCTGCCTCCTGTCAGATCAGCTGCAGCATTAGATTTTTATAGGAACCCTACTGTGAACTGCTCATGCGAGGGATCTAGGTTGCGTGCTCCTTATGCGAATCTAATGCCTGATGATCTGAGGTGGAGCTGAGGCTGTGATGCAAGTGCTGGGGAGCGGCTGCAAATACAGATTATCATTAGTGAGGTTTGACTGCACAGAGACCGTAATAAATCAATTGCTTGCAGACTCATATCAAAATCCTATCAGTGAGTGACAAGTGAAAACAAGCTCAGGGCTCCCACTGATTCTGCATTAAGGTGAGTTGTACAATTATTTCATTATATATTACAATGTAATAATGGAAAAAAAGTGCACAATAAGTGTAATGTACTTGAATCATCCCCAAATCATCCTCCACCCACCCCACCCCCTGCCCCAGTTAATGGAAAAATTGTCTTCCATGAAACTAGTCCCTGGTGTCAAAAAGGTTGGGGACCCCTGGTATAGTGTAATACCCATAGCGAAAGTGGTTAGGATTTTGGGGGGCTATTTTTGATTGTCACAATGATGAGAAAGGAGGGAGCACTATGGCATTTGGTTATTACTCTGAGGAACAAATTCTACTAACGTATTCTAATTTTTTTTATAACACTATTGGGTTTTATAGAACAGGAATGAGCAAGAGATTTCATTTCTTTTCATAAAATTAGACTATTCGTAAAAATTTCATAAAATTTTCTATTCCTAAAAATACACACTGGGGAAATAGACCAGGAAATCTTATGTAAAGAGATCAGACTCGGGCTTCCCTGGTGGCGCAGTGGTTGAGAGTCCACCTGCCGATGCAGGGGACACGGGTTCATGCCCTGGTCCAGGAAGATCCCACATGCCGCGGAGCGGCTGGGCCCGTGAGCCATGGCCGCTGAGCCTGCGCGTCCAGAGCCTGGGCTCCGCAACGGGGGAGGCCACAGCAGTGAGAGGCCTGCGTACCGCAAAAAAAAAATAAAAGAGATCCGACTCCATCAGTGCCCTAGGTCTAAATGACAATTGCAGGATCAATTTATCTCTAACACAGTAAGGCTCTGACTTTAAACTTGTCATTATTATTTCTAGAGAGTAGGCAAGAACAGTAAATAAGAAAGAATACTAAATAAATAAAGAACAGAAGGGGAAAAAAAGAAGAACTTAAAAAAAAAATGTAGCAAGATGGTGGAGTCATCAAAAATAGCTTCTGACTTCACTTAGTAACAACTCACAAGAAGCTATTCTTGGTTAAACTATATTGTGGTGATACAGTTACGTGACCACAAAGCAGTACTTTTAAAGTCACCAGTGACTTCCATTTTGTCACCTCCACTGGACTTTTAGTTTTGCCTCTCTTGTTAACTCTCAGCATTACTTAACACAGATGACTACTGCTTCCTTTTTGAAACTCTGTATCATTACCTGAAGTGACCAAACATTCCTACTTTCCTTCCTTGCTCTGCAAGCTCCTTCTCAGTTTATTTGCTTATTATCTTCTCTCTAACTGAAGTGCAATCGACATTCCGATAGCTTTTTTGGGGTCACTTTTGTTTTGTCACTTCCCAGTTGTGTAGGGAAGCTAATTCCCACCTCAGCCTTTGTACATGCTGACCCCTTTACTTAGTTAACTGTTGTTTTTTTTCAGGTGTCAGCTTGAACATGTCTCTTCCAGAGAACTTTGGCTGACTTCCCAATCTAGATCACATTTTCCGTTTTTAGTTTGGTATATAGTGTTCTGTGTTCTTTCTTTATAGCACTTAAGATTTGAAATTACATATCGCTTTGGTCTTTCAAAAAAATCATGTAGCTTCTCTATAGCTTACATTAAGCTAGTAGCTCCATGAGGGCAGTGACATTTATCTCCCCCCCGCCCCCGGCTTGGCACATAACAGGCCTTGCAAACCTACTTGTTAATGAATATATGAAGTATCAGTGATTGGAAGATGACATTCAAATGTAGTTCTAGCTTATCCTCTTGCTGCATGATGTGTCTTAAATGGTAGTCTTAAAATCTTTAGAGTTTTCAGGTACATTATGGAACGAAGTAACTATGCTTATTGAAGATGTGCTCTTTTTTTTGAACCAGTCTTAGCATTTAATTAACCAGGAAGGGGGATTATTGGGAGGGGCACCCCTGTAAAAATGTACAAAAGGTCTGTGGGGCTATGTGGAAGGGGGAGATAAATATGTACATGGAACCCCGCCTTCCTTTAGCCCTTCCTCCCCCAGCCCTGAGAGGGCATGAGGACTTGGGTGGTAGGTGAAGGGGGGGGCACTTTGGCCTCTGGTTTAGTGAGCCTCTGGGGAGGCAGGCCAAGGGCCTGGGGGCCCTCAGAAGCGACGATGGTAAGATGTGCTCCTTTTTACAGTTTTATTTTCATTCCTTAATCCTCAATACAAGACTTTTTAGCTATTTTTCCCTTTGCTGTTTTCCCTCTGCTCCCCCATTTTGAAGATTCTCGCTTGATTTTGATTATTCCATACTATATTGTTTTATTCTAAAATGTATTAAAATGGAAGCAGCTCAAATGTCCATCAGAAGATGAATGGATAAATAAAATGTGGTATATACAGTCAATGTAATAGTATTCAGCCTTAAGAAGGAATGAAATTCTGATACATGCTACATAGATGAACCTTAAAAACATGCTGAGTATATGTATAACTGATTCATTTTGATGTACAGTAGTAAGTAACACAACATTGTAAATCGATTAAAAATTTTAAAAAAATATGAAAGAGAATGTATATATGTATTTAAAAAAATGCTGAGTGAAATAAGCCAGACACAAAAGGACAAATATTGTACAATTCCACTTACATGAGATACCTAGAATAGGCAAGCTCCTAGAGACAGAAAATGGAATAGAGGTTACCAGGGGCTGAGAGTAGGGGAGAATAGGGAGTTATTGTTTAATTGGTAGAATTTCTCTCTGGGATGATGAAAAAGTTCTTGAAATGGATAGTGGTAATGGTTGCACAACAGTGTAAATAAATACTTAGTGCCACTAAATCGTACACTTATACAAGTTACCATTTTAGCCATTTTATTATGTATATTTTGCCACAACCAGTCAACAAAAAGAAGTATTAAAAATGAAGTGATTGGCTCCTGGCTGAGAAGGATTGAGGTACTAGTCCCTTTAAGAAGTTAGATGATAAGATTGAAAATCATTTACCCAAAATATGGAATTTTGAATGAATGAATTAGAAACGTACAGTATTCTTAGAATATTATAACATTTAAATTAAATACTGTTTTATAACTGTAAAGCATATCAGCATTTTAGAAAAAAGGGTCCTTGAATTTTCCCCCTCATAATAGCTTATGACTTCGTGTATTCCTTTTTTTTTTTTTTCGGATACCTAAACGAACTCCTTTTAAAGATAGAGTTTCCCATGGGAGTCATAGGGAAGATATGGATTTTGTTGTTTCAGGTGAAAGGAACATTTTGAAGTGTTCTAAAAGGAGCTTAGTTCTGTTTAGAACAGATAAGGAGATGTGAAAAGGGTTGAAGTAGCCCCTAGGAAGAAGAAAAGATAGAAAGATTTTAAAAGAAAGAAGAATTTGGGACTTGTAGGTTGTAGCAGTTATTGGTAATTTAGATAGATAGATGCTCTAACTACAGTATTTGGTCATTCCTAAAGAAAAAGACTTTAGTTTCTGTACTGTTTGCCAGTAAATAGTTATTTCAGAAAATTAAAAATGGTTTTTAAACAATTTGTTGTGACATCTCACTTCCTTGTTCAATTTTCCATGTCTGAAATATAGCCTAATTGTTCTTTCTCTTAACTTACATAGTAATGATAACTTAGCAGTAGTTTCCTAGGGTTGAGCTCTTCGACACAGAATTGCTAGTTCCAAATGTGAAGTACTGTTAGAACCTTTTGAAAAAATTCTGTAAGCTTTTAATCATTTGTTTTTACGTAGACAGTTTCCTTTTTAAAAAGTCAGTATTGTTGACTGAATAGAGAGTTTTTTCGAGTTTACTTGGTTGAAAAACCCCCATTCACATTATAGCTGATGTGTTATTGAGTCTAGATCATGCTATACATTTATGTGAATCTAAATATTGAAGGAATAGTTATTTTTGTTTCCCTCTCAAGATACTACAAATGAAATCAAGGGTTCAGAGAGACAGATGTATCCACTTCATACAGTTTGTGTACTTCAGTTTCTTTCTAAGGGAAATTATTCAGGGTTTTATTTTATCTTGAATCAATGTAACTGGTACAGTAAATGGCTGTCATTAGCCATCAGTGTTTAAAATAGCCTTTCAAAAACTTAAGATGTTTCCTTTTTGTCTGATGATGATGTCTTAAGATATTTACAGTTTACAGGAAAACTATCTCAGTGCCTCCCTTTATTCCTGTTTTCTCCTGATTTGAGTCCATACTTCTTCCTGTGATTACAAACTATCCCATCGGTCATGAATACAAACCCCAGAGGTAATTCAAACTCCAGCCTCCTGAATATACTTACACAGCTTCATGGAGCTGTTTCTGGACTTTGGGGCATTCTTTTTTTAATCTTTTAAAATTAAGTTTGTAAAAGATCTCTGCATCTTTGAGCTATATTCTGTAGTTCTCAGGGTCCAATCAGCAGACAGAAGCTACATGGTTTGAACAGGGAAGTTATTAACTGGTTAATTTATTAACTGGAAGTTAATAACTGGTAACCAAGAGTTAACTATTGAAAGGTAAAGATAACACAGAAGAATACAGTAATAACAGATATGGGAAGCAGCTGCTACCTGTAGGGCTGAGGCAGCATGCCCCAGGAAGGAATAACTTTCAAGGAGGCCCCTCCATGTCCGTAGGGGTTGTGATTCAGCTCTCCCTGGAGAAGGTGGGGCTCTGGTCCAGTGGATGACAAAGTTCACTGGTGCCATAGCCGGGGGTGGCACATAGAAAACTGCCTTCTGGGTAGTAGAAGAACTTGCTGGAAAGCCTCCTGCTGGCTTCTCAACTGGGGAGCCAGCTGAGGCAGCAGCAGAATTTTCTGGGAAGGCACCCACAGGCATTCTGCTGAACATTGCTGAAGGGTGAGCACCATTGAGTGTCCCTCACATTGCTGGGTGCTGCAAGCCATGAGAGCAAGCAGGCAAAAGCACACTAAAACTGGAAAGAAAAGACCCCCTTTTTTCTTTCTGCAGTGTTCTCCCAGCACTATACTGACAAAACTAACAGTGAGCCAGCTGGCAAAGGAGAAATGTTTATAGAATCCAACTCCATTGTCACAGAGAAGGGCAAAGAAGGTTGGATTTGGAGCTAAAAGTCAATAAATCGGTAACTGGCACAGAAGCCTTCAGTAGTTTTTCCATAGAATAACTGAGGTCATTGACTGGTCCCGTGTACCACTTTTGTTTACTTGATTTCTTTCCATCTGCTCCCCAGCTAAACTGATGCAGTGCTGTTGCGTGTATAGGATCTGAGATTTCTTATCTTTACTCAGGACATTAAGCCAGCATTTATCTTCCTCTCTTTATGAAAAAATCTTGACAATCTTTTAATCAACTCAGTTATTACCTCCACAAAGCTGATGGCCTTTTCCTCTGCATTTTATTTTTTTTATTTTTTATTTTATTTTACTTTTTTTGCGGTCTGCGGGCCTCTCACTGTTGTGGCCTCTCCCTTTGCGGAGCATAGGCTCCGGACGCGCAGGCTCAGCGGCCATGGCTCACGGGCCCAGCTGGTCCGCAGCATGTGGGATCTTCCCGGACCGGGACACGAACCCGTGTCGCCTGCCTTGGCAGGCGGACTCTCAACCACTGCGCCACCGGGGAAGCCCTCCTCTGCATTTTAACATATCTTCCCCCTCTCAATATTTTTCTTTTTTTTTTTAAAATATTTTTCTTTTTTAAAGGAGAATTATCACCTTATATTTTAATATTATCCTCACTTCTCTTACTAGATTAATTTTTTATTAAGATTTATGATCAGTTTCCATCAGAAGAATAGGCTCTCAATACCAGAGACAAATGGGACTTCACTATTTTAATTATTTTATTCATAGAATTACAGAGAAAATAGACGAGAAATATAGTTATGCTTTTAAATGGAAAATTCACGTTCTTTATACTTAAGGTTTAAAAAATTGAGTGATAAATTTGTACATGGGAGAAAGTAAAAAAACGTAAGAACTGAGGTGACTTTAGAGATTATCTGATTCCAACGTATAATTTTGGATAGAATGAGGCCCCAAAAGCCAATGTCTCCAAATTGGAATTTGCTTTTTCTTGAAATCCTCTCCTATTATTGTTTTGTTCTGGGTTAAGCTAAAATTGTATTATTCTAAACTTAGAATATATGTAACAAATACATAAATTATGAAACATAATAGTAAAAACACTTGTGAAATGTCCTTATCACCAAATATCATTGGAGTTGCCTCTGTGCTTCTACACTATCCCATTCACTTCTCTTATTTTGCTGTTATGAACTCCCAGTACTATGTTGAGATAGAATGGTGAGCACACACTTCTTTGCCTGCTTGTTCATAAGGGGAAAGCATTCCCTCTTCTGTATTCTGGAAGATATTTTGTAAAATTGGTGTTAGTTCTTTAAATGTTTGGTGGAATTCTCAATTGAAGACCATCTGGACTTGGAGGTTTCTTTTTCAGGAGATTTTAAGTAACAAATTTGATTTCTTTAATGGTTATAGGACTATGCAAATTATTTGTTTCTTATTAGTTGAGTTTTGGTAGTTTGTTGTTTCTGAAGCATCTGTCCATTTCTTCTAAGTTGTCAAATTAATTTGTGTAAAATTGTTTGCACTGTTCCCTCACTGTCTTTTTTATGGTTGCAGAATATATAGTGACATCTCTGTTTTGTTCTTTTGGTTTTTTGGGGGGTGAGGGTGGGGCTGTGCCACATGGCATGTGGGATCTTAGTTCCCAACCAGGGATGGAACCGCCAGCAAAGTCCCCTGTTTTGTTCCTGATATTGGTAATTTTTATTTTCTCTCCTGTCTTTGTCAGTCTTGCTAGAGATTTGTTAATTTTATTGTTTTTTTTTCAAAAAGAGACCAGAATTTTGTTTCACTGCTTTTTTTCTATTGTTTTTGTCTTTTTTTTTTTTTAATCATTTTATGATTCAGGTTATGGTCTATCTTGGTGCATTAAATATTCCATACATGCTTGAAAAGCATGTGTATATGTTTTCTTCTGGGGTAGAGTGTTCTGTAAATGTAAGGTCATTTTGGTTAATAGGGTGTTCAGATGGTCTATATCCTTACTGATTTTGTCTACTTGTTTTATTGATAATTGAAAGAAGGGTGTTGAAGTCTCCAGGTATAATTGTGCATTTGTTTATTTCTCTTTTCTGTTACTTCTGTTTTTGCTTCAGGTATTTTACATATTTGTTGTTAGGTACATATACATTAAGGGCATTGTTTTCTTAGTCAATTGACCCTGTTTTCATTCTGTAATTACCCTCTTTATCCCTGATAATAGTCTTTGTTTTGAAGTTTATTTGGATACTAATAGAATACCATTTTTTTCCATTTTGGTGGTGAGGCACTAGGCTTGTAGGATTAAGGATCTTAGTTCCCCGACCAGGGATTGAACCCAGGCCCTTGGCAGTGAAAGCACGGGGTCCTAACCACTGGGCCACCAGGGAATTTCCTAATAGAATACTTTTGATTAGTGTTTGTGTGATATTTATTTTTTCCATTTTAATTTATCTGTATTTTTATTTTTATTTTTTAAAATAAATATTTATTTTTGGCTGCATTGGGTCTTTGTTGCTGTGCGTGGGCTTTCTCTAGTTGTGGTTAGCAGGGGCTACTCTTCATTGCGGTGCACGGGCTTCTCATTGCGGTGGCTTCTCTTGTTGTGGAGCACGGACTCTAGGCACACTAGCTTCAGTAGTTGTGGCTCCCGGGCTCTAGAGAGCCGGCTCAGTAGTTGTGGCGCACAGGCTTAGTTGCTCCGTGGCATGTGGGATCTTCCTGGACCAGGACTCGAACCCGTGTCCCCTGCATTGGCAGGCAGATTCTTAACCACTGCGCCACCAAGGAAACCCTACTGCCTTCTTTTGAACTGAGTATTTTGCACTGTATTTTATTTATTGACTTTCTGTCACTCTCTTTGTGTGTGCGTGTGTTTAAAGTGGGTGTTCTAGAGATTATAATACATATCCAATCTTTCACAGAATTCTTGGGATTGATATTTTACCATCTTAAATAAAGTGTAGATGCCTTACAACCATTTAGGTCCCTTTATCCATCCTGTATATGTTATAGTTGTCATATGTGTTCCATCTCATACATGGAATTACCCACCATACAATATTAGTTTTGCTTTCAGGCCATAAATAGTTGAAAGACTATTTTTACCCAGATGTTTACCGTTTCTTTTGCTCTTCCTTCTTCCCTTAAGTTCCACATTTCCCTCTAGTATCATTTCTCTTTAGCCTGCAGAACTTTCCTTTTAGTATTTCTTTAAGAGCAGTTCTGTGCTGGTGATGAATTCTCTTAGTTTTCCTTCATCTGAGTATGTCTTTTTTGGCCTTCATTTTGAAGAATTTTTTTGTTGGATATAGAATTCGGTATTGATAGTTCTTGTCTTTCAGTACTTTAAAAATGTTGCTCCACTGCCTTCTGGCCTCCATGGTTTTTGATGAGAAATACATGCTGTTTGAATCATTGCTCTCCTCTAAGCAGTACATGGTTTTCTCTGGTTGCTTTCAAGATAATTTCTTTTCGCTTAGCTTTCAGCAGTTTGATTTTTAATGTGTCTAGGTGTGGGTTTCTTTGTGTTTAGATCTGTTTAGCATTCACTGAGCTTCTTGAATCTGTAGCTTTATGTCTTTTGCCAAATTTGGCAAGTTTTCAGCCATTCTTCAGATGTTTTTTCTTCACCACATTCTTTCTCTTCTTCCAGTGTCGGGATTACCTCTGGGTATTTTACCACAGTTCCCTGAGTCTCTGCTCATTTTTTCCCAACCTTTTTTGTCTGTATTTCAGATTGGATCACTTCTGTTGCTCTCTTGTCACATCACCTGACACTTTTCTCTATCTTCTGCATTCAGCTGTTGAGCCCATCCAGTGAGATTTTTTCAAATTTCTGATGTTATGTCTTTTAATTCCAAAATTTCTGGGTTGTTTGTTTGTTTGTTTTTGTTTTTTTGTTTGTTTGTGGTACGCGGGCCTCTCACTGTTGTGGCCTCTCCCATTGTGAAGCACAGGCTCCGGAGTCACAGGCTCAGTGGCCATGGCTTACGGGCCCAGCCGCTCCACGGCATGTGGGATCTTCCCGGATCGGGGCACGAACCCGCGTCCCCCGCATCGGCAGGCGGGCTCTGAACCACTGTGCCACTAGGGAAGCCCTGGGGTTTTTTTAATAGTTTCTATTTCTCTGCTGAAAACCTGTCTTCGCATTAATTTCAAGTTCATTTATCCTAACCTCATGGGTATAGTAATAATGAATGCTTTAAAGTTTTAGTCTGATAAGTCCAACATCTGGGTAATCTCAGGATTGGCAGCTGTTGATTGTCTTTTCCCTTGAGAATTTGTCACATTTTCCTGGATCTTTGCTTATTGAGAAATTTAAGGTAGTATTCTGGACGTTTTGAATATTATGTTGTTTTATGCTCTGTTTTTCTGTTAAAAACTTCTGGAGAATGGTGATTTCTTTGTTTTTTTAAAGTACGTAGCCCAGCTATTCTGACTATTCTGTTACCTTTTGTAAGTTTCAGTTTGATAATCAGTTCAGTTTTCAAAGCCTTTGCTCTGCTGTTCTGCATCTGTTCCATGCATGTGCCACTCAGGGTGAGTCTGAGATGTGAGTAGTGATTCAGTTCTTAAAGCCTTTGCTGTGTTAATTGGGAATGTCCTAAGTATACACAGCTCAGGGGTGAGCCCAGGCCTCATGTGGAAATTAGGGGACTCCCTTGTCTGGTTCTTTTCTCTCAGGAATTCCACGCCTCCCCCCACTCCCCAATTCTTAGAATTTTATCTGTCCCCTACAGTAGTACATCTCCTCAACTAGGACCTGTTTTTTAGGCAAAGTGTTGAGAAATAAACCCCAGAAAATTCACTCTGTGAGAGTTTAGCCAACTGAAGTTAGAGGGTATAGTCCACATGACTGCCCTCACTTATTATACCAACTGCATAGTTCACGGGTTTCTAAGACTACTCTCAAGGCTTGATAATTTGCTAGAGGAACTTGTATAACTCACTGAAAACAAACACTTGGTTTTGGGAAGGTTACAGATTAAGATTCGTCAAGGGAAGAGACACATAAGGTAGAGTCAAATCTAGTACCCAACACAGAGCTTCCAGTCATCCTCTCCCCGTGACTTAGGACAGTGTTAATTGTCAACATCAGTGTGTGACAATAAGCACAGAGTATTGCCCCCAAGGAAGCTTACTTGAGCCTTGATGTCTAGAGTTTCTATTGGGGGTCCATCGCATTATTCAGTTTTCAGTGTCTAGCCCCTCTAGTGGTCAACCGATACCATGTGACCCAAGCCCCCACCCTAAATCACATTATTGGTATGTCTCAAAGCCCCCACTCCTAATTACAGTGTTACTATCTGGCTGGCCCAAGGCCTTCATAGGGCCTAGCAGTTATCTCTTGGAAGCCAAGGGCAAGGCCAGCCTTCTCTATGGGTATGGGTAAATTCTATTCTATATATTCTCATATGAGTTAGGTTTTGACTTCCCAATGTGCCAGCTTTCTTAATTTTCAGTGTTTTAAGTAGTTGCTTTTAAAAAATTGACGTGTAAGTCACATACCATGGAAGTCACCATTTTAAAAACATACAGCTCAGTGGGTTTTTTGTTTGTTTGTTAAGTATATTCACCCAAAACATTTTCATCACCCTGAAAAGAAACCCTGTACTGATTAGCCACTCCCCTTCTTTGTCCCCTGCAATTCTCCCCGTGCCTCAGCCATAGGCAATCACTAACATACTTTCTGTCTCCATGGATTTGCCAATTCTGGATATTTCGTGTTATGAAATCATACACTATTGGGTCTTCTGTGACTGGCTTCTTTCGTTTGTTATAATGATTTGAAGGATCATTCATGTGGTAGCATTTATCAGTACTTCATTCCTTCATTGTGGAATAATATTCCATTGTATACATATGCCACATTTTGTTTACCCATTCATCCATTGATGGACATTTGGTTATTTTCACTTTTTGGCTATGATGAATTATGTTACTGTGAACATTCATGTATAAGTTTTTGTGTGGGAAGTTGCTTTTTACATTTTTGTCCACAGTCTTTTGTTGTAACTAGCCAGAGAGAGAGAGACAGAGAGACAGATACAGGCAGACAGGCAGACAGACATGGGCAGGCAGGAAGGCTGGCTGGCTATTGTGGGCCTGCTTTGTCTTCACCAGCACCAGAAATTCCGGTCAATTTTAAATCATGAAATCGGACTGAGCTTTAAATTCATGGAATCTTCCATGATTAACCACAAATTTCAAGTCAGAATCATGGTATTTTTCTTTGGCTTAGAATAGAATTCTAGATTTTGGTGTAGCCTTTGTTTTCCAGTCATTTTTAAATTGCAATAAGGGGGGTGGTATCACAGACAGTCTGGTGTAGGCCATTTAACACAGCTGTTTTATGACTAGGTGTTTGGAACCTCAGTGTTGACTAGTTCCGTAATTGGAGCCTGTTTTTCCTACCAAATAAGTAAGTGGATGTGAATAGTACACAATAAACCAGTATGAATCCATTGGCATGGTTAAATGTTTAAGCATTGCTCTGTCCAAATGTGTAGTCAGTCCTCAAATGGAAATAAACCTACCCCAAACACTTACATCTGATAATTACTTTATATCTGATAATTACAAGATGATATGTAGTCTGACATTATTTTATTTTATTTTTTTTTGCGGTATGCGGGCCTCCCACTGTTGTGGCCTCTCCCGTTGCGGAGCACAGGCTCCGGACGCGCAGGCTCAGCGGCCATGGCTCACGGGCCCAGCCGCTCCGCGGCATGTGGGATCTTCCCAGACCGGGGCACGAACCCGTGTCCCCTGCATCGGCAGGCGGACCCTCAACCACTGCGCCACCAGGAAGCCCCTGACATTTTATATATATATATATGAAGAATGCACTGCAGCATTTAGGAGTTGAAGGGATTAAGGAGACGAATAAAGAGGATGTTATACTAGATTATGCAAGATGTAGTGGTTTGGATTAGGATGAAGAGAATAGACAGATTTGAGATCATGTTTCAGGACTTGCTGATGGATTGGATATGAGAGGTGTAAGGAAGGAGGAAATAAAACATTATTTCTGGGCTGCCTGATTGTACAGCTGCCATTTACCATAGAGAGGAAGAACAGAGGAATAAACTGGGAAAGTGAAGAGGGTTGATTAGTAAAGAATTCGTTGAGTATATTTTGTAGATTCAGAAAAAAAGGTTTGAACCTTATGAGAGGTGAGGGGACGTATTCAAGTGTGGGGACTGGTTTTGTTATACTTGTCAGGACAGCAGTTAAAAGGTAGTAATGATCTGGAGCTGTAGAGTAGGTATCTGTTTTCAGAGATTAATATTTAATACCTGTTTCGGATGTTGATGAATAAATAGTTCCAGGTATGTTATAGAATCTAAAAATACATTCTTTTCCTTCTGTGGTAATAAACTTTAACTTACGTTATAAGTCTAGGTTTGTAAGTTAGGTACTGAAGACAGTTTTTTTAATGTAAATTTTTACTTTTGGAAAATTCCAAACTAAAACAAAAGTATGTATCCTCCAGCATAAATTATAAATAGTCCTCTCACCCCAGACTGTTTTGGGGTGAGTTTCAGGTATTTTATTACCTCGGCATTCCAGTATGTATTTAACAGATAAGAACTAGAGAGACTATTTATGTACAGTTGGATATTCTGGTTTATTTTTAAAAACAGAGCAACTAAACATACACGTTAAACATACATACTATTGATAAAACATACACAATAGTACATAGTACATAAATCAAGTGCTTATGTACACTTTGAGACCATTCCTGCTAATCCTTAAAACGTTATCACTTGTTACTACTTCTATCCTTAATCTGTTGTACAACAAGTTTTTCCTGCCAGTCAGCTGTGGCTGCCATTATTGTTTACAAATGTGCTTTTACAGCGTTAAGTTTAGGACTTCAAGCCTTCCTTCTGAAGTAACCATTGCTTTTAATAACTACCACCACGCCCCCCACCCCCCCAGAGTTCTTTTACCTGCTTTGCTTATTCTGTTGGCTGTATTATCTTGACTCTTTTTATATCAGCTAATAGAGAAAGAGTTTTTAGGAAAGAAGAAAATGGTATTCATTTCCTGAGACCCAATTCTTTTACTCCTTTTTGTTTTTGTTTTTTTTGGTCTTGCCATTCATGAGTAGAAGAGGAAAGAGAAAGAAAAAAGATTCTGGGTGTTCGTGAATTTATTATCCACAGATTGAGTATATTCTGAATTAGACCATTTATGAGTTGTCCCAAGGGTTTATGATACATAATAATTAGTAATTTTGGTGAGGCCCATATGAATTTGAATCCTTTACACCATAAAATCGTGTGGGTGAATAAGTTGTGCAGCTAATAAATGAGTATAGCCAACTGCCTAGCTTTTAAATAAGGTTGAGCATTACTTATTTGTCACCTCTGAAACAAGCCAGGAAGTATTTAAAAGCATTGGTTCTCTATGGGAAAAGACCTGGAAAGGAAGACTAAGTGCTACTTATATAGTAGTATTGGCAGATTTGGGGACAAGCACATCACTTGGATGTGCATTCCTCACAAATGAAGCCTACCTAGTTCTATTACAACATTATGCCCCTGATTAATTACACCCCCAAATGGGTAATCTCTTTTGCATTCCTCATCTTCTTCTCCCTCCTCAACCTCTTTTCCAAACCAGTCACAGAATGATATAGCTGGAAAAGATAATTAGGATATTATAGTCGTATACCATTTTATTACTGAAGAATTAAGGCCCATAGAGATTGAGACTCGGCCAGGGTAGGACAAGTAGCTTAGTGAAACTAAAACTCAGGCTTATTACTCGCTTTTGTTCTTTTCTTCAGTATATACTGCCTCTACATCTATAGTTCTCCCTTCCCTTCTGACTAGTATATTTGCTCTATTGTTTTTTAAATAAAATTGATACCATGTGCTAACATAGAACATTAGGTTAGTTGCTGTCTAACTGTAAATTGCTTTCTGGAAGAATTTGAAATAAAAACCCCAGCCATTATAGTAACTTGGCTTCTGAAAGGGCCAGTACATTTTTAAAGAACCTATCTTATTGGAACATTTAAATAGATCTTTATATTGTTGTCTTGCAGAGCTCAAAATCGTCATCTAGCAAGGAGTTTTTCTTATGTCTCAGTCTTGTATCCCAAGCAAACTCCTTTAGAGTTGGAATTGTAAAAATCTCTGGGAACCATCTAGCTAAAATCATGCTCAATAAACATTTGCCAGATTAAAATTTTACCTCTTTGGAGGAGTCCCAGCTGCATCTGATTAGTATTAAATGCATTTACTTAGGAACAAAATAATCTCCCTCACATGGTATTTAAGTATGTTTTAGCTCACCTCCCACCAAAAACTAATCCAATTACCTAATTTTTTCCCTCCCTTCTTATATAAAAGTATATAGCAAAGGAAGTAAAGTCAACGTTTTCTACTACTTTTCAGCAGAAATCATCGCCACAGAGCAGATCATTTGACTGTCTGCAAAACTGAATTGCCTTGAGGTGATTTCACTAGGAAGAGCTTAGTTTAAGAATAAAGAACATTATTAATTAAATTGATACCATATTTATCTAAGGTTGGCTGATACCTTTGAGTTCAGCCTGCATTTTCTTGACCTGCTAGTTGCAGTCTACTTTCAAGCCTGCAAACCTTGTAGGGATGTCAAAAGGATTAATTATGAAAAAACAAACACAATATGCTTGGATATTAACAGAAAAGAGTATTCTTATCTATTGTTATTAAGCTTCATAATGAGTTCCATTATGGAACAAAGGGGAAGCTAATAAACCTTAGGGTCTATAGCTGATGGCTTTATGATGGCTCCTTGAAATTTGAAATGCATGGGAAGGATATTAAAGAGTGGGGAATATTCACTGGATCCACATTAACTTTAAGCTGCTGTAATAGTTTTACTCTGCCACGTAATTGAGGTGCTGCAACTGTTATCTGAAATGGTTTAGACTATTGATGTATTTTAGACACTGATATTTGAGACTAACTTGTAAATTCTAAAGAAGAAATTAATGTTTTATGTAGCAAAGTGTTGGGGAGGGTACTAATTTGAAGAATTGTATGTTCTGGGAGGGGAGGGGAGAGTTTATTTTTTGGCTTTATTGTTGCTTTGTAAAGAAAAATTAAAAGCTCTTTTTTTTTTCCTTCTTTCATTTTCTTGGGGTGCATTCCAACTCCAGAAGGTAAGAATTACTTTATTCTAAAGAAGTATTATACAGTTATAAAGCACTCTTTTACAAGTTTAATTTAACTTTACCCTTGGTTGCATGATTTTTACTTTATAAAACTAAATAATTAGTCTAGAAACTATTATAAATAAGAGTGATATTACTATGTAAATATTGGCTGTATGTGCTTTTTTTTTTTCTTCTCGCAATTTATTATAATCATTGGTCATATTTTTAGAAACCCAATCTACATTTAGTTTTATTAAAATCATTATTTGACTTTCTAGCATTAGGATACCTAATATTATACAGATTAATAAATGAAAATATTTCAGAGATTGGAAATGTGTGAGCTAACACTTGCTGTTTGGCTATAAGGTTGAAATGTATGTTTATGCTCTTACTGATTTAGAGAATATTGGTAAATCCTTTACGGGATTGACACGTACTTAAAACAAGGCCCAGAACAGGTTAAAATTCATAGTCTGGATCTTTACTGAATTGGTTTTTTATCTGTGTTTCTGTAACATTTTAAGTACACCTCTGTTATAGCAGTTCTCATGTTATATTATAGTTACTTCTTATAATGATCTCACTTGCCTGTGATACTAGACAGTAGAAACCATATCCATGTGTTTTCATTTCACTTGGACGTGACATGCTTGGCTTTTAGTTAGAGCTTGATAAATCAATTTAACTCCGATTAAATTTGTATTCCATTAAGTTTGTTTACAAGAACCTATTCATTTTTGAGTATTAGTTTATGGAGGAAACCTTAATTCAGGTCATACAAACAGAATTATAATTTAAAAAATTTTAAAGTAGGTAAGAAAAAATTTTTTGTTTTCGTTTTTTGAGGGGGGCTTATTCTTGATTAGGTTATTTAGGTATGAATAATAGGAACCAAATGTAAATAACTTAAGCAAAATGGAAGTTATTTGAAGAATGTGGGGTAGCTCACAGGCTCAAAGGAAAGAAGCAAGCTCTGAAATAAAGAGAACTAAGGTAGCTGCAGAGATCAGGTAGCTCAAACTAATGGATGGACTCATCAAGGCACTCCAGCTGGGATGAATTAGTCTATGTCTACTCTGCTCAAGGTTAAAAATTCAAAGAAGAGTGAACTTGGCTGGCCTAAAGTCCAGGGATGGTGAGGCATCTTTGATGGACAGTCCTACAAAGACTATTTCCAGTGGGGTAAGGCATAGTTCTCCAAAGCAAGATTGCACATTCTTTCCAGAGGAAGAGAGAATATATATTGACCAGGCAGAAACAACAGATGTCCACTACATTGCTTACTGTAGAAGATAAGAGTACAGCAGAAAAACTTAAGCCACAAGCAATTGTAAGAACTCGTTGGGTTTTTTAAAAATAAATTTATTTATTTATTTTATTTTTATTTTTGTCTGTGTTGAGTCTTCGTTACTGTGCACAGGCTTTCTCTAGTTGCCGTGAGCAGGGGCTACTCTTTGTTGTGGTGCGCGGGCTTCTCATTGCAGTGGCTTCTCTTGTTGCGGAGCACAGGCTCTAGGCACGCAGCCTTCAGTAGTTGCAGCACGTGGGCTCAGTAGTTGTGGCGCACGGGCTTAGTTGCTCTGCGGCATGTGGGATCCTCCTGGACCAGGGTTCGAACCTGTGTCCCCTGCATTAGCAGGCAAATTCTTAACCACTGGCCCACCAGGGATGTCCGTAATTACGATATGTCTTGATGTTGGACTATTTTGAGTTTATCTTATTTAGATTCACTGAGCTTCCTGCATATGTAGGTTTATTTTTCACCAAGTAAGAGTTTTTCAGCCCTTAGTTCTTTGAATACTCTTTCTCCTTTCCTTCTGAGACTCTGATGATGTAAACTTTGAATCTTTTGTTATTATCCCACAACTCCCTGAGGTTCTGTTAAATTTTTTTCAGTTTTATTTTTCTCTCTGTTGTTCACATCAGGTAAATTTTATTGATCTGTCATTAAGGTCATTGACTCTATCCTCTGTCATCTCCATTCCACTATTGAGCCAATCTAGAAGTTTTTTTTAATTTTCAATTTAATTTAATTTTCAAAGCCTTTGCTGTGCTATTTTGGTCTTCTTGTTTTATTTGGTGACACAGAGTCTCTTAGTGATCTCTGCTGCATCTTTCTGAAGGAGTGGGAGGAGTTACCACAGAACAGGCTGCCTGATGGCTCTAGGTGTAGGGAAAAGGAAGTCTCCAGCTTGTAGGGACAGAGAGCCTTCCTGGGCTGGGCTGCTTCTTGTGGTTTGATCCCACTCGCTGGTGCCACCTTGCCCTTCCTATTTTATTTTATTTTATTTTATTTTATTATTATTTTTTATATTTATTTATTTTGCGGTACGTGGGCCTCTCACTGTTGTGGCCTCTCCCGTTGCGGAGCACAGGCTCTGGACGCGCAGGGTCAGCAGCCATGGCCCACGGGCCCAGCCGCTCCGTGGCATGTGGGATCCTCCCGGACCGGGGCACGAACCCGTGTCCCCTGCATCGGCAGGTGGACTCTCAACCACTGCGCCACCAGGGAAGCCCTGCCCTTCCTATTTTAGTCTTTATTTTTGAGGATTGAGGGAAGATACTCGCAGTCAAAGCCATTTAATTATATGAACTTTACTGTAACTCTAAGTTACTCCTGTGAGTTGGAAAATGCCAAGAATTGGTAAAATTCATCGATCAATTGACTACTTCAAAACTCTGAATCTCGACATAAATGGCTATGTCAAGACCGACAGCTCTTGTTCAAAAGCAGAAAATTATTGTAGTCGATAGCTTTGGCTATTTAGGTGTATAAACTACACTGCTAAATGAACAAGAATACCAAATAGAACAGAGATAGAAAATTAAACAAATTCTTATTTTTTTGATGTACCTAATCAAATTTGTTAAATTTTATTCTTTCCCTAGCTCATTTCTTTCAGGACTATTTCTATAACTTATACTGACAAGTATTTTATTTTCAGTTCCTGTTTTCCTCACTAATTCTTCTTTTACCTCAAATAATATGTCCTCACGTGTAACCTTCTGTATATCTTTAGTTCAGAGATGTATGGCTGTTTAGGAACTTGGCTCAGCCAGTTAAGAAATGTTAGCATCCTGATGAGCTGAAATAAAAGCGGTTGATATTTCTTTATATGCAGTAGTTAGAGTGACAAGCACTGTGTTTGTCTTAAAGTCTACTTTTTCTTACCTCTTTCTCATCAGACTGAAAAGCAACATGCTGTAGTGAACGAATAGTGGAAATGGCCATGGACTAAATAAGATAGGAGTCAAGTACTTTATGTTCCATATATTTACTTTAAAATAAGTCATAGAAACACTGGACTCCTTTTTTTTTCCCTCCCCTTTTGAAGTGGTTTTGCTCATTTCTTACTGGTAGTGGACAAGCCATGCTTTTTAAAAAACAGTAGTGGGAAAAAAAAGACAATAAGAGGAAGATGAAGAGAATGAAGATTTATAGTGAAGTATTAAAAGGATAGAGAGAGTATATAAGCACAGTTTCTGAAGAATCTTTTTTTGTTTCTATGACCTCCCTCTCCTTGCTATTCCTAGATTACTCTTACTTGTTTCGTGCCCTTTCACTACTCTGTTAATCCATAGTTCTCATTTTGTGGTCCCAACTGGGCCTCCTTCTCCCAGAATGCCTGTTTGAAAGTTTTCCTGCATACCCTTTTACCCTTTCTCCAGTGGGTTTATTTCTGTTTCATGGCATGTTTGGGGAGGAAAATAGTGTGAAGAAACTAATTCACTAAAGGATAGATAAGTCGGATGCTACTCTTTAAATTTAAAAACTACATTTATGTTATTTCTTTTTAAAAAGTAGGTTAGTTGTTAACCCAAATGAACTTCTCATTGGAAGAATTGCAGGTAGTATGACCAAGGGAAGGCAAGCAAAAGATTTTAATGAAAGCGTTTGTAAGAATACAAAAATTTTCAGTGAATTTAAAGCCTACCAAGACTATTAATTTAATGATTTCTAAACTCACTATTTTCCATCATAAGGGTGCTGTTGAGTTCAGTTTTGTTTTGTGTACTCTGTCAGGTAAGCATGCCACAAATCAGCTGTTGATTTTAAAGTTATGTGGTGCTGATTTGTTTTAGCTAGTATGTGGATAATGATTACTGTGTGTGTGGGTAGATACACGTATATCACATGAGTGAAAGATTCTTATAAGTTTATTGTCTTTTTACATTTAATATTGACCGGAAATAGGGTTTAGTCAAGCATCTGTTTGGGGAACTAGATAATTCTGCATTTCTTTTAACCTTGGAAGTCTCAGTCCATTATTTAATCCTACTGGAATTCAGGGGATTGAACTTCGAAGGACAGAGTGTATAATAGTTGAGTCAGGGATAGGGAAGCTGATTATGTCTTAGTTTTGACAAGGCTGTTCTGTAGGAAGGAGCGCAGAAAAATGAACAAGAGATTGGGATTAAAGTCAAGATAAGGCAGGGTTATCTATTGCGAAGTGTAGTATGTCTAGGATTAAATAAATTAGGCTGACGATGTCCCTTAAAGCTCTTTATCAAAGGCTTGAACTGGGGATAATAAATGTTGGAAGACATTGGTGAATTTTGAGGATGGATTGTAAAAGTTTTGTATATTAAATTTCTTTAGCTTGGTTGCGGGGGAGGAGATGCCAGTGAGGAGACGAGAGACCAAAAATCTGAAAAAGACTTCAGGGTTTCATGAAGAGTCTTAAAGTACTTGAAGGGCTGTCATATGGATTAGTGAAGAAATAATGTTAAATTTGTTTCCCCCACTTACAAAGATAGTTTATTACAAGGTCATTTTAGCAAATTTAGACAGTAGAGAAAATCACAGAGAGGAAGGAAAAGATCCTCCTAAATTTTTCCACCATGATAACCACTGATTTACATCATAAAATCAGGGCTAAAAAATGGAAGATGTATTTGGCTTAACTTAAGGAAGAATTTATGAATATTTGGAAATGCTTGAGGACATAGTGATTCTCCACCACATTATATGCTTGTGCAAAAGACTGGATGATTAACCTGTTTATGACGTTTTAGGAGGGGATATATAAGCATCTGTAGGTGAATGGACTAGATGACCTATGAAGCTCCTTGTCAACCTGTGGATTTTATCTGATTCTTGTCTGTAGGTATTTGCACCTGAGAGATGGTTATGTAAAGTGAGAGTAAGGTAAAGAATGATTAAAAGTTGTAGGATTTGGGGCTTCCCTGGTGGCGCAGTGGTTGAGAGTCCGCCTGCCAATGCAGGGGACACAGGTTCGTGCCCCAGTCCGGGAAGATCCCGCATGCCGCGGAGCGGCTAGGCCCGTGAGCCATGGCCACTGAGCCTGCACGTCTGGAGCCTGTGCTCCGCAACGGGAGAGGCCACAACAGTGAGAGGCCCGTGTACCACAATTAAAAAAAAAAAAAAATGTTGTAGGATTTTATTCGACCCAGTAATTCCACTTCTGGGTATATACACAAAAGAATAAAAAGCAAGGACTTGAATAGATAATTTTACACCAGTGTTCATAGCAGCATTATTCACAGTAGGCAAAAGATGGAAGCAACCCAAATGTTTATTGACAGATGAATGGATAAACAAAGTGTGGCATATACATTCAATGGAATATTTTTCAGCCTTTAAAAAGAAGGAAATTCTAACATATTCTACAACATGCATGAACTTCAGGACATTATGCTAAGTGAAATAATGCAGACACAAGAGGACAAGCATTGTATGATTTCACTTACATGAGAGACCTCAAGTATAAGTCATATTTATAGAGACAGAAAGTAGAGGGTGGTTGCCAGGGGCTGGTGTAGGGGGGAAATGGGGAGTTATTTAATGGGTGTAGTTTCAGTTTTGCAAGGTGAGAAGAGTTCTGGTGCTTGGTTGTGTAACAGTGTGAATGTACTTAAGTGAAGGTGAACTGTACACTTAGAAGTGGTTGAGATGGTAAATTTTATGTTATCTATATTTTACCACAATAAAGTTGTAGGATTTTGTTGTAATTTGAGTAGGGTACATTTTTATCTAATGTGGGAGAAACAACCATTGTATTGTATTGGTAGGAAATAATAAGACATTTGCCTAAGGTAGAGGGGATGAGCAGAAGTACTTCTTTAAATTTTTATAGAAGGTAGTAAATGTTTATCTTGCCTTGTTAAATTTAAAATCTAAGCAGTGATAGAAGATTGTAGAAGAATGTGAGTGTGAATTTTTTAAAATTTCTGCCTACAATGTGATGATACAGAATTGGTATAACAAGTGAGTAAATTCTTTAAGAGTGCCAGGAAGACCTATGGAATTAGGAGAGCTATAGACAAGATAAAGAAAGCTAAAGATTTTTACTGAGAGTTGATGGGCTTTGTATGTTTATGAACCCTTTTGCAGACTTCACTTACAGTTTTATTTGTATCCTCAAGCTCCAGAAAGAAACTAAAAATGAAAGAAAACAATAGTGAAAATGTCCAGACTTTCAGTGGAGAAATTTGGCGTGATTAGTTATGAGAAAGGTGGTTATCAGTTAATTTTTAGAAGATGTCTTTAGTAAGTTCTAAACCTAAGTTTCTGATTTTGTTCAGTTCCTGAATTGATAGTAAATTTGCATTTGTGGCTAAAATTTTTACATTACTGAACATTTAAAATCTGTACCAACTTGCCTCATCTTTCTGGTGGGAGGGAAATGTTAATCATAAATTAAATGATAATATAGTGTGTGTGTGTGTGTGTGTGTGTGTGTGCACATGCACACACACACACACACTAGGAAATAAAGAGTCATATCGTTTGGCTGCGCTCAGTCCCAGTTCTTTTTTTTTTTTTTTTTTGCGGTATGCGTGCCTCTCACTGCTGTGGCCACTCCGCGGCATGTGGGATCCTCCCGGACCGGGGCACGAACCCGTGTCCCCTGCATTGGCAGGCGGACTCCCAACCACTGCGCCACCAAGGAAGCCCCCAGTTCATTTATTTTTACATTAAAATGTAAGAATATGTGCTTACGGAAACTTCCACTTTTTTTTTTTATATCACCAGCACTTACCCCCGTGCAGTTACACGGTAGCTATTCTGTAAATGTTCAATGAATGAGAAACCAAGTTCGCTTCTTTTCCACATCATCTTTTTTTAAAAACTTTATTGAGGTGTAAAGTACATACCATAAATTTCACCCATCTTAACTGTACAGTTCAGTGATTTTTAGTAAATTTACTGAGTTGTGCAACTAACACTGTAATCCATCCCCAGTAAGATTTTTCATACGTGTATACAGTTAATACTAGTTCCCACTGCCAGCCTCTAATCTACTTTCTGTGTCTGTAGATTGCCCATTTCTGGACATCTCATATAAATGGAATCATATAATATGTGGTCTTTTGAGGTTAATCCATGTTGTAGCACTTACTAGCACTTCATGCTTTTTCATTGGTCCATATTGTTTTTATAGACTTCTTATATATATTACATATTTTTAACTTTTTATTTATTCATTTGGGTTATTAATTTTAGACTTAAAAGTTGCAAAAGCAGTACAAAGAATTTTATATAACTTTACCTAGATTCCACAAATGTTAACATTTTATATACTTTATCTATCTATCTATCTAGTTTGTGTTACTGAAATGTCTGAGAATTGTAGACATGCTGCCCCATTCACATTTAAACACTTGAGTATACTTTCTAAAGGCAAGTATATTCTTTTACATAACCACAGTGTAACTATCAAAATCTGGATATTAATATAATATTACTTTCTCATCAACAGGCTTTATTTAAGTTTGATAATTCTTCCACTGATGTCCCAATCCAGGATCACACATTGCATTTACATTTAGTTTTCATGTATCTTTACAGTCTCCTTTAATGTGGGAACATTCTTTTAGTCTTTGTCTTTCATGAGCTTGATATTTTTGAAGAGTTCAGACCAGCTATTTTGTAGACTGTCCTTCAGTTTGGATATATCTGATGTTTACTCATGATTAGATTCAGGTTGTACGTTTTTGGCAGGAATGTCACAGAAATGATATGTCATTTTCACTACATCATATCAAAAAGTGTGTGGTTTCAGTTTATCCCATTATTGGTGTTGATTACGCCAGTCCCTTATTTTATGTGATGTCTGCCAAGGTTCTCCACTATAAAGATATGATTTTTCCCCCTTTGTAATTAACATCTTGTGTGTGGAGGGAGATACTTCGAGACTGTGTAAATATCTTGTTTCTCATTGTATCTTTGCCCACTGGTTTTAGCATCTCATTGTTAGTTATCTGTTGCTGCTTAACAACATTATCATAGATTTAGGAGCTTAAAACAACACACATTTATTATCTCAGTTTCTGTGTGTCGGCAGTCTGGGCGCATGGTTTTACTGGGTTCTCTGCAAGGCTGCAGCCAAGGTGTTGGTTCTTATCTGAAGGCTTAATTGGAGAAGGAACCACTTCTAAGCTAGGTGGTTGTTGGCAGGTTTCAGATCCTTGGGGTTTATCAAAATGGGGTGATTCAGTTCCTAGCTGGCTGTTGGCTAGAGGCTGCCATGGGTTCTTTGCCACTTGGGCCTCCCCAACCTGTATACTTCCTTAAAGCCAGCAAGGGAGAGTCAGAGTCACTTTGCAAGGATACTGCAGTCTTTCTCGTAACGTAGTCACTGTTCTGCCTGCTCTGCTGTATTCTGTATTGGTTAGAAGCAAGTCACAGGTTTCACCTACATCAAGGGGAGGGGATTACACAGGGTATACATATACATTACACAGGGTATATATAAGTGATGATAATTGGGGTCATTTTAGAGTATGTCCACCACAACTTCCACTGATAATACTTGCCTGCAGTGTGGTGGCCACATATGGTGATTTTCTAATTCCATCGTTTCTTCTTTGTTAGTTGGAATTACATGCAAAGAATTCTCCCCCATTCATTGATTTGTTCATTTATTTATATTAGTATGAACTCATAGATTCTTCTCTTATTCTGTGGGTTATTATTTTCTACTATATTCATTTATTTTATTGCTTAAGTAGAAAGTAACAGTTTAATCCCTACACAAACAGCATTAAGAGAAGTCTTTAGCATGGGTGCCTAAACAGATTTGTAGTATAATGAATCATTTATCAAACATACTTTAGATTAAAGGTAAATTTTAACATGTAAGCTGTTCTGTCATAGGTTTGCAAAGCCTTTGTAATTCTATTTGAAAATATACTTCGATGTAACAAACTTTTCGCGTTATTATCAAAATGTCATGATTGCATTTATATTGATATTCTTCAAGGGAATAGCTGATTTTCCCCCTAACAATCATTACCCTATAATTGAAATAATTACAAGTTTTGGTGATACAATCTAAACATACTCATTCTAAAACCACTGAGTCCTCCCAGCCCCTTCATCTTTGGCTTGTCTCTTGATCTTTAAATGTTATATATAGGTATCCCTATTCTTTGCATTTGTGGGCATCTGTGACTGACTCTCTTTTTGAGTGTGTCTCTTCTTGTACAAAATACTTGGTCAACAAATACCTTGCTATTCATTGTGTCTTTTCTCTTTGGAAGTCTTGCACTTCAGTCTATATATAGTCTCCCTGCCCCCTTACCTGCTGTTCTAATTTTTGTTTTGTTTTAAATAGCATGCCCTGTGAAAAGGAAGTGATTTTGAAAAAGAGCCTTACTCTGTTTCAGAAGTTATATTGTTTTAGTAATTTATTCATATATTTTGGACTGTTTAATATTTTTGTAAAAATGATTCCTGATGACCAAAAAAAGGTCAATCAGTAATGAAAAAAATGTACACTAGAAAAGTATCCTGAAATTCACTAGCCAGGACTAACCACTGTTTATTGCATTTAATTGAAGAAACTAAGAAAATTGCTAATTTTTTCATTGAAGATTATAAATATACTTCATTTAGGATATTAATTCCTAAATAATCTCTGAAGTTGAGGGAAAAGAAAATAGAAAAATTCTGAAGGTGTGTTGTCATTTTTAAAATGAAAGTTGAAAAAAATAGAAAGCATTTGCATTTCTCTTATATCACTATAATTGCAGCTGTTTACTTTTTTTTCTCTAAACATTTCTCCATTCCTGAATTTTTTTATTTCTTTGTTGGCTAGATTTAAGTTTATGGGTGGTCTTTTCCCTGAGTTTTCATGGGCTTAATATCTTTCTGTTGCTTCTTTGTTTGAATGACATCTTGGCTGGATATAAATTTTTTACTGTCCGGTATTGAGTATTGCTAAGAAGGCAGATGTTCCTTGCATTATACAGGGCTTATCAGTCAGTTTTTGCTGCGTAAGTCTTAATTTCAGTGGTTTATAACAACGAATAGTTCCTTTTCTTCTTCACGTCTTTAGAGGAGCTGGGGCTCAGTTATTGTTGCCTAGGCTTGGCTCTAGGCTGTGGGTTCTCTGTTCTCCTAGAATCAGTGGCCTGCTCTTGTGGCAGTCAGGAGTAAGTCAGACTATGCAACCACATGTTAGCTGCTGTTTCTGTCATTTCTGTTATCATTTCATTGATCAAGTCTTACGGCCAAGCCCAACATCAGTGGGGCAGGGAAATAAATATATTTTCTTTACTGTAAGGTGGCATGATACAGGGAGTGAATGATGAATTAAAAACAGTAATTCATTCTGCCACTTTTGCTTTTCATGCCTAGGTCTCAGCTTGATTCTTTCTTAGTCCTTGAAGTTTAAGATTTAGAAAAAAGTTAAGATAAATATTTCTGAGTATCTTGGGTGCTTGAGTTCGTCTGTACAGGTTTAGTAGCACTTTGCCTCTTCTTATTCAGTATACACTGTGTATTCATAAACATATTTTCTCATTGGTAGGAGAGAGTTGTCACCTTTGAATATCCTACACTTTTCTTCTGCATCCTTTTCATATCTCTGTCAATATGAATGCTTTCGACCTAGATGCTTTGTCAGTTAAGGTATTTTCAGTTGTAAATAACAGGAAATGCAATGTAAACTGGCTTAAACATCAAAGGAAATTAATTGTGTGATGTAAGTGAAGAAAACCTGGCAGAACTTGATCCAGGTGCTCTGGCAGTTTGATCAGTTTCTCAGCTCTGCTTCCTTCATTTTTGTTCCATTTTCATCAGGCTCATCCATCATAGTTGCAGAATTGTTTGTAGGTCCTGGAGCCTATATGCTTTCGGGTTTGAGTATAGAAGAGAAGAGAGAATCTGCTTCCCAGAGCTTCAGTGAAATCACATGCTGTTGAATCTGGCTGGCCCACAATGGAGTCACATGTTAAATTAAAACTTTTTCCTTACAATATATGTAGTTATAAATGATATGTATTTAGGAAAAGTATTGGATTCTATATAACATTGGCATGGCTTCCTTAAACAGGGTACATTGAGGCTGAAATCTGAAGAGTGAATTAATTGGAGCTTGCTAGGAGAAAAGGTGAGGGTTATCATTACAAGCAGAAGCATTAATTAGTACAAAGGCCAAGAAGTCAGGAGAATTGTAAGTTACAAAATGGAAAGAAGGCTAGAGTAGGCCAGAGTGGAGAGGGGGAAGGCGGGTCAGGTCACTTTGATAATTCTGGACTTCATTCTAAGAACATTGTTATATCATGGATGAATTTTAAGCTGGGCAGAGGTGGCACGATCATACTTGTTTTTATTTACTTATTATTTTTTCTTTTGGGTGGGTTGGTTGCTGTGCGCGGGCTTTCTCTAGTTGCGGCGAGCGGGGGCTACTCTTCATTGCCGTGCGCGGGCTTCTCATTGCAGTGGCTTCTCTTGTTGTGGAGCACAGGCTCTAGGTGCGCGGGCTCAGTAGTTGCAGTACGCGGGCCCTAGAGTGCGTGGGCTCAGTAGTTGTGGCATGTGCGCTCTAGGGCGCATGGGCTTCAGTAGTTATGGCACGTGGGCCCTAGAGTGCGCAGGCCTCACTAGCTGTGGCTCACGGCCTTAATTGCTCCGCGGCATGTGGAATCTTCCCAGACCAGGGATCGAACCTGTGTCCCCTGCATTGGCAGGCAGATTCTTAACCACTACACCACCAGGGAAGTGTCCCATGCTTGTTTTTAAAAGGTCACTCTGGCTTCAGAGTGGAGAATTGATGGGGGTGAGAGAAGTTACTGTCACTTGAGATAGGTAGGGAACACTGGAACATTATGAAACTGGAATGGGGGAGCAAGTTGTTAAGGTAACTACCACAGTTACTGAATCACTTCTCTGTGGCATACACTTTATATATGAATTGAGATTCTGCACAAATTACAGATTAGATGGTATTTCCTCAGTTTCACAGATGAGAAAATTAAGGGTGTTTACAGTGACTTGCCCATGGCCACACTCAGATATAAATTCACATTGGTATGAATACATAAATCTGGCTCTCTTGGCCACACAGTGATGTCTCTTTTCATGAGTTACTATGTTGTTTCCTCTGAGCAGTGTGATTATAGGCCTCAGGTCTTTTCAGCCCTGCTGGCTACTGCTAAGGAACCACTTTTACTGCAGAGAGAATTAAATAAGGCTGTTGACAGCATGACTGAAGTTACTTTTGTTCTTGGGCCTTGTGTATGTTTCCTTCATGGGGTAGATCAGCATAAAATTACAGCACTGCATTTGTTCCTTTCCTTGAGAGCTGGCCCCAACCCCTGCCCCAACGCCAGTCTCCTGAGCATGGACAAAAAAATTAAAAGCTAAATTATCTCATGATAGTTATGTAATATTTTGAGGTGTTCTTGTTTCAGCTGCTACAGGTGTCAGGACTTAAGCCCATATTATATTTACTTGACTTTACGTCAGTATGATCTCCTTAGTACCAGTGTTTTATCACTCATGAAGGTGATGCCTATTCCTTCAAGTTATTCAGTTATTTTTATTTCATTATATCATTCTGGAGTTACTTCCCTTGAAGGTATATTCCTGCCATCATGGGCAGTGTAGCCTATTTTACTTCTCTGCCATTGCTTCATTATTAATAAAAATAAACTCTGCAAGTATTCTCTGGTTTTTTATGTTTTCTTGAAATCAAATCTATATTATTGTTTTGAACAGTATAGTGTTCTGTGTGTATTGTGGGTTTTTCGAAACTTTATTTCCTTCAAAGGAAAATTACATTGGATTTGCAAGGAAAATATGATCGTGTCTGTATCTCTGTTACCACATCTTTTCACCAGATGTACATGTGTGCCATTTGCTTTCATTTTTATGGGTTTTACTGTAAGGAGTTTTTTTTTGTTTTGGTTTGATTGAGTTGGGATTTTTTTGTTTGTTTTTTTTGGCTTTTTGTTTGTTTGGTTTTGTTTTTGGTTCTAGGTACTAAGCCCTAGAAGAGATTGTTTCTTTCTCTCTGACCTAAAGTACTTTATATATACACAAGCCTGTGTTCTCGATTCTATAATTCCAAAATCCAAAATGCTTGAAAAAGTTTTTTAGTCTTTTGGTAACAAACCTCATTTGTCAACAACACCTTCTCTTGAAACTGACATAAAACTATATGTAGTCTTTGTTTCTCCCACTTAGTGTGAATATTGATGTGTTTCACTGTGTTTGGTTATGGGATTGCTGCCACTAATCTCTGGTGATATTACATAGTATATGGCATATCATGTTGCCTTTCTAAAATCCAAACAGATTTTTATGTCTGAAACATTTGGCCGTAAGTGTTTGGGGTCAGGGATTGTGGACTTCGGTCTGTATTGGTAGCACTGGTTACAGGTGCTTGTGGCAGTTTATTCCCTTGTCTGTCTTTCCCATTAGACTTTGAACTAAGAAAGCTTTCCTCCTTGGCCCCACAGACCCTAGTTTATTGTGTACTTAGTAAACAGTACTAAACAGAGTTGGTACTTAATATTGAAATTGAATACCAAAAATTGGGGCAAAGCTTTACCCAGATAGGTTATTGAACTACAGATTATAGCATGTTTTCTTTTCACTTGATTATATGTTCTTTTTAAACAGTCTCTTTCCTGTTCTGCTTCTCTTTTCTTTCTTCTTACTGGAATCTTGGCTTCACCATTGACTAATCACTGTGTGATCTTGAACAGCTTACTTAACACCTCAATACATTCATTTGTTCATTTGTAAAAATGGTGTCATAATTTTGCTTACTTCAAAGGATTGTTGTGAGGGCTAACCAGAATGCTTCCTGGAATTTAGCAATCCTTTTGCTGTTAATGTTGCTGTTATTGATTCATATCCTGTTGGTTACCTTACTAACATATGGTGAACCATCCTCTTACTGACTTTGAGGTCATTTTTAGTGTTTTGACGCTTTTAACAATGCTGGAGTTAATCCTTGCATAGATGTCCATAAGTCTTTGTGGCCTTATTTTTGTAGGATAGATTGAAGTGGGAATGTTGCATCAGTGGCCCCTAATATTTTTAATTTTAGTGGATATTTGCGTGTTACTTTCTTAAGGCAGAATTGAGAAATGGGGGGGTGGGGTAGCAGTTTTCAGTCCCACCAACAGTCTATATAAGAGTGCTCATTTCCCCATAACCTTACCTGCAATGGATTTTATCAATTCATTTTTAAAAAGTAATTATAAACTCATGGGAAATTATAAAAATAGTCCCATGGCTACCTCACCCTGCTTCCTCCAGTGGTAATGTCTTATATAACTACAGTACAATATCAAAACCAGGAAACTGACCTTAGTACAGTACTGCTAACAAAGACCTGAATATATTTGATTTTTACAAGTCTGACCAGTGGTGTCTCGGTTTCATTTGTTTTCCTTTAACCACTGTAAAGTTTGGGCAGCTTTTCATGTATTCTGTTGGCCATTTATATTGCATTTTCATATCCTTTATCCATTTTTTTCTAATTGGTTGTTTGTATTTTCCTAGAAAGCTCTTTTAGGTATGCTTGGTATAGTTTTGTTGATGATTTTTTTTCCTGTACAGAAATTTTTATTTTTATTTAGTTATTAAGGTTTTCTTTTGTGGTTTGGGTTTTTTTCTCTTTTATGTAGAAAGGTTGCTCTATACTGTAGGTTATACTGTTTTCCTTCTACTTTTTATATTTTGGCCTTGAATCCATTTGGAATATGTTTTTATATAAGCTGTGAGAATTAAATAATTATTTAATTAATTATTAAATAAACTATTTTATTTAGGACTCTCTCGGTTGTTTGTGACTTAAAACCTCAACAAAATTCCAAAGGTGGGACTGGCTTAAGGCAAGCCTGGATACAGTGGCATAACTAATATTGCTAAAAAAAAGAATGTTGCTGTTTTCCTCTTTTCTCAGGTCTGCCTTTTTGGGTGTTGAGTTTTCCTCTATAATCCTTACCTAGCCCTTCCTTTCTCTCTCCTTTGTGTTGTTCCACCCAAATTCCAGATACTCCCCTCATGGTCATATGACTGAAAGTCTTACGTATTATTTTCTCATACTGCTTAGGGGAAGAGAAAGATTCTCACCACAGGTGACCGTGTCATAACTCAGTCTTCTTCCTGCTGCACAGAAATAGTACCTTTTACATTTATTGTGATCTGTTTCTATATTTTCTATTTCGTTCCACCAGCAGTCTGTAAGAGTGAACATTTGCCTGTTTATCCTGTCCCAGAAACACATTGCTTCAATAAAACTCTAATTTAATTATTATTATTCAATAATTATTCAATTCAATAATTCATTATTCACTAATATTCTAATAATGTGCTTAGAGTACATTTTAATATCTTCTTAAGCAAGTCTCTCATCATTTATTTCCCAGAAATTTCTTGGCAATTCTTATATGTTTATTTGATACAAACTTGGGAGTTTTGACTAGAATGGCATTATGTGTATTTTTAACATGGAAATATCTAAATTAGAGAAACATAACTGAAAATCAGCCTGGAGATACTCAGTGTTTTTCTTTTTCTTTTTCTTTTTTTTTTTTTTGAGGTACGCGGACCTCTCACTGCCGTGGCCTCTCCCTTCGCGGAGCACAGGCTCCGGACACGCAGGCCCAGCGGCCATGGCCCACGGGTCAAGCCGCTCCATGGCACGTGGGATCCTCCCGGACCGTGGCACGAACCCATGTCCCCTGCATCGGCAGGCGGACTCCCAACCACTGCGCCACCAGGGAAGCCCTTCTTTTTCTTTTTAATTAATTAATTAATTTTTATTTTTACCTCCGTTGGGTCTTTGTTGCTGTGTGTGGGCTCTCTCTAATTGTGGCGAGAGGGGCATACTCTTCGTTGTGGGGCGCAGGCTTCTCATTGTGGTGGCTTTTCTTGTTGCAGAGCACGGGCTTTGGGCAAGCAGGCTTCAGTAGTTGTGGCTTGTGGGCTCTAGAGTGTAGGCTCAGTAGTTGTGGCACACGGGCTTAGTTGCTCCGCGGCATGTGGGATCTTCCCGGACCAGGGCTCAAACCCGTGTCCCCTGCATTGGTAGGCAGATTCTTAACCACTGCGCCACCAGGGAAGTCCCTCTTTTTCTTTTTTTTTTAATATTTTATTTATTTACTTGTTTGATTGGCCTGGGTCTTAGTTGCGTCAGGCAAGCTCCTTAGTTGCGGCTCATGGGCTCCTTAGTTGTGGCATGCAAACTCTTAGTTACGGCATGCATGTGGGATCTAGTTCCCTGACCAGAGATCGAACCCAGGCCCCCTGCATTGGGAGCACGGAGTCTTAACCACTGTGCCACCAGGGAAGTCTCCTCATCATTTTCTTTAACAAAAGGTTTTCCTTTATTTTCTTTGTTGTCCTCCATCTTTTCAGTTTATTTTATTTTATTTATTTACTTATTTATTTATTTATGGCTGCGTTGGGTCTTCGCTGCTATTAGCGGGCTTTTTCTAGCTGCAGCGAGTGTGGAGCATGGGCTCTAGGTGCGTGGGCTTCAGTAGTTGTGGTACACAGGCTCAGTAGTTGTGGCTCGCAGGCTCTAGAGCGCAGGCTCAGTAGTTGTGGCGCACGGGCTTAGTTGCTCCGTGGCATGTGGGATCTTCCTGGACCAGGGCTCGAACCAGTGTCCCCTGCATTGGCAGGCGGATTCTTAACCACTGCGCCACCAGGGAAGTCCCCATCTTTTCAGTTTTTGACCCTCAGCACCTTCATAGTACCAAAAGACAGTGGTCCTGCTCTCTCCCACAGAGAACTCTTATCTTTAGATACCCAAGATATCTAGCAGCCTCTTCCAGTAGGCTTCTTTGGGTTATTGAGTAGTACCAGCAGAGAACTGAGATGGGAGATACGGAAATGTGCGAATAAGTTGCCTTATCCCTCAGATATTGTGAGTTGGTTTTTTTTTTTAAATTTAAGGATGCCACACATTTCCATTTATATTACTATAGGAAAATGAAATTGATTACAATTAGAAAGGAAAATGATATATGTATATTTTCAACAGATAATTTATTATATACCTAAAACTCTAGAAAATATGATAAATGTATATTAGAATTAGTAAACTTTTAACCAGGTTTCTACATAGAAGATGAATATTCCAAAGCCTGCTTTATGTCTTTTAAAGTGGTCTTATGATAGGTCTAAAGACCATCGTAATATAGATAACTATGGAATCATTATATTTTACACCTGACACTAATACAATGTTACATGTCAATGATATCTCAATTTAAAAAAAGGGAGCATGGAAATGTGTTCGTTCCATAACTCAGATTCAGTCTGGTGCAGCAGTATGCAGGGAGATTAATATTATTTATTTCTGTGTGTGTTTTCTTTTTCTTCCCTGTTTTACTTCTGGGCATTTAAGGCTTATGCTAAATGAAATAGATTAAAAAATTTTTTTTCAGCTTTATTGAGGTGTATTAACAAATAAAATTGTAAGTGAAATAGAATCTTTAGAGATATATTTGTGATGCTTCTGTGAGAGAAATTTGTCTTGACTGAAATGTTAGATGCTAAATTGGGATTAAGAAAATTATAGAATTATTTTTTCTTTAGATAACTGGGAAGGAATTTTACATCCATTTTCTCCATGGCAGCCTTTCTAGATTTATAGACTTTTTATAGTTTATAAAATGTGTTTATGTCAAATGAGTGTTGATTTGTTAATTTTATCTTAATTCAGTGTTACATAGGATATTCAGAGACAGAAACTAATCATTGTGTTCTCTCTCTCTCTCTTTTTTTTTTTTTTGGCAGTGGAACTTCCCCTCTTGCATGCCTGAATGCAATGCTGCACACAAACTCCCGAGGTGAAGAGGGCATCTTCTATAAGGTTCCAGGTAGAATGGGAGTGTATACTTTGAAGGTAAATATTTTTGTTAGGGAGTCATTTTAAAAGTGAAAACAGGAAGTAACTACGTGTAATGAATAATACTTCCATCATAGAGACAGAATTCTGTTCTTGAAGAGCTTATTTTCAGGAAGAGGTAAAATTTTCAATCCTGTATCCAATACATTTTTTTTTTTAATTACTCTGTAACCATCTGTAGGTAGATTGGAGAAGTAACTTCATTTTTCATTCTTTGCCATAGTTTTTTTTTTTTTCATTCTTTGCCATAGTATTTTTTTGAAAGGATGAAATGAAAATGACTTCCAGTGACTTTTAAAGGGTGTCACATATTTAAATAATAATGAGTATTACTGTGGAGTATACAGCCTTGATGCTTTATATTACTTTCTGATTTAATTCTCCATTACAATGCAGAGTTGTGTTTATTATTCCTTTATTATGATAGAGAAAGCCAAAGTTCAGAAGATTGGATTTTCTTGCTCAGTGTTGGCCAGATAGTATCAGAACCAGAATATGAATCCATATCTGACTGAATTCCCATGTTCTTTTACCATAACAGGCTTGCTAAGTTCTAATTTCTGCACTAAAAAGGGACCTTGACTTATCAGTGTCCTTTCGGTTACAAACAGAAAAACCAACTCAAATGAGCTTGAGTGAAACAGAGAAGTTATTAGTTCACATAACTGAAAATTCTAGGGAAACTCAGCCTGAATTCGGGAGCTCAAATGATTGTCATCAGGGATGGGTCTCTCCGCTTTCTTTTGGCTTCAGTCTCAGGCAGGCCCTCTCCTCATGGTACATGACTTCACTCCCAGCCCCCACTCTGCAATCTGTAAGTCTGGAGAGAAGGAGTCTCAGGAACTGAAGCCGGAGCCCTTTAGTTAGTTCTGATGTGGCTTAATTGGTTTGGCTTGGCCCATGTGCCTATACCAGAATGATTGCCGTTACCAAACATATGGAGTCTTCTGATTGGCCACTCTTAAGTTCATGATCACCCTTGATGTGAAAGTGTGGTTAAGCCCTCTCAAGCCTGATGAATTGAGGCAAGGGTTGTTTCCCAAAGAAAATTTATCAGCAGAAGGAGAATTAATGCTTGGCATGCAATGACCATGTCCATGTGTATGTGGGACTCTGTCCCCTCTTACCTTTTTAGTTTTGGCTGTAGTCATCTCTGTGCTCACTGGTTGTGTGTAGCCCACTAACATTAAAAAGATCTAACTTACCCATAATACCTCCTTTTAAAACACCTTGTTGAACTTCACAGGGTTACAGGGATCTAGTCCCACATAGAGCTTTCTGTGTTTCTTTTAGGTTTTAGTTGTTCTAGACCTTCTGTATTGTTAATAACATTTATTAAATGCCTATTCTATACCTGACACTGTAGAGGCTATAAAGAAGGATAAACTATGGTCCCTGATCTCTTGCAGCTCACATAGTTACTGAAATAATAGCATGCTCACAAAACACACAGTGCTGTAAAGTACTGTGAGAGCATAGAGAAGTAAAGATGAACCTCGAATAAAGGGATCTGGAAGATTTAGTTTGTTTTTCTGTTGTTTTAAAGTTGTAAAATTTGAGTTGAACTTTGGCCGATAAATAATGGAAGGAAGGGCCTTCCATAACAAGGGAATAGCTTAAGCAAAGGCACAGATAAAAGGATTCAGAATGGATTTGAAAGTAAATTGGAGTGGTTAGACCATAATCTGTGTGTGGGCTAGTGTGGTAAGGAGTCAGGATGGGGTAAATGTTAGGTGAAGAACAAACTTTGGAGGCTTTTGAAAACCTGACTGAGCGGTTAAGAAAGAGAAGGAGGGAGGGTAGGTATGTGTTGAGGAAACGGCAGAGGTTTTTTTGGAGAATAGCATGATCAAATCATGTTTAGGAAGATAATTCAAGTAGGATACACTTAAGAGTAAAGCAAGAAAATTTGTCAAAAGGATGGTTATGATTGTTTGGAAGAGATAATTGGCCTAAACTGTGAGAGTGGTGAAAGAGATGGAGGCAAGGAACATTAGAGAAATGAAACGTAAACTATTTGGAGTGGGTAAAAGAAGGGGTGCAGTGATTCTAAGATTTGGGGCATGAGTTGATCCTGGAGGGATCACAAGTTTAAGAAGACAGTTAGGGGGGGCTTCCCTGGTGGCTCAGTGGTTGAGAGTCCACCTGCCAATGCAGGGGACATGGGTTCGTGCCCCGGTCCGGGAGGATCCCACATGCCGCGGAGCGGCTGGGCCCGTGAGCCATGGCCGCTGAGCCTGCGTGTCCAGAGCCTGTGCTCCGCAACGGGAGAGGCCACAACAGTGAGAGGCCCGTGTACCGGGAAAAAAAAAAAAAAGAAGAAGACAGTTATATTTGTATTTAAAGTGCGTGTTGAACTTACAGATCAAGAGGTCTTGTTTGCAACTAACTCTATAAAAGTTTCCTGTATTTTGAAGGAAAGGATATGTATTTTAAGAAAGTGTATAACATGTGAAATGGCACTAGAGTATAAACGTAAGTGGAAAAAAACAGTTCCTTATTAGATCAGAGGTTACTATCTTGACTGTAATGTTGTGAGTACTAGTTATAGGTAGGAGGGTCATGTGTCAGAATTACTTTTTATCTGATTATAAAAACAAATTATGTGGGCAAACAAAAAATATATTGAGAAGAAAAAAGAATCATCCATAGTTTTATAACTCAGAAATAACATTCACTAATGTGTTTATTTATATGTATATATTTCACATACTACATAAATACATAGTAGCTAATATTTATTGAGCTCTTATCATATGCCAGGCCTTGTTCTAAGCATCTTATATTTATTAACTCATTTAATTTCAGAATGATCTTTTAAGGTAGGTACTGTCACCCCATCTTATAGACAGGGAAACTGAGGCATGAGAGTTTAAGACTTTGACCAAGGCTGCATAATTAGGAGAAGATAAAGCCAGAATTCAAACCCCCAAAGTCTTAATTTCCTAGTTCTTGATCTTACAACTACCTTGTTATATCTCTCACATACTGTGGCTGACACAGGTGTCCTTTCTGATTAGCATTCTCACTGTCCAGTGCAGAAACCAAAGATTCGTGTGATTTTTTTTTTTTTTTAAACCATTCCTTTTGTGTTTGACTCTTGCTACTTACCAATTTTTGGAACCAGTTAGATTCAAATAATGCACTATCACTTGCTATCCAGACTTTTTATAATACGTAATGGTACTTACATACACACAAATATATATATATATATATATATATTACATGGATGATGGGTGTACATACATTTTTAAAAATTGTTATTATATAGATTTTATCCTGAACATTTCATCATTTACCTGGATTTAAATATACCAAGTTTTTTGTCCAATTTAAGCCTCTGTGTTGTGCCTGCATAAGATTGTCATGTATATTTTTTATCTTTGAGTATGGATGGAAGCATTAACTAATTTGACCCAAAGAAGAGAGATGACAGGAATTCAGAAATTATTGCTGGTTCTGCTACTGAATTTTATGATACTAAAAATTAATCAGCACAATTAAAAGTCACAACAATGCATATCAGAAATTTAATTCCTATTTGCTGAAATGGTAATGATTAATCCTAATTGGATGCCTACATTTTCAGAAAGATGTGCCGGATGGGGTGAAAGAGCTATCAGAAGGTTCAGAAGAAAGCAGTGATGGTCAGTCAGATTCCCAGAGTTCTGAGAACAGCAGCAGCAGCAGTGATGGTGGCAGCAACAAGGAGGGAAAAAAGAGCAGGTGGAAAAGGAAAGGTAAATCCACCTGATCCCTCCATAAAGTACTGAATGCTGTAGGACAAATGCCCTTGTTAATAGTTCCTCTTTTTCTAGACCCCACGTCAGTTAGTCTCTTTCCCTTACCAGTTAGATCAGTACTGTCCCGTGGAATTTCCTGCAGTGATGGAAGTGTTCTGCATCTACGCTGTCCAACTCAACAAAGTAGCCACTAGCTACATGTGTCTTTTGAGCACTTGAAATATAGCTAGTGTGACAGAGGAACTGAATTTGTAATTTTATTTTAACTAAAATTTAAATAGCTACATGTGGCCAGTGGCCATCACATTGGATAACATGGCTCTGGGTTTTACCGGTGTTTATTTTTAGCTCTTGGCTGCCCGTAGCCTTTTTTAGGATGCTCTTATTTTATTTGCCTCTCTAATGCTTTCTTTTAAAATTTGAGGACTTAATTGCTCTAAGAACTCTCTCCTTACTAGGAAAGCAATGCTTTTCATTTCTACTGGCAAAGACTAAATTTAGTCTGCTGGTCTTTGCTCTCATCTCCTGCTTGGTTTCTGCTTCATAGCTTACCCAAAAACTTTCTTTAGGGAATAATATCTTTGTTGCTGCAGCTTCCCTGGGATGAATTTTCCACTTAAGGATACATTTTATTACCTCTTCTTCTAATTATTTGTAACTCCTTGTCAAGAGTCTTTTTGAAGAGGGCAAATCGTTTTTATCCCAATATTGATAAATTTAGCCATACATGGTGGGGCAGATTTTAAGCCAGCTCATGCTGGTTCCTTTATAAGGACTGATATAGTGATATTCCAGAGCAAAATAGACATCCAGGAGTTTCCCTAGCTTGGATGACCTCTTACGTTTGAGTCATAGGTGAGTTGCCTTTGGGTCTAGAAGTTAGAGTGATGCTTGTTGGAATACTTGACTCATTAATTTTAAGTACCTGTAGAACTATTGATTTTGAACTATAACAGAAAAATCATCTTCTTTATTATCATTTCTGTGTTAATGTGTGTGCTACTCCTGGAGAAGATTTAGGTAATTGGTGACATTATCTGTGCTCTCTCATACAGCTACTACACTTGCAAGTTGGGCAAATTTTGAAACCAGAGGATCCTAGCTTTAAGATCACAACCACTTAGAGAGCAGCTCAGACATCATGTGTTAGGAACAAATGGAATAAAGGCAAGGCAAGGTTGGGACCTGTGACATATTCTTGATATGTGTTTTTTAAAGTAATTCCTGTCAGTAGTGAAAGGAAATGTGTCCAGGACTTTACGTTTCTCAGAGTGTACTAAAGACCTCTGTTTTTGGAAGGATGGAGCCAAAAGTATTAAGGGCTCTGTCTCTCCTCGGCTTCTCCCCAGTTTAAATTTTTCTTTTTAAGTTTGGGAATTGTTGATCTAGGATTAGGAACCAAGCCAAGTCATCAGGCAAGAGAGACAGCTAGATTCATAATTTCTGGATGTGGCTGGAAACAGGGAAGTCGATACTAAAGGAGGTCTGACTAGTAAACTGGGAACAAAACCTTGGTTGTGGAAGTCTTTGCTTTTCAGTAGCTCATATGCTGCAGTGGCTGTTTGTTTTTGTTTTTTTAACATCTTTATTGGAGTATAATTGCTTTACAATGGTGTGTCAGTTTCTGCTTTATAACTGCAGTGGCTGTTTGAAGTAGTGGTTGTTACGTGGTTGTGAAAGGCTCTCTCTAAATGTATTATGATACGGGAGGATTTAAAATAACAATAGAACCCCATTGTCTGTAGCTTAATGGGTAGATTAAAATAGTATAACCTTGCCCCACCCTTGGCATAATAATAGAAGATATTAACAGCAAGGTAACAGCAAATTCAAAATTGTGGTCCACATAAACTATTTTTGAACTGCCTCTGATTCATTCTTCTAGAAATTGTCACAATATTACTTAGCCTCAGTTTACATTAAGATGAGATGTTCAGTAAAGATCTTTTCTGATTGTAGCCTATTAAACTGAGTATAGAATGGCCTTTATGTGGTGTTTGGAAGGTGGAGATGAGAGGTGCACATGATGGCATATGGACATGCTAACTACTCTAGCAGCTCTCATAGTCTTCAGAAATGGATAAATGCTGAGCTAGCAATAATGAAGAATGATTTAGTCTCTCATAGGATGTGCTTCTCTCATTCATGGGTCATGCATATGACATAGGCATAGAAATGTAGAATTTTAGGTTTATATTATATATTTATGAATGTTTTTGTAGTCCAGTGCAAGTTAAAATGGAAAACTTGTAGTTAGCAGTGATAGTAGCAGCGTGCTGCACAGCAGTTCTAAGTCAGTTGCAGTTAATAAAGGTAAAACAAACTAAATGCGCCTATTCCTTTTTCTTATTTAGGGCTTTTACTCTCAATCTGACATCACTTTATTTCAAATGCATTGTAAGACAGGAAGAACACTGAGATGGTATCAAAACCCACTTCCTTTTATGTACAAAAATAAAGAGCTCTGACAGCAAAACTGATACTTCTAGTTGGAAATCAATAGAAACTCTTGATATAGGTATACCTTTTAGCCAGATAGGGACAGAGAATAGAACTTTGAAATTCAGTCCAATGTTAACACTGGTTTATTGATTTCTGTGTAAGGTGGAAGAACTTAGAAGTTTGTAGTTCTGGTTCCTAATTTTCAGACAGGAAACAATGTTCAGAGACGAGCTTTTTGGAATTCCAATCCAAGGTAAGATGGAATAACGCCAGAAAAATGATTAAAATCAACTTTTCTGTTGCTTTTTTGTAGGACTGTAGCTAAGTGAAGTCTCTGCCTTTCCCCTAAAATATAAATAGTGCAGCATGAAGCAACTGCAAAAGCATTATTTTTATCTTCTGAAAAAAGTTTTGTTAAATTTTGGTCTGCTTTCAAAATGTCAAAAAAAAAATTAAGTGAAATATGCTTTTTCACTTATAAGGTGTTACTAATTCTTTCCAGGAACATGAGCTCATGTTAATTTTACTGCTTCAGGAATTTGATACATAGTGTGTTTGGGGTTACTTAAAATACCGTAGACCTGTCTGCCCTCTAACAGCATTTATATATGTGTTAAGTTACTGAATAGTGATGATTATATAGAGAGAGAAATGTCACCTTTAAAAAGTATACTGGAGAGAAAAACTCCTTTGGGCAAAGTTAACTTACATGGTGAGAGACCTTTGGGAGAGATGCTCTCTTCTCTCCTGGGGTGATTAGTGTCTGAGTTGGAGGTTTTAGCTTTGTCATGTATTAAAGACAGCTACACTACTAGGACTTGGATAGTTAGGGTACCCAGAAGCAAGGGAAGGTGTTCAGGTAAGACCTCTTCATCTTTGGTTAGGGGACTGTTCGAATGTAATCAGGAGCCACAGCCTGCTCAGTTTGGAGTAGACCGTACTTGGTGTGAGGAGAAGGGATTTAGAACTAAAACCGTCTGTTACTTCTGGAAATGAAGTTCCTCTAAAGAAAGACTACTGTGAAAATAAAACTCTCCCTTAAGAGAAGGATTGCTGTTTTTGACCATGCACTCTTTCAACTATTAATCCTTCAACTATATAAAGCTCAATTTCAATTTTGATATTACTGCTCCATTATTTCTGATAGTGTCTCTAATACTTCAGAGGGGCCCATTGAATGTCTTCAGGAGAAACTAAAATGCTAAGTCAGAGATTATTTACTAAAGCTTTTAATTCAAATGCATCTAATATGAATAGTCCATTACCCTTTTGACCTTGTTCAATATGTTAATCATTTGTTGAAATGGAAAATTCCCAGTGCTATAATGTATCTGAAAGATGGTACCTTATGATCTTATACTCAGGGGATGGTACATAAGTATCCAACAGCCTGAAACTACTTCCAGTAAACTGTGTAAAACTGGCTTTAATAAGCCTCAGTTCTAAAATTTGTTTCAAATATTTTTCTGAAAACTCTTAAATTTGAGTTTAAAAAGATCTCTACTAGGTCGCTGTTTGGTTTTTGTGTGTGACATTTTTGGTTTTTTAAATCAAATAATGAGTGCTTTTGATCAGAACTTGTTAATCTTTTGTTATGTCTATATGTTTATATGAAAGCAAGCATTTTTGTTTCTAATCAGATACTAAATAAGTTCTTAAATGAGTGCTTTTGACTCTGTTGCGCCATCCACATTGGAGGACTAGTAGTTCAGGATATAATCTTGAGAACTGTTGTTTAAGCAGTTAGTTTATTTGCAGAACCAAAGAGTTTTAAGCTCTTTGGTTTTCAGGAGTTTTTGGTTCTTTTGGCTCATCTCATTTCCATGTAAATTTTAGAATCAGCTAGTCAGTTTTCACATGCCCCGCTCCCATTAACCTGCTAGGATTTTGATCGGGATTGCATTAAAACTGTATGTCATGGGCTTCCCTGGTGGCGCAGTGGTTGAGAGTTCGTCTGCCGATGCAGCGGACACAGGTTCGTGCCCCGGTCCGGGAAGATCCCACATGCCGCGGAGCAGCTGGGCCCGTGAGCCATGGCCGCTGAGCCTGCGCGTCTGGAGCCTGTGCTCTGCAACGGGAGAGGCCACAACAGTGAGAGGCCCGCGTACCGCCAAAAAATAAATAAATAAATTTTTTTTCCTTGTGATGAGAACTTTCAGGGTGTACTTTCTTAACTTTCATGTATAACATACAGTGGTATTAATTGTATTTATCATGTTGTACATTACATCCCTAGTACTTATTTATCTTCTAACTGGAAGTTTGTACCTTCATCAGTCCCCGCAACCTCCCCACCTCTGGTAATCACAAATCTGATCATTTTTTCTATGAGTTTGTTTTTGAAGTATAGTTGACCTACAACACTGTCAGTTCCTGGTACAAAACATAGTGATTCCATATTTCTGTATTTCAGAATGATAACCATGATAAGTCTAGTTGTCCTCTGTCACCAAAGATATTATACCATTATTGACTATATTCCCCATAGGGTAGGATATATTACATACCTGTGGCTCATTTATTTGGTAACAAAGTTTGTACCTCTTAATCTGCCTCACCTGTTTCTTTCTTCCCCTCACCACCACTCTCCCCTCTGGCAACCACCTGTTTGTTCTCCATATCTGTGGGTCTGTTTCTGGGTTTTTTTGGGGTTTTTTTGTTTTTTTTTTGGCCACAATGCACAGCTTACAGGATCTTAGTTCCCTGACCAGGGATTGAACTTGGGCCACGGCAGTGAAAGTGCCAAGTCCTTACCATTGGACTGCCAAGGAGTTCCCATTCTGTTTCTGTTTAGTTTTGGTTGTTCATTTGTTTTGTTTTTTAGGTTCCACATATAAGTGAAATCATACAGTATTTGTCTTTGTTCTTCTGGCTTCATTTAGTATAATATGCCCTCTGGATCCATCATTGTTGCCACACATGGTGACAAGATTTCATTCTTTTTTATTGCTGAGTAATGTGCCACGTTGTGTGTGTGTGTGTGCATGTGCTGTGTGTTTGTACGTACATGCATACATACATAGCACATCTTCTTTATCCATTCATCTGTTGGTGGGCACTTAGATTGCTTCCATATCTTGGCTGTTATAAATAATGCTGAAGTGAACATAGGGGTGCATATATCTTTCCTGATTATGTTTTTGTTTTGTTTGGATAAATACCCAGGAGTGGAACTGCTGGATCATGTGGTAGTTCTATTTTTAATTTTTTGAGGAATCTTTGTTCTGTTTTTCCATAGTGGCTGCACCAATTTACATTCCCACTAACAGTACATGAGGGTTTCGTTTCTCCACATCCTCGCCAGCACTTGTTATTTGCTGTCTTTTTGATGATAGCTGTTCTGACAAGTGTGAGGTGATATCTCATTATGGTTTTGACTTTCATATCTTTGATGATTAGTCATGTTAAGCATCTTTCCATGTGCCTGTTGGCCAGCTCTGTGTCTCCTTTCAGGGCTTTTAAATAGTAAGTGGAAGCAAGCCTACTTTGGGAAGAGTTACTGCCTTCTCTCAGAGTTGCTGACTGTAAATACAGCATCCAGGGACTTGCATTCTTGGCATACCCAGCAAGTACTTGTAGCAACACTGAGGGATTGCCTCTCCCAACATTGATATTGTATCCAGCAACATTTCTAAATTATTTTCTAATCTAATGGTTTATATATAGGTTTATTCTTAGGATTGTCCACATATGCAAACATGTGATTTATGAGTAGTGGCAGTTTTATTTTTTTGCCATGTTATACTGGCTAGGGCTTCCAGTAAAGGGTGACATAGGAGTGGTAATGTCAATCATCCTTTTCTCTATATTTATAAGGTAAAGTTTTGAATATTATGCCATTTTAAGAATGATGTTGACTACAGTAGGTTATTGTAGACACTCTTTATTAGATGAAGTTAGTTCCTTTCTATTTGTAGTCTAAGAGATTTTATAACAAACAGTTGTTGAATTTTATCAGTTGCTTTTCCTTCATCTACTATTTCAGTAGATATATTTTTTTCCTTTATTCTGTTAATGTGGTAAATTATGTTGGAACTCTCATATATTGCTGGTAGGAGTATAAATCGGTACAACCACTTTGGAAAACTGTTTCTCCGTATATACTATAGTTGAACATGCATCAGAATCACCTGGAGAGCTTATTATGATGCAGATTCCTGGGCCCCACCTTCAGAGTTTCTGGTTCAGTAGATCTGGACTGGGATCTAGTAATTTGCATTCTAACAGATTTTTAGATAGTTATGGTTTTGTTCTTGGTACAACACCTTAGAAACCGCTGGTTAAGACACTGTAGTAATAAGAGCAAAAGACTAGAAATTACCAAAACAAGAGTCCAGCTGAAGAAATTATGGTACATCTGCCAGTGGAATCTTTTGCAGGTGTTAAGAGGAAGATCTCTTACGTTCTCTTCTGTTTTCTTCCCCAGGATATATTATATTGATTATATTTTAAAAATCAAGGGTATGGACAATTTCTAGTACATGGTTTGTTTTGCTTAAAGAAGTGAGTTAACGTATTAAAATACACACACACACACACACACACACACACACACACACACTATGTTTTCACCAAAACAAAAATGCAAATAAAAAACAATGGAAGGATAAAAACTAATATAAATTATTTCCTTTAAGGGAAAGGAGGTAATAAAGTGGTATAGACAGGGGAGGGAGCTAGACTTATGAAAGTAACTTGTTTTATAGTTTTACATAATTAAGCCAATTAAAAATTTAAAATGCACTTTCTAGAAATATCAAACAACTTAAAGCAAACTCAAGTATATGTCAAATTTGAACATAATGACATAGGTAATTACTGTAGGATATGTCTTAGGTGTGGGAGACCAGACTCAGAGAAATCTTAAACTGCCTTCAGTAGTCTTCTTTTCAGTAATTATATTGATATGATTTCTTTGAAATTAAATCTATAATAGAAAACAAGTTAATAGTTACAGTAATGTTATTAGAAACCAGGATTATCTGGGAAGAAAAGCGATAGAAATATAAAATCAGAAAAGTTAAGTGACAATGCTGTAATCATAAATTCCGATTTATCTTTTGCATGAATTTAAAAAATTTTTTCCTTTGAAAAAAATTCTTTTTTTTTTTTTTGTTCCACTCACTGAAAAGTTCTAGAACCAGTGGTAACTGAGTAGCATCAAGTGCAGTGTTTTAATACCATTTTCAATAAAAAGGTATCAGGTCTCCTTGGAGAAGGGGGTGTTCCAAGTCTGGGCAAAAAAATTATGCAAGATTTGCCTAGGACTCTTTCTGTGCCAGATAGCAAGGAAGTGGTTGGATACTGCTGGGGCCATGTCCCAAAGATGGTTTACAACTTGAAGGAACTCCCACTACCCCAAAAGTGCACAGTTTGAGTGCCAAATTTTTAATAATTGCTAATGATGTAAACATTTCAAATATGTAAACATCTATGAGTTGATACTTTAAAAAAATAAAATCAGTTTTAAGTGCTGTATTACTTTTCTGAGGCTGCTGTAACAGATTACCACAAACCAGGAGGCTTAAAACAACAGAAATTTATTTATTTTCTCACAGTTCTAGAGGCCAGAAGTCGGAAGTCAAGGTGTCATCAGGGCTATACTCTATGCAGAGACTCTAAGGGAGAAGTCTGTTCTGTGTATTTTCTAGCTTCTGGTGTTTGCTGACATACTTTCCCTATGGCCACATCCTCTAGTCTCTGCCTCTGTCCACGTGGCCTTCTCCTCTGTGTCTTGTGTCTGCGGTCACTTGTCATTTGATTTAAGGCCCACTGGAATAATCCACGATGATCTCCTTATCTCAAAATCCTTAATTAAATCAGCCAAGACTCCTTTTCCAAATAATGTAACATTTCCACGTTCTGGGGGTTGGGACATGGACATGACTTTTGGTGGCCACCACTTAGCTCACTACAAGTACTCACTCATTCTGAAACTATACAGAGTCCAAATCTTGGTTGTGCTCCTTACTAGCTGTGTCCTTTGTCAGGCTAATTAAATTTCCAGATAGGGAAAATTTAGATAATACCATCACAATATGCAGGTGTGTATATTTATTTATTTATAAATGTATATCCTTGAAATTTTTTCTTTTCTTTTTTTTTTTTGCACAGAAAAATGTCAGCAAGGATGCCATCCCAACTATATTATTTAGTTATCTCAGAGGATAGAATTGGAGGAGATTGGGTGGGGGTAGAAAGAGAAGTTGTACCCATCTTAGAGGGTAGTTACAAGAGTTCAATGAAATTCTGTTCAAATGAAGCTAGCGCAGCATTAGGCACATAGACGATGTTTAATTCATGGTTGCTCTTAATAAAGTTATGTGTCTTGGAGACAATGTAGACACTAAAAGGAATTAAAAGAGATGAGTTTCTCAACATGTGTTTAAATCTTATTTGCTGTTTGTAGTTCTGAATCTTTAATATTTAAAAGTTAGAGTAAAGTTTAAGTTTCATTAAAGTTATGAGACCAGTGCTTGGCATTAAGTACTGGGAGGTATTTCTCATTGGTGGGTCCTGGAATTTTCGTGATTTATTTCAGTTGGCTTTGAGATACGTTTATGGATTCATTTGTTAGAAAGGGCTTTTGCCTTAAAGGGAAACATTCCAAACAGTTTGCCCTGTTAATTACAGATAGCTTTATTATCTCTTTTCCAGGCTACAAAGTAGAATTCTTATGTTCTTTAATAGGGTCATTTTGGCTTGGTCGTTTGTTTTGTTTATTTTCAGACAGTTATTGGGACAGGTGAGGACGTGAATAATCTCAGATTTCTGCAAACCATTAAAAAGAAAATAAATATAGTTAAATATTAATAGTTGTTAGCTTTATTTTCATAATGTCCCTTTAAAAACATTGGTGAAATAAAAAAGACAGACAATATCAGATGTTGGCAAGGATATGGAGAAATTAGAACCCTCATACATTTCTGGTGGAATTGTAAAAAATGGTTCAGCCATCTTGGAAATCAGTTTAGCACTTCCTCAAAGAGTTTAAACATAGAGTTACTGGAAAAAACAGCAATTTCACTTTTAGGTATGAACCCAGGAGAATTGAAAACACCTGTCCAACACAAAATTCTGCTAACGAGTGTTCGTAATGGCAAAAAGTGGAAGTAACTCAAATGTCCTTTTGAGCAACTCAAATGTCAAATCAGCTAATGAATAACAAAATGTGGCTGTGCATACAATAGAATATTATTTGATGATAAAAAGGAATAAAGTATTGATACATGCTCTAACAGAGGTGAATCTTTAAAACATGCTAAGTAAAAAAAGCCATTCACAAAACAGCACATATTGTATGATATCATTTATATGAAATGTCCAGAATAGGCAAGTGCATAGGGACAAAAAACAGATTGCTGATTACCTTGGACTAGGGCAGTGGGTTAGGGGAAAGAGGAGTGACAGCTAACCAGTACAGGGTTTTTTTAGTGGGTGATGAAAATTGATTGTGATGATGGTTACACAACTTTGCAAATATATTAAAAGCCATTGAATTGTGCACTTTAGGTGAATTGTGTGGCATATAAGTTATATCTCAGTGAAACTGTTATTTTAAAAAATTGGTCAACATCTAAGTGCACTAGGATATGGTTTCTTTTTGTTGCTTAACCATCTCAAGAATTATCCAACTCCATTTTTTGTACTGTATATTACGGTGAATTTTTTTTTTTTTAACGCCACGCTTACTGTATGTCAGTTCTTTCCCATATATAGCCTGATTATAAGGATTGGGATACAAAGTTAAAGCTAACTATGATAGGTCTTAAGATAGGTCTTAACATTGTCTACTGTTGTCCTCTTTAAATGTTGTCTACTGTGCATTCCTTTCTTAGGACATCTAAGAGTCCATTGAAATGCCATATTCCAAAACTTATGTATTCCAGTGAACCATGTTTCTACATTCTTATGTCAGGTAGCTACCTGCCAGCATACTTCATATGGTATCTTTAGACCCGTTAGCCATACCATGAGATGCCATTTTGCTATCCAGGCCCTTTCAGTCCAGCTACTTTGAAAGAAGGCATTAGTAAACATGGATTCTTTGAGAGTCATCACTAGCAGTAGTGATTATTATTTTTATTATTAAGGGGTCTGAATCAGCAATTTCTTTTGTTATCTCATATCATAAATAATACATTGTTGAACTTTATAGAACATGAAGATCTAATTGCTATTTATTATTAAGAGGTATAGGCCCTTGAAGGGAAAACCCTCATTCACGTAATACTAAGGTTTGGCTAAGCTCTGATGAGGTATAAAACAGCTGGTGATGAAGTAAAGAGTGGTTACATCCTGTGCAAACCTACACTGATTCCATCAGAGAAATCCTAAAGTACCCTTTCACATGGGTAGACCTAAAACTATTGATGTAAGAGATGAAGGAATATAAAAATTAAAGCTATGGTAGTGTTTGAGGTGGAATGGCCTTATTGCCTTCCATTTTAAAGATAGGGAGAACTGGAACCCATTCTATCAATCCAGGGCTCTTCCACAATATCATGTTGTTATTAGATTTACCTTAAGAACATAGATACTGTCCAACGGGCTCTAGCATCTTTTCTAAGTTTTATCTTCGTTGATGACTCATGGTTTATATTCTACTTCCTGCTTCTTCAGTCAATTCTATTGAAAAATTAAAGAATGAAAAGTAATGAATACTAACATCCATCCCTTCCCCATCCTATCATCCTTCACTAGAGCTTTCTGAGGAAATAAACTGAAAAGGGAGGCTGTTTGCAGTAGAACTCCAAAAAGAAGATCCTTCCCAAAAGTGTTTGGTCACAGTTCTTAATACAGGTAGCAGCATATGATTGGGGAAGGAATGGTGCTTGATATCAACTCTAATAACAAAACTTTTCATTGTCATTTTCCCCCCTAGTATCGTCTAGACTGTCACAACCATCCTCTCCTCAGTCAGGCTGCCCATCACCCACCATTCCAGCAGGTAAAGTCATTTCTCCATCACAGAAGCACAGCAAGAAGGCACTAAAGCAGGTAATCATGCTATTCTGTTTATCAGAATTATAATCTCCTACATTAAAAATGCATGATTCTGGCAGTCAGTGAAAATTTCTTGAAAGGACGTTAGGGAGAAATTTTGTGTGGTTTCCCACTTTGTATTTAATAAGTTATGCACCTCTGTGTTATAGGTTTATGATAGATACTCTTTTTATCACATTTTAAAAGTTCCTCATTAGTTTCCAATTTGCTAAGAGGGGTGTGTGTATGTGTGTGTGTGTTTAAATAAGAGTAGGTATTGAAATTTTCAGGTTGAGTTTCTTCAGCATTTATGAAGATGATCAGGTAGCCTTTCTCTTTAAGTCAACCAATATACAGAATTCCAGGGCTAGACTTTCTAATGTTAATGTATTGTTAGCTCTCTGGAATAAACCCTATATGTTTTTTATATAATTTTTAATATGTTAATGGAATTTTATTATTTAAGATTTTAGCTTCGATTTTATTATTTTCTTGAACTATCCTTATACAGTTTTGGAATCAGGATTGTTCTTAGCATCTAAAATAAGTTGTATAGCCCTCTATTATTTTTCTGATTTTTGGAAAAAATAGAAAGTATTTTTTTCCCTGAAAGTTCTGCAAATCTCACTTTTACAACTGTTTTCCTAGCATTTCAATTTCATCTACTACTACTGATCTCTTGATTTTTCTGATTTTTGAGCCAATTTTGGAAATTACTTTTCTTAGAAAATGCTCCATTTCACTTGATTTTTTTTCAAATATTGGTATAAAGTTGTACATAGTATTGTTTTTTATGTTTCTCTTTTGTTCATCAGTGTTGTTCATTTGTGATGTATCTTCTTTTTTCTCAATGTTACTTGCCGACTATTTTATTGGGCTTTTCAAAGAACTTGCTTTCTATTTTTTGAAATGCAAATTATCAGTAAATTTAAATTTGACTAATAATTAAGGACACAGACTAATTTTATCCTCAGATTAGTATATATAATACAGCTTAATTATAACATCAAGCACAAGCACTGTCAAGTATGTGGGAAAATGACTACTTGTAGTTTGCTGGTGGAATATAAATTCTTATGGCTACTTTGGAGAGAAATTTTATGTTTATTAAAATTTTAAATGCATATCCCCCATGACTAAGTAGTTAAATATTTGGGAACTTATCTTAGAAAAATGCATGTATTCATACATACTTACATACACACACACACAGGAAAATGTTTGCATTAAAGTTTGTAATAGCAGAAACTTGCAAGTGGATATATATATATATATATATATATATATGAATTCCTTAATAAACAGCGGCATATCCAGATGCTAGAAAATTATACAGGGTTAAAAGTTTACCTTGTAATTAAGTTTTTCTGTATGCATAGACATGGAAACATCACCACACTATAATGTTTAATCATTAAAATCAAGTTGTGTTACAACATTCATTAAAAACATACACATAGCCACATACATACCCAGAACAATAGTATATTTTTAATGGAAATATGAATCTGTATATACACGGAAACACATACATACAATGTAAGTGTAAAAAAAGCTCAATAAGGAAAAATAAATTGATGACTGTGGTTATCTTTGAGGATTGGGGAACAAGACTGAGTGGTGGGCAAAAGAGACTTTAGCTTTATGTTTGAATTAAATGGTAAAAATGTATTCATGTCATAACTGTTTAATTAAAATTTTAAGGGAATTCTCTGGCAGTCCAGTGGTTAGGACTCAGCGCTTTCACTGCTGGGACCCAGGTTCAATCCCTGGTCAGGGAACTAAGATCCCATAAGCTGTGTAGTGCGACCCTAGATAGATGATAGATTGATAGATAGATAGATAGATAGATAGATAGATGGATGGATGGATGAGATAAAATTTTTTTAATTATGGGCTTCCCTGGTGGCGCAGTGGTTGAGAGTCTGCCTGCTGATGCAGGAGACCCGGGTTCGTGCCCTGGTCCGGGAAGATCCCACATGCCACGGAGCGGCTGGGCCCGTGAGCCATGGCTGCTGAGCCTGTGCGTCCGGAGCCTGTGCTCCGCAACGGGAGAGGCCACAACAGTGAGAGGCCCACGTACCGCAAAAAAAAAAAAAAAAAAAAAAATTTAAGTAGGTCTTAAAGTGTTTAAACCAAAAGTGCTTTTATTAAAAGATGTCCAAAAATTTGATAAGGTTAATTACAATCTGCCTGGGTATCCTGCAGCACTTGTATTTTTACACATTCTTTGCAAGAGTTTAAGAAGTATGAGATGCACTTTGTTATAAAGCAGAAACTAACACACCATTGTAAAGCAGTTATACTCCAATAAAGATGTTAATTTTAAAAAAAAAAGAAGTATGAGATGCCTCTTTTCCACAGAGAAAAGGCAAGTATTTTAGTAAAACTTGTTACCTTACTCACGACATATATACTACTCTGTATTATTCTCCTGTAACCTCAGGAGTCAAATACTATATTTTCTTTAAGGAATACCAGTATGAGAAATTATATAAATTAGACTGTTGGTATATAAAGTAAGGCCTTGCCTCCAGTATATGTTTTTCATATTATTAGGTGAGAAAACGTATTTCAGTGTAAGTTATCCTTTACCCCAGTGAAGGTTTTTTTTGTTGCTTGCTTTTTAACTTTTATACAGAATTAGAACAGGGTTTGTAAGGTACTGAGGGAGGGGAAAACTGAGTACAGTTCTTAAACAGAGAGGCTGTAAGTTATTTTGTTTTCATCATATATCTGAATTTACATGATCATAGCAGAAATAGATAAGATCAAATGGTTCTATTAAATTTTGCATTAACTTAGAATGACCTAGGTACTGTGAATAGAAAGGAATGAATACTAATGGATGCCACACAGGAAGCTTGCAAACATTTTCTGTTTTGATTGCAAAGAATGAGAGACAAGCTGTATGTAATCAGTGATCAGACAGCACTGACATTATGCTTCTGCCTCACCTATTATAAATGTTGTAGGTGAATGTAAGCCAGATACCTGACTCTCTCAGTTTCTTTTCTCCACTGACAGCTTAGATCAAGGAGATCAAGTGTTGCCACTGTGCTTGCATGGCATAGCCAGAGGTATATGTGAATGTGAAAAGGAGAAAACCATATTGTGAAAAGGGAATGAAAGACAAGTAGGCAGTTATTCCACACCTTTCTACATGATGGTCATGAAAGTTAAAGCTTAAACTGGCATTTTAATGAGGTCGTAGATGTTCAACTTTTTCCTGAAATGTAGTTTTACTTTCTTAGTTTGTCTTTTTTTCTTTTTAAACCCTTGAGTTTAAATATAGCCTTTATATATCTTTATGATTAAAATCTGGGAAGCTATTTGTCTTTCTGTTCATTCTAAATAGTTTAGTATATTCTCTAAACTGAGAACATCATGGAAATTAAAATATTCTGAAATAACCAGAAGGAATCACACTGTTCTTAGAGCCCATGTTTTCCAGTCTTCCTTCCCTTCAGTTTACTGCATTGCTATAAATTGCTGAGATTTATTTGGTCTTTGGGCCAAATCTTACTGCTCTTACCTGAGATCAAATTCAAGTAGTTATTTGCAACCTTTTGTTCAAATGCAGAACCTCTGAAACATACCTAAGCTAAATATTTACATTTCTACATAAAGTTGATGCAAATGGGACTCTTCTTGGTCCAGGGCTTAGAATTCTGTTTTCAGAATGATTGAAAACATCTACATACTACAAGTATGAGAAGTCCATGGCTTACTGGTGATTTTTAAGCTCTAAAAATGTTAATGACAATTTCTCACATTTATTTAAAGGAGAACATTGGTAAAAAAAATATCCAAACTCTTAAGGATTATTTAAGCCTTGTGTTTAATTAATTTAGTTTAGATTTTTGTTTACTTTGATGGATTTCAAAGAAATTGGATAATCAGCATACTCTTCTTCACCACTTAAAGTCATTTATTGTTTTGTTATTACTAAAAACGGATTTGTTTTGTTTCTTACAGTCAGTTTTCTCTTTATAGGCTCTAAAACAGCAACAGCAGAAGAAACAGCAGCAGCAGCAATGCAGGCCAAGCATGTCCATCTCCTCCAACCAGCACCTCTCTCTGAAGACTGTCAAAGCAGCCAGTGACTCTGTACCTGCCAAACCTGGTAGGCAGACTGAATGTCTTTTCAGTGAAAGTTTCTTTTTCCAGTATTTTTGTATACCAAATTCATACACTATATCCTTTATTTTTAAATTACTGTATTATATTACTGCCAGATCATCAGTATAAATCCTTCTAGGGTAAAGGGGGAAATTTATGCAGAGTAATCATACAGTTGTTAAAAAATACATCATTGGGATTTGCATGTTAGAATAAGATCAATGACTAACTTCCAATATGTCTAAACTAATAATATTTGAAAGCCTCTAATTAGTAACTTTATAAAGCTGATGTTTCCAAGATGCTCACACTGAACTCTTCACTGGTTCTCTTCTTTAAAAATAAAAGGTTTTCCTAAGACTTCTTGATACATTTGGGTTTCCATTGGACATATCCAGAGGCCTTTGGATTTTTTGTTGTTGTTGCTTATTTTGTTTTTAATTTAAACTGGTCTAGATACAGGCTTTGTATTTTATTACACAGTTTAGTTTGATGCCAGCTGATTATATGAGTTGACCAGATTTAAACTGTCTTGCAGAACTGCATTTTTGTTAGGAAGGAAATTTACCACCAGAAGCAAATAATGTGCTGGGAGGAGGAAAGGGATTTTATTTTACTTTTTGACTCCTTATTCTCAGACTCAGAACACATTTGAAGGGTCACATTGCCTCATACATAACTCCTTTGCTTAGCGTTGAATGATTTAATTGTTCACTTGATTGATTATTTGTTTCTGTTTATACCCTCAGGGTCATATTTTATATATATTTTTAATATATTTTTATATATATATTTTTCCCCTAGCGATATGGGAAGGAAAGCAATCTGACGGACAGTCAAGCAGCCCTCAGAACTCAAACTCTAGCTTTTCTTCTTCAGTTAAAGTGGAAAATCCTTTGCTAGGCCTGGGAAAGAAGTCATTCCAGAGGTCTGACAGGCTTCACACAAGTAAGTTTATTTACAAAGACCTCAGTTCTCGCACCTTAAATTTTCAACTCTGTGTTTGAAATACATCAACTGTTTGGCTTAATTACTCCTTCCTGTTCACCTTTGAGCTCTTGACTGTTTTCGTGTTCTTCCTATCCTGTCTATCAAACTTCATTTCAGAATAAGATCTGTTATCAGCCATTTTGTAGTTTATTTCTCTTTCTGACAAGAGGTTTCTTTATCCAGCATTATTTACCTTTTATCTCTGTGTACAGAAAGGTAGAAGGGCTTATAATTAAACATGGCAAACTGAACCCCTTTTCCTGCTTCCTCTAAAATCCCACTATAAAATGAGAATATGGAAATACAAAAGATTAAACCCATTAGGGTGAAGAAAATAAGGAGATAACAGATGGACAGGAAATATCAACAGATTTTGAAAGATAAAAAAACTGGATGGAGTCTTTCACAGAGCTGAGGAGCAGATGCCAGTAGTCAGCAAGCCAGCTGAGCCTGTAGAGCACCAGAAAGGTTTATGAATTGGAGATACCATATCAAGGATTGAGATATCTTTCTCATAGTAGAGAAAGATGAAGCATAGGGTTGAAAAGAAAAACCTTTGAAAGTTAATAAGAAGAAGTTTGATGCCTCAGCCTAGCAGGAGACAGGAGATTTATTTTGAGGTGAAATTAAACCATCTAGACTTGAGATTCAGAGACACCACACATAACTGAGGACAGATAATGAGGCAATGTACCGGACTCAGGGAAATCAAGTAAAATACAAATACTAAATAGTGAATCTCCTGCTTGCTTGGTTTCCAGAATGTTAGTAGTGAGGCATATTTCTACCTCCATTACTCTGTTCCTCCTCCACACCTATGCTTCAGCAAGAGATTGTGGGATTGGTACCTAAAGAAATTGAATAGTCTCAGAAAAAAAATCTCCAGGCAAATTTATAGATTCACAACTAAAAGAAATCATCTTGATCATACTTCTGTGGAGCTCACCAGTCTACAAGATGCACCCAGGCACCCAAAATTTTCAGTCTTTTTAGTGCCTCTCTTTTACTTGTGATTGCTGAGGATCACCTTTGAAGAAAACCTCCATCATGAGAGAATCTGAAATACAGACTCAGAAGAAACAGACAGTTCAGGAAGGAGAAAACTTAATAAACAAATAACCTTAAAAACTATAATATCCACAGAAAGAAAAGATGATACTGCATCCATGAAAGAACAGAATACTATTTTAAAAATCAGAAAATAAAGAGTACCAGGATATTAAATAACATGGTAGCAAAAATAAAAAAATTTTAATAGAAATACTAAAAGTTAGAGGTGAAGACATTTCCCAGAACATAGGTCAAAGGAGAGAGAAGGTAAGAAAGTAGGAACACCAATCTAGGCTGTCCAATGTCTTAAATAGTAGGAGTATCAGAAAGGAAGAACAGAAATTGAAAGGAAGGTAAATGATAAGAGAAATAATACAAGAAAATTCTGTAGAATTGAAAGCCACAGATTCCAGACTGAAAGTACGTGATTCCTGTCAAGAAACAGGAACATAAAGAAACCTGTTCCAAGACCATTCTTTTGAAATTTCAAAACACCTAGGATAACGAGAAGATTCCAAAGAGAAAAAAGTAGTTCACATATAAAGATTCAAGAATTGGGATGGCAGACATGTCAACAGCAACATAGAAGCTAAACGATAGTGCAGCAATGCCAACAAAATTCTAAAGGAAAGTTATTTTACATTCATTTATATAAAACAGACCCTTCCAAAGTATTAAGCGTGAGAATAGAATTAATATTTTCAGACAAGTTCTTTGTAAAAATCTGGTTTGAATCTAGGTGGGATTGTACATTGGTACATTTTTCTTAGAGACAGTATCTGCCTTAAACTGAATACGCCCTTTGAGCATCAGTCGCACTGCCAAAGATTAAAAATATTCATTTATTGGGACTTCCTGGTGCTCCAGTGGTTAAGACTCCATGCTTCCAAGGCAGGGGGCACGGGTTCAATCCCTGGTCGGGGAACTAAGATTGCACATGGTGTGTGGCGTGGCCAAAAATTAAAAAAATAAAAATATTCATTTAGTCAACAAATACTTATAGAAGGTATACTAATATGCCAAGCACAGGTTTAGGGCCCAAGAGATGTGGTGATAAACAGAACAAAGTTTCTTCCTTATAGAGCCAATATTCTACTTAAATTCAGTTAAAGTCACAATTTTAGTGTCTTCATTCAATTGCAGTTGAAACATGGAGTTACAAAATTAAAGTATGGGCCAAGAATTTCTGACTTTCATAACACAACAAGAAAAATCAACTATAAAAAAAGAAGGCATGGTATATTTAATTTTGACCTAATGGCCAAGAAATAAATGAAAATTCATCTTCTTTCATGCAAATAAGGTTGTATGAAAAATAAATGAGTTCATACATGTCAGTGTTTAAAATAGTGCCTGACACTTAGGAAGCCCTATATAAATGTGTTTACTGCTGCTGTCATCGATCATTGTTGTTATAATTACTACTACTATTTCAAATTTATGGAGACCTGCATTTTTGGAATACTGATAATGAACTTTATAAGTGTACTGTAGTTATTCAACACAGAATTCTGTGTAGATTGGATCAAGCTTGTTTATCTGAAAAATATTTCAGCCTTTTCCCCCCCTTGTTTTTTGGGCTGCTTTTGGTATGGCTTGATTTATTAATAATTGAGAGAGATGTGTTGAAATCTCCTATCCTAATGGTGGCTTTGTTCAGTTCTCCCTGATGTTCTATCAGTTTTCATTTCACATATATTGAAGCTACCTTATATTAGATATTTTCAAGTTGAAAATGTTCCTGGTGGATTGAACCCCCCCTTTTTTTTTTTACCTTGTCAATCTCTGATTAAGTGTTTTACTTAAAGTGTCTTTCGTTTGATATTACTAGTGGTGCACCAGTTTTCCTATGGTTAGTTTTTGCCTGTTACATTTTTACTTTGTTCATTTCTATGTCCTTGTACATTAGGTATATCTCTTTACACAGCATATAGCTAGCTGAATTTTCTTTATTTTCAATTCAATATGTAAATCTTTTTTCTTTGGTGAATTTTATCCATTTATATTTATTGTGATTGTTAATCTATTTGGACTTGTTTCTACAATCTTATTTTTTTGTTGATCGTTGTCCTGATTTTTTTGTTTGTTTCCCTTTTTTTTTTAATGAATAAGAAATTTTTTTTGGCTTGCCTCGACTTTTTTTTTTTTTAATTTTTATTGGAGGGATTTCCCCGGCAGTCCAGTGGTTAAGAATACGCCCTTCCCCTGCAGGGTGCTCAGATTCCATTCCTGGTTGGGGAACTAAGACCCCACATGCTGCTCAGTGCAGCCAAAATAAATAAATAAATAATTAAAAATTTTTTTTTATTGGAGTATAGTTGATTTACAACTTTGTGTTAGTTTCAGGTATACAGCAAAGTGATTCAGTTATACGTATACTTACATTCATTCTTCTTTAGATTCTTTTCTCATATAGGTTATCACAGAATATTGGGTAGAGTTCCTGGTGCTATACAGTAGGTCCTTGTTGGTTATCTGTCTTATATAGTAGTGTGCATGTGTTCATCCCAAGCTCCTGATTTATCCCTCCCCACCACATTTCCCCTTTGGTAACCCTAAGTTTGTTTTCTATATGTATAAGTCTGCTTCTGTTTTGTAAATAAGTTCATTTGTATTTCTTTTTAATTATATTCCACATATGAGTGATATCATATAATATTTGTCTTTGTGTTTCTGACTTCACTTAGTATGATAATCTCTAGGTCCATCTATGTTGCTGCAAATTGCATTATTTCATTCTTTTTTATGGCTGAGTAATATTTCATTGTATATATGTACGATGTTTTCTTTATCCATTTCTCTGTTGATGGACATTTAGGTTGCTTCCATGTCTTGGCTGTTGTAAATAGTGCTGCAATGAACATTAAGGTGCATATATCCCTTCGGGTTGTGATTTTTTTTTTTTTTTTTCCAGATATATGCCCAGGAGTGCAATTGCTGGGTCATATGGTGGTTTTTAAGTTTTTTAAGGAGCCTCCATACTGTTCTCCATGGTAGTTGTACCAATTTATATTCCCAACAACAGTGTAGAAGGGTTCCGTTTTCTCCACACAGTCTCCAGTATTTATTGTTTGTAGACTTTTTGATGATGGCCATTCTGCCTGGTGTGAGGTGATACCACATTGTAGTTTTGATGTGTATTTCTCTGATAATTAGTGATGTTGAGCATCTTTTCATGTGTTTTTTGGCCATCTGTATGTCTTCTTTGGGGAACTGTCTATTTAGATCTTGTGCCCATTTTTTGATTGAGTTGTTTTTTTGGCATAGAGCTGCATGAGCTGTTTGTATATTTTGGAGATTAATTCCTTGAGAATTTCTTGAGACTGTCTTTTCTCCATTGTATTTGCTTGCCTCCTTTGTCATAGATTAGTTGACCATAGGTGCATGAATTTATCTCTGGACTTTCTATCGTGTTCCATTAATCTATATTTCTGTTTTTGTGCCAGTACCATGCAATTTTGATTACAGTAGCTTTGTAGTGTAGTCTGAAGTCAGGGAGCCTGACTCCTCTAGCTCCATTTTTCTTTCTCAAGATTGCTTTGGCTGTTCTGAGTCTTCTGTGTTTCCATACAAATTGTAAACATTTTTGTTCTAATTCTGTGAAAAATGCCATTGGTAATTTGATAGGTATTGCATTGAATCTGTAGATTGTATTGGGTAGTATAGTCATTTTGACAATATTGATTCTTCTAATCCAGAAACATGGTATATCTCTCCATCTGTTCCTGTCATCTTTGAATTCTTTGCTCAGCATTTTATAGTTTTATGAGTACAGGTCTTTTGCCTCCTAAGGTAGATTTATTTCTGTGTATTTTTTTCATTTTGATACAGTGGTAAATGGAATTGTTTCCTTAATTTCTCTTTCTGATCTTTTGTTGTTAGTGTATAGGAATGCAAGAGATTTCTGTGTATTAATTTTGTATCCTGCAACTTTACCAAATTCATTGGTGAGCTCCAGTCGGTTTCTGGTAGCCTTGAGGATTTTCTGTGTATAGTATCGTGTCATCTGCAAACAGTGATAGTTTTACTTCCTCTTTTCCAATACAGATGCCTTTTATTTCTTTTTCTTCTCTGATTGCCGTGGCTAGAACTTTCAAAACTAGGTTGCATAAAAGTGGCGAGAGTGGACATCTGTATCTTGTTCCTGATCTTAGAGGAAGTTCAGTTTTTCACAATTGAGAATGATGTTAGCTGTGGGTTTGTCATATATGGCCTTTATTATGTTGAGGTAGGTTCCCTCTATGCCCACTTCCTGGAAAGTTTTTATCATAAGTGGGTGTTGAATTTTGTCAAAAGATTTTCTGCATCTATTGAGATGATAATATGGTTTTTATTCTTTAGTTTGTTAATGTGGTGTATCACATTGATTGATTTGCATATATTGAAGAATCCTTGCATCCCTAGGATAAATCCCACTTGATCATGGTATATGATCATGGTATATTGTTGGATTCGGTTTGCTAGTATATGTTGTTCATTTTAATTCCTTCATAGTTTTTTTCTCTCTCTGCTGGGTTTCATATACATTCTATTTCTGTTCAATTAGTTTTGGGTGTGCAACATGATGATTTATATATGTATATAGTGCGAAATGATTACCACTGTAAGTAAACATTCATCACCTCACACAGTTACATTTTTTTTATCTTGTGATGAGAACTTTTAAGATTTATTCTTTTAGCAAAAAAGTGGCCATCTTGATTTTCTTCCAGAACTATGGAAGTACTTTATAACAATTTAGAACTGATCTTTTTCTATTTGGACTTAAATAATATTATTATCTGACATTTCGCTCCTTTGTTTTTAATCTCACAGATCAGGCACTAGAATGCTATTGTTTTATGCAAGCATGTCTATCTTTCTCCATTGTATTCCAGCCCATCCATCTGCAGTGATTTTCCTTCCTGTAGTACAGGTTTTTGAGAACTTTATTTAGAGCATGTCTCTTGGTAGAAAATGCCCTCAATTTTTGTTTATTTCTATAAATATCTTTGTTTTATGTTCATTCTTGAAGGAGAGTTTAGTATACATATCATTATAGATTGTTGGTTATTTTCTCTCAGCATTTTATAGTTAACCCATTTGTTACAGATTCCTTCATTGTTAAGATGCTTGCTGTTATTCTGTTCCTTTTTAGGAAATCTTTCCCTTCCTATGGATGCTTCCAAGCTATTTCTTGTTCTTTGATGAGCAGTTTTACTAAGCATGGATTTCTTTTCATCCTGCTTTGAATATGTTTTGCTTCTAGATCTTTAGGTTTGTGGTTTTCATCAGTTCTGGTAAATGTATTGCTGAAAATTATTCAAATGTTTCCTTTTCCCATTCTCTTAATTTCTTCTTTCTGGGTCTCCAATCAAGCACACATGTATTAGACCTTCTCATTCTGTCATTCATGTTTCTGCTAAAGCTCTCAAAATGTTTTATCTGTCTTTTCTATATTCTGGATAAATTATTTGGCTATAATTCCCTCCTGTTTAATCCACTCATGGTATCTGATTTCAACAATTTTTAAAATTTAGTTTTTCAAAGTCTTTTTGTTCATTCCTGATTATTTTAGCCTCATCTTTACAATTACATTCTTTACTTCTTTAATTATTTTATACATAGCTATTCTGTATTCTATGTATGTGACAGTTTCAGTGATAGTAGTACTTCTAGGTCTAAATCTTTTATTTCTGGTTACTGCTTATTTTCTGTCACATTGGCATACCTCCTGGTTTGTTAGGGTAATCTTTGTGAGGCAGTGCTGGATTTTAATTTGTAGGAATCCTATGGGCCTAAGTTAAGGGGAATCCTTTCCTATCAAGGGAGATAACTTTTGTTTGTGCCAGGAGCCAGAGGTTACCCACATCCAGGACTGTGTAACTTTATGCAAGTATTCCTAATTGTAGAATTTATGGATCTTAGATTCCTATGCACCTTAAAATTTTGCTGTGTGTTGTTAAATTTTCTTCTAATAAGATTATACTGATTTCAGCCCCACCAGCATTATTTGAAAGGGGTTTTTGCTTTTTCCGTGAATAGTTCCATCACTATACTGCAATATTTGCCATTTGATAGACAAATGTTCATTAGTTCATTAGTTTAACTGACATTTCTTTAAATATTAATACCTTAGCAGCTGTTTATGGTTAGTCAACTATGAATTGCATGTTCATTCCTTTTGCTCATTTTTCTCTTGGTGATGTTTATCTTTTTCATGTTGATTTATAGATGCACATTTAATATCAAGAATAGTAACCTTCTGGGACTTGCCTGGCGGTCCAGTGCTTAAGACTCTGCCCTTCCTTTGCAGGGAGCATGCGTTCGATCCCTGGATGGGGAACTAAGATCCCGCATGCCGCGTAGTGCAGCCGGAAAAAAAAAAAAAGAATAGTAACCTTTTGTCATGGCTTGCAGATATTTTTCCAAGTTAGTCTTTTTTTTTTTTTGGTGCAAAAGTTTTAAACTTTGTACTCAAATCCATCAGTGTTTTTGAAAGACTGAAACCTTCCTATTGTGAACAGATTTTCTGTTGACTGCTAAGCTATTCAATCATAACATTTTTAGCTAATGCAAATAAAATTGATGAAAATAATTGTCACGGGAAGGGAAAAAGAGCCTCGATATGATTTATATATATATTTGAATTTTTCCATTTTTTAGTCATTCTGTGTATGTGTTATTTATTATAAACTTCCCTAGTGCCATTGAGAAATGATCGAGTCTCAAACATAAAATGTATTTTTAGTATGGGAAAAGATGTACTTTTACAGACTTTATTCCATTTTTGCAGGGAAGATAACTTATATTCTTTTATCCTTTATGAACGAACAAAACTTGGCTTTGTTTATTTCTGAGAACCTTAAATGTTACCTTCTTCACAGTGTGATATTTTAAAGTACTTACAACCGTGGTTTTTTTGCACTGCAGAGGAAGGTATAGTTTAGCTAGAAACAGGAATGTGAAGGAGGCCCAAGTGATGCTTTTCCATATTTTTATAGGGCAAATGAAGAGGACTAAATGTGCTGAAATTGATGTTGAGACACCAGACTCCATTCTGGTTAATACAAACCTACGAGCACTAATCAACAAACACACCTTTTCAGTCCTTCCTGGAGATTGCCAACAGCGACTGCTTCTACTACTTCCAGAGGTGGATCGACAGGTGCGTTCTTTCAGGCATATCAGCAGTTTTATAACCCATCTGGGGCTTCCTTCAATCATTACCTTTAGAACTCCTTAAGACTTTTTAAATGGCTTTTGTGTGTACCTGTAAAGAAGTGATATCAAAGGTGTTAAACAAGAAATAATATTTCTTAATAGGTTGGCCCTGTAAGGCTCATAAAGGAAAAGACCCCTCTTATCAGAAATGTCAAGATTATGGAATAAAATTTGTCTAGCTATCATATTAGGATGTAGACATCCGCAGAATATAGTTCAGGAGGAAGAATTGTCTTAAGGCATTACACTGGGGTTTTTGAATGGATTTTTGATGGGATTAAGAATGTTAATTAATTTTTCCTTCTTTTGTTAAATTTTTCTAAAACAAACATTTATTGCTTCAGTAATAAGTTTTGAAATCCAATATAAGTTATACTCCTTAAAAAAACAAAACAGTACCCAGAAGAAATGTCAAAGGTTTGGAAGAGTCTAGGCAGGGACCAGAGAGGTTTAGGTTGGTCAGGAATAAGGCAAAAGTCTAAGACTTAGGCTTTCATCAAGGAAGGAGTGACTAGCAAGTCACTCTCCCTTTTCATCTTCTGTTTCCTCCTCTGCAAAAGGATCATTATGATTTTGTGAGGTTTGTTCAATTCTGAGATTTTTTTTTTTAATTAATGATTATTTCGAAGTACCTATGTTCTAAGTAATCTGTTAGGCACTCCACTTTTTTCTAATTATTATAAAAACATTATGAGAGAGAGTTGTTTTCCCTGGTTTTACAGTAAGAAAACTAGATATATTCCCTAGTCTATAGAAAAGTCAAAACTAAATCTTCCTCATTCTGAAAATCATTCTTCTACTAGATTATATTGATATCAGTTTCATATTGCTATGAATCAGCACCTGTGAAAGGTCAGATTCTATTTCTGGGGAGTTCAGATAAGTCAGGTACACTACCAGCAGTAGGGACAAAGAAGTAAAACTGATCCTTCCCAGCTGCTGCTCTCCCCACCTTAACACTCCTTGGAGAAATTATAGCTTTGGGGATGCCCAGTTCTTGGTTAGAACAAGTTAGGAGACTGAAGTTTTGGCAGAGTTTTTAGAGAGCTTCTCTTCTTGCTAAGGATTGCTCTCATCTTTTTTAAAGACTCAAATTTTAGGTTGGGACTAATAACACAACACCTAACAGAGGATATATCTATAGAATTCTAGTGTGGGTTCCTCAGAACTGTCTTTTGACTAATGGCCCTTATCCTGTCTTAGAAGGAGAATTGCCACATGTAATTTCGGAATTAAAAGGGACCTTAAAACTTACCCAACTTCCCATTCCTGTGGGGTATTTTTAATAGGAGGTTACTTGCCTGTCTTTTTCAGTTACTGTGGTGGAGGACATAGTAATCTGAGAATATGGAATATGGAGTTTATTAGTGAAATTATTAGTGAATTTATTAATGAAATTCTGCTTCATTGTCAGATGAAATTTGGAGTTTATCAACAATTCTGGTTATTACTAGCATGAAACATTGGAAACCATCTTTTAGTATATGGAGTACTCAACAATGAACAGTCGAAAAACATTATTTAGACCAGAGAAAGGAATAAGGGAGGGGCATGGATTAAAACATCTCTCTTCAGATATATTTGAAGGCCAATCTTTGGAAGAGGTAAACTTCTTTGTTTCTCCAGGAAGCAAATTTGTGGTTAAAATAACATTTTTTTAAACAGTTGGAGCTATTAAATTGTAGAATGGATTGACTTGTTTTGGAGAAACTTGCACAGCACTGGAATATTCAAGGAGATGTTGGATGACCTGTCCTCATAGGGAAGCCTGTTACTCCTCTGCCAGATCTATAGAGTACAAATCAGCAGCCAGCAAACTGTAGCCCACAGGCCAATTTCAGCCCACTGCCTGTTTTTGTAAATAAAGTTTTATTGGCATTCAGCCACTCCCATTAGTTTCTGCATATTATCTATAGCTACTTTCTGCCACAGTGTCAAGAGTTGAGTTGTTGCAACAGAGAGTATATGGCCTATTCGTAGTCTATCTCTTAATAGGAAAAGTTTCCAATTTCTGCTCTAGGGCCAGGGGAAAACAATATTGGCCCAGATAGATTTAGAAAATAAAGTGAGTTGAGTTCCTTAATCCCTAGGATGTCCAAATAGTTACCTAAATTTTCTTCAAAAAATTGTTTATGACTTTAAGCTTAAATTTAGTCTTTTAATCCATCTAGAATATTTTTTATATTATTCTGAAATTGTGGCTCAGCGTATTTTCTACCGACTAGATGGCCAATTGTTCCAGCAGTACCTATTTATATAACCGTCTTTTTCTCTCAGTTTGAAATACCATCTTTGTTACATATTCTATTCATTTACAGGCAGTTTATATTTATAGGCACTCTCTCCTCTTTCACTCATTTCTTTATTCACTCTAATGCTAGTAATAATTGTTTTGATTGCAGTGGTTTTGTGTGGTATGCTTAATAATTGGAAAGGCAATTCCCCCCTCTCAGTTTTTCGTATTAATTTTTTTTCCATGTGAATTTTAAGATCTTTTGTGGGGTTTTTTGGTTTTTTTTTTACCGGTACGCGGGCCTCTCACTGTCGCGGCCTCTCCCGCTGCGGAGCACAGGCTCCGGACGCGCAGGCCCAGCAACCATGGCTCACGGGCCCAGCCGCTGCGCGGCACATGGGATCCTCCCGGACCGGGGCACAAACCCGCGTCCCCTGCATCGGCAGGCGGACTCCCAACCACTGCGCCACCTGGGAAGCCCAAGATCATTTTATTAATGAAAAATCTGCATAGAGGTTCTGGTATAAATCTAGATATTAACTTTGGGCAGAATGACAGTTAATAAAATCTCTAATGCAGAGAAGAATCTTAAAAAAAAAAAAACCTTTTGGCAAGACATCACAAATCAAGTCAGTGAACAGACAGATTGGAGGAAATATCTTTAAAGTACGTGGCAGTTTTACTATGTATAACATGCAAAGGATTCTCACAAGACAGTTAAAAATGAGCATCCTCATAGAGTAATGAGCAAATAATAGGAATTGGCATTTCACTAGATGGCAAATCTAAATATTCAATAAACATGCAAAAAGATACACAAAACTCTAGCAGTCAGGATGAAGGAAATTTTAATCATTTCAAACTCATTAATAGGCAAAAATTAAATAGCATGTTAATATCTCTTGTTCACAAGATAAGGAGTATGCTCGTGTATTTCTAGTAGAAATGTGAATTATTTTATTAGCCTTTCTGGAAAATAATCTAATAGTCTTTTAGTTACACACACACACACACACAAATATTTCTTTGCTTTCAGAACCTATCCCATAGAAAAAAGCACTAGTATATTCATCTTTACTGGAATGCTTATTGCAGCTTTGTTGATTATGGGAAAGCACTGGAAACAAAATATATGTTTATGATCAGGACATTGGTAAATGTATTGAGGGACATTGATACAGGGAAACAATCTGCAGCTATTATAAAGGAGCTAAAACTATGCCAGTTGACTTGGAGAGACTTCCACTTGTATTATGTGAGAAAAGTAAGTTTCAGAGTAGTGTATGTAACTTGGTCACAGTTTTGTAGAACAAATAATGAACCTCTCAGAAAAAACCTCTTATGTATGTATTTGTTTGCGGATGATTCTTTGAGTATAATTAACCAGTGGGGAATGGAATTGAAAGGAGAGGAAGAAGGGAGGAGAGGTAAACAGGAAAGAAGTTTTTTAGAAAAAAAATAATATTGCATTATAAAATAGAAGTGTCCATAATAAGCAGCATGGTATGATACAGTCATGTTTCTGTAAAATTTGACTTACACACATTCTTTTCTAAAAGGACAGGAACGTCAAATTCCACATGATACAATTGGCTTTCTTTCTAAGCTTTCTGTGGCTTATTCTTTGACCCAGGTTGGTCCAGATGGTCTGATGAAGTTAAATGGCTCAGCCCTTAATAATGAGTTCTTCACTTCAGCAGCCCAAGGCTGGAAGGAAAGACTTTCAGAAGGTAAGTGTTCAACTTTACGTGTCTCCTAGGATGTGTATGCACTTGGAGGGCATATTTGCACCTCTGAGCCTCAGTGGGTATTTGCCCAGTTTTGGAAAGCAAAAGATAGAACATTTCATAAGGTAGAACTAGCTATTCTATGTGAAACACATTGCTAGACTTTTATTTAGAGCATGTAACCAGGTTTGGCTCCAGGAGGAGTTCAGCAGCATGTTTCTTTAAGGGTTTAAAGTCACCTGGTAAACTAAAAAATATATAGACTTTTAGGCCCTATTCCTAAAGATTCTGTTTCATTAATTCTAGCTTAATGCCTAAGAATTGAAATTTTAATAAGCAGAATATAGAATTAGAGTTATTTTATGGTGCTGTGAATCATGGTTTGGTAAGCAGTGAGATAACTTCTTTCTTGCTGCCCAATCTCAATGAAACTAACAGTAAAAAGAATCTAAAAAACTAAGAACTTTTTAAAAAACTGCTTTGAGAAATGTTTCACGTACTATAAAATTCACCCATTTGCAGCATACAGTTCAGTAGCAGCCAGAGCATTTTAATAAATACAGGTTATGATCAAGAATTGCTACCTGTGGTTACTGCTTTGCCGTGTTTCTAATTCTGATCTAACAGATTTATAGAGGGTATATTACAAAGCATAAAAATGTGATTGATTGACTGCGTAGCATGTAGTATCGGTCACTATTAGCAGTTCTTAACCCTGACTGCTCATTATAATCACTTGTGGTATTTTTTTAAAATACAGACATCCGGGCCCCAAAAACAATGATTTTGTTTTGCCTGCACTTCAGTGGGTTTTTTTAATATCTCTACTTTTCACAGTAGTTGTTGACTTTTCCCTTCCTGTTTTTCTTTTCAGGGCAAATTCTGTGTAGAAGGGATCTCTTACTGATTACTTTCAACCTTTCTCTTTCTTAAAGATTTCCTTGAGCAGAGACCCCCTTTTTCTGAAAGAGTCAGAATCACATGAGCACTTTAAAACATACCTGTTACCAGTACTTTCTTTTAGAATAATTTGGATTTATGTTCCCTACTCCCCAACTTTTAAAAGTAGATATTATCAACAGTGATACCTTGATTATTATGTTACTTTTTTTTTTGCATATGAGCAGTCATTGCTATACCTGTAGTCATGCGATCATATTTCGTGAGCAGCAAAAACTTTGAACACTGTATACATGTGAACAGAATTCAATACTATTTATTCCTCATTCTATCAAGCACAGTAGACACAACCAAAGAGCAGAAATTCAGAAGTTCTGGGTTGGATTCTGACAGTCAGATCCCTCTTTTCCCACTCATATGCCTAGGACTGTGATATCCACTGTCCTGTAACACTTTTCCTTTCCCTCTTCTTACCCCCAAGAGGTCTTAAACTTCAAATCTGCCATTTCCACTTCTTATTCTCTAATGTCCTGGGTATTAGAGAATAAAAAAACAGCCTGTCTGGGTCACAGGTTTGACGATGGCTTACCAAGCACATTCACTGTTCTCTGCTGATGGAGTGGGAAGAATTGAGGTGTGGTTGGTAGTTTTGAAAATAAATGGCATATTCAGAGCAGCTGGGTCTTTGGCATATTGAGTGTCTTGTTGCTAGGGCACTAGACTCGTACAGTTTCTGGAACAATTAGAAAACTGACACCTCCAAAATAACTCCCTACTTTTTTTGTTTTTTTGCCATACCGTGCAGCTTGTAGGATGTTAGCTCCCCAACCAGGGATTGAACCTGGGCCCACGGCAGTGAAAGCACAGAGTCCTAACCACTGGGCCACCAGGGAATTCCTACTACCTACCTTTTTACTGGAACCTCAAATGTCTTTAAGCAGGGCCATAACTGTTCATTATGCAGTTAGAGCTAAAAGGCCTAAAACACAGGTTGCCTTGGAGAAACAGAACTTTTTAATAATAAAGTGTCCAGTGGCATTATTTACTGAAAGCCTATGACCAGATGACTATTTTTCCAGTGGAAAAGAAATGACAGACTCAAGGTTTGTAAGAAATCTAGAGAGACTATGATATTTGAAGCAGAGGTGAGGGTTGCTACAAGGAAGGCCCAGAGAAGTGGCCAGTTAACTTCAGCTGCGCACTGGCAACTACATGGAGTGCCGTGCAAGGGTTTTTATTTCACCTGACGGCTCCTAGGTAGTTCCCCTTACAATGAGGAATTTTGGGGAATTTCTGTTACTTTCATGTGATAGTATTCTGACTCCTGCATGAGTCTGTCATGATTTACAAATAGTTGAAAGTAGCAAATAGCATATTTCTATTGAATATCTTTTTTTTCCCCCTTGGTACATACAGGTGAGTTTACACCTGAGATGCAGGTGAGAATTCGACAAGAGATTGAGAAGGAGAAAAAAGTAGAGCCTTGGAAAGAACAATTTTTTGAAAGCTACTATGGTCAGAGGTAAATATCAAGACAGGTTCTATAAACCAGTGTTAATTCCTATACATACGTCATGTGGTGCTTCATCTTATTACCTTTCCAGAAAATCTACTCTGCGATTTCCTTCATTTTTTTCCACTAGTTCTTTTTTACCAAGAAAAATATTTTTTTCTTACGAATCGTAGGTACACAGAGTTGGATTACTCATAATCCTTGACTCTTTTTTTTTTTTTTTTTAATATTTGGCCGTGTCGGGTCTTAGTTGTGGTGCGTGGGTTCTTCATTGTGGTGTGCAGGCTCTTCCTGTGGCGCACGGGCTTCTCTCTAGTTGTGGCGTGTGGGTTTTTCTCTCTCTAGTTGTGGCGCATGGGCTCGAGGGTGCATGGGCTCCAGAGCACACGGGCTCTCTCGTTGAGGCACTCAAGCTCATTAGTTACAGCGCACGGGCTTAGTTGCCCCGCAGCATGTGGAATCTTAGCTCCCTGACCAGGGATCAAACCTGTGTCCCCTCCATTGTAAGGCAGATTCTTTACCACTGGACCACCAGGGAAGTCCTAGTCCTTGACTCTTAACACATTACCATTGTAGATGGTGTGGTTTCTTTTTTTTTATTAAAAAAAAAAAAGATTTTATTATCTTGAATTAGAGTCCTTACTTTGAGTAGATTGGTTTTTCTTCCAGTAACTTTATAATACATAAGAATACTGAAGTTCTATATATTTTTTATTGTAGTCAGTTATCCCACAATAGGATAACTTATCCAGAATCACTAAGGAATCCTGTAATATGGACCATTGTATTCAACGTGTAATTAAACAGCCTTTCTTCTGTAGAAGGCACTGGGAGATATTCATAGCTGAAACAAGATACAGACCCTTTTCTCAAGGGGCTATATAGTCTGAGTCAGTTTTCTTCCTAACAGAAAAAAATCTTAAAATCTTAAGGGGGGATTTCCCCGGTGTTCTAGTGGTTAGGACTCGGCGCTTTCACTGCTGTCCCCCGGGTTCAATCCCTGGTCAGTGAGCTAAGGTCCCACAAGCCATGCGGTGCAGCCAAAAAAAAAAAAAAAATCTTAATGGGGACACTTAAATAGATGACAGTGGAGCTGTATTGTTTGAAATAGAATTGAACACCCGGAGTTTTAATGGTCTGTTAGTCTCCCTTCCTACCTAATGGCAGCCTTTAAGGATACTCCATAACCATAGCTTGAGAACGAATGGCTCTTTTCCTTATCTCCATGTAGTGTTCATTGATCCCCTTCATGGTCATTTCAGAAGTGATTCTTAATGAGATGAAGAGTGCCGTACACCAATTTTTCTACCTTCTTGGTATGAGCTTTGAGCTTTTCTACAGAAACGAGGGTGAATACATTTAGACCATTTTTATAGGCAGCAGTTATTCCATAAATATTGTTCATTCCCTCCTTATAAGATGGAGCATTACAGCCATTCTTGGGTCTTTCTGTTTTTAGCTATTACTTTTTGCCAGCTTTTTGGAAGGACTATATTTGATTACTGTCCAGATTTGTCCTCAGCCATTCCATCTCAGGGGTGCGGTACTGATTATTGAAGTCACCAAAGAGGGCTATCTTGTTTTTGCTTGTTGTAGGAGGAGTCTCTAGTGACCCCTACAGGGTAGCCTAGCTCTTAGCCAGGCCACACTGTGGAAGTCTCACTTGGTCTTCACTCCCAGGATAGCTCAGAGGCACTTGATCTCAGAATTTTAGAGCTATACCAAGTGAAATTTAAACAGGCTTTCCAAAAACTCAGAGTTCTCGTTTTCAACCTCTAGCGAATATTGACAGCCAGCTCTCCTACTGTCTCCCCTGGGTCCCTTAGATTTCTTGGGCCAGCCTTTCTACAGGTACTGCAGAGTAGAGCTGATCACTGTCCAAACCCACAGTCCCAGGGTACATGGGTCTTTGTCTTCCTTAACTTCTCTGTGGGTAGTCTGTGATCCATGCCTCTAGGCAATGTAGCCCCTTTGTAAGCAGAAGTAATAATAATTAACATTATATTGAGCTTTTATTATGTGCTAGGTGCTATTCTAAGTAGTGTACATGCATTAATTTAGTTACTCATAATAGCAACAACGTACAATTAAAGAAACTGAGATACAGAAGACTTGTCACTTACTTATTACATGGATAGTAGGTATCAGAGCTAGGATTTGAATCCAGGCACTCTGGCTCCAGACCCTTCACTAATATTAATAATAGTGAAGATGATATATGAAAATTACCTACTAAGTGTCACAGGTTCTTCTAGGCATTGCCATACACCGTTGTCTCATATTCAATAACATAGGCCATTTCTCAACTACAATATTTCTTTCTTCCGCCTTTTAGTTCTGGCCTGAGCCTTGAAGATTCAAAGAAATTGACAGCTTCACCCAACGATCCCAAAGTAAAGAAAACCCCAGCTGAGCAACCAAAATCCATGCTTCCTTCAGAGGCCTCTCCTGTCAATATAGTCTCAGTAATTCCCCAGTTAGTGTCTAAAGAAGAAGTACTACAGCTGCCATCACCAGTCAGAAAAGAAGAGCGTGAAAGCCAAGATAAGATGCAGCCAAAGTCCAAATCCCCAGAGCCCCTGCTTTCCTCAGCTCCCAATACAGATGAGCTTAGCAGCGTCCCTCCCATCAAGTGCCCAAAGGATGAGGCTCTCTTGGAGCAAAAGCCAGTTGCCTCTGCTGAACAGAAGTCTGAGAAAGAGAGTCATCTCACTACAACTTCAAATTATAATAAAAATGAAAGCCAAGAAGCTTTAGTTATATCCCTGAGCAAACCCAAGAGCCCTGGGGTAGAAACAACAGTAGTGAAGCCCATAGTAGAAGCAGGTCTACAGGAGACCACTATGAAAGAGCCTCCATCAGCTCTGGCTGATCACAGCCCAGAAAACCTCAAGAGGAAACCTTCTGTCACCCAAGAAGAGGCCCCTATAAGCTGGGAGAAGAGACCACGTGTCACTGAGGATCGCCAGCACCAGCAGCCATTTCCAGTCTCCCCACAGCCCTTTCTCAGTAGAGGGGACAGGTTCCAGGTGCGGAAAGTACCACCTCTCAAGGTAAGAGAGCGGGAAGAATTGAAAAAGAAAGATGGTCTGAACACTAAGTTTTTGGTTGTACCTACTAAGTTTCAAATATTTGTGGTATTTCTTAATGCAGAAGCAGTTGTATATATTTGATATGCATGTAACTGTGGTCATACACGAGTAAAATTATTAAGAAACAGGCATTTAGAACTGCATCCTTATATGTATATATATAGCTGATTCACTTTGTTCTACAGCAGAAACTAAGACAACATTGTAAAGCAATTGTATTCCAATAAAAAAAAATAGTAAATAAAAGAACTGCGTCCTCACAGATCCTTTTTGGGGTTTGAATACTTATTCAGATATCTGAATATCTAATGCAGTCCACCCCCACCCACACCCCTGCTGGCTACTCTTGTATTTTAAGACAGTTATGGAAAGTATTTTGTCTCATGTGACAAAATAATAAGTATAATAATAAACAGGAGGAGGTCATTGATGTGATTAAGAGATCACATCTTTGTATCAAGAGCCATGATATTTAACACTTTATTGACTGGAGACATATTACGGCCACAGGCATTAGTTTCTACAAAAATCCCCGGTCAATAATGTGTTGATTATTGCTGCCATAACTGATTTGATGTTCTGAGAGCCTGGAACTACCTTTTAGTTCCAACCTTTTAAAGGAAATGTGTGTGGCTGCCATGAGTCACCACTGGTCACTTGAGGGACCTTAGTAAGATGGAATAGCCTTGCTAAGCTCTACTGCTTAGGATATGTGATTAATTGTGTTTTAGCCCTATATTGCTGCATATCAGATCTTTTAAATTTCTATAGCAGTGTCACTACCTTAGTGTGTACTTGGGCTTGTGCCTAATATCAGTTTGCAGTTCATTCTTAATTTTATTAATAGTATTTATTAACACTGTTGTGTCTACTATGAACCCAGGCACTGGGTAGCATTCATTCACATTAGAATATAAGTAAAACAAAATAAGCCAAATAGAAATACTCTTTTCCCTTTTTTATTCAACTTAGACTAACCAAAGTCCTACCTGGAAATATCCCTTGGAAACACTCAGTTACTAGTACTTGACCTGTTTCATGCACTGTGGGACTTCTCTCTCTCATTTTGCACCATAATAGTATGATGTTCTTCATTACTTTTTAATTTTAAGATTTGTGATTGCAGCACTTAGGAATCTCTCCTTTTTTCTTTTTCTTTTTTTTTTTTTTGATATTTTTCTACCATTAGCATACACTGTCATGCTTTGCTAGAGATTCTGAGTTTTATGATAATCACTTGTATTCTTCTTTTAAAAATATGAGAAACCTTTCTTTAATGGGTGTCAATTAGAACTTATCTCTAAACCTGAGAGCTGAGTTATAGTCTAGGTTTTACTTTATATAAATGACGCTGGGTAAGAACCATCATTTCTATTTCCTCATCTTTCTGCTAATCCAAAGAGACTCTACACTGAAAACTTAAATCCATTGTGACCAAGTTAATGTTATTTAACTTCTTTCCTTTCTTTTACTTCTTTCTCATTTCCCCAAAAACTTTCCACCAGAAGTTGCTTTAGTAACACTCTTACCTTAGACCCTATCTCAAATCCCATTTTCTTAGACAAAGCTTAATGTAATTTATAACAGAACAAAATCTTTTAAACAAAACTTAAATAGAAAAACAAAATTTGAATTTTATTACAAATGTTATATATGTATATGTGTATAAGATTATATATGCACATATATCTATTTTATATATGCATATCTACAATATAAAATGTGTACATATATGTATATAGAGAGATGGACAACTCAAACAGACATTATGTATTTTCCATTCAGTATACAATTATAACAGAAAGAATCTAATTCCTTTGCTATACCAGGGTAGGGCTTCTCAATAAGTTAAATTGTTGAATTGTTATCAGTGCCTAGAAAGCTTGTGTGGTTTTTGTACTTTAAAAAAATATATAACATCTCATTTATTCTATATAAACGGGTAATAGGACTAGTTACCTAAATAACTGAAAATTCTCATTTTTAAGCATTAAAACTTTTTATTTTAACCACTCTTACGGATTGTCCTTATTTAATCAACATGTTATTAATGATATTCAGTCATTATGATAGGTATCCTTTATTGTGCTGGATATGTTGTTATTCTCAAGATTATTCTAATGTAAGGTTGCTTGTTCCCTATATATGATTCCCCTCCACAACTGTGCTTTTTACTTTCTTGTTTTTAATTTTCTAGTTTTATCTGTTTTTCCCCCTATTAGTTGTCTCTGCTAGATGGTATTACCAAGGGGCAACAGTTGCTTCTTTCTTATTCTGGGCAGCTTCTAAAATACTGTGTGCAGTTGGATGTAAAGTAGATTTCAGCTTTAAGAGAGAGATTGAGTATATCTCATGATGAGAAATATGTGGGCTTTGTGACAGGTGTTACAGAATCCTAGAGGTCTAACTTCTGAATGGCAGAGAATTCTTCAGGACTGCTGACCTTTTTAGAAATGGGTATTGCAGATAATGAAAAATCTTTAGTGATTTTATTAGTCTCAATTTAAGGAGTTCCAGAAAGATGACATGCATTTTCTTAGAGCTCAGCGGCTTAATATGTTTTTAATTACATGTCCTAGGACATCTGTAACAGTTATTTGCTCTTTTAAATTCTTCCAACTATTAGAAAGGCCCAGATACTGCTTCATTCTACTTAATTCCAGTAGCTTTCAAAGTATTGTTTTGAACAGGAGTCAGATTCCTTTTAGGTATAATATTTTATGATATGAAAATCAGTGGTTTCAAACCTAATGATGCATCAGAATCTCGTAAGAAGCTTTCTAGAAATGCATTTTTTCTCTAGGAGTTCTAATTTGTAATTTTAAGGACAGGACTGAGAGGATGTATATTTTTTAAAAGCTTCACAAATAAGTATAATGCCAGCGGGGGGTGAGAATGACATTGGTTAACGTTACAGACATTATATACATACCCTGTCATGTGGGTGGGCAGAGTGGATCACACACTGTCTTCCTTCCAGTGCAGTTTAGAAGCCTCTGTAATTTGAGATAATTCAGCCTATATGCTTAGCTGTGCAAGTGTGCGTGTGTAAAAGAGAAGAGAACAAGAATTTTCCTCTGGACCTCGGTAGTAAAGCCAAGAAGTAAAAGACAGTAATGGTGTGCTACTTCTTTATTTCTTCTGTTTCTGTCTTCTCGCTTTTACACACATTTTAAAATGTAGATACCATAGAAAGGTCTCTATCTTAAATGATCAGCTGTTATGAGTAGTAATGACATTAAGAGAGAGCTGTGTTGTAAGAAGAGGTTTGAGGCTTTGTGGTGGGAGTGGATGTCGAGGGAGGGGAGTCCTTGGCACCAATAGAGGAGGTGAAAGGATCCTGGAGACAAACCTTTGTGGCTGTCCCCATGGTTTGGTCTCTTAGTCACAGGCTTCCCGTCCTTGTCATAGGGTTCACTCTACTCAGAATTTGTGTTAATGAAGTTTGATTGCTCTTATAAATGAAAACTAAGCTCTGTTGTTTTTTTCCCCCCTAATTCTTTCAGATCCCGGTCTCCAGAATCTCCCCCATGCCGTTTCCTACATCGCAGGTCTCTCCCAGGGCTCGTTTTCCAATCTCCATCACTAGTCCTAACAGAACAGGAGCCAGAACTCTCGCAGACATCAAAGCAAAAGCCCAGCTGGTCAAAGCACAGAGGGCAGCAGCTGCTGCTGCAGCCGCAGCTGCTGCAGCCGCCTCAGTTGGAGGGACCATTCCAGGACCTGGCCCAGGGGGTGGACAAGGTCCAGGAGAGGGGGCTGAAGGGAGAACTGCTAGAGGAGGGAGTCCAGACTCAAACAGAGTCAGTGAAACTGGAAAGGGCCCCACACTGGAACTGGCAGGAACTGGAAGCAGGGGAGGTACGAGAGAGCTTTTACCCTGTGGTCCAGAGACTCAGCCCCAATCTGAGACCAAGACCCCAGGCCAGGCACAGTCTCACAGTGTCTCTGGAGCACAACTACAGCAAACCTCCTCAGTGCCTCCACCATCTGCCATCAGTGGAGCGTGCTCAAGTGTCCCGTCACCAGCCCACGCTAACACACCCCCACCAGCTTTAGGGAAAGTAAGTAATGAAAAACTGAACCCCACCAGGGCGGCAGCCACGGTGGCCTCTCTTAGCCACCCACAAGGGCCCAGTAATGGTAGGCAGGAGAAAGCACCTCCTACTCCAGCAGATCCTGCTCTAATCGCAGGTGCCTCACCTGTTCATTTTGCAGTCGATGGCACAGTTGAGCCCAAAGCAGGTTCTAGTAAGAATACACCAAACCCTCCAGCCTCAGCAGAGATAAGTGCTAGTGCTTCAGTGGACATGACTCCCTCCCCTTTAACATCTTTATTAGCAACAGCCTCTTTAGAGAAGCTTCCTGTACCCCAGGTCGTTGTAACCATAGCACCTACTGGATCAGCTCCATCCTCGAGCACTTTGCCAGCAGCTTCTAGCCTTAAGACCCCAGGAGCTTCTTCAAGTATGAATGGACCCATTTCAAGGCCAAGCTCTAATATCCCTGCTAATAATCCTTTGGTAACTCAGCTGCTGCAAGGCAAAGATGTTCCCCTGGAGCAAATTCTGCCTAAACCTCTCACCAAAGTTGAAATGAAAACTGTTCCACTAACTACAAAAGAGGAAAAGGGGATGATGATAGGAGCACTCGCAGGTACCAGCGTAACAGAAAATAGCACCAGAGAGGAAGTTAATGAGAGACAGTCCCATCCAGCTACACAGCAACTGGGTAAAAGTTTGCAAAGTAAGCAGCTCCCCCAGGTTCCAAGACCCCTTCAGCTCTTTTCAGGTAAGGATCTAAGAGACGCTAGCATTGACACACACCAATACCAAGAAGGACTAAGTAAAGCAACCCAAGATCAGATCCTTCAGACACTCATCCAAAGGGTTCGGAGGCAGAATGTTCTCTCGTTTGTGCAGCCCTCCCAGTTCAACTTCACTCACTCAGGTTTCCAGTTAGAGGACATCTCCACAAGCCAGAGGTTTATGCTGGGTTTTGCTGGCAGAAGGACATCCAAGCCTGCCATGGCAGGTCACTACTTACTTAACATTTCCACCTATGGCCGGGGTTCAGAGAGCCTTAGGAGGACCCATTCTGTAAACCCCGAAGACCGATTTTGTCTAAGTAGCCCCACTGAGGCCTTGAAGATGGGATATACAGATTGTAAAAATGCAGCAGGAGATAGTAGCAGCGGTAAAGAAGATGATACTGATGAGGAAAGTACTGGTGATGAGCAAGAATCTGTCATGGTGAAGGAGGAGCCTCAGGCTTCCCAGAGTTCTGGCAAGTGTGAAGCAAGTTCAGGACCCCACAGTAGAGAAACCCTATCCACCAGTGATTGTTCAGCTAAAAAGAATGTGAAGGCAGAGATGCCAGTGCCTGAGCAAACCCCTTTAAGCAAGGAGAATTACCTGTTCACTAGAGGCCAAACATTTGATGAGAAGACCCTAGCCAGAGATTTTATTCAGGCAGCACAGAAGCAGATGGCTCACGCAGTGAGAGGTAAGACCGTGCGGAGCAGCCCTGAGCTTTTCAATTCTACTGCTCTTCCTCTACCTGCAGACAGCCCTACCCATCAGTCTCTACTCCTTCCACCACTGCAAACCCCAAAGCTGTATGGAAGCCCCACACAGATTGGGCCAAGCTACAGAGGCATGATCAACGTCTCCACCTCATCGGACATGGACCATAACTCTGCTGTACCGGGGATGCCTGACTGTAGCCAGGTATCTAGCAATGTCGGTGATGTCATGTCCTTTTCAGTGACTGTCACAACCATCCCTGCTAGCCAAGCTATGAATCCCAGCAACCACGGCCAGACCATTCCTGTTCAGGCCTTTCCTGAAGAGAACAGCATAGAGGACACACCTTCGAAATGTTACTGCCGATTGAAAGCCATGATCATGTGCAAGGGGTGTGGAGCCTTCTGCCACGATGATTGCATTGGCCCCTCGAAACTGTGTGTCTCCTGCCTTGTCGTTCGGTAATGAGACCGGGAGAACACACTGTAAAGAAGGCAGGAAGGGAGAAGGGTTGACAGATGTGGTTTTTGAGTTCTTTTGGAATCACAGAAATAAACTAGGTTTCAGTTGTCTTAAGAGACAAGTGTTACTTAATCAGGAATACAGAGTACAGATCTTACATTTTAGAGGAAAAGCACCTTGTATAGTAAGTCCAAGTCAAGACTTTGTGAATTTGTGACAAGTTTGCACTTACAAAATCATGTAAATATGTCACATCTTGTTTTAACATTTTTCCAGGTGTTTAGGTAATAATGTATTACTTTGACTTCAGATTGATGTTCCACTTCATGTGACTTTGAAAAGTTTAATGCCATGCATGGTGAAAGGAAGCGATTTCCCTTCTGCCCTTTCTTAAGAGGCTAGGAAAAGAAAGGAGTGAGGGAATGGTCTGAAGAAATGACCACTCATGTTGATTGTGTCTTGACCGCAGGCTTTACGTAGGTTATTCAACCTTCACAGGATTTGGATTCAGGGTTTACTCAGTCCCTTTACCTTAGATGGAACCTTCTCAAGTTGAAATTTTTGATAAGGTATTAATTTCACAGGCAGTACTTGAGACTCTGAAAATTCTGACTTGGTTCTTGGCTTCCATAAACGAGTACTGTTGCCAGGCACTCTGCTTGCAGTTTGTGGATCCCTGCTGTTCCCTAATCCCACTCCCTTGCCCTGAAGCAGCGTGCGTGGTCCATGAAAAGTTTGCCTCGCGGGGCCCCTTGGGTTACCATCATCTGTGCAGGGCAGTAATTCCAGCAATAATCTCCGAGGATTTAGTCATTCGTGGGAGCTTACAAACAAGTTTGAAATACTAGTATAAAATTAACAGAAAAGTGTTAGTGATAGGGTGATTTGAACTATGTGTTTTGTTGGGTAAGCAGAGTAAAGGTGCAGAAACTGTTGAACTGAACATAAAGAACTTTGGAAAACAATTTTAACACTAGAAACAAAGTAGCCCCTCTCATCCTCTTCTCTCCCAACCTGTTACCTAATGTTCTACAGTTAGCTGTTGCTACAGGTAGAAAAACTCATTAATACCACATTTGCCCATTCTGTTAAACCTGTTTTGACCTCCCAGGCATCTGAGGAATATGGGGGTAATCTTATATATTACTCTGAACATACACGTGTGCGTGCGCACACACACACCGTAAAAGTCAGACACTTTTCCTGTTTTAGAAAACATGTCCCCTTTCTTGGACTACTGCTCTCTACACACTAGAAATTTCTAATGTAAAGGGGCTTTAGTGAATGACTTAGGAAACATCTAGAAAGGAAAAGAAATCAGCTGCAAATTTTTGTTTTTGTTTATTTTTTGTTTCCTTTATGTTGAATTCTGTCTCTAGTGACTAAAGAATTTTTGAGTACATACATTTAGGTCATGGTTAAAGAACATTAAAATAAATCTACAATTTACCAGAATTCGGTATTAAAAAGTTGGGGATTGTCAATGTGTATCATTTGCATATTGATTTCAAATCTCCTAATTTCACGTATGCAAAGGGCACACATTATTAGTGCAACCTAGTACAGTCACAGTTGTACTTAATATTCAGGATGTGACATATACAAAATGCAGAACAGTTTTTTGTTTGTTTGTTTGTTTTTTGCGGTACACGGGTCTCTCACTGTGGTGGCCTCGCCCGTTGCGGAGCACAGGCTCCAGACGCGCAGGCTCAGCGGCCACGGCTCACGGGCCCAGCCGCTCCACGGCATGTGGGATCTTCACGGACCGGGGCACGAACCCGTGTCCCCTGCATCAGCAGGCGGGCTCTCAACCACTGCGCCACCAGGGAAGCCCCCTGCAGAACAGTTTAGACTCGTTAACTAAGTCACATTCCAGATTAGGGGCAAGTAGGCAGTAGTAATCTTAGCTTTGCACTCATTCTGCTACCCACCCCTCCCTACCTCACCTCCTGCATTATACATACACTCTTTTAATACTTTCAAACCCCATAAGAAACTATTTACTTCTATTTTTTATTTTTTGTTTCTGAGTTTTTTGTGGCCCAAAGCAAATATAGGATTAATATCTGTGTTCTAGTTTCAACCAAGATAATTTGATGTCCTTCTAACTTCCCTTTTTCTTCCAGCACACACATAGCTAAGAGGTAAGAAATCTGTAAGGATCCAGGGATAAGGAGCAAGTTCTCTAGCCAATAACCAGTAGGAGTCAGAAACCATGGTTCTGTTCCCAAACTTTCAGTGCCCTGGGTAATCCCAGGGGGTGTTAAAAAGACCTATTGCTAGTTAAAACTCTCCATTCCCAGCTTTGTCACTCCCCACTTGAGTGGCAGGACTGAGGGGTGGTCTGCTGCCGGAAGTGGTTGACTGTTTCAGAACCGACCCCACGGTGAGCACGAGTTAACCAATTTGGTTTTTCAAAATGATTTTTCTTCTTCACACCTTTCCTATCATAGAAAGTCTCTCCTCCATGGTTCTCTTAATCTGAGGATGGACAGACTAACCAGGAAAGGAGGAAAGGCATCAGGGATTTTCAAGTCCATTTAGAGAGCAAACCATATCGTGCCTATTCATCTTGACCCAGGCTCTTGCAGATAGGTCCTAAGCATTACTGTTCACCAGATTCTCTTTACAGATAATACCCAGCTAATAAAATATTCAATAAATCGTCAAATAGGTACACTGCCTCACTCTTGACTAAATGAGAGAATAGTTAGATTCTCTTAGATTGGTAGAAAATTGAATGCAATCTATCGGTTTCAAAACGGTTTCACGTAGAAGGTCATTCATCTTGTGCTGACTGAGCTGAGAAGAAAAAAGAAAAATTACAATCTGGCCCTTTTGAAAATGAAGCAGTAGGAACAAGAAAACCTTTAAATTATTAGAATATGGTATTCCAGTACCTTTAAAGCAGTTTTTATCTTAGGTTTTCAGTTACTTTACCTTTCAATTCAGTCTGAAATGTTTCTAATAAGTGCTAAGCTTATTTTTATGGTATTAAGTTGCACTATTTCCAGTGACTAGTCAGGCATTATGCCTGATGCTTATGCCTCCAGGGTATGCTTCTCAAGCCTTCAGATAACCTTCCACTTCAGGTCACCTTGGGGAGGTGGCATTAACAATATATCATCTCAGTCTTACTTGGGAATGTTCTAAGTTGTCTAGTAGAGAAGACTCCCTAAATTTTAAAGAATTTTCATTAAAATTCTCCATCCTATTAAACAGAAAATAAAGCCAAATAACCTGGAGTTGTTTGCCCTACATAACCCCTGTGTTGAAGATACTGAAGCTGTCTGTGGTACCCCATGTAACATCTTTAAGAATAAGGTCTGGCAGTTGGGAAATTTTTCTTGGGGCAGAGGAAGCATACTTACATGGGCTGGGAAGGCACACAGTGTAGACATTTTAGGAGTTATCACAGATTTAAATAGCCAAAGGAGGACGTCATTGCCTTCCAGGTGAAGGCATAAATTGGTACATTAATAATTGGACCGTTTACCATCCTAATTGCTCTTACTGCCTTTCTTCACCTAAGAGTCCTTAAAGAACTCTTGGGTGAAATTATTTGTTATAATGAGGGGGTCTTCTCTGGTCATTACATCACTCTTTGTTTCTAGAGCTCATTGTCAGTAAGCAGTACCAGGGTTGTTTTCTCTGTGACCCACAGATTTCACAGCAAGGAGAGAAAAGTCTCCCTGTTGCATTACAACAATGTGCTAAGTAAAAAAACTTGGCCAAGGGTAGTTTGCAGCTCAATTTATAGAATAGTCCAAAGAGACTCCGAGAAACATGATGATAGGCAGGGATCTTTCCTACCGTGTTTCAATACCTACATAACCTATTGAAAGAGGACAATAGGTAAAGCAGTTCCTAAAGTTGGAAGTAAGACCTTCATAGATTCTTGGTTACTTATTTTTTTTAATGCTTTACATTTGATACAACTATTAAAGATCAATTTTAAAAATAGCTTTCCAGTAATATATTTTAAGTAATATATATTTTAATATCTATGTAAAAAGTGACAGTGGGAGACTTTGAATTTCTCATATAAGGTATGTTTGATGTAGGGCCTCACTGTTAAGGCACAAATTATTTCAAAGGAAGTTACTCTAAAGACACTCAGATTATTTCCAAAAAAATGCAATAAGGGGAAGAGTTTTGGAGTTTATTTTTTATTTTAAAAGAAAATTGACTTATTTACCACAAGCTATTTTTTTTTTCCTTCTGGCTAAAAGATTTGTACAGACTGGTTTGGTAAATGCTAAACTTTTGTGTCTTTTGCCTTTTTAAAGGAATTGTTAACATTGGAATTGAGGGTATGTACAGAGAAGTTGGTGTCAACACCATTTAAAAAGTCATATTTTTTCACAAATATAGAAAAATCATTTTACATAAGAATTTTAAGTATTTGCAATAAATATATGTATATAGATTGTATGTATTCATATATTCTTATTTTTCATTTTATTATTAAGTAAAAGATAATTAAAGTGGAAATAAAAACCTTGGAGTTTTCGGTGCATCTTGAGGTCTGACATACATGCGAAGGTGGTGTGGGTAAGGGCCCTCAGTTGTTGTCTTATACTACTATTGGAAGATTACCAACAGATTGCATAGTAGATAGTAAAATGAGGAATTTGGTGATAAATCAGGGTAGCGTATTTCTTTCAGAACTCTAGTAAAAATATTAAATTCTCCTAATATGTCTGTCTCTGTGCTTTCACCCTTGAACTGTTCTCTCTCCTAACCACCTAATGTTACTGGGAAAGTAAAAACAAAACAAAACACAGTGCATTGTTTTTTAATGTGCCCATTGTTTGCTTCTAAGACAAAGAATGGCAAGAAAATATCTCGGGGTGGGGGTGGCGGGAATAGGTTTTCCTTTCTCCACAGTGGTTAATAATTCATTAGCAAACATTCACTTCCACCACCTTCCAGGCCATAGGGTTTATGTGAAGAAATAATATCGTGAAGATAATAGAAAAGTTTTTCTCTGTTTCCCTTCTTTGAGAAGTGAGTTTTGTAGCCAGTTTTATGTCCTTCCCAATTGATCTGGAGATAGAAGGGCTAAGAGAACTTGAATGTTGATCTCCCTAATGTCAGGAAGAGTGTTTATGGAAATGAGGACTTAACCAAAACGTTAGGAGAGGTTAACCATACCTAGAGATAATCGAGTCCTGCTGTCCAAGAGAAGTCATTTTGTGATTGTAAATATTTAGTTTTAGGATATGATTGAGGAAGCAAAAGGATACCTAGATAGTCTCTGGGAATAAAGGCGTATAGCCCGTTCTTTAAAAATGAATAATATATAGCTTTATTGGTGACCTGAAAGGAAATAAGGTCAGAGTTTGAAGAATATCTTAATGACCCATGAAACACTTTTAATTGTAGTTCACTAGTTCTCCCCACAATTGCTCAGTTGTGGTTATTTTAACTGATAAAAACAAAAATTTTTGGAAATTAGGATACTTGAGAATGCTTCCCGCCCCCCATAAGGCCACGCTCTGTGGCATGCAGGATCTTAGTTCCCCATCAGGAATAGAACGTGTGCCCCCTGCATTGGGAGCACAGAGTCCTAACCACTGCACCACCAGGGAAGTCCCAAGAATGTTTTTTAAAAGACGGCCTTATTATTTTTCAAAAATTGAAAATTCAAACATAGGGCTTCCCAAAGACATTGAGAATAGTTTAGACGTCTAAGAGAACAGTGCTAAATCTTCGCTGAAAATACACTATCTCTAAAGGAAAAATTTTAAGTCTCAGGGAACATCTGCATCCTCGTAATTCCCATATATGGTAGATACGAATGAAGGTGAAATATTTAAATGTGTGTGAACCAGTTCATGATGACTGTTTACAAAGACCACCCCCCCCCAATTTCTAATATGTACTTACTGTTATTTATTCCTACCTCATAGGAAGTAACATTCATATTCAGGTAATGACATAGGACCCTAAGGTATAGTTGGACTGCAGTTAATTGAGAAAGAGCAGTACATCACAACACAGCTTCAACTTGGATCCCCAGCTTTCCTTTATTTACATCACAGAGTCTTAGAAACCTGTGTTCATCGCTTTTAACACTAGTTGACCAAGAGTGGTCTTCACAAATCAAATTTCGCATGTTTCTAATTCTTGTACATAAATCATGTTATTCACTAATTCAAATGCCTTTTGAACATCTATGTGCTAAGCACTGTGCTAAGGTTCTGGTTAAGCAAAGGTAAAGAAAAGCAGTCATGTAAGTTGTAAAAGGTCTTCCTAAAAGTAGTAACCATACAGCACATGTCTAGTTCACAGCTCAAGGAGTAATATATGCTACGTTATTTCCCAAGACGTGTTGGAAGTTTAAGAGTAAATGAACTACGAAATAGAAGCATTTGAGGCACTTGGCAAAACATGAAGAAAGAAAAGAAAGGCATTGCCCCTACATGAAATTACAGTGTGGAATTGAGCCAGGTTGATAAAATTTACCTTTTTTTGACAACTGTCACTGGAAGATCTAGAGATTAATCAGAATTTCAAGGAATCTCTTGGTAATACCTAAATTGAGAAAATCAGGCCGAAAGCAATCCCTTTCAATGAATACTGTTCAGTATGCCAGTAAAGATGCTTCATCTTATGTTCAGCTAACCCTTTCAAATAACAGTTTGGTAAATAATGCAGCTTTCCTGTCAAACCCAAAATAAGCTAAAGGGAATAAAAAAACATAACCTTGATTTTCATCTTATAGACTGGTGAGAAGGAAGTGTATTCATTTAAAATTGTGAGAGATATTTCATCCCCTTTTTCCCTCCATAATGGATAAAATTACTGTTCTTTTTCTTCTAATATTGTAGAATTGACTTTTTTTTTCCTTTCTACTTCTAAGTCACAACTTGCATTAAAAGAGGCTTCAGCCGGACACTACCCCTTATAAAGTGGCCTAAATCCTAATTCTTTAAGACTTTCTGGTAGAAAGGTTTTAAAAGGATAAATGAATATATTTTGTCAGTGCTTATTATTGAACTTTCCTTACCTGGGTTACTGGATTTGCAACTTGAATTCTGTATTCCAAAATATCCATGTTCACCTTTTAGTCAAAAATTATGAGGTGTATTCCACCATGTAATACAGTCTCAACTCTGTCCAGGAACTAGGAGGGCAGATATCCTGTATTTTCCTTATACTTAGTGACATTAAACAGAAGATTGGGTTTCTTTCATAGGGACTGTATAAACTAAGGAATCTCTATACCTCTGTGTATCTTTCAGTCTTAACCTAAAAAGGGAATCCCTACAAAGATTTCCTTATAACAAAAAGGACAGACTAACCCTGGAAGAGAGAGATGATGAGCTGTGGAGATGGGCTGTGACTAGATAGTGGGTTGTCCTGAAGAATAACTGCAAACTCAACTTTCCTGGTTCTTCAAGCTCAAAAGAAACTAAAGGGAATTTTTTAAATCCTGACTTTCATCTTGACTATGAAACCTATCCAGTGCCTAGGAGAGAAGAAAGGTAAACCCAAGACTGGATTTAAGATAGATTTAAGTAAACTTGGAATTATTCTTTCCCTTTTACCGAATTTTTTTTTTTAAGTTTTGGGTTCCCATAATGTAATGAATTGCCATGAGTGGAACATGGAATTTGATTTGAGGCATTTTGTGGGCTAATAGTTTTCTGTTGAACTATATTGTCTATCTAGTGACAGCTTTTGCCACTGCTCAGGATTTAGGAGTGTGCACCTGTGTCTTAGTGACACAAACATTGGCTCATAAATACTATATTAAACCAACTTGAGTCAGCACTTTATTAACTTTAATCATGGATCCCTTTTTAAATACTTAATATTTAAAATTCAGATTAGCCCAATAAGAAAGCAATGCATTTAATGTCAAAATGTCTGAAGGTAACTATTATTTTACACACAGTCTATGTCCTTCCTACGGAAAGTGTGGTACATAAAATTTTACATTTCTTGGGTCAGTTCTTTTCAAAACACCAGTGTCTAATGTTTTCAGATACCTAGAGCTTGGGAATGCTGGAGTTGGACTTGGACCCCAAGTCAGCAGTTGTTTTCATTTTAGGTTTTCAGACATAGCAATTTGAAGTGACCCCATCTGAACCTATATGTAATCACTTTGAACAAGCTTTAAATTAATGAAACTCTTCCAGAGTCTCAAATTTGGTCACCTGCTTGTTGCATAAGGAGACAGATTCTGGGCTGGGCAGGACCTGACAATTTGTTCTCTGATAATAAACTACTGATTGAAGAGCAAGTTTGTTATTAGAGACTTAACGAAATTTCTAGAACCCATGAAAGATCTAGAGTACATGATAAGTGAAACTCTAGAAATTAAAAACCTTTCTCTTAGCCATAAGTGCTATGACCTATTTTTTTTAAACCCGTCTTAATTCTGTGACTCATTGCATCATACCTTAAGAGAAATCAGAATGGAAGAAATGACCTTATGTTGGTCTTACTTTAAAATCTTTGTGCACATAGGCCTTAGCACTTTGACAGATAAAGCTCTGCCTTTTAGCTCCTTCTCACTCTTGTCTTTATTCTTCCCACTTTTAGACTGTTCCTTTTATTGGTCGTATAAAACTACCTTCAGAATTGAATGTATAATAATGTTTCTGCACATGGACAAACTGTATTTTAATGACTCATTTTATGTGTAATAAAGGCATACAGTTTTACTCCAGTGACTGTGCCTTTTCTTTTCCAAAGAAACCAGACACCATATTGAATGATTTACCTGCTTGTTTCCCCTTCCCCTACCTGATTGCACAGTTGTCCCTGGGTCCTGGCTAAATTTGGGTACTACAGAGAATGCCAGTCTCTTCAGGCAACACGCAAAGAGAGTTAAAGGACTCAACATGAGCCATAAAGAGGGAATGTATTTCAAAAATTAAAAGGACACCTATACTACAAAGCTACAGTAATCAAAACAGTGTGGTAATGTCATAAAGACAGGCATAGAGGTAAATGGAACAGAATGGAAAGCCCAGAAATGAACCCTCAAATATGTGGTCAAATAATTTTTGACAATGGTGCCAAGAGAAGTCAATGAGGAAAGGGCAGTCTTTTCAGTAAATGTTGGGAAAATCTGATATCCACATGCAAGAGAATAAAATTGGACCCTTCCTCTACACCATATATAAAAACTAACTCAAATGGATCAAAGACCTAAGAGCTAAAGCTCTTAAAACAGGGAAATCTTCATAATTGGATTTGACAATGATTTCTTGGATATGATGCCAAAAGCACAGGCAACAAAAGAAAAGATAAATTGGATTTCATTAAAAATTAAAAACCTGTGCATCAAAGGCCACTATCAACAGTGAAAAGGCAACCCACAGAATGGGAGAAAATATCAGTATTTGCAAATATTTCATATATTTAATTTAAAAAATCAGTATTCAAAATATATAAGAAATTCCTACAACCCAACAACCAATTTAAAAAGTACTTGAATAAAGGACTTCAGTAAAGGACTTGGATAAATCTCCAAAAGATACATACAGGTGGCCAATAAGCACATGAAAAGATGCTCAACATCACTATTCACTAAGGAAATGCAAATCAAAGCTACAATGAGATACAACTTCACACACATTAGGATAGCTATATTGATCGTCAAAAAATAAAACAGTGTCAGCAAGGATGTAGAAAAATTGAATGCTTGTGCATTGCTGGTGGAAATGTAAATAGGTGCAACCACTGTGGAAAACAGTTTGCTTCTCAAGACAATTAAACGGAAGTACCTTATGATCCAGCAATTTCTGGATATACACCCAAAAGAAATGAAAGCAGGAACAGATATTTGTACACCAATGTTCATAGCAACATTATTCGCAATAGCTAAAAGGGGAAACAACACGAATGGATAAATAATGTGGTATATACATATGAGGATATTATTCAACCTTAAAAAGGAACGAAATCCTGACACATAATTCAACATGGATGAACCTTGACATTATGCTCAGTGAAATAAGCCAGACATAAAAGGACAAATACTGTATGATTCCACTTATATGAGGTACCTAGAATAGTCAGATTCCTAGAGACAGAAAGTAGAATGGTGGTTGCCAGGGAATGAAGGTAGAGGGGGATGGGGAGTTAGTGTTAAAAGTTCTGGAGATGGATGGTAGTGATGGTTGCATAACAATGTGAATGTACTTAATGCCAAGTGTACACTTAAAAATGGTTAAAACAGTAAATTTTAATGTGTATTTTACCACAATAGAAAGCAAAACGAAACTCGAAGTGGTTAGAGAAATAAAACTTGTGAGGCATTTTCTGGACAACATGAGAATGTTTTTTGTTTTATAAATTTATTTTTTTATTATTTTTGGCTGTGATGGGTTTTCATTGCTGCGCGCGGGCTTTCTCTAGTTTCGGGGAGCGGGGGCTACTCTTCGTTGCGGTGCGTGGCCTTCTCATTGCGGTGGCTTCTCTTGTTGCGGAGCACAGGCTCTAGGCGCACAGGCTCAGTAATCGCAGCATGCGGGCTCAGTAGTTGTGGCTTGTGGGCTCTAGAGCACAGGCTCAGTAGTTGTGGCGCATGGACTTAGATGCTCTGCAGCATGTGGGATCTTCCCAGATCAGGACTCAAACCCGTGTCCCCTGCATTGGCAGGCGGGTTCTTAACCACTGCACCACCAGGGAAGTCCCAAGAATGTCTATTTTAAAAAGGCTTTAAGGAAATAAAGAATGTAAGTTCTGCCAATGGAGTTAAAAAAGGCCCTGTAGCACTAGAGAAACTAGTGATGACCTTAGAAGAAGCCATGTATCTTTGAAGGAAGCAAAGCTCTTGGAGACCACCCTGTGCAATGACTCAGAAAAGTGTCCTTGGACCTAAGAAGTTATAGCTGAGAACAGAACCAAGTACAACCAGGAACCCAAAATGTATCATCAGTGCTGAAGGTTACCAGGAATTGATGACAAGAAGCAAGCACTTTTAAAAATAAGCAAAACTATTAACCATCCTCCTCTGACATATTAAGCAATTCTAGGGAAGAGTAGAATTCTTGTAGTGGACATCTTTTGTTGATCTGAGAGGCAAAAAGCTACTTCATTTTTTAAATGTGTGCTTTAAAATTTTTTACTGAAGCCAAATACCTCTCTGTGTGAGCTACTTCTGTTTCTTTGTGAATTGTCTCAACAGGACTTCCCTCAAGTTTCCTATTAGAGTGTTCCATTAAAAAATTTTTTTAAAATTGAGGTATAGTTGATTCACCATATATTAGTTTCAGGTGGACAACATATTAATTCAAAATGTTTATAGATTATACTCCATTTAAAATTATAAAATATTGGCTATATTCCCTGTGCTGTACAATATATCCTTGTAGTTTAGAGTGTTCCATATTTTCCTCAGTAAGTGTTCTTCATATAATAAGGATATTAATTTTTGCAATGTTTGTTGCACATATTTTTCCTAGTTTCATGTCCCCCATTCTTGTTTATAGTCTGTTTTGCCATACAGAAACATTTAAATTTTCTGTAATTAAATTGATCATTCTCCTTAAAGACATTTGTTTTCATGATGTGCTTAAGAAGCCTTTTAACAATACATTGTAAAAAATTTAACCCCTGCTTTTTTTCCCTAGTTCTCCTTACTGTTTAAATGTTTTTAGCAGTTCTATTAAAGTATGACTGATATATAACAAACAGTACATATTTAAAGCATACAATGTGATAAGTTTTGACATATTTTACCACCACAATCAAGATTATGAACACAGTTGTCACCTCTACAATTTCCTTGTGCTTCTTTGTAGCCCCTCCAGCCTTGCTGACACCGTCCCCAGGCAACCACTGATCTTTCAGTCACTACAAATTAGTTTGCATTTTCAAGAATTTTATACAAATGGAATCATACAGTATGTTTTTGTTTTGTTTTGTTTTTGTTTTTTGGCTGCACTACACGGCTTGTGGGATCTTAGTTCCCCGACCAGGGATTGAACCTAGGCCCTTGGCAGTAAGAGTACAGAGTCCTAACCGCTGGCCCGCCAGGGAATTCACAGTATGTATTTTTTACTGCTTGGCTTCTTTCACTCAGTACAGTTATTTTGACATTCATCTGTGTTGTCACCTGTATGAGTGGTTCATTTCTGTTTATTGCTGAGTAGTATTCTATTGTGTGGATGCACTGCAGTTTATCCATTTACCTGTCAGTGGACATCTGAGTTGTTTCTAGGGTTCGGCTATTACAAATATAGCCACTGTGAACATTTATGTACAACTCTTGGTACGGATATATGCTTTCATTTCTCTTGGGCAAATACCTAGGAGTGGAACGGCAGGACAATACGGTAGGTGTTATGTTTAGCTTTTTAAGAAGCTGCAAAGCTATTAATATTTTGCGAAGTGATTGTAGTACTATTTTAAATCCCCATCAATGGTGTAAGAGATCTAGTTTCTCCATATCCTCGTCAACATTTGGGTCAGTGTTTTAAATTTTAGCCGTTTTAACAAGTGTGTAGTGTTATCTTCCTAATGACTAATGTTGTGGAACATCTTTTTATGTGCTTATTTGTCATCCATATACCTTTTTCCATGGAGTGTCAGTTCAACTCTTTTGCCCGTTTTTCCAATCATTTAGTCCTTTGATTTCCATATGAATTATAGAATCGGATGTCAGTTTCTATACAAACAGCATTTTGATTAGGATTGTGTTTATGATATACATCAATTTAGAGAGAATTGAGATCTTAACAGTATTTCACCATCAACCCATTATTCCATTTATTTATATGTTCTTTAGTTTCTCTCAGCAATGTCTTATAGGTTTCAGTAAATAAGTCTTTTGTATCTTTTGTCAGATTTAACCCTACATTAAAGAATTTTAATGATATTGTAAGTGGCAAGTAAAATGTTTTTCAATTTAAAAATTAACACAATTTTTGAGTATCGGTTGGTAGATATGATGAAATGATAATTGATGGAAAACATTCAATTTATATTTTTAATGCTGATTTTATATTCTACCTTGCTAAACTCACTTATTAGTTTTATTATCACTTATTAGCTTCTTTGTACATTCCATCAGATTATAGATGACTGTTATCTCCAAAGACAAAAAGTTTTATTCTGGATAACCTTTCTTTTTCTTACCTGACCTCACTGGCTAGAACCTGTAGTACAATGTAGAATAGAAATGGTGAGAGTGGAAATCCTTTTTCCTTATCTTACAGAGAAAGCATTTAGTATTTCATATTAAGTATGATGTTAGCTAGAGGTTTTTCCTAGATGCCCTTCATCAGGCTAAGGATGTTCCCTTTTATTACCTGCCAAGAGTTGGGGTTTTTGTTGTTGTTGTTTTTCAGAATCAGGAATGGATGTTGGATTTTGTCAAATGCCTTTTCTTCATTTATTGATTTGATATGGGTTTTCTTTTTCAGTTTGTTAATATGATGAATTACATTGATTGACATCAGAAAATTCAACTAGCTTTGGATTCATTGATTTCCTCTATTGGGTCTCTGTTTTCTTTTTCATTGATTTCCACTCTGATACTTATTATTATGTTTCGTTTCTTCTGCTTATTTTAGGCTTAATTTGTTCTTTATTGTCTAATGTCTTAATATGGAAGCCGATGTCATTAATTCAAGAATTTTCTTTTATTATAATGTGTTTAGTACTATAAATTTCCCAAGTACTGCTTTAGTAGCATTCCAACAATTCTGATATGTTGTTGTTTTATTTCTCTGCAGTTCAAAATACTTTCTAATTTTGATTTTGATTTCTTCTTTGACCAATGTGTAATTTAGAGGTGTGTTATCTAGTTTCAAGATATATGAAGACTTTTCAGGTATCAACTTCTTATAGATTTCTATTTTAATTCCATTGTAGTCAGAGAACATACTTTGTCTGACTTGAATCCTTCTAAATCTATTAAGACTTGTTTTATGGCTTATAACATTCTGTGGGTTTTTTTGTGTTTTTTGGTTTTTTTGCGGTATGCGGGTCTCTCACTGTTGTGGCCTCTCCCACTGCGGAGCACAGGCTCCGGACGTGCAGGCTCAGCGGCCATGGCTCACGGGCCCAGCCGCTCCGCGGCATGTGGGATCTTCCCGGACCGGGGCACGAACCCGCGTCCCCTGCATCGGCAGGCGGACTCTCAACAACTGCGCCACCAGGGAAGCCCTTTTCTGTGTATTTTTGAAAAGAAAAATGCGTATTCTGCTGCCATTGGGGTGGTATACCATAAATTTCAATTAAGTCAATTTGGTTGAAAAAGTTCATATTTTTACTGATTTTTCTATCTACTTGCTCTATCAATTATTGAGAGAGGAATATTGAAATTTTCAACTACAGTGGTAGATTTCTTTCTTTCTCCTTGCAGTTCTTTCAGTTATTGATTCATATATTTTTTAATAAACTTTTTTTAGAAGAGTTTTAGGGTTACAGCAAAACTGAAGGGAAAGTATAGAGAGTTAACATATACCAGCAACCTCCCTACCCACCAACTACCAACATCCCACACCAGAGTGGTATATTTATTAAAATCAGTTGAAACATCATTATCACCCAATGTCCGTAGTTTACATTAGTGTTGTATCTTCTATGAGTTTTGACAAATGTATAATGACATGTATCAACCATTATAGTGTGGTACAAAGTGGTTTCACTGCCCTAAAAACCCTGTGTACTCTACCTATCCCTCCCTCCCCTCCTCCCCCCAGCCCCTGGCAAACACTGATCTTTTTTTTTGTCTCCATCGTTTTACCTTTTCCAGAATGTTGTGTAGTTAGAATCATAGCGTGTGTAGCCTTTTCAGATTGCCTTCTTTCAGTAACATGCATTTACGTTTCCTCCATGTCTTTTATAAAATTTCTTTATCCACTCATGCATTGATGGACAGTTAGGTTGCTTCCATATCTTTGCTATTGTAAATAATGTTGCAGTGAACTTGGGGGTGCATATGTTCAAGTTAGTGTTTTTGTTTTCTTTGGATAAATATCAAGAATTGGCATCGCTGGATGGTTTTGAGGAACCTCCGTACGGTTTTCCATAGTGGCTGCACGAGTTTACATTCCCACCAACAGTGCATTCCTCACCGACACTTGTTATGTATTGTTTTTAATAATAGCTGTTCTAACAGGTGTGAAGTGACATCTAATTGTGGTTTTGCCCTGCATTTCCCTGATGATTAGTGATGCTGAGCATCTTTTCACATACCTGTTGGCCATCTGTATGTCTTCTTTGGAAAAATATCTATTCAGATCTTCTGCCCAGTTTTTAATAAGGTTGTTTGTTTTCTTGCTATTGAGTTGTATGAATTCTTGATATATTTTAGATATTAACCCCTTATCAGATATATGATTTACAAATATTTTCAACTGTTCAGTAGGTTGCCTTTTCATTTTGTTGATGATTTCCTTGGCTGTGCAGAAGCTTTTTAGTTTGATGTAATGAACTTTAAAAAAAAGTCTAATTTGAAGCACAAAGCTGAGCTATAACTTCTTTGTTTTAGCCAGTGTCCATGCTTCTCTTTCCTAGGGCAATAAGCTTCAATCTCATTGTTTGACTGAAATGTGCCAGGGGTGGGGGGAAGGTGTACAATGAGTTACTGAGGAGGGACAGCACATTATTATCCAATAACTGTGGATTGCGTGTATTAATTAGATTGAAGAAGAACTTCAAAACACCGAGATACAGGGTATTGAATGGAAGTCTATCCATGTGTATGTTGCAACTGGAATTTTATGACAGGGGTGAACTGGAGGGAAAAAAAACAATTATGGATCTCCATCTTCTTTTTCAGTTCTGCATGGTAGGTGTTCGGTAAATCTATGTTGAATTAAATAGAATTCTTCATTTGCAGTTTAAAACTTTCTTTTACATTTGAGAGATGGAGAAATAAAACAAGAAGGGGAAGGAAGGTTTTTTAAGTCTTATCAGTAAGAGGGAAGAGTTAAATAATTTCAAATTATATTAAAATTATTAAATTTAAAAAGCTGAAGGGATAAATAAAGGCATATCAATGTTGCATACTCTTTTAAGTGTACTTGTTGGGAATTTAAAAAATGCTCTTTTAAACATCACCTCTCCTCAATTTATTTGCAAATATGTATTTTAGACAATTAGATACATAGTGCAACTTTTCTGTTTACTGAATCAATTTTTCTCTATTTTAATATTTTATCACAAATAGTAATATTTGCAATCAAATATCTATTGAGCATTAACCATGTGCTTGAGGATTGGGAAAGAGTGGTCCCAGAGAGAAGGATGGGAGAGAAGATTATGGCGAACGTACCTCATAAGTATGACAGAACGTCACATGTCAAAGTTAAGTGGGCTCTGGTCGTCTGTAAAGGGGGACACCTGGGCGCTTCTATTATTCATGGCAATACCTCCATCCATGTCACACATCTACAATTCATAAAGTGCTTTAAAAAATTTATCCCATTTCATCCTCATCACGCTCCTGTGAGGAAGAGATTATCATGTTTATTTAACATACAAAAATCTGAGAGCCAGAGGGGATAAAGGTCCTCGGTTATACAGAGTCTGCGTGGCAGAGTTGTGCGGGGAACCCCGGTTTGCTGAATCCTGGACGCCAGCTGCACCGCCATCCCGCTTCTGTGACGGGGGGAGCATGCCCTACCATGGCTGTGGCCAGCCTGCTTGATTTTGTTCCCCTTCTGGTACTGCCATCTCCCAGGGAGGAGTCCCAGGCTCCTCCAGGGGAAAGAAAGCTCTGCAATTTGGCTAAATACAGCCTGGGAGAGGCTGCATCTCATTTGGACTAATTATCTTGTCATCCATCAGAAGAACAAAGAGTGAAGAATTTTCAGGCCTCATCATTCCCGTTCCTCTCACCAGCTGGGGCGTCCATGTAAAAGGCCTGACCTCTGGCCTGGAGGAGCAGACGTGCCAGCCGACTGAGAATTGTCAGACTGCCCCGAGGGAGGCCATGGGAGACTGCTTCAGCCTCCGGCACAATGGCTCTATTGAGACCTGGAAGCAGGCTGGCCTGGCGAGAGCGACCTCCGTCCTGGAAATGCCCGGATGAGGGACAAAGAGCAAGGAGAGGAGGCCCTCGGTGAACCACGCAGCCTGACGTCAGCTTCGTGCTCCATTGATACCCATTTTGCAAAGCTCGCCTTGTTCGTCCATCTAACCAACACTTACATGCTGTGTGCAAGGCATGTGAGTAGTTTCTTAAATATCATGCCATAAGGAAGATACTCTCACTGAGTCCCTAAGAGTTGAACTGAAAACCAAAGTCAGAGAAATTCAAGAGAAGGAAAGTACTTTGGTCAAGATATATGCTTACATCATTAAGGTTTGGGGTCAAGAAGAGTTTCATTATTGAAGGCCAATAGGGGCAAGTCTAAGCAATGAAATATTGTCTCAGTGTAGCTTTTATTAAAGTCTTATTTATATTAGGGAAGTGCTATAGAACACATGGCATCAGCCAGTGACAACATTTTTAAAATGAAGAATGATGCTTAATAGAACACAAAATTCTGTTCACCACCAGTACTACAAATGATTCTGGTTAAGTTACTTTCTGTTGTGGATGACTTTATGATAGAGGCATAACATCTGCGGGTGGGCTCCAACAAACTGTTACATCCGAGAATCTGGACCAGCACATCTAACATCTGAAACAAGTTCCAAGTAAAACACTGCACTGGAAAAAAAATGTATTGCACATTTCAGATCAGATGTTTGCACATTTTAAACTCAAATTTCATTTCTGAGAAAAGGCGTGTAGCTCACTCAGCCAACGGGACGTGAAATACAGAGTTCAAAGGTTTTACGTCACAGTTTGAATCATCATCCAACCCATCTGAGTGGAGACATGAGTCATACATCCAGCCTGTGGCTGGTCCTGACTAGTGGATATTCAGACTTCATCGTCAACAACAACAGTATGCCTTTACTGACAGTCTACTCTGATAAGGTGAATGAGCATGAAAAAATAGTCTTGAATTTCACAAACACATTCTAGCTTCTCTTCAGAGGGTTATACTGCTTCACCACAGGATTCTGCTTCAGAACCCAGCTGTGAGACAGGAGCTCCCGCCTCTACCCAGAAGCTGGAGGAGAGAGAAGTAGGCTAGAATCCAATGCAGTGCTTCTGGAAAGCAGTATAGAAGACAAAGAAGTAAACAGAGTTGGGGAACCAGGGCTCTTGAAGCCAGGAAATTTAAGACTAGCCCTTTCCATTCTTTCTGTGCTTGTTCTCCTCCCCCGCCCCCGTCCCGCACCCCACCCCCACTCCTTTGGTTCTCCTCCCTCCCTCCATCTCCTTCTGGCTTCATTTTATTTTACTTCACTCTTCCTCATCCTCTGCTTTGTCCAAAATTTTATTGCTGAACATATGTGAGAGAAAGATCAGATCAAAAAACCAGTCACTCTGGAAGCCTGGACCACCCTAAAGACCAAATTGGATTAATTATGCCCAGACAAGCTTTTAAAACACTTTTAAAATAGAGAAAACCAAATGAACTGAAAACTTGCGTTCAGTGGCCTTGAGATAATGTGGCTTATTTGCATATCTTGGTAGGGTTTTAAAGACGAGGTCTCTTCCCGGAGCTTTTCTTTTGAAAACTTACTTCTGTAAGAGAATCAAATATAAGCTCACCAAATGCAGGTATAGTGCTGGATACTCTGAAGCAGACCCCAGCTCAATTCTCTCTGCCCCTGAGAGGAATGTGCTTCTGGAGAGGAATGTGTGTCTGGATGGAGAAGTTGGAAGAGCCTCCTCCCCTTTCCCTGCTCTGACACGGGCAAGTGGCATAGGGCACAGAACAGAAGGGACAGTTTTTCTAAGACTTGTAAGGGCGATGCCTTTCTCTCCCTTTGTAGCCAAAAATAACGGATTGTGGACCAAGCAAGTCCCCTCTAGACCATGGTTTCTGAGTCTCGGCATTCTGAAATCTGGGGCCGGGTGAGACTGTGTTGGGGGCCGCCCCGTGCACTGTAGGGTGTTTAAGAGCATCCTTAGCTCCTCCCACGAGAGTAGCACACCTCCCCCCACCCCCCAGCTGTGACAACAAAAAATGTCTCCAGACATTGCCGAATGTCTCCTAGGCAGCAAAATCGACCCTGGTTGAGAATCACTTCTTTAGAGAAGAGAAAGGAGTATTCTGTTCCAAAATATACAAAGAAGATCTCAAGTGTTTTAAAATGTTTAGGGAAAGATGATTGTTTAGAAAAAAAATATGATGATAGCTTAAACTTCATAGCTTCCAAGTTGCTCTAAGCTGTTATTTCTGCTAAACTATAAGCTTCATGAGGGCAGGAACAACATGTATCTTATTTACTGCCGTAGTCCTAGGACCCAGTATAGTGGCCAGGACATAATAGGTGCTTAATAAACATTTGTGGAATGCACCATTTAATAAGCAAATACGACATGCCAAGCACCAAGACATGTTCATATATCAACCCTAATCCTCACAACAACACTAATGGAATAGGCATTTAAAGTAAAACTCTTCAATAAAGCAAATTCAGATATCACATAATTGTTGTCTCCCAACTCCTGCCCTTCTCCCAGCCTCTGTTCCCACATGGGATGAGCTAAAGTTCTTACTTTAGGGAGGGCCTTCTCTGGGGAGGTGGGGAGGCAGAGAGTGAGTCCCTGTGTCCTCAGTATTCTTCCAGCCAAATTTCCCTGGATCCAAAAGACACAATGGGTGCCAGAGAACTAGGAGATTCCTGGAATTATTGTGGCTGTCCTGGGAACTTTAGCCAGTCACAGGACACATGCTTGTCCCCATCAATATTTAAACCAGAGTAAACAATGCAGGGGGGCACCAAACCACAGCTGAGGAAGGATTTGGTTTACATAGCCAGAACCCAAACCCAAGTCATTTCATTGACTTCTCAAAACAGGCCCTTGCATTTAATAAGACTGACTTCTTTTGCCCACCCATCATCTTATGGCGGGGTGAGGTTTTACTGTATCATCTCCATGGTACAAACGAGGAAACTGAGGCTTTACGAGATTTCATGTCTTGTTCAAAAACACAGCTACTATGTGATAACCCAAGATTTGAGCCACGCAAGGCTGCGCAGACTCCATACTCTTTCCACATATACTCTTCCAGAGCGGAGCTGGTGATGGCCATTCTTGCATTCCACGTGTTATAATTCCCTGAATGGTGTGTGTTGGAGGGGTCAAATTCTCTATTGTGTGGGCTTGGGAGGGGCAGATGAACAGGACCTGGTTTGGAGCCAACAACCTCAAAGCTATGCCAAACTGGAGTGCAGCAGGCATCCCAGGATGAAGAGCAGGCAGGACTGGACTGGCCTGGCAGGAACAGGCAGAGGCAAAAAAATGCAGCGTCTGTTGTGGAACTGTACAAGGTGAGGCAGAACCGAGATCAGCTGCTTGCTCATCGCTCCCATGGTAGATGGGACCACTTAGTGGGTCACTGCCTTTTAAAGAGGTCTGAGCAGGATGCCTGGTATCGGATAAGCCAGGGGTCTTGGCAACTTATCAAGACACGCCCCCCAACCCCGGGGGAAGACGTGGTGTTGGGGAGCGTGCATGTTAAATTACATGCATATACAAATGTTTGTGGGGAAGAAAGCTGGCTGGATACAGGAGTGAGCTAGTGTTCCTTACACATATTCTTTTTTATTTTTTAGAACTCTCTCATTCTTTTTCTTTTTTTTATACATTTATTTTTGTTTATGATTTTTGGTTGTGTTGGGTCTTTGTTGCTGCGTGTGGGCTTTCTCTAGTTGTGGCGAGTGGGGGCTACTCTTCTTTGCTGTGCGTGGGCTTCTAATTGCGGTGGCTTATCTTGTTGCAGAGCGCGGGCTCTAGGTGCACGGGCTTCAGTAGTTGTGGCACGCAGGCTCAGTAGTTGTGGCTCATGGGCTCTAGAGCGCAGGCTCAGTAGTCGTGGCGCACAGGCTTAGTTGCTCTGCGTCATGTGGGATCTTCCCGGACCAGGGATCGAACCTGTGTCCCCTGCATTGGCAGGTGGATTCTTAGTGACTGTGCCACCAGGGAAGTCCCCTCATTTATTTCTTAAGGAATGGAAATTTAGTAGCATATATTTTTTAAAATGTATTCAGATACTGATATTTGCTATGTTCTAAGGTTAATTCAAGATCCTAGGGACATAAGACACATGAGGTTTTTGCTCTTCTGGCACTGACATTCCGATGGGGGAGTACAGTGGGAAAGAAACATACATGTAAACACACTAATTCCACTTAGGAATAATCATATCCCTGAAACTGACACAATGCTTTATAATTTCCCAAATTATTGCACTTATTGTTCTGTATAGTATTGTGAAGCTCATTATAAATGATACTCTTTCTATTCCTCTGGGTCCTTGATAGACTGTGAACCTTAAGTGCATGTATCTTTTTAGCAGTGGCTCTTATCTCTTAAGCTATTATGTTTTCAATGGGCTGGTTTTGGGCCATATCACTTTTTTCCCAGCAATGTTAAAGTCCAGCAATGTTAAATTATACGAAAGATCAATGAGTCAGTTGTGTCATTGATTTGCTGCAGTTATTAAAGAGGCTAGAAATCCGAGGTAAGAGCCTTTTGGATAAGGGGGCTTTTTTGTTATGGTGAAGATGTTCACATTAAGCATGTTGTAACAGGCTGAATAATGGTCCCCCTGAGATGTCTACATCCTAATCCTTGGAACCTGTGAATGTTACCGTATATGACAAAAGGGAAAAGGGACTTTGCTGGTATGATTAAGTTAAGGATTTTGAGCTGGGGAAATGATCTTGACTTATCCGGATAGACCCAATGTAATCACAAAAGTCTTTATAAGAGGGAAACGGGATTGAAGTAGGTTGAAGGCAATGGGATGATGGAAGCAGAGGAGAAAAAAGGCTGTGTGTGGTGGGGCCCCCTGCCAAGGAATGAGGATATCCTTTAGAAACCGGAAAGGCAATGAATTCTCTCCTAGAGCCTCCAGAAGGAAATAGGCCTGCAAGCCTTGACCTTTAACCCTGTAAAACTCATTTTGGACATCTGACTTCTAGGACTATAAAAGAATCATTTTGTGTTATTTTAAGCCATCGAGTTTTGGTGATTTTTTTCAGTAGTGATAGGAAACCAATAAATGTGTATTTTCACCTAGACCCACCCCCCCAGTGGAAAAATGTATGAATCCTTCTCATTCCGTTTCCATCTCTTCTATCTGATTGCAGGGCATCCCTCTATTTGGAAAGCCAGAAAGACACGGTTGTCTAGAGAAGGAAGGTCATGTAAGAGTGGGAATCTGATCTCCTTTTTCCCCAGCTGCTAACCTTATATCCTCTGCCTCCTGCCTTGTTTTAAATTCTCACCTCTTTGCCTCTCTCTACTCCCAGACGAGAGGTGCCGCATCGACCTGGACAGGCTAGAACTGGTCTGGAATGACCTGAACTAGTCCTGATGTCTATTCCCTAGCAGCCAAATAAGGGCTCTGTAAAGGATAAATGAGTGAATGAATACACAGGGAATTCAACCAGTCAGCAAGCATTTACTGAGCACCTACAATTTGCCAAGCACTGTATTGATACCAGAGAGCCAAAGCTAATTAAGCACATTCCCTGATCGTGAGAAAAGACAAATGTGCACACCATTAATTACAAAGCAACATATAAAATTCCATAACAGAAGGATTGAATATGCCACAGCAACACAGGGCAGGGATTAATTCTGACTAGCGGATCAGAGGTGGCTCCATACAGGAAGTACCATCTGATCGGGGCTTTGAAGGATGCTCAGGAATTTCAGCGAGAAGAAGGAATACATGTCCCAGGCAGAGGAGAGAAGTGATGAAAATGCATTGTTTAGCAGCCTGCAGTCTGCCTCATGCAGCCCTCTCCTTTACGTTACAGGTGGCTGTGCCCCTGATATGGCTCCACTAACAAATTAACACTAAGCTTCATGGCGAAAGAGCGTGGGTGGGAGTCACGTGTGGAAACCAGAAGCGGGCAATTCATGGTGAGGGCCAATTTCCTTGTAAATATAGATCTACTGGCCTCAAATTAGCGGCCACCCAGCCTTGTTTAAATTCTTCTATTCTAAATCCACCTTTTAAGTCTTATTCCCTATTAATATACAACCTAGTGACAGTTGACTACTTCTCCCTCCACACGTATGTAGAAACCACTATATAACTGTTCAGAAATGTACTTTTAAAATTTTGAGTACAAAAATTTTTACAGAAAACACGGGAATTTGATAAATGCCTATCTTGTATGTATCGTTTAAGCTTTTCTCAGAAAACTTACCAAAGTTAAATACTAACAAAGTTAGGGACTTCCCTGGTGGTGCAAGTGGTTAAGAATCCGCTTGTCAATGCAGGGGACACGGGTTCGAGCCCTGGTCTGGGAAGATCCCATGTGCCGTGGAGCCACTAAGCCCCTGTGCCACAATGACTGAGCCTGCGCTCTAGGCCCTGCGAGCCACAGCTACTGAGCCCGTGAACCACAGCTACTGAGCCCGTGAGCCACAACTACTGAGCCCACGTGCCGCAACTACTGAAGCCCGCTCGCCTAGAGCCCGTGCTCCGCAGCAAGAGCAGCCACCGCAATGAGAAGCCCGCGCACCGCAACGAAGAGTAGCTCCCACTCGCCGCAACTAGAGAAAGCCCGCTCGCAGCAACAAAGACCCAACACAGCGGAAAATAAATAAATAAGTAAATTTATTTTTTTCAAACTAACAAAGTTAAACACTGACTTATCAAAGTGAGCTTCCCTCCCTCCCACAGAGACTGGGAGAAGGGGCTCTAACTTCGGGTATTGCTGGAACAAGCTGTAACTTCCTTCGGCAACCAGGAGTTTTCTTAGGCAGGCACTTCTAGTGGGGCCTAGGGTCACCCTAAGGATGTGACCTTGAGCTGTTAGATACCATGTTAGTGTTTGTTCAAGTCCTTACAGACCAAGCTTGAGGCCCCTTGGGAAAGGGCTCAGAGGAGCCTGGCTGAGTTTGGTGAAGGAGGGAATTGGTGTCACCATTCAGGTGCCTTGTCTCGCCCCTGATGACTTTCCAGGTCCAGGTCCCAGTCCTTTGAGAGATCTGCATCTATTTTGTTGCTCTTGGGAGCCCTGAGATACCTCTGTATTCTCAAAATAAGTTTTCCTTCATTTAAGCGAACTGTCTGGAATTCTCTCCTCAAAAGGAAGCAATCCCTAACCAAGACAAATCACCATTACCTGTATCAACACAGTCCACATACTTGTCATTTTTAACGGGTCAATGGCCATTCCTTCATGTTAATGTCTCGTAGCCTGTTTCGCAATGACTCGCGTCATTTCCAGATTTTTACGCTTACAGATAGACCTACAAGGAACATATGTAAGAGTTACTTTTTCCTTCTTAAGTAAGGTCAAAAGGTGGAATGACTTTAGAGCTCCTGTTACACTGCTTCCAGATCCTCTCCTGCTAAAGTGCCACTGGCCTCGTTTCAGGACATCAGTTTTCCCACAGCCCCATCTAAACAATTTCATTTTTATTTATTTTGGTTTGCTTGATGATGCCTTGGAATCATTTCGTTGGTATTTTAAAATGGCTAATGCGGTTTGATGAAGATTACATTCCATAATCTATATGCAGACCACAGCACAGAGCCTGGCATATAGTAAGCTATTATTATTATTGACCTTATATATATGTGCTTTTTCTTATGTATTTGTGTCAAGGGTTGTTTCTCATTTTATCCACACGGCAGCTCTTTCCCAGTCTGTGTGCTGCCTCTGGCCCCGTCCTCAGGCCTCTTCCCTTTTCTGGCTCTGCTCGTGATTTCAGTCACATGTCTTTAAGAGCCTGGACCGCTCTCCTGTACCCCACACGTGTCTCACTGCCTTATTCAACATCTCCACTTGGACGTGGCAGCTCAAACGCAGCCCCTGAAGCTGACCTCCTGTTCCCCGTGAAAGCTGCTCTTCCCATCTCAGCCAACGGCAGCACCGTCCTCTCAGGGGCTCAAGTTAAACACCTTTGAGTTTTCCTCGACTCCTCTTTTTCTCTCACGCTCCACATCCAGCCTCTAAATCCTCTGGGCACTATCTTCAGAATATACCCAGAATCTCGCAACTTCTCCCCACCTCCAGTCACCACCCTGGCCAAGACACCATCATCTCTCACCTGCAATCTCTCACCTCTCACCTAAGTGACCTTCCTATTTGTACAGTTGGCCATCCTCAGCATTTCAGCTTTGACCTCGGCCTTACTCCTGATCATGGGAGGTCTGCTGTCGTCCCAATTTCATGGTGAGTTATCACGATGTGCTGTGGAAGAAGAGGACAGCTCATTAAAGGTGAAAAAACCATTCGCAGAAGCTCTCCAGCAGGACTCCCCTCACTTGCCCATCCCTAAACCAGTCATTGGCAAGAGGAATGGGATCACTGCGCCGTCTGAGACTCATCGAGGGGTAAGGCTGTCTCCTCTGATAGGTAGAAGACCCCTGAGCAGTACTGAGGCTAGATAAGGGGACAACTTTGTTGAGGAAGAAATGGGGGACAATGTGGGACTCTGTGACTCTGTCACAATGTGGGAGGTCAGAGAGTCAGTAAAAGAGTCCAATTACTTTTCTGATCTGCTCAGTGTGGGTGGCCCCGGGGCCCACGGGCCTTGGGCGTATGCAAAGGAGCAGAGGTCTGCTCGTGACCAAGCAGGGAGAGGCAACTTGGGTGTCTTTCGGCTGTTTGCTTATTGTATTGGTTTCCTAGGGCTGCTGGAACAAATGACCACAAACTGCGTGGCTTAAAACAACAGAAATTTATTCTCTCATGGTCTGGAGGCTGGAAGTCTGAAATCAAGGTGTTGGCAGGGCAATGCTCTCCCAAGGCTCTAGGGGAGAATCTATTCCATGTCTTTCTCGAGCTTCTGGTGTCACCAGCTATACTTGGCTCATGGCTGCATCACTCCAGTCTCAATATCTGCTGTCACATGGCCTTCTCCCTGTGTGTCTCTGGTTTCTCTTCTTCTAGGGACATAGCCGTATTGGATTAAGGACCCATCCTATGCCAGTGTGGCCTCATTCTAGCTAATCACATCTACACCGACCCTATTTCCAAATAAGGTTGCATTCTTAGGTCATGGGGTTAGGATGTCAGCATATCTTTTGTGCGGGACACAATTCAACCCATAACACTTATATTTAGAATATTAATTAAAACTTAAATTTTCTTTATTTCTTCCTTTCCAATCTGGATGTCTTTTCTTTCAGTTTCTTGCCTAATGGTGGGGCTTGACCTCCCCAGGTAGCACTGCACTAGCTGCATCCCATAAATTTTGGTATCTTGTACTAAATATTCTTTACAAATTATTGTATGTTGAGGCTTGACTTGAGTTTATTATGTAGGTAACTAAAATTTTGAAGATAAAAATGTATAAAATGTGTTTCTCACCTTTAAAGAGTGAGGGTAATTTACTGAATAATCAACTAGTAGCCATGACTTAAGAGCTATAGTGTTTATAGAATGTATAAAGGCATTGTGTATTAAATTCCTCTTTTTTCTTTTAGCTGTTCATGCCTAGGTTACGGCTTACAATAGTGCTAATGGGACCAAAACTCCACCCCACTGCGTACCTCTCCTCAGATACTCAAATTGCAGTTGCTGTGCTTAAGAAGAGGAGCCTCAGTAGACCTTACAATTGTAAGACTATATGTGAAATTTTTATTTTTCATTTCAGTGCATCACTGTTTCAAGTTTTATCTGCAAGCCAGCAACTTTTTCTTTAATCACCTCCATTTTACAGAACCACTGTTTAAGACCCATGAGTGGGATTAACTCAATGATAGAGCATTTATAGCCTTAGGATTCCTAGGGATCGGACGAGCCAAAGGCAGAAAAGGGAAGCGTCACAATGAGACTGAACCTCCTATTGTTTCCCTCTGAAAATATAATTCTCATCACCTTCTCCCAGCTCTCTTCCCCGAAATGCCCAGCATCACAGTGGTACTAACACTCTTCCGGTTCACAGGCATTGCCCTGCATACCCACAGGCGTTGGCTTCCTCTCTCCAACAAAGGCCTCCAGATCTCTCCTTATGCCTCAGGAGCTGGCGTTTCCTCCTACTGCCTTCTTTCCCCAGGGGAAGATGGTTTTGCCGTCTTGCTGAGTTCACTGTAGGAAAACTTGACATTCAGGCTACTATTTCTCTGACTGCGTTTCTTTGCATAAACACCCCTTGTTTATGCAGTTGCACCCTGGAGTGGCCAGCTGCTGGCATTTCCATCCTGTGGTATTTATAGGCTATTATCAAGGCTCCCCTCACCTCAGAGGCTGTGAAAGGAAGTTGGCACTTTCAAGCTTACTTCTCCCCATGTCCACATACAGGCAGAGGCTGAAACCTGCTGCTCTGGAGCACGGCTCAGGATGAGGCACGAATCAACTCCCAATCTAGCTCAAGCAGAAGTTGTCCAAATAAAAGGTCAGAGTTTGAGCTCTTCACACCACTTAGCCCAGACATCATCCCTCTCGTGCTGTCAGTAGTGCATCTCCCAGCCTGCTGCTTAAGCAGCTGCTAAGGGGCTGCTCATCTGCACTTGCACCTGCAGCAGGCCATTGACAAGCTCCTTGAACAGGCGGCTCAGTGCTGCCAGCCAGCCCATGTCTTGTGGACTTCACCGGGGATATTTTTGACCTTTCAAGGTTAGTGAATACTCAGCAGCTATATACAGTTATGTTATTGTAGGTTTCAGTCCTGAGTACAGTTTATCATCTTGTAATTCAGAGAAGAAAAGGAACAGCAGAAAATTAGCTTTTAATTAACTGTTACACTGTAACACATTTTTTTAAAGTTTTATTTTATTTTATTGGGGTATAGTTGCTTTACAATGTTGCATTAGTTTCTGCTAAGTGAATCAGCTGTATGTATACATATACCCCCTCCCTCTTGGACCTCTCTCCCCGCCCCCATCCCACCCATCTAAGTCACCACAGAGCACCGAGCTGAGCTCCCTGCGCTATACAGCAGGTTCCCACTGGCTATCTGTTTTACACATGGTAGTGTGTATATGCCAGTCGCAATCTCCCAGTTCATCCCATCCCCCCCCCACCCGCATGTGTCCACACGTCCGTTCTCTATGTCTGCGTCTCTATTCCTGACCTGCAAACAGATTGTCACAACTCTCACAAGTTTTATTTTTTGCATATTGTTTTTCATATTTTTAGCTATAACGATGTAGATATTTTCTACACTTAATAATACAATTACTTAATAACATTTAATAAATATTTCCCTAAATTTCTACAAAATCTTTATAATAATAATTTTAATGACTGCCTAATTCATTGAGTTGATGTGTATCACAGATGACATAACGCTTCCTTACTTGTTGCATTTTTAGATTTTTGCGGAAGTTAGTTGAAGAAGATGCCAGAGAATGCAAAGCTCCACAGGGGGTTAGTGAGGGATGCCACAGTGAGGGGTTCTGGTGTTCACGTCATGTGAAGGCAACAGGCATCTTGGGGATGGGCTTCTAAGACAATGCCCAAAACAAACCACTCACCTATTTTATCAGAGACTAACCCTGGTTCTGTGTATATCGACTCATGTTTCATCCTTTAAAAAAAAGGGAAAGAAAAACATGTTGATACATGTCTCACCTTTAGTACTGGATCAATCAAATGGTGCCCTGGAGTCCAAAAGCCAGAGCGTACTGGTCACCATGTGGTGAAACTTTTATTTGGCCCCAGGATGAGTGTGGCCGCCACGGGCATTTCTGCTCGGGGTTTGTGCAGTGGGTAGTGTACAGGCTTATTTCATAGTTACAGCTGCTTGGTCCTGCCCAAGCACCTGGCCTCATTCTGCTGGTCAAGGGAGAGTTAATTAGCCTTAGGTCTGTGATTCTCAAACTTCAGTGTGGGGCTTCCCTGGTGGCGCAGTGGTTGGGAGTCCGCCTGCCAATGCAGGGGACATGGGTTCGTGCCCCGGTTCGGGAGGATCCCACATGCCGCAGACGGCTGGGCCCGTGAGCCATGGCCGCTGAGCCTGTGCATCCGGAGCCTGTGCTCCGCAACGGGAGAGGCCACAAGAGTGAGAGGCCCGCGTACTGCGAAAAAAAAAAAAAAAAAGATGAAAACCTCAGTGTGGTAAGAATCACCTTGAGGAGGAACGCTGGAAGTATAGATTCTTAGTGCCCACCCCCAGAATGGTAGGTCTGGGGCGGGGGCCTAGGAACCAGCATTCCTGACAGGTCCGCCAATAATCCTGATACCATGGTCAACAGGATATGAGACACACTGCCCTAGGACGTAGCTCAGGACTTGTAGTCAAGACTGCTTTCTGCCTGGAACCTACTCCTGATGCTACAGCTGGGTCCCACCGGTGTCCTCTGCCTCATTCTCAGGACACGGGGCTCTGCTTAGCTCCTCTGCCCCTCCCCAGTCCTGGCTGGGCCCAGTGACTGGCTCACAGACTCCACGACACTGCCTGCTGGAATATGGGTCACGACCTCTGCATTGCAAGCACCGCTATACTGCTGGGCTGTCTGCAAACTCACCAGCTGACCACTTGAAGTGACACCCACCAATCTGCAACGTCTCCTAGCTTCCAGTTCCCTCCCCTCCCCAGCACACACACCGGATACTGTAGGGGCCTCCTCCTCTCTCCCGCTGCTGGGTCCACTCCACGTGCCCCCTCAACATCAGCCCCCAAGCATGTCTGATCTCTGGGTCCCACTGCCTCTCGGCCAGGCCCATCCTGCCTCTGAAGGAATTGCTCTCCAGTCAGAACTGAGAACAGACGTGCCAGGAGCTGTTCTGAATGCTGCGTGGGGCAGCGGCTGAGTCTACTTCCAGCTCCCATTTTTTCAGCCTTTCGGAGAGACAGCATGGGCATCCCACTCTCAGTCAATCGAATCCTTCATGGATCACCTCCAAAGTTACACTTTTCCAGGTCTCCACGGTGCCCTTGTCTGTGCTCCTGACTAGGATGTTATGATATCTCTGGGCTTAAGAAGTCCACACTGGGGGACTTCCCTGGTAGCACAGTGGTTAAGAACCCACCTGCCAGTGCAGGGGACACGAGATCGATTCCCTGGTCCGGGAAGATCCCACATGCCGCGGAGCAACCAATCTCCTGCGCCATGACTACTGAGCCTGCGCTCTAGAGCCCGCGAGCCACAACTACTGAGCCGGAGTGCTGCAACTGCTGAGGACTGCGCGCATAGAGCCCGAGCTCGGCAAAAAGAGAAGCCACCGCAGTGAGAAGCCCGCGCACCGCAACGAAGAGTAGCCCCCGCTCACCACAACTAGAGAAAGCCCGCACGCAGCAACGAAGACCCAACACAGCCAAAAAAAAAAAAAAAAAGAAGTCCACACTGCACTACACAGGGGCCTCTTGCTCTTCTCGGTCATCAGCTCTTTAAAATTTATAAGCAGATGAACATGAGACGAAATATACAGAGTCAGTGCTCTCGTCAGTCTGCAGAGCAAATGAATGTGATATATTTAACGATGCCTTCTAATTATTCTGCTAGGTGGTATTTAGCCATGAATAGTAATCAGTAAACTCTAGTTACAGGGATATATTGCTGATGACTCAGGTACGTGTTTATAAATGAGACCCGACCTCTGATTCATAAACGAATAAAGTTTGAATGTGTAGTTTATTGTTTGTCCATGCAATGGGCTTCTTTCACCACTAGGAGGCAAAGGTGCGGTGTTCCTGTCTTTTTCTGGGCTGCTTAAAACTACCTGGGAAGGTGCCAAAAAGCAGAGGGGTTCTAGGCTCCCCAAGTTCAAAAGAGGGTGGGGGGGGCAGTGAAGGAAGCCACTGAGAAGGGAAAAGAAGGAAACCGGCATTTTCTGATGGGCTGCTGTGCGCTAGATTCTGTGTGAAGCACTTACACATACACGTCTCACTAATCCTTTTAGCTATGCAATACATAGATGAGAAAACTGAGAATCAGGGAGGTAATATGACCTGTCCAACAGAGCTAAGACTAGCAGAGCACAGATTTGAATAGAAGGCTGTCTTGACACCAAAGTCTGTGCTTTGACATACAAACAGTGCCAGAAAGGAAAGTCTAGGGTGCCTCACTAAAATTTGGCTTTTTTTAAAAAAAAAAAAACAACCAATAACCAGCTCTGCTCTTATCAGCTGTGCCCAAAACACAGCTGTTTGTGTGCATTTGCTTACCAGGAATGGTGCTTTGGGAGCTTGGCATGGTTCCTTTTTTCCCCCAAAAGTGAAATAGTCAACTGTTCTTGAATCCTTTTAGACTGACTGACATCCCAGCCTAGGGCTCCAGAAACGGGCATGAATGGCTGCCATGCCATCAGCCCTGCCCAGGCAGGGGCATTGGTGCCCAGGTCTCGTAGTCGCATGCTCTCACAGGTCTGGGACCACCCATTTTGGTCAAAGTTGCATTGACCTATTTTTTCTGAGAATTATGTATTTCATTGTTCTTATTTTTTAAATTTTTTGGCTGTGGGATCTTAATTCCCTGACCAAGGACTGAACCCACGACCCCTGCATTGGGGGGGTGGAGTCTTAAACCTCTGGACTACCAGGGAAGTCCTGCATTGATCTGTTTTTATTCAGTTATGTACATCATTTTAAAAACATATTACGGACAACTCCACTTGGTGGTATATACCCAAAAGCATTGAAAACAGGAACTGAGCAGATATTTGTACACCAATATTTATAGCAGCATTATTCACAATAGTCAAAAGGTGGAAGCAATGTAAGTGTCCATTCACTGATGAATGAATAAAAGAAATGTGTATACATTCAATGGAATATCATTCAGCTTAAAGAGGAAGGAAATCCTGACACGTGCTATAGAATGGATGAATCTTGAGGGCATCATGCTAAGTGAACTAAGCCAGACATGAACAGACAAATATTGTATGGTTCCACTTATCTGAGATACCTAGAGTAGTCAAGTTCGCGGAGACAGAAAGTAGTACAGCAGTTATGGGGCTGGAGGGAGGGAGACATGGAGCATTAGTGTTTAATGGGTACAGAGTTTCAGCTGGGGATGATAGAAACGTTTCAGAGATGGACAGTGGTGATGGTTGCACAACAAAGTGAATGTACTTAACACCGTATAACTATACACTTAAAAATGGCTTAAATGGTAAATTTTATGTTAAGTTCAGTTTACTATGATTTTTAAAAAATTAAAATAATATCTCACTGAAAATCTCAGTTCAAAGTTCGTGTCGCATCCTTTAAAGCAGCCTTTTCTCCCACTGATAACAGCCAAGGGAAAACATCTGTGGACACAAGTAAAAGCCCTGTTGTCCGGCTTGGCAGATAGGAGACCCCAGCAAAGGCTGCCTCTCTCTCGAGCACATCCTTGAAAGCTCCTGAGAGCCCCTCCCATCCCACCCTTCCATCAGACTTGTGTCAAACCCCAGCCTGGATAATCACCGTCATATGCTGCTTCTGTGTGAGGCTGCCAACCTTGCCAGGGAAAAGCTGAGTGCCAGCTGGCTGCACTTCTGATTCGCGCTCTCCAACTCAACAGGGACTTCTGTACTGCTTGGAAATCCCATGTTTCCCAGATCAAATGCAATGAGTAGCTCATTTTTCACTGTGACTCTTGCAAATTCTTTCTGCTTTCTTTAAGCTCACCATTTTCAACATCCCCATCATGCCCACAGCAAAACATCTCCCTTTCTCCTTACTAACTTATTCTGTTCTTCTCCATCTGGTCTCCACTCACCCTTTTTGTTTTGCTTGGAGCTAATGCTCCAGGGCAATGAGTGCCTTCTCTTGACCCTCTCCATTCCCTACCGTGACCCAACATCAATGACTTTATATTTCAGGATCTGAATAAAGTTTGCCTGAAGGAAAGTTTCTGTTAAGAAAAAATTTTTTGAACAGCATTGCCTTGGAGGATCAGGTGTGATCTCCTGCGATGGAGCTGACTTCACCAGCGCTCCCATGCCCTCCTCTCCAGGGCATTGATGCTCAGTTCTTTTATCCACCGTCTTCTCACCTACAAACATACTCAGTGATGAACACCCTAAAACACACTTTCCCTTGACCCTGCTAACCATTCGGGTTGTCATCCAACTCTTGTCTCCCTACCACCAAACTTAATGAAAAAGTTATCAGAGCCTGTCCCCGCCCTGTGACTGTGCTCTCTGCTTCTTAGAGTCTGTGCTCCGTCCTAAATTCTCACTTTGAGACCCCATCCCCCCACCCCACCTGCCTTAACCCCTGCACCATCACAGTCAACACTTGTCATCCAAGCCCTGAGGACCACATGTCTCCTCTGTTCCCTCTGGTCGTCCAGTTTCTCTGTTGTTTGCTTCTTCTCCTCTGACGCCTACACATTGTTCTCTAAGTTTCTGCTGCAAGGCCTCTCCCCAGACACTTCTGCCTCTCCAGCTGCAGCCTTTTCCATGGATGGCTCTCAAATCTAACCCTGACTGCACTAACAAGCTCACCCCTAGCATCCACCTGCTTATTGGCCGTGGCCACTTGCATTTACCTCACCCTATCGCAGGCTAGATCCTTCTCTTTCCTTCCCTGCTCCAGCCCATTTCTCCTGGTCTCCTGTTCCCGTGGTCAGCATCCTCAAGTACTCTGTCTCCCAGGCTTTAAGCCCCGTAGCTCTCCACGACTCCTTCCTCCCTTTCCTTTCTGCTGAGCCGCTGAAACCCCAGCCAGGCTGCTAGCTTCCTGCCTTCCCAACTCCGATTCTGTCTCCACGCTCCTGTCACTGTGCGTTATCCTAAAGCACAGCCAGGCAGACCATTTAAGGTGCAGCCGCTCCTGGCTCCAATCTCCCTTCCTACCAGATCTCTTACTGTCCCCGCTGTGTGTCCTCGGTGCAGGTTACCTGGACTCCTCACCGCTACCCAAGTGCCCCAGGGCTCCCCCCCACCATCTCTGCCTTTTGGCTTCCACTGTCTTCTCGGCCTGAAACGCCTTCTCAAGTCATCATCTCTGACAAAACCCACCCTTCAAGTCCCAGCACAAGTGATCCTTCCAGCTGGTCATGATCTCTTCCTCTTCCTGACTTTGGTAGCACCGGTTTCCTGACTTAAATGTTCTGCCTTAGAGCACAACCCTTTCTGTCTCTCCCTTCCTCCTGCTCCCACGCTGGGATGCAAGCTCTGTGCAGCGACAGCCTTGTCTTAGTCATCTTTGTATCCTCTTCAGTGTCTTCTCTAAAGTAGATGCTAAGAAACGCTGCTTGATTTGAATGGAGAAGATGCCCTTAACTTCAGATGGGGGGATGAGGTGATGTGTCTTCTCTCAGTACCTCTCTCCGGTTTCCAGCAACAAAAACACCTTGGCGAGGTCACAGGCAATGCACATTCCCTGTTTCTCTGTCTCCTGCCAGAACCATCTTGGACAAGAGGCGGGGCACGTCAGGGTTTCTCAGAATTACCTTGGCATTCTCTTCCTGAGTCGCCGTCTTTGGTGGAGTTATAGGCAGCCTAAATTACCCTCTCCTAGTTTAGGGACTCCTGTTCAGCCCTGGGTCCCTGGTGGGTTTGCTGGACACTGCCAGGAGATGTTCGTGCTCGTGTCAGGCTTGGAGGGCTCCGGCCCCCCCACCCCCCGGCCGAGTGTGGTGGGCTTTCCTGTTGTGCCTCCTTCAGGAAGGAGAGTGAAGGGCAGAGGGAGATAATGGGGCTGAAAGCTTATTACAAGGCTGACTCGTAAGAGAGAAGACAAACTCCATAATCTCAGCTCCTTCATGCAGCTATTTCTGTGTCTGCATGTTCCTTCTAGCCTTGTCCATATGCAGAGCCTATTTTTACATGTAGTAATATTATGTGTATATATATATATATTGCCTTTTTTACTAATTATGAAATCATAAACACTTTCCTATGATTCTATAGCTTTTCTAATAATTCTTGTAATGGCTCCACAATATTGCCCAGGCAATAATTTGTCTATCCTCTTTACTAGACATTTAGGTTATTTCTGATTTTTTTTTACATTTGAGGTGATACGTATAGGTTTTATCTTATGTTTAGTTATTTCCACAGGATGAATACCTAAGAGTGGGATTACAGAGTCAAAAGATAAACATTTTTATGACTCTTTTTTTTTTTTTTTTTTTTGCAGTACACGGGCCTCTCACTGTTGTGGCCTCTCCCGTTGCGGAGCGCAGGCTCCGGACGCGCAGGCTCAGCGGCCATGGCTCACGGGCCCAGCCGCTCCACGGCATGTGGGATCTTCCCAGACCGGGGCACGAACCTGTGTCCCCTGCATCGGCAGGCAGGCTCTCAACCGCTGCGCCATCAGGGAAGCCCATGACTCTTACTCGCATATTGCTTTCCAAAAGGGTTGCAGCGATTTATAGATAACAGTGTTTCAGGGGTACCGTAGCCCATTTGATCGCTAAGGCCCACTCAGATCAACACAGGCGTGACTGCTTATTATGTGGGAGGCACTTACATATTTATTTATAAATTGAAATCTCATCCTAGAACCTTAGACTTTCAGAGTTGGAGGACATCTGCTCATTTTACAAAGGAAGACATGAGACCCAGAGAAACATTATGTGCAGTGTTCATGGTTGCATAGTTTGAAAACAGTAGCACATTGCATGTAGTAAACCTGAATCTGGGGGCCTCGAGTCCGCTGCACTTTCTATCCCGCCCAGATGGTGCAGTCTGGATGTTTGTTTATTTCCTGTTAATGAGTGGCTGAGAAGTGACAGCGTGTGATTGTCCTCTGGCCACCACCAGCCTGACAGTCTCTCCCACGGCATGTGTTTGGGCAGTAGGGGTGGGAAAGCTCTGGACCTTTAAGTCCGCACGGCTGAGCCAAGATCTCCGCTGAGTAATGAAACACTTAAAGGTGCTGTTTTCTAAAAAAGGGGCTCCTTTACCCCTCTTGCAGTAGTTCCTGCAGACTGTGGCATGTTAAGCGTGAAGCAGCCTGTGATGCCCTGACCCTTGCCCTCCCTCCATGCCTTTGCTGACTCTCCTACCTTCTCTTGCAGTGCCGGGAAGAACCTCGCCCTGGCTCTCTATGTGCTTATCCTCTCTGACCTTCAATACCAGCTCCTCCTAGAAGGCTTTTTCATCTTCCTGTGTTATCAGTTATCTATTGCTGCCTAACAAAACCATCCTGAAACTTCTTACTTTCACAATGACTTATAATTTCCCTATGATTCTGTGGCCTGGCTGAGTGGTTCCTCTGCTGATTTGGCCTGAAAACCTTCACTCCGTGTGGGGATATGCAGGCCTGATGGGTCAAGACATCCAGCAGCTGGTAGCTACCATCTGGGCATCTTTTCTGTCACAATCACACGCAATACCTGCACCCCAGCCAGGTGCATACCCTCTGAGATCCAACCCAAACCTGAGGCCTCTTAAATTAATTATCCTGTGTTCTGACCATGAGCCCTGGGTTGGAGGAACTTGAAGTCTAGTTGAGGGAACAGAATGGGCACATAGGAAACAACCCAAACTACAATAGGGCCTGAATGTGAAGGAGATACAGCATGGAAGCAACCAGAAAAGAGCGAGGGTAACTCGAAGGAAGCAGCCTTCTCAGAGAAGGTGAAGCCTGAGTTGGATCTTGAAACTGCGTGTGGACAGATATTGATGGAGATGGTCAAGGTATGAAGCCAAATGAGTGAGGTAGGACGTCAGCATGTGAGGTGTGGAAGAGAGTAAGCAGACCGTGGGAGCAGGAAACGAAAAGGGTTGGGGAATAAGTGAGGTGATAGATGTGCCTTTAAAGCCTCAGCAAATCAAGTCCAGCTGTACCCAGTAGGTCATCCGAGATTGCTTCTGCGGATGAGGTTTGTTTCTGGAGAGTTCCTCACCCGACGGTGAAGTGGTTTTGCATTGGAAGCAGTTGAAGAGCTGGTGCTGCCGATATAAGGGAGGAATAGAGAAGGTGGGGTGGCTGCCCGCAGGGGGAGCCCCGGGCTCAGCGTAGCAGTGGTGGGAAGCTGCCCGCAGGGAGAGGGCCATGGGGTTACCCCGTGTTCCGCATGGTTTGCTAAAGCTGCAGTGGCTCCTCCGGTTCCAACTGGGTGACATTTTTCCTGTTTGCAATTTGGGCTCATTGCTCCTGCATTTTTACAAAAGATGGAAACGTGTCAATGTGAGGAAAGAGAGGAATTTTCTTGGCACACAGTGGTTCTAACCTATATTGGAAGCACCTTTTTTTTAAAACATTGAAGTATAGTTGAGTTACAATGTTTTAGGTATTTTATGTATATATATATATATCCACACATATATATATATATACACACACACATATATATATTCTTTTTCAGATTCTTTTCCACTATAGGCTATTACAAGATATTGAATATAATTCCCTGCACTATACAGTAGGTCTTTGTGTTTTTCTTTTTTATCCATCTTACATATAGTAGTGTGTATCCATTCTTCCCAAATTCCAATCTATCCCTCCCCTCTTCCCCTTTGGTAACCACAAGTTTGTTTTCTATGTCTGGGGACTATTTCTGTTTTGTAAATAAGTTTATTGGTATCATTTTTTTTAAGATTCCACATATAAGTGGTATCATACGGTATTTGACTTTCTCTGACTTACTTCACTTGGTATGATCATCTCTAGTTGCATCCATGTTGCTGCAAATGGCATTATTTCATCCTTTTTTATGGCTGAGTAGTATTCCATTGTATATATGTACCACATCTTCTTTACCCATTCATCTGTCAATGGACATTTAGGTTGCTTCCATGTCTTGGTTATTGTGAATAGTGCTGCTATGAACTGGAAGCACCTTTATTTAATATGACATGAAATGAAGCTAGAGTCCCCTGAGTAGGCCTGAGAAGCCCTAACAGTGGTGATCTAGGCCCTAAAAGAATTTGTTATGTGGAACAAGGAAAGGCACTGGGCTGCTCGTGAGCTCTGAAATGCTGAGATGAGGAACATAACTGAGCAGAAGAGTTAAACCCAGGACAAGGACATTAGTGAATGTTGAGAAGCACAAGAAGATGGAACACCTCAGCATTAGTGACAAGAAAGCAACTTTCTGTGCCCACGTCCTCCTCTCCGGTTCTAGGGAGGGCACAGAACTGGGGCCTAGAAGAGAGAGGGGAACACATAGCTCTCTTCTCTTTCCTCCTTCACATGAATGCAGGGACCCGAGAAGCTTGTATTTCCAATGTCTGAGGCTGCCTGGTAACATTCTGGAACATAAAGCAGCTCAGCCTCCCCCAACCCCATCACCCATGCAGCGAGAGCGTGGACAGCATTCGAGCACGTGAGGGCACAAGCGAGCTGGCAGAATCGCCTTTTCTCTTCCACCCTGGCTTGTTGGCCAATGCCCTTTGCACTCTTCCTGCAGCCAGAACCTCTCAAATAATTAACTTTAACATGTAGAGAAGCTCAGTTGTTCTCCACTTCGGCTACATGTTATATCACTTGCGGACACTTTAAAAAAATTCAGTTCACCTAGGGTGGGTCCCAGATGTAGGCATTGTCGCAAAAGCATACCAGGTGATTGGGATGTAGCCAGACTGAGAAGAGCTGAAATGACTAAACTTGAGCCAATTTAGAAAGTTTAGTCAACCCAGAATTTGTTGATCTTTGGGGTATCTGAAAACACCACATAAATAATCAGCCTTTGGTGAACTAGCAAAGCCTAGGAGATTTGGGATACTGTGTCCTCTGGGTTGCCTTCTTGGGGTAATTCTTGAGGATCTTTTGCGGGGTGTCACTTAGCCTCTGGCCTCCTGAGCTTCCACAATATGGCAGAATGGACGAGGCCTGTGATCGTAAGCACACAGAAGATACCACAGTGGAATATCCAGTCCAGTCCAATCTTCATCATGACCCAGAAGGACAGTTTTGTGGAAACACGGTACTGCATCCGTGATGTAAATCTTAGAAAGTTTCCTTCGTAAAGGTTTTCCATGCAATTTGTCACAGACTCGCAGAATCCCCGGGATACTATGGAGATGCACAGCCCTGTTCCAGCACTGCCTCTCCTCCTGGTCGTCCCATCCCCAACCGGAGTCTCCCAATTTGTCTTCTGCGTCACCTTCATACCGCAGTGGATAGGACTGAGAACCGGTGATTCAGCCTCTGGGGGAAAGGATTTCTTCATTGCTCCTCACCGTGCAAAACAGCAGTTCCTATGTGTTTCTTTCAAATCTGCCTCTTTCGGTCACTACCAGCTACCCTTTACTGCTGGTATTCTAAGATCTGGTGACGGCATATGTATTCCAGCTATGCACACCTTAGGCATATCATGTCTGAACTTTTTTTTTTTTAATTATTTATTTATTTTTGGCTGTGTTGGGTCTTCGTTGCTGCACGCGGGTTTTCTCTAGTTGTGGCGAGCAGGGGCTACTCTTCGTGGTGGTGCGCAGGCTTCTCATTGCAGTGGCTTCTCTTGTTGTGGAGCACGGGCTCTAGGCGCATGGGCTTCAGTAGTTGTGACACACGGGCTCAGTAGTTGTGGCTTGTGGGCTCTAGAGCCTGCATCGTGGCACACGGGCTTAGTTGCTCCGTGGCATGTAGGATCTTCCTGGACCAGAGATCGAACCCGTGTTCCCTGCATTGGCAGGCGGATTCTTAACCACTGTGCCACCAGGGAAGCCCTAAACTCTTATCTTCCTCTGAAGGCCAGAGTTTGGTTTTTGCTTGCCATTATGTAAAGGACACGCTTTCAGCTTGTCATTTTAATTACTCTCTATTGGACCCTTTCCAGTCCTGTTATGTAATCTGTAAGTGCCAGAACAGAATGACACACATTATGGTGTCAATTTACTGTAATTTGATGTAAGGATGGGATTGTGATATTTTGTTTCTAGTATTCTTTTCTTTTTTTAACATCTTTATTGGAGTATAATTGCTTTACAATGGTGTGTTAGTTTCTGCTGTATCACAAAGTGAATCAGCTATACATATACATATATCCCCAGTTTCTAGTATTCTTATCTGCATGATATTGGGGGTTTTGGTGGGGGATGGGGGCAAGACAGTAAACTCATGACTTCAAGGAATAGTTTCAGGTTCATGAAATTATTTTCTTTGAATTGATACTACCTTCCTGTTGCCTATGCTGACACTCAGCTGGCAGGTGTCGCCCTCCTACACAGTTCTGTACATCCTTCTGCAGATTGATTCCTGCTATTGTCAGCTCACTACCTGGCTAAACTTGGTGTTACAAACGACCTTGGAGATTCCACCGCGTGCCTCTTCCCCGAATCATCTATCATCATGGAAATTAAGACTTGGATTTTCAGACTACAGAATGAAAATGGGACAGGTTCTAGCATTGATTTTTAAAAATATGTTTTCCTGTTTTCAAAAAAGTACATATTCATTTAAGACATTTTGAAAATATAAACAAAGAAAATGAAAATCACTCCTAATCCTACCACCCAGAGATCATCTCTGCTAATATTTTGGTTTATAGTCTTCCATTCTTTTATTTAGGGAGTACAACACACACAGAGACACAACCTCTTTCCCTTTATCTTTTTAAAATATGGTATTTGAGACACGCAAAAATATATGTTACATTATACACACACACCAAGAAAAAAAACATCACAAATAATTGGCAATAATGTCAATTACCTAAGTGCTCTCTCAGCCTACCATTTCCTCCCCCAGGATAACTATTTTCTCAAAGTTTGCGTTTATTACTCCCTTGCTTTATAAAAGTAATTTTACAAATTGTTTGGCCTTACTTGATTTTAAGATTTATAAAAATGGTATCATATTTTTTTAAAATTTATGTTATTGAAGTATAATTGATTTCCAATGTTCTGTTAAAAAATGGTATCATATTATAATGTCTCTTGCTTTTTTTCTTTTTTTGCTGTACGCGAGCCTCTCACTGTTGTGGCCTCTCCCGTTGCTGAGCACAGGCTCCGGACGCGCAGGCTCAGCAGCCATGGCTCACGGGCTCAGCCACTCCGCGGCATGTGGGATCTTCCCGGACCGGGGCACGAACCCGCGTCTCCCGCATCGGCAGGCAGACTCTCAGCCACTGCGCCACCAGGGAAGCCCCTGTACATGCCTTTTGATGCACATGTTGAGAGTGCCTATGAGGTGAAATTGTTTGATATAAAGTATGCAAAATTTCACCTTTATAAGGCATTGCCAAAATGGTTGCACCAATTTACATTCCCAGAATTGGTGCATAAGAGTTCCCAACTGATCAACCTCCTGACTGACATTTGAAATTGTCAGACATTAAAACTTTTGTCTTTCTCATAGGTGTGTAACACTGAGTATTAATTTGCATTTTCCTGAATACTAATGAAGTTGAAGATCTTTTCATATGTTAACTTGCCATATATGTTTGCTTTTCTATAAAATGTCTGCTTATATACTTTTGTCCTTTTTTCTACTGGGTTGTTTGTCTCTCACACATAATTTTAAGCAAAATTGGAATCATACTACACATACCATTTTACACTTTTCCAAGACATGAAACATTCTTTTACATTGTGATTTTAATGGCTGTGGCATATTCTTTCTCATGGACATCTCATAATTAATCAAAGCCCTGTATCTTTTTTTCCCCCAATTTTTGTTTTTAGAATTAACTCTGGTAAGATATCCTAATGCATAAATGTAATTACACATCACTGAATGTTTTCATAACATAAGTTGCAAGAATTTGGATTTCTGGGTCAAAGGATGTCAATATTTTAAAAGATTTTTTTTTTTCGGTACGCGGGCCTCACTGCTGTGGCCTCTCCGGTTGCAGAGCACAGGCTCCGGACGCACAGGCTCAGCGGCCATGGCTCACGGGGCCGGCCGCTCCGCGGCATGTGGGATCCTCCCAGACCACGTGGGATCCTCCCAGACCGGGGCACGAACCCGTGTCCCCTGCATCGACAGGCGGACTCTCAACCACTGTGCCACCAGGGAAGCCCTTAAAAGATTTTGATATGTATTTCCAAATCACCTTCCAGAAAGGTAAAATTTACATTTCTTCAAAAAAGTCTTTAACACTGGATATTAAATTTCAAATATTTTGCTAATTTAATTTGTAAATATTAGCAATAAAGGTAATCAATATTATCAATTAATATTAACATTAATATTAATAATTGATATTAAAATATATTTACTATCCCTTGTGTTTTTTTCTTTTCCTGGTATTGATTCTTTTTTCCCCAGTTTATTGTTTGCATTAGACTAAAGTTATATCTAAGTACTATGTTCGAAATTCTTTGGTTTACTTCTTTCTCCCACTTCTTTTGTGGTATGTCATCCACTTGACATACAATTGGGTTCATTTGTTTCTATTTGCATTTAGTTACAGATTTTAATTTTTCCCTATGCTGCTGCAGGGTATGTGGGATCTTAGTTCCCCAATCAGGGATAGAACCCACACCCCCTGCACTGGAAGCACGGAGTCTTAACCACTGGAACGCCAGGGAAGTCCCTCCCTATGCTTGTCGATTTAATTTTATTATTTGAATGTATGTAACATTAGCATGCTTCCAAATGCCAAAACTACACAAAAAGATACACTCAGAATTGTTCCTCCCTCCCCTATCCTTTCCAACCCCTTCCCTTACCCAGTTCCTTACAGGCAAGCAATATCATTGTTTTCTGGTTTACTGTTCTTGTGATTGTTTTTACTAAAATAAGCAAATCCATTACATTTTCTTATTTCTTGTCTTTATTACACAAAAGGTAACATACACTACATTCGCTTTTGTACTTTGCTTTTATAACTTAATGATTTACCCTGGCAATTACTTCATATCAGTTCATAAAGATATCCTTCATTGCTTCCCAGTTGATTCTGTGCAATTGTGCTTCCCGATTGATTGTACTCCACCAGTCTTCTGTGTTTGGGCATTTAGGTAGTTTCCAATGTTCTGCAAATACAATTAATGGTACAATGAAGAAGCTTACATATGTAAGGGTACCTATTATTTTTGGAGATATCATCTTTAGAGTAAATTCCCAGAAGTGGGAATGCTAGGTTGAAAGGTAAATGTACAAATGTTTCAGTAGATATTGCCAAATACCTCTTGATAGGGGTTGTACTATTTTTCCTTCCCTCTAGTAATACGTCTCCCTGTAACCTCACCAGCAGAGTGAGGCTGTGTAGGTCTGTCTAGTTGTCCCAACACCATTTTTTAGAAAGTCCTTCTTTGCCGCAGCCATTTGACTACTTACCATATACTGGATTTTTATACGTAGTTGGATTGATTTCTGTACCTTTCATTCGGTTACACTGGTCCGCCTCGTCATGTGTCAGAACCACACTGTTTTCACTCTGCAGTATGTTTTAGTATTTGCTGGGACTAGTCACCTCTCATAACTCTTAATTTTCAGTGTGTTACTAGCTATTCTTGAGTGTTTAGTTTTCCATATGAACTCTGGTATCAATTTGTCTAGCTACATAAAAACTTGTTTATATTTTTTGCAGGAGCATATTAAATTTATAAGTTAACATAAGGGGAACTGTCATCTTGACTATGTTGAGATATTTTAACCAAAACCATGGAATGTCTTGTTCAAGTATACTTTTGTGTCTTTCAAGATTCTTTTATAGCTCTCTTTTTTCAAAGAACCAGATTTATTGAGACAGAATTCACTTTCAATCCATCTATTTAAAGTGTACAGTTCAGTGGGTTTTAGTATGTTCACGGAGTTGTGTAACTGTCACCACAATCAACTTTAGAACATTTTCATCACTTCAGAAAGTAACCCCAGGGACTGCCCTGGCGATCCAGTGGTTAAGACTCCGTGCTTCCAATGCAGGGCATGCGGGTTCGATCCCTGGTCAGGGAACCACATGCTGTGCATCGCGGCCACAATCAATCAATCGATACACTTAAAAAAAAAGTAACCCTATACACAGTATCAGTCCTCTCCCAATCCCTCAACCCCTCCAGCCTCTGGCAACCACTAATCTACTGTCTGTCTCTACGGTCTTGCCTATTCTGGACATTTCACATATATAGAATTGTGTAATATGTGGTCTTCTGTCACTGGCTTCTTTCACTGGGCATAATGTTTTCAAGGTTCATCCATGTTATAGCATGTACTCCATTCTTTTTTTTGGCTGAGTAATATGCCACTGTATGAATGGATTTACCATATTTTGTTCATCCATATATCAGTTGATGGATTTGGGGGTTGCTTTCGCTTTTTGGCTGTTAGGAGGAGTAAGACCCGATGTACATGTGTGTATAGGTTTTTGTAAGGGCATATCTATTCAAGTCTCTTGGGTATATACCTAGAAGTAGAAGTGCTGGGTCATATGATAACTTTATGTTTAACATTTTGAGGAAATGCCAAGCTGTTTTCCAGGGCAATTGCACCGTTAACATTCCTATCAGCAATGCATCAAAGTTCCAGTTTCTCCACATCCTTACCAAAACTTGTTATTGTCTGATTTTGATTACAGCCATCTTAGTGGAGGTGAAGTAGTATCTCATTGTGTCTTTTTCTTCTTTTTTTTTATAGATATGCTTTGTTGCTTATCTATTTTTAAAAATTATTTATTTATTTATGGCTGCATTGGGTCTTCGTTGCCGCACGTTGCGGCGAGCGGGGTGGGGGGGTTACTCTTCGTTGCGGTGCGCGGGCTTCTCATTGCGGTGGCTTCTCTTACTGCGGAGCACGGGTTCTAGGCGCACAGGCTTCAGTAGTTGCAGCACGCAGGCTCAGTAGTTGTGGCTCACAGGCTCTAGAGCGCAGGCTCAGTAGCTGTGGCTCACGGGCTTAGTTGCTCCGCGGCATGTGGGATCTTCCCGGACCGGGGCACGAAACCGTGTTCTCTGCATCGGCAAGCAGACTCCCAACCACTGCGCCACCAGGGAAGCCCATTTCCGATAGCTTTTGGTGCTTGAAAAACAGCATGGATGGATGGATATAAAATCCTTAGCGTGTATTCTCTTTCCTTGAGTTTTTAGAAAATGCTGAAAATGCTGCATCACTATAGCCTTGCTTTGCTCTTAAGAAGTCTGATGCCAAATATTTTGGTTACCAGACTCCATAACAGACTAGCCTAAAAGGAACGGCACAAAGAACCATTTTGATTGTAATTTCACAACATTTGGGGCCAGGAATTTGGGTACGATTTGGCTGGGTGATTCTTCTGTTCTACGTGGCTTCAACTGGAACCACTCTGTGGTATTCAGCTGATGGCTGGACTGATACAGAGAATTCATGATGACTTCTCTCATATCAGCTAGGATCAGGTAGACCCCTCTCCCTCTCCACGTAGTCTCAGAACCTCTCCACAGGGAGTTAGATATTTTACAGAGTGGCTCGGGGCTTCAAGGGCAAGTGTTCCCAAAGACCCAGGTGGACTCTTCAAGACTTCTTATGACCAAGCCTGGAAGTCTCATAACATCACATATTCTATCGGTCAAGCAGTTTGCTTAGGCCAGCCTGGATCAAAAGAAGTGATACAGAAAATACAGTCATCTTTAATGTACTGTAGCCTAATTTTCTTACACTTTTAAATAACTTGAACTTTTTATATGGAAGCCTTGAAGATTATCATTGTTATTTTTTGGCTAATAGTTTTAATTTAATTTAATTTAATTTATTTATTTTATTTTTGTTTTGCGGTACGCGGGCCTCTCACTGCTGTGGCCTCTCCCGTTGCGGAGCACAGGCTCCGGACGCACAGGCTCAGTGGCCACAGCTCACGGTCCCAGCCGCTCCGCGGCATGTGGGATCCTCCCGGACCGGGGCACGAACCCGCGTCCCCTGCATCGGCAGGCGGACTCTCAACCACTGCGCCACCAGGGAAGCCCCTTTATTTTATTTTTAAAAATTTATTTATTTATTTTTGGCTGCTCTGGGTCTTCGTTGCTGTGCGCAGGCTTTCTCTAGTTGCGGCGAGGGGGGCTACTCTTCGTTGCAGTGCGGGGCCTTCTCATTGCGGTGGCTTCTCTTGTTGTGGAGCACGGGCTCTAGGTGCGCGGGCTTCAGTAGTTGCGGCCGTGGGCTCAGTAGTTGTAGCTCGCAGGCTCTTGAGCATAGGCTCAGTAGTTGTGGCACACGGGCTTAGTTGCTCCGCGGCATGTGGGATCTTCCCAGACCAGGGCTCGAACCCGTGTCCCCTGCATTGGCAGGGGGATTCTTAACCACTGTGCCACCAGCGAAGTCCTATTTTTTTTATTTTTAAAAATTTTGGCCATACCACATGGCATGTGGGATCTTAGTTCCCTGATCAGGGATTGAACCTGCGCCCCCTGCATTGGAAGCACGGAGTCTTAACCACTGGACTGCCGGGGAAGACCCTATCTAATAGCTTTAAGAGACTATCTCTCAAAATTGATCATTCTGTGGTCATTTCCCCAAGTACATGTGAGTCCTTTCATTTTGTAGGTTTATATTTTCTTCTTTCAAGAAAGTTTCTTAGATTATAGTTTCATCATATGTGGAACTTTGGCTACATATATGTTGGACCTTCTTTGCTTGTATTCAAATGACAGTCCAAAGAGAGAGAGAAACAAGCACAAAGGTATGGAGGCAAGGGAAAGTAGGAACATTTCAGGAGTTTGGATGGGGGATGTGTAGGAAGAGACAAGAGATGGAGTGGACAAGGGCTAGATAGATGGAAGGTCTTGTGTGCCAGCAGTGACACCACAAGCGGCAAATTAAAAAAAAACAATTCTGACATGCAGTGTGGAATATGGATCAGAAGGAACAAGACTACAGGAGGGAGACAAGATAAAAGGGTATTGCATTAGCCTAGGTAAGAGGAGCTAAGAGGGACAGAGTGTAGGCTTATGTTTGAGGAGGATCAATGGGATTGTTGGGTGTGGCGGGGGTGGGCGTGGGTAAACGATGAAGGATGACTCCCAGGTCCTGGGCAACCAAGGGTCCAACAGTTTTAGACAAGTAGAACTTGAGGGGTCTCTAGGACATCCAGGTGGAGAAGTCTAGTAGGCTTGTGTGTACATGGAACTCAGATGAGTGGTCTGAGCTAGATAATGTACTTGGGAGTTGCCGATATATGTGGCAGATGAAGACAGGGTGGATGCAACGGCTCAGGGAGAATGTACGGGGTGCGATGAAAGCTGAGAACAGAACCTTGTAGACGGAGGAGTGGTCAGAGGGGTTAGGAGAGGAGTCCCGTTGTGAAGGCCAAGGGGGTGTCAAAAAGAGTAGAGAGCTCTGTGTCGTCAAATGCCACCAAGAGCTCTAGTAATAGAGGACTCAGAAACGGCCTGGGGCATTTAGGATGAAGCCAGCGCTTACTGACTGAGAGCAGTGCAGCGATGTGGGGGGACAGAAGCTACACAGCTATGGGTCGGGGAGTGAGAGGGGGCTGAGTTGGCAGAGATGAGTGTAAACTATTTTAAGACTTTTGTCTTAAAAGACAGGGAGGGAATAGTAACTGGAGCATGATCTAGAATGACAGAGGTTTCCTCCTTTTCCTTTAGGACAGGAAAAGCTTGAACATGAATAGATGGTGAAGGAAAAGGACAAGTAGGCAAAAGAAGTTGGTAACTTTGGGAGAGAGAGTGATGACTGCAATATGTTTGAAAGAAGTTTTCTGAGGATGTGTGAGGTGATGAAAAACAGAACCGAGATGGAGAGATGCTAACATGAATATATTTAAAGTGGTTAATTCCCAGAATGGCTAGTCCACATATTGAAATTACTTTGGTTTCAGTCAGTAGAGCAAACAGAACGAACCATATTTACATATTGTTTTACATCATTTACACCTCTTTTCTCCAGAGGGCAGGATCAGTGTTTTACCCTTTCAATGCCTCCCACACAGTTGGTGCTCAATGAGTAGTAAGTGAATAAACAACGTGTCTTTTACGTGTGTTCTGAGTATCTTAACATATTCAAAACATAGTTAAGACCCTGCATACAAGTGAAAAAGTCTTCTAAGCATGCAAAATAGTCGCAAAATTCATAAGTGATAGGTGATGCCAGTGTTTTGGAGTAACCTGTTTACTCTCACTTAACAAAGTTGGTTACCAGCATTTCCTTCACCACAGGGGCTTAAAAATAGGAAGATAAGAGGAGGAGGAAGAGGATGTCCTAAAGACAGGCAGGCAGACAGACAGCAGCAGAAGGTGGTACGATCTGCCTTGCCATAAGGTGCCAAAAAGCAGTGAAAAACCAGACTCAAAGCACAGGGGCCTGGGCTCTCTTAGCTTAGAGATTTACATCCTTCACTAACGTATCAAAAGTCCTTAAAGGACACTGCTGTCGTGAGCCTTAAATAAAGTTGAGAAAATGATCCTTTGAGCCGTTAAAAAAAAGCTTTGCTGTTCCTCATTTGGCATCATCTCCTGTTTCACATAGTTTGGAAAGGATTCTAGCAAAACGGATATTAAAACAAACAAGCTGATGCTGAGATGGTAAACCTTGGTCACTCTCTGTTCCTTTGCCCAAGCTGTTTACCTAGCTTTTGATGCCCTCCCTTTTTTTCTCCTAGGATTTCTCTCTTTTTCTTCCTTGCAGGCTGAATACAAATGCCACCTCTTCCAGGAATCCCTCTGCATTCTCCAAGCGGAAGTAATCTCTTCCTCCTCTGCCCTCCCACAGCATCTCACCGTGGCTTGGCTTTGCACGGATCACCAGACCTGCTTGTTTACACGGCCGCTTTTCCACTAAGCTACGCGCTCCTGGAGACCAGGGACCTTGACGGTGTACCCACACAGCACCTGGTACAGTGCTACAGCGCTAGGCACGGAGTCGGTGCTCAGTTAACGGTTGCTGAGCTGAATTAACACGGAAAGATCACTCAGGGCAGGGTCTCGCGCTCGAGGTGCGGATGAATGATTCATGGGGGTGGTTCTTTGCATTCTTTACCTTGTAGTCACTTCGGGCCGAGCATCCAGCCGGCGGGGCACATACCTGTGGAGTTGGAACGCAACTCCGCCGCCCACAGCTCGCTCACGGGAAAAGCCCGGAGGGGGCAAGTTTACTCCGCCCGCCCGGAACCCGGCCGCAGGGGGCGGGCCTCGAGGGGAACTCTGCCCGCTGGCCCGCCCCCTCCTCGGCGCGGCGGAAGCTCCGCCCCCAGTCGCGCGCTCGCGCAGGCGGCGCGTGCCCGGCCCCCGCCCTGCGCCCTCGCGCCCCCGCGCCCTCGCGCCCTCGCACCGGGGGCGGGCTCGCTGCGCGTGCCGGGCGGGGAAGCGGCGCGAGCCGGGTTCCTGAGAACGTTCGCCGCGGGGGCGGCTCCGGGGCCTGAGCGGGCGCCGCCACCGCCTCAGCCTCGGAGGCCGGGCCGGAGGAGGCGGAGGAGGCTGCGGCCGCCGGAGACCTTTTTGACGCCCCCAGCTCCGGCCGGGAAGTGAGTACTGCGGGGGTTTGTGGCAGCCGCCGCAGGCTGCGGGAGAGGAGCGCGGTGCCAGAGCCTCGCGCCCGCGAGAAGCGGGAAGGAGCCCGCGCAGCGCCCTTACCTCGGGAGCCTGCGGGGGTGCAGGGCCGGGAGCGGCGGAGACGGCGCGCGGGGATCCGGGGCCGCTGCACAGCGCGCGCTGTGAGGGGAGACGGCGCCGCGCGCCCGGACCTGGAGGGGCGAGCGCGGGGGATGGAGCGGAGCTCCGGGCCGCCGCCGCCGGGCTCTGAGCCCCGGGCCGCGGAGGGGGCTCCGGGGTCCCGAGCGCGCTTTGGTCGTAGGGCGCCGAGCCGGGGTGCGGGCGTAGGGCTGATGCTGCCCGTGCCCGGCTCGCAGGGAGGAGGCTCTGCCGTAGGTGTTTAAGGGGGCGAAGGAGGCAGGTCCTGGCAGAGGGCAGGTGAGGCAGGCAGGCCCTGGCAGAGGGAAAGGAATTTATTTCACATCACCTCAAAACACTATTTCCCGAGGCACCTATCAGTGAACCTGTGCACCGAGGTCACCCGTTAAAGGAAAGTGTCCTGAGAGGAGGAAGGATGCAGCTAACGAATGCTTGCTGTTAAATTCCTGTGCCAGGCCTTGGGATTAGGGAGACCTTCCAGCAGCCTCAGCAAACGTTTATTGGTTAGGTACCTTGGGGAGAGAGCCGTGGTCAGCACTGGGGCCACAAAATTGTGTAAAACACAACCATCATTTGCTCTTTAAGTGCTGGCAATTCGGTTGTAAAGGTTTGCGTATGAAGTACAAAGCAACATTGAATTTTGTCTCATCCACTTTAGGTCTCTTTTCCCCAGTATTGGGAAATTGGAGCCATAAAATTGCTTGCTTTGAAGATTAAAGCAGGAGGGTCAAAGAAGCTTGTGGGAGGTACTTGGGAGAGTTTTGAAGGAACTTCTGCGTAACATTTAAAGAGAGAGAAGGGAAACGGAAATTGGAAAGAGAAAAGAAGTTACCTTTCTTCCCGGGTAGAATGAAGCTCCATGACTATTAACTGCTAAATCCTCAGTGACAAGAACGGTGCCTGACCCACAGCAGGCACTAAATACCTACGTATTATTGCCTGAATGAATGAACCAAGCAAGGTTTTGCTCTATTTTACACAGAGCACTATTGATAAGTCTGGTGTTAGGGATGGCTGAATGGACTTCCCTTGTTCCTCCGGTTCTCTTTTTTTTTTTTTTTTTTTTTGCCGTGTGAGGTAACCCAGGTTCTTAGGTCTGGGCATTTAAAGTGATGGCTAAGGTGATGGAGTTGTCATATCTTGTGGTCATGCTGCCACTTTCACATCTTTATTGCATGTTGGCTGCCAGGAGCTTACTCCTTGGGCCCTTGCTTCAAATCATCCCATTCTGGCCTGTTTCTATCACTTGAGGAAGGAGAGTGCTTTTGTCTAGAAAACACTTTTTCATTTTTATCTTGGTTCTTGGATCTTAGATCTGTCATAAGAGGATGTACCTCTGCTCTTCTGTAAGGGCTGGGATTCTGCCTTTTTTCTGCCTTGGTTGGATTTCTGGACTCTCGAGCTCCAGGCTGCTGTTTCAGTTGCCTGGGTTGCAGTGCCTGTTGGGTTACTTTGCCTGCCAAATTAAAACTTGACCTTTTATGAGTTCTGTGAGAATTTTTATCGTACATAAGTGGAATTACTTTTGAAGGGGATTGTGTAGTCAAGGTAGTGTTGGCAAGGCTTTTGAGTGTCCACTATGTGTGAGAGACAAAATTTCTACTTAGTTAGGAAATCAGATTTAAAACCAATAGAATGCCAAGTTACCACTTGTTTTATATCTTTAGTATAAATCTCTCAGGACCTAGGTTTCCTTATATAAAAATAAAATATTAATTCAAATTTGGCATTGTGTAGTAAGCCTTGAAGAACTAAGTTAATTTCTCTTTAGTTTTATGACTGTGTACTTAAGAGTGCAACCAGCAGGTGTCTACTAGTTCTTATTTTGGGATGCCTAGATCCTGTAATTTTGGATGCCTTGTTCTAGGTTTTCTCAGTGATACTGTATTTTATTTATTTATATATTTAATTTACATTTATTTTGAAATCAGCTTTACTGGTGTCTGCACAGATGTCCTGTGCAGAGCTGGTCTAGTGGAGTTTTGTCTGATAAACCCACTGTAAGTTGAAAGTATGGTAAGTTGAAAATGCATTTAATACACCCAATCTACCGAACATCATAGCTTAGGCTAGCCTACCTTAAACATGCTCAGAACACTTACATTAGCCTACAGTTGGGCAAAACCATCTAACACAATGCCTATTTCATAATAAACTGTTGAATGTCTCATGTAATTTATTGAATACCGTACTGAAAGTGAAAAACAGAATGGTTGTAAGTATCTGGGTTGTTTACTCTTGTGGCTGACCAGGAGCTGTGGCTCATTGCCGCTGCCCAGCATCACGGGAGAGTATCATACTGCATATTGCTAGCCAGGGAAAGGATCAAAATTCAGATTTGAAGTACAGTTTCTACTGAATGTGTATTGCTTTCGCACCATCTAAAGTCAAACCACTGTAAGTTGGGGACTGTCTATACTTTGTAACCACTATCTCAATCAAGATATAGAAATTTACATCACGGTAGAAACTCCCTCATGCTGGTTTGCAGTAAATACTCTCATCACCTCTCATTTTATTTATTTCTAGTTATACAAGTATCAGGGCTGTGGCATCTAGTGCAGGAAGTATACTGCCCAATTTTAGGGGATGCCATTCACATCGGAGTGCCTGTGAATGGCAGCTCCTGGAGTTGTATTGTGCAGTCTGGGGCTGTGTACTGCAGCTCTGCAAATGGCTCATGAATGCACACTGTCTTATTAAATGCTCAAACATTACAGACAGAATACAAGGCTCCTTGACCCACTCCCTTCTCCACCAAAACGGCAGTTATCAGTTTGTTGTGATCCTTCCAGACCTTTCTCTATGCATTTTCATCTATATATAGATAATACGGGAAGAAGTAGGGTTTCTTCCGATGCCCACATTAATGACATGATACTGTAGACATTGGTCTGCAACTTCTTCCTAACAGAATGTCTGAGATCTTTCCATGATGGAACATAAAGATCTACCTGGTTCTTCTTGACTACTACACAATACCATACATAGCATATATTGTACTGTAGTTTATTTAATCCTCTCCTCATTAATGGCCATTAAAGCTGTTTGCCATTTCACCATTGCTGCAGTGAATGCAAAGTAGAATTGCTGGGTCAAAGGGGTGCATGCTTTAAATTAATTGATGGAGGTTTAACCATGTTGCCACTTGTGGATCTGGTTCATTTATTTTTAAAAGCTGAGTAGTGTTCAGTTGTAGACTTAAATCACTGTTTATGTATCCTCCACTAACTGTGGGGCAGTTAGGTTACTTTGGATACTAATTCATTGCTGGATTTATGTGTTGCCAAAGCATCCTGCCAGTCTGAGGCTTGCCTTTTCCTTTTGTTAACAGTGTCTTTAGTTGTATACAAGTTTTACATTTTAATGTTATATTTATGGAAAATTTCACACTAAATTAACAAAATTTGTTTCTGTGTCTGGTTTAAGTAAATTTTCTCTACCCCAGGGTATGAATTCTATATATCTGTATTTTCTTCTAAAATTAAAAAAGAAGTTTTGCTTTCTGTGTGGAATTTCTATATGGTGTAATGAAGTGATATATATATTTTTCAATTTGGAAAACCAGTTTTTCAGCACTTTTCCTCATTTTTTTTTATTGTGGCAAAATATACACAACATAAAATTTACTATTTTAACCATTTTTAATTGTACAGTTCTGTGGCATTAAGTACATTTACATTGTTGTATAAACATCACTATCCATTTCCAGAACATTTTATCTTTCTCAACTGAAACTCTGTATCCATTAAACACTGATTCCGCATTCTTTTCTCCCTCCAGCCCCTGGCAACCACCATTCTGCTTTCTGTCTCTGTGAAGTTGACTACTCTCGGCACCTTCTATAAGTGGAATCATACAGTATTTGTCCTTTTGTGTCTGGCTTATTTCATTTAGCATAATGTCTTCAGAGTTCATCTATATTGTAACATGTGTCAGGATTTCCTTTTTTTTTTTTTTTTTGACCCCGCCTGGAGGCTTGTGGAATCTTAGTTCCCTGACTAGGGATTGAACCCAGGCGCTCGGCATTGAAAACGCCAAGTCCTCACCACTGGACCTCCAGGGAATTCCCAGGATTTCCTTATTTTTTAAGGCTGAATACTATTCTGTTGTATGCATACATTATGTTTGCTTATTCATTCATCCATCAATGGACACTTGGGTTGCTTCTGTCTTTTGGCTATTGTGAATAATGCCGCTATGAACATGGGTGTGCAAATATCTGTTCAAATCCCTGCTTTCAATTCTTCTGTGTATATACCCAGAAGTGGAACTGTCCATGATATTAAAATAATTATGTACATAACTGAATATGACCAAAATGGGTGGATAGTACAGAGAGTTCCTATAAACCCCCTCTTCTTCAGGGGCACTTTCCCGTTATTAACATCTTGCATTAGTGTGGTACATTTGTTACAACTGATGAATAAATATTGATACATTATTATTAACTTAAGTTCATGGTTTATATTAGGCTTCTGCTCTTTGTGTTGTACAGTTCTATGGGTTTTGACAAATGCAAAGTGTTATCACATGACATTTCATGTAATGTCATTGCAGTATCATGCAGAATAATTTCATTGCTCTAAAATCCCCTGTATTCCACCCATTCATTCCCCCCTCCCTCCTGCTGAGCTGATAACAACTGATCATTTTACTGTGTCTATAGTTTTTGGTTTTTTAAAATAAATTTATTTATTTTATTTTTGGCTGCATTGGGTCTTCGTTGCTGCGCACGGGCTTTTCTCTAGTTGCGGCAAGCGGGGGCTACACTTGGTTGTGGTGCGCGGGCTTCTCATTGTGGTGGCTTCTCTTGTTGTGGAGCATGGGCTCTAGGCGCGTGGACTTCAGTAGTTGTGGCACGTGGGCTCACTAGTTGTGGCTCGCGGGCTCTAGAGCGCTGACTCAGTAGTTGTGGTGCATGGGCTTAGTTGCTCCGCGGCATGTGGGATCTTCCCAGACCAGGGCTCAAACCCGTGTCCCCTGCATTGGCAGGCGGGTTCTTAACCACTGTGCCACCAGGGAAGCCTTGTGTCTATAGTTTTGCCTTTTCCAGAGTGTCATATGGCTTGGATCATGTAGTATTCTAGGCTTTCAGACTGGTCTCTTTCACTTAGCATTATGCCTTTACATTTCCTCTGTCTTTTCTTGGCTTGATAGCTCATTTCTTTTTATTGCTGAATAATATTTCATCGTATGAAAGTACCACAGCTTGTTTATCCATTCATCTATTGAAGGACATCTTGGTTACTTCTAGTTTTTGGCAGTTATGAGTAAGCTTCTATAAATATGCATGTGCAGGTCTTTGTGTGGACATAAGTTTTCAGCTTTCTTGGGTAAATACCTAGGAGCGTGATTGCTGGATCGTATGGTAAAGGTATCTTTAGCTTTGTAAGAAACTGCCTGTCCGATTTTGCATTCCCAATAATTTTAAAACTGTATATCCTAGCACCCTAAATGTACTTAAAAAAATCTTTGTCAGACTGTTCTGTAAAATTAAACCGCATCTGGTATGAATTTATATTCTAATTGTTGCTTTTGTTGGCTGTCTTTCTTAGCATTATACTTCTTTATACTTTTTTTTTTTTTTTTTTTTTTTTTTTTTGCGGTACACGGGGCTCTCACTGTTGTGGCCTCTCCCGTTGCGGAGCACAGGCTCCGGACGCACAGGCTCAGCGGCCATGGCTCACGGGCCTAGCCGCTCTGCGGCATGTGGGATCTTCCCAGACCGGGGCACGAACCCGTGACCCCTACATCGGCAGGCGGACTCTCAACCACTGCGCCACCAGGGAAGCCCTCTTTATATGTTTTGAAGTTTTGATTTACAGACTGATTTGAGGGTGAGTACTTTTGCTTTTGTTTCTCTTATTTCTGTGCTCACCCTTCTCTGTGTGGCGATATTTCAGGTGCTTCCACTGATTGGACTCTAGTCAAGAAATCAGATATGATAATGGTCAGGGTCCTGCTCTTTGAGGTAATTGGGGCTATTTTAGATCTGCTCACAGAGTGTGTGAATGTCTTGGTTCATTTCCTGGTCATGAGGCTGTGTTTTTATCTTCTCACTTTTCAGAGCACCACATAAACCATAGTTCTAGGCAGAGACTGACAGCAGTACTTTTTCACTTCCTTTCAGCTCTAGCCTCATCCTTGGCTTTAAGCAGTGAATCTGGCTCAGATGTCTCCTGTTTCTCCACCTCTTTCACTCTGTGTCACTGTTGCCCTGAAGGAAGTATACACCTGCTTCTAGACTCAGAGTCCAGCAAGCCTGTAGCTTCAGTCCTGCTCACAGTTTTGTGTATCTGTTCTGTTTCTGATCCACGTGGAGGGTTGTCTTGTTTTTGGGCCTTTTTAGTAACTTAAAAAATATATTTAAACATATCTATTACTGTGTATTTGGAGCAGAGGGGATGCATTGAAGTGTTTACTTACTGGGCTGCTTTGACTAGAAGACTTAATTGACCAGGCTTCTTTCTAAACTTGATACCACTTATCTTGTTTTCTGTGTTATTGCAATGCCTAGACCCTCCAGTGCAAAAGTTGAATAGCAGTGATGATAATGGGCATTTTAATCTTTTTCCTGAATGGGAATGCTTCCAGTGTTTCACTGTTAGATATGATACTTACTAAAGGTTTCTGGTAGGTGTCTTTTGTCAATTTAAGGAGGTTTCCTTCTATTCTTGGTTTATATTTTTACTGGGTGTTGAATTTTATTGCTTTTTGGCATTTGTTGAAATTATCATTGATTTCTCTTTAATATGTTAAGAGTAGGACAGACCTTTCTGAGTTGCAGATAACTGAGAGAAACAGATATATTGTATTTGATTTACTTGTTAATACATTTTTAACAACCAAAAAATGAACTTTTAAAGACAACACATTTTGATCTTGAATTTTTGTATATTAACAATATTATGTATAAGCTATATATTATAATATTATATATATATGCTATACATTATGGCATTTCAGCAATAATTAGGTTTGGACCAAATATTCCTGTAACTAAGCCTCACTATAATCAAACAGTGTACAGTAAAAAAAAATTTTTTGGGGCGAGAGTAACTTTAGGGACTCTATAAGGACTTTTTCAGTCCCTAACCATTCAAGCTTCTTCTTGGCTTCTTTTTCTAGACTCTTTACTCTCTCCTTTTAATTTTTATCTCTGCTTGCTCTGTCTCCTCTTGCCAGAGAGAGACTTTCTTCTGCAAGTAATAACAACTGTTATTTAGTGTGAGGCTACTGTATTCAAGAGATTTTCATAGATAATGGCTACACTGTAATCTTTACCACTGTGGAAGCTAGGTATGGTATCTCCAGTGTTTGGGTGAGGAAATTGAGCTCAGAGAAGTTAAAACTTGTTTAGGGCCACACAGCTAATCAGTGACAGGAGTGATATTTGAACCAGGTCCAACTTCAAAGCCCATATTTTTTCTATATGCTCTCTCTAAACAAGACTTTTATGTACCAAGTTCAATAAGACTTTTATGTACCAAGTTCAACTTTTATGTACCAAGTTCAACCAAGTTCAACAAGGGTTTTGTTTTTTTGGCTTACCCACATGATTCCTGCGTGTGGTGATATGACCACTTTGTGTCTCCAATATGATTTGTGTGAAAATTTTCCTTTAGTCAGGTACTTCATTGCTTTTTACCGGTGTGACGTTTTACATGTCCTTGAGCAGTTTCTTAAAATGACTAAACCTTTTTTAACTGCACAAACAAAGAATAAATAGTGTCATGGTTAAGCATGTGGGCTCTGGAGTAAACTATGTTGCTTGGACCTTGAGTTTATTTTCCTTTAACTTTTAAAATATTGTGAAATATTGGCCCTCAAAAAGGTATAGAGAATAAAAATTGTGAATACCTGTGTACACACCACTTAACTTAAGACACTAGACTCCTTTTAAAGTTGAACCCCTACTGCTTCCCAGTTGTATTCTCCTCCCCTTCTGAGGGAACCACTATTCTGCATTTGATACTTTTCATTCTTGTACATATTTTCATACTGCTATTACATATGTAAGTAGCCCTAAAATGTATATTGTTTTGCATTAAAAAAACCCCTTTATATTAACAGTATTAATTATATCTTTTTATAACTTTATTTTTTTTTCTCTCAGTATTGTGAGACTTATCCATATGGATATATGTAGCTCTAGTGCATTTATTTTCTTCACTGAATAGGATTCTGTTATTGGACTATATCACAGTTTTATGTTTTCCTGTGGATTGGCAATTAATGTGTTCTGATTTTATTTGTTACTACAAATAATGCTGCTATTCTTGTCACGTCTCTTTGTGTACACATGCATGTTTTTAGAGTGTGTACTAGGAGTAAACTACTGGTATGTGTGCCATGCACATCTTCAACTTCCGTGTGTATTGCTAAATTCCACTCTGAAGTAGTTTTCCAATTAACAGTCACACCAGCGATGTGTGGCTTCTGTTCCTTCCCTGCCTTGTCACCCGTTGGTGTTTTAGGCTTTATAATTTTTGCAAATCTGCTGGATGTACCATGCAATCTTATTATATTAATCTTACATGTTTTTCTGATTACTAATGAGTTTGAACATTGCTCCATGTTTTTATTGGCTCTTAAGTTTTCCTCTTCTGTGATTTGCTGGTTTTCATCGTTTACCTGTTCTGTTGTCTTTTTCAGATTGATTTATAATTTTAAAATACATTTTGGATGCTAATATTTCACATAGATGGCTTCAAAGTTCTTCTTCCAGTTTGTGGCTTCTCTTTTAAAACTTAAAAAAAAACATAGGATCTTTTGGTGCACTTAAGTTTTGGATTTGTGGTTTTAATTTATTGTTTATGAAATTTTACCTACAGACCACAGGCAGAAAAATTATCCTAGTGTCTTCACATATAGAAAGGTGGTATAATGGACCAGGGGTTAGGGGTTCTGGGTTTCTATTTCCATGCCTTTATTGTGAAGTACAACTATAGCCTGAGACTAGACATTTTATTTATTTGGATGTGCAAAATATGAGACCTGGGTATTTCTAAGCCCTTCCATTCTGATTCTCCATTGCTTTGCCTGTGGTTTTTGTAGCTCATAATTAATCATTACTACCAACATGTTAACTGAAATTAAAGATATGAGAACTCAGAAATGAAATTTTGTTAACATCCAGGATTTTGGTATGAAGGCTGCATGCTGCGTATGTGATCAAAAAGAAATACAAATAATTTGATTTAGGTTGGAATACATTTAATTGGTCTTATTTTTTTCACTAATTCCAAAGTCATTTGAAAAAGTAATTCTTATATATCTTTTTAAAACACCCTTTAGGGTTTTTTTTTTTTTTAACTATAACTATAGAAATAACTAACAAGGATACTGTTTTCCTGAAATATGACTATGAAAACTAAAGCTTTGTGTCATTTCAAGAATGTACTCTTTTCTTTATTGTTCATGTTTTTATAAATTTATTTATTTTACTTATTTATTATTTTTGGCTGCATTGGATCTTCATTGCTGTGCATGTGTGGGATTTCCCCAGTTGCGGCGAGCGGGGGCTACTCTTCGTTGCGGTGCGCGGACTTCTCATTGCGGTGGCTTCTCTTGTTGCGGAGCATGGGCTCTAGGCAAGTGGGCTTCAGTAATTGTGACACATGGGTTCAGTAGTTATGGCTCATGGGCTCTAGAGCACAGGCTCAGTAATTGTGGCACATGGGCTTATTTGCTCTGCGGCATGTGGGATCTTCCTGGACCGGGGTTCGAACCCATGTCCCCTGCATTGGCAGGCAGATTCTTAACCACAGAGCCACCAGGGAAGCCCAGTTTATATGGTTTTAATATTTGCTTATTAGGTAAGTAGTTTAGTATCTTTGCTTAGAACTAAAATTTCGTCTTTATGAACTAAGCAGCCCATGGCAGGTTTTAGGAAAAACTATGAGGTTTGTCTTTAGCAGACTAGAGGTGTGTTTCTCCTTTTTGTGCCTTACTTTCCCCCAGTTTTCTTCCTTCCTTCCTTCCTTCCTTTTTTCTTTTGGCTGCGGCATGTGACTTGCAGGATCTCAGTTCCCTGATCAGCGATTGAACCTGGGCCATGGCAGTGAAAGTGCTGAGTCCTAACCAGTAGACCACCCGGGAACTCCCCTGCCCCAATTTTCTTATATTCTATTTTCTGATTCCTTGGGCACACGGCGTTTCTAGCTCTTTTACTGCCTTTCAATTTTGTTAAAACCCTTTCTCTATTCCAGACTTTTTTTTTTTTTTTTGGCTGCGTTGGGTCTTTGTTGCTGTGCACGGGCTTTCTCTAGTTGCGGCGAGTGGGGGCTACTCTTCGTTGCGGTGTGCGGGCTTCTCATTGCGGTGGCTTCTCTTGTTGCGGAGCACGGGCTCTAGGCGCATGGGCTTCAGTAGTTGTGGCACACGGTCTCAGTATTCGTGGCTCGTGGGCTCTAGAGCACAGGCTCAGCAGTTGTGGCGCATGGCCGTAGTTGCTCTGCGGCATGTGGGATCCTCCCGGACCAGGACTCGAACCCGTGTCCCCTGCATTGGCAGGCAGATTCTTAACCACTGCACCACCAGGGAAGTCCCTCTATTCCAGATTTAAAATGTTGTAAATGATTGATAAAAAAGTATTTTCTCTTCTTCCAGCTCTATATTTTTATACTTTTAAATAAATCAGAAAAACTGTAAATTAAGGAAAAAGAGTCTTGCCAATAGAATTCTAGTCTAGGCATCATTCAAGAGGGTAGTTACATAATAATATCAATAATAATAATAATAGCAGCTAACATTTATTAGGCTCTTGTTTTGTGCCAGGCATTGTGCTAAATGCTTTACATAATTTATTTAACAGTTACCGCAGGGGATTCCTGGTTAGGACTATGCGGTTCCACTGCAGGGGGCCTGTGTTTGATCCCTGGTTGGGGAACTAAGATCCCGCAAGCTGCCAGTCAAAATCAAAAACACCAGTTACCACAGCCCTGGGAGGTTGTATTTGCTATTCAGAACTCTGTAGTAATGGAGTGCAGTCACTGAATATTTTTTATTGGAACGTAGAGAACTTTTTCAGATTTGTAAAATCAAACAAACAAACCAAAAAACCCAATCTCTAGGGCTTTACCAATGTTTACTTTCCCTGGCTTTTTTTTTTTTTTTTTTTTTTTAATCTGAAAGAGAAGAGAAAAGAAAAGAAGTATTAGGGGAAGGATAGTTGAGAATTTTCCTGAAATAAGCAAGGAAGTTAGTTCTCTTATAGGGGAGTTTGATTAGTTCCAGTTAAGAACGTGTTAGTGACAAGCACAGTGATCTCTGACTTCTAAATTTAAGGAGCATCCGGAGAAAAACTGACAGGAGTTTTGCTGGCAGAAAATGAACTTACACAAGAAGTTTTGACACCTAGGTGCTTTGAAGTAACTGAGAGCTGGAAGTTAAGACATTAACAAAAAGATTCAGGGGAAGTGAGGGTTACTTAACACTTAGGTGTAGTATAGAGACTTTCTGGAAACATTTCTAGAGCCTGCTTTCTTTCCTTTAGTCTTTACTGTGGGATTTACTTAACTTCTGCCTGCAGACTTAGTCTAGCTCTGGAACACATTGCTTCCCTGACAGGGCTAATGAGGGTCCAGACGTTTTGCTGCACTAGCCTCCTGACCCTGTTTAACTGTGACCTAAGGTCTGCGCAGCACCAGGGCTTGGGGACCTGTATTCTTTCCTGAGTCCTGGAGTCGTCGTGTTTGCCCTGGAGGGGGTGATGTGGCACAGTGGAAAGAGAATAGGCTTTATGTCAGATTGGTTGCCTACTCCGCGAATTACTAGCTTTGGAATGTTAGGCCAAGTTAACTAACCACTTAGGCTCTAAATTTCCTCATCTGATTCTGCCATTCACATTCCTTATTTGCTCCTCAAGCCTAGCACAGTCTCATCTTTTCATTCTAGTTTTTTTTAAGAGTAATGGTTTCCAAAGTGGGAGGCGTGCAAAATGATCTTCTAGGCAGGGTATAACAAGAAAAAAAAATGGGCAATTAACTTTACTAATATTTAAATCATAGTTTGACACTTTACTCCGTCTGTATGTCTGATGATATACATCAGGTACGGAAAGTGAGGTAACTTGAAGGGAGGATCATGGGCACGCCACAACCTGGAGGGGCCGACAGTGTGAGCCTCCTTATTTGTTTGCTTACATTCTATTTGGACATACTACAGTTAACCTCTACCTGGTCTAGGGATCTTTCAGATTATATTATCTGATTTGCATGAAATGAAGCTTGCTGAATGAATAGACAAAGGGCTTAAAAAGATTCCTGCAAAGAATCTTCGGATTGAAGTTTCAGATTCAACTGAAGACTGAAGTGCTAATGCAAGGACACATGAACAGCAGGAAACAAACGGAGCTGGTACTTCTATTTATATTAGGAGCTTGTTTTCAGTCACATGCAAAGTACAAAACAATAATGGTCTTAGCAGATTGAAAAGGAATCACTAAAAAAACCCCCCAAAAAACCCTTAACATTGTTAAAAATACTATTTGATGTATGGGTTTATATATACCATTGAGTATATTGTGCCTTAAGGTATTTGCTTAATGATATTATGAGGCTAATATGGTCAGTTATTTTAAAATGAAGCCTTCCAAATATGAAGACAAACTTACTGAGCTTTTTTCAGTGATGATTATAGTTGTGTGCTAATTACTATCTTTTATTTTTTTTGCCTGCATCAGGTCTTGGTTGCGGCATGCGGGCTCTTCGTTGTGGCGTGCGGATTTCTCTCTAGTTGTGGCTCAAGGGTTTCTCTCTAGTTGTGGCACGCGGGCTCCAGAGCATGTGGGCTCTGTAGTTTGAGGCACTTGGGCTCTAGGTGAGGCGCGCGGCTTAGTTTCCCCAAGGCATGTGGGATCTTAGTTCCCCGACCAGGGATCAAACCCATGCCCCCTGCATTGGAAGGCGGATTCTTTACCACTGGACTACCAGAGAGGTCCCTGATTAATGTCTTAAAATTTTATTAACTTAATGATATATTTTTGGAAATTTCTTTGGAGATTTCTTACTTCAGGAGTAAAAGACAAAAAGCCATAACTTTTCTTCTTCCCGTTTTAGTAAAACTGGCTGAAATAATACATAGACAAAAATAACAGTTTTAGTTTGGTGACAAACTAAAAATCCATCCTTTGTTAGCAATACTGTTGGGATACTCGTAGAAGACATTGCTGAGGTTTTGAAATAATAAATATTATACCAAGTTATGGAGTTCGTGAGCGTTTCTGTATATTTCGATAAAAGTTCAGAGGTTATGGTTTTTGGTGTAGTCCATTTTAATAACAAAAGGTATAGAGACCTGCCTCTTTAACCCTCCAGACCACTAAAGGAAAGGTTTACCAGAGAATATACTCTAATGACTTAAAATTTTATTATGAAATAGGGCATATAAAGCATAAAGAATAGTACAGTGTACCCACAGCCCTGCCTAATAAATAATCATAGCTAATAGAGTTGGTATTCCTCTGCAGTCACATTATTCTACTTCCACCTCCAGAGGACTTTGCTTTTCTGAATTTGGTGATGCATGTTTTATGTGCACTTGTAAAGAATTTGTATTTTGTCATTATTGGGTGGGTTGTTCCACAAATGTCAATTAGATCTAGTTGGCTGATGGTGAAGTTGAGTCCTTCCATATTCATCTCGACTTTCTACGTGTATTGAGCATAGAAGAGTGTTGAAGTCTCCAAGTATAAGTGGATTTGTCTCTTTCTCCTTTCAGTTCTATCAATTTTTGCTTATTTTAAAGTACTGTGGTTAGGTACAGAGACATTTAAGATTATGTCTTATTAAATAATTCTGTATGTTAGAGGCCCAACAATACAATTTTATTGTTTTATCTATATTGTATTGTTTTATCTATATTGTATTAAAAAGCAATTGTTTTTTAAGTCAGTTAAGAGAATAAAGGAGAAGAAATATGTAATTGTACTGTCTTTAAAAAACTGAACTTTACTTTTTTAGAACAGTTTTAGATTTACTGAAAAATTGAACAATAATAGTTTCTATATGTATCCTACACCCTGTTCCCTCTGTTATTAGCATCTTACATTAGTATGGTTCATTTCTTGCAGTTAATGAACCAGTGATGATACATCATTATTAACTAAAATCCATACTTTCTTCAGATTTCCTTAGCGTTTACCTAATGGCCTTTTTCTGTTCCAGAATCCCATCTAGGATACCACATTACATTTAGTTGTCCTCTCCTGAGACTTCTCTTGGGTTTGTCGGTTTCTTGGCTTTTTCTGGTCAAGTTTTTGATGAAACTTGACACTTCTGAGGAGTATTGGTCAGGTATTTTGTAAATTTCCCTCAATTGAGATTTGCCTGATGTTTTCCTCATGATTAGACTGGGTTTATGGGTTTTGGAGGGGAAGACCACAGAGGTAAAATGCCATTTTCATCACATCGTGTCAAGGGTCCATACTGTCAGCATAATTTATCACTGTTGGTGTTGTACTTGATCACCTAGCTGAGGTAGTGTTTATCAGGTTTCTCCACTGTCAAGTTATTTCCCCCTCCCCCTTCACCTCTTTGGAAGGAAGCCACTGTGTGCAGCTCACACTTAAGGAGGAAGGAGTTATGTTCCACCTTCTTCAGGGCAGAGTCTCCATGTCAGTTATTTGGAATTTTTCTGTACAGGATATTTGTCGATTCTTCATTCTCATGTATCAGTATCAACTTAAGGATATTTAATACTACTTTATTTTGTTGCTGAAATTTTTCCCACTTTGGCCATTGGGAGCTCTTTCAGTTAGCCTCTGTGTCCCTTTGATATACCCCTATCATATGGTTTTGTTCCTCCCAGGACTTCTTTACTTTCTATACTACAAGATGCTCCAGGCTCATTGTGTATATTTCTTGCCTCAGGCATTTCTGGGAGGAGCCCTAGTTCCTTTTATTGAAGAATGGTGGTATAAACAAAAATTTGGCCACTAAATGTGCTGAGTGCTTTGGGATACTTTTGTTTCTAGGCCCTCTCAGTTGACAGAGCAAGGACATGTATATGTGTATACTAATTCATATACACGTACCTACAAATGCTTTTATATGTAACTATCCATATATCTATATTGAGTAAACCATGAAGGTATACTGATGTCTCCAATTGTAATCCATTCCATTACCACCTGGATCATTATAGCTTCTCACCTTGCTTATCTGTAACCTCACACTTCACCATCTGCCATCTGTTTACTTAATTGTTCAGTTATGCATACATGCATAGCAGTATTAGAATTCTTAACCCATAGCCTGTGGGAAACCAGAGTACAGTACTTATATATATTTTATTTTGCCTTTAGTTTTAACAGACTCTGTTCACTTCTAGAGTTACTTAGGTTACTATACTTTCCCCCCACCGTTCAGTGAGGCTGTTTCATACATTTGTAATACAGTTAGATTGTTTTGTTATATTCTCCATTTCATTCTGGGGTTCTTTGACCCCCTAAAGGATTACTATGGTGTTTTTTTTTTTTTTTTTTTTTTTTGCGGTACGCAGGCCTCTCACTGTTGTGGCCTCTCCCGTTGCGGAGCACAGGCTCCGGACGCTCAGGCTCCGAACGCGCAGGCTCAGCGGCCATGGCTCACGGGCCCAGCCGCTCCGCGGCATGTGGAATCTTCCCGGACCGGGGCACGAACCTGTGTCCCCTGCATCGGCAGGCGGACTCTCAACCACTGCGCCACCAGGGAAGACCCCCCTAAAGGATTAAAAAAAATTTTTTTTACATACATTAAGGTCCACTCTGTGTTGTAATTTTCTTTGGTTTTCACAAATGTGTGGTGTCAGTGTCCACCATTACAGTATCACACGGAAGTTTTATCACCCTCGAACTTCCCCTGTGCTTCACCTATTCATTCCTCTTCCCTTCTTCCCAAATCTCTGGCAACCACTGATTATTTTACCATCTGTATTGCTTTGTTTTTTCTAGAAGGTCATAAAATTGGAATCATATAGTATGTAGCCTTTTCAGACTGGCTTTTTTCACTTAGCAATACGCATTTAAGCTTCAGGTTTTTTCATGGCTTGATAGCTTATTTATTACTGCTGAATAATATTCCATTTATGAAAGTAGTAGTTTCTTTATTCACCTATTGAAGGGCATCTTGGTTGCTTTCAGTATTTGGCAGTTGTGAATAAAGCTGGTATAAACATTTGGGTGCAAGTTTTGTGTGAATATACATTTTCCACTTAGTTGGTTAAATACCTAGTGCAATTACTGAATAGTATGGTAAGACTATGATTAGTTTTGTAAGAGACTGCAAAACCGTTTTCCAACCAGGCTGTCTGTGCATTCCCACTAGCAATGGATGAGAGTTCCTGTTGCTCTACATTCTTGTCATCATTTGCTATTGACAGTTTTTTGGATTTTAGCCGTTCTAATAGGTGTATAGTGGTATCTCGTTGTTTTACTTTGTAATTTCCTAATGACAAATGCAGTTGAACCTCTTTTCATATGCTTACCATCCGTATAATTTCTTTGGTAAGGTATCTGTTCAGATCTTTTGATCATTAAATTTATTTATTTATTTTTTGGCTGGGTTGGGTCTTCGTTGCTGCGCACGGGCTTTCTCTAGTTGCGGCTAGCGGGGGCTGCTCTTCGTTGCGGTGCACGGGCTTCTCACTGTGGTGGCTTCTCTTGTTGCGGAGCACGGGCTCTAGGTGCGCGGGCTTCAGTAGTTGTGGCACTCGGGCTGAGTAGTTGTGGCTTGAGGGCTCTAGAGCACTGGCTTAGTTGCTCCGTGGCATGTGGGATCTTCCCACACCAGGGCTCAAATCTGTGTCCCCTGCATTGGCAGGCGGATTCTTAACCACTGCACCACCAGGGAAGCCCTGATCATTTAAAAATTGGGCTGTTTTCTTATTGTTGAGTTTTAAGAGTTCTTTTCATAATTTGAATACAAGTTCTTCATCAGATATGTGTTTTGAAAATATTTCTTTCACTCTGGGGCTTGTCTTTTCATTCTGTTCATAGTATCTTTTGCAGAGCAGTTAATTTTGATAAGATGCAGCTTATCAGTTTTTCCTTTCATGAATCGTGCATTTTTTCAGTTTGGCCTTGGGCTTGGGTCATTAAATAATCTTTTCTAGGAAGCTAACAGTTTCAGCTCCTTTCAGATGGAAGAAACTTTGCTTACATTCTCATAGCTAGGACTCTCGTCTTCTTTCATTTTGTAGACTAAAGCTGTACTCTGGTTCTTCGTTTTTTTAATTTTACTTTAAAGATGTTAACTGTTGCATTGTTCGCAGAAGTAGATAGTTGGAAATAATTGTCAACAGTCAAGGCTTGGATGAATGATCGTGATAAAATTCCATTCTGTCATTCAGAATTGTGGTTTTGAAGAGTATTCAGTGACATGGAAAGGTGTTCAAATATATTGTTAAAGTTTTCCCCCACCTTTTTTGAGCTATAATGACAAATAAAATTGTATATGTTTAAAGTGTACAACATAATTTGATAAATGTATATACATTGTGCAGTGATTACTGCAATTAAGTTAATTAGCTCATTCTTTTTTGTGTGTGGCGGTGGTGGTTTAAGATCTACTCTCTTAGCAAATTTCAGATATACAGTAGAGTATTATCAACTACAGTCACCATGCTGTGCATTTGATCCCCAGGATTTATTCATCTTGTAACTGAAAGTTTGTATGCTTTGTATTTCCCCGTTTCTCCCACCCCCCCAGCCCCTGGCAGCTACCAATCTACTCTGCTTCTATGATGAGTTTGACTTTTTTTGGTATTATTAGATTCCACATATGAGTGAGATTACATAGTATTTGTCTTTTCTCTGTCTGGCTTATTTCACTTTGTGTTCTGATTATTTTTAATTGGGTGGAATGAAGCCCCTAAGTAGGGTGATCAGGATCCTGTGAAGATCAAACACGTTTGAATAAATGTACCTAGTAGATTTCACAGGATGAACCACAGGAAGAAGGGGTTGCAGAGTCCTGAGATCACGGTGTCAGAGAATTTTATTTGTACATTCATGTGGACAAAGATTTTTGGCAGTTGAAATGGGAAAAAAGGGTGGATGTGAGAGTGATTATGAGGAAGGAAATGGCAGTGTTTGAAATCAGAGTTAGTATGTGAAGTGAATGATAAGGAGGTGTTGGTTACTTCTAGATTATGAGGCTCAGAAAAGGCAAAGTGCCAGGAGTCCAAGTGGAAGGAAGAAGAGACATGTGTTTACATTCATGTAACTGTTGATCTTTAAAGTTATATCAGGAAGACAAGGACGTAATCAGGTGTAGTAGGGTCAGATCTTTGTTGAGTGTGGACTGTTAAAATCATAATTACAAAGATGGAGGTATGAGGATCCATGGAGCACTGGAATGGAGTCATGCTAAGGCCTGGGGAAATCATTTATAGTAATCTTAATTTATGTGTACCCCATACATTTGGATTTTATGAAATCTGAACTATAAGCTTGGTTGAAATGAAAAGACTTAATATTTTAGTTTGAGTTCTGTCAGAAGCTGACTCTTAGACAAGGATTTGCGTGCAAGTATTTTGTTTTGGAGGTTATCCCTGCAAACATCAGCAGGGGACCGGGAGGTGAGATGGGGAAGGGAAGTTAGCAGATAAGGGTTTTGTTATCAAGCAAGTTACCACTGTGGGTGACAGAAGCTTATTCCCACTGGGGAACTCTAGGAGCCTGTGTAAAACATGTCCTCAGATTTATACCCTTTTAGGAGGCAAGGTAGGTAGAGTATATACCAACTAAGTCAATCATTGGTTAAGACTTTCTAGGGAGTGGTAAATTTATAGCATTTCAGGCCTGACATGCAAGGAACAAAATGGACTTCAGAGGTCAGAGAAAGCCTCGTTTCTCTGTTTAAACAGACAAACAAACAAACAAAATTCAGATGCTGTCAGTCAGTATAGAAGGATTCAGTAAAGGCCAGGAGATACGGGGAAGGGGAACACCCTATTAACTGTTTCCTTAATACTTGCTCTGCAGTTCCAGCATCTCCAGTTCATTTTCTCTAGGCCACCAAAACCCGCATGCCCAGCTTAAATGAGCCAGTCTAGTGGCATATTAGGACTGGCGCCAGGTGTCCTTTTCAGAATATTAAATCCTGCGTCATGGGTTGAGTACCGCCATGGCAACAAACTTTGTCTTACTTTACACTTGGCTCAAGTTCAGCACTCTCAAGGTCCATTCCCAGGTATGTTCTTCCAGTTCCTGTTAGTGCATATCGTCAGGTCCAGCAGCTGTTTTGATGAATCAGCCCTTTTCCATCCAAAGCAGGGACAGTACCTTCCCTTTCTGATGATGTAAGACTTGACCCTAGTTATTAGCATAGAAGCAGTGAGGGAGGAAGAAACAGATCCTGAGGAGGGTCAGCATCTTTCTAGGCATGCATCTCAGATGAGAACTTTGCATAGTCTTTAGGCAGAGGAGACTGCCCTTGTAGCAAGAGCAGAGAGCCACTTCTTCAGGCCTATAGGGTTCAGGGGAATCTTGGCTGGACTATGAATTCAGTCTTCTTTGTTAAGCTGCCTACTTTCATAAACAGAATTTGAGCCTGATTTTTAGCACAATCTGCTCTCAAGTTGTGGGAGCTGAGGGTTCCTTAAAAAGTGCTGCCATGGAGGTCTCTGGCTCTCATAGCATGCTCTGAGTTGGTACTTGGCTGATTTAAGCCTTGACATTTTCTTTCTTCTGTGCATCCGTCCTACTTAACAAAAGCTCAACCATTTAATTGTCTTTAAAATTCCCAGTCCTCCTGTCTCTCTCAAATGCTAAAGCTATTGTATAAGCCAATTATCTTCTTCTACCTGTGTCCCGTACTAGCTCCACCACTTCATGAGTCTTAGTACTATCCATGCAGCAGCACACCAGGGGTTCTCACCAAGCTACTTACTACCAGCACTGGGATCCTTGTCATCTGTTGGCGAGTGATCCACTTACAGAATTCATCTTGAAGGACTGTTTTACAGGATCAAATCTGTCTTATTTTGGGTTACCCTAGAAGCAAATGCTCTATAAGGGCTCAAATGCAAATTAAAAAAAATTTTTTTTTTTTAAGATCCTAGGAAATACTGGTAGAAGAGTGGAGAAGTAAGACAGAGAAGAAAGTATCTAATAAAGGATTTCTTATCAGGCACCATGGGAAAGCCAGACGTGTAGTAATGCAGTATTAATTACTATTGCTTTAGGTTGGTTTGGCATGCTTTTACTTAAAGGACCAGATGGTAATTATTTTAGACGTTGCATGCCAGATGCTCTCTGTTGAAAACACTCGACTCTGCCGTTGTAGCATGAGAGCATCCTTAGACAATACATAAATGAATAGGTTTGGCTGTGTTCCAGTAAAACTTCATTTGCAAAAACAGGTGGCAGGTCAGATCTGGTCCAGGTACTATAGTTTCTCTAGCGTGCTCTCTTGCTTCCAATGCCACAGTAATCACACATGCAGATGTGGGCTCTGAAGTGGCATCGGCAGTACTTGTAGTTTCGTGGTCATCCAGATGATCTAAAATATGTTTATGTTAATTTTTTTGAAGATTAATCTGGAAATAAAGACAAAATTTAGAAAACTGTAATGAAAAACTTAGGGATCTCCAGGAATTCATAATTCTACTTTGAGAAAAAGTGATTTAAAGAAATAGCAAAAGTAGAAGTATATAATAAATTATATATATTATAAAGGACATTATGATTCTCTGTTTTAATCTGTGTTTAGCATTTAAAATTTGTATTACCCAGTGGGAGACCAAGTTTGGGGACAGGGAGGAGGCTTTTGAATATCTTCGTTTCATTATAATTATAGGCTCCTGGTACCAACTCTTGTTTTTTTCTCTAGGACCGACATTTCATTAGATGTTTGCTGTTTCTGGTTGCTTTTTCTTTGGCTTACTTTCTTTCCGTTTAAAACTGTTTTCTCTTGGGGGCAAATTGTTAGGTAACCATCATGTACATTGAAGCCTATTTGGTAACATTTCAGTGATCTAGGAAAGGGATAGTTTTTTTTGGCCGTACACGGGCCTCTCACTGTTGTGGCCTCTCCCGTTGCGGAGCACAGGCTCCGGACGCGCAGGCTCAGCGGCCATGGCTCACGGGCCCAGCCGCTACGCAGCATGTGGGAACTTCCCAGACCGGGGCACGAACCCATGTCCCCTGCATCGGCAGGTGGACTCTCAACCACTGCGCCACCAGGGAAGCCCGGAAAGGGATAGTTTTAATGATCAAAATATTAATTGCAGAATGGTAAGGAATATATTTACATTATAAATTTTCTTTAGGATATATTTATAACTAAACTTTCAGCAGGCACTTTGCTTTAATAGATATGTAATTTGTGTAGTCACCATTTAATTCGTGATTCTGACGTATTCGACAATGTTATATAAATCACTCCATGATTTACAGCAGTTTAATCTTCTTAGGGATATTTAGCTTATGCTATTTGTTTAGATATTTTTTTCTTCATAGAGTAAGGCGAAGTTTGGCTGAGATGTCACAGATTTTGCATCAGTAGGGTCCATGCAATGGGCTATTGTGTTCTAGCTTTTTAAGCATAAAGATTTGAAAATATGCATCTAGAGGCAAAAATTATGAAAGAAGTTTAATGAAAGGGTTGGGATTCTACTCTACCGCTTCTGAGTTGTGTGTCCTTGAGCAAGTTAGTGTTCTTTTCTAGGCATCCGTTTCCTAATCTGTAAAATGGGGATAATAATAATGCCAGCACCCAGAGTTGTTGGGAGGATTAAATGAGATAATGCATGGAAAGAGTTTTTTCTTAAACAAAGTGTCTGGCATAGCCAAAGTCATGTGATTAAAAACTTACATTTAGGAGTTCTTTGAGTTTGTGGATGAATACCTTTTTTGTTTAATACTTTTTAATATAAAAATAAAAGATTCTATTTATACTTTTTATGTATAAGCTAATTATCCTGATGTTCTTTATTATAGACTTTCATTATAATTATTACCTAAATCATCTTTAGTAACATGTTTATCTATGTAAAGCAGTAGGAATATGGGGAAGATGTCTCAACTAATCCAGGACTCTGCAGAGAAAACAAAGTTAGAAATAAGATGTGGCCCCATATTTTCAGCACAGGAAGCAAGTGTATGAGCTCATTTAAGTATTGACTTTATAATATTTTAGAAGCTATCAAATAAAGGGACAACAGTTTGTTTTTTTCTGTATCAGGCTTCTACTTTATTTTTACTGATATCCTTTTAATGTATGCATACACAGCTTGGTTTCTTGTACCTCTTCACAACAGACTGATAAGCACTTGGTGGAATTGTCAAATTACACATTGGTTTATTGTATCCTTCTTTGTCTCTAGGATGATTGAGGAAAGTGGGAACAAGCGGAAGACCATGGCAGAGAAGAGGCAGCTGTTCATAGAAATGCGTGAGTCCTGAGTGCTTCTGGAATCCTGTTTGTATGTGTGGGAATGTTTTTTTTTTTTCCCCGATCAAGTCATAGCATTAATCATAAGTTTTATGTTACAAGCTTTAGAAAGGGAAGAATGGGAGTTAAAGAATCGTGCAGTTGGAGGACACCAAGCCAGAGCATATATTTTAATTGAATTGACTTGAATTGCTTTCTTCAAGGTCATAAATAAAAAGGCAGAAATGTTACCTAAAATATCTGTGAGTTTAAGGCATGCCAGTCAATTTAGACTTCTTGCTGTAACTCCATTGTTACCATGAGATTGCAGGTGGTGATAGATAATTAATACATTATATTGTGTAAATTACCTTACACTAGATAAAGATTCTAAGGTAGCGAGGACTAAGTGTTAGGAAACACTTAGAACTGTAGGAAAAAGTAAAAGCAGGAATGTGTACTTTGGTATATTACTTTACTATATACCCTTTGAAATCTTCTGTTAAAAAATTCTTATATTGATGTATTCTTATTTATTCTCATATATTCCTATATTCTTATATGTTTCTTATATGAAACTCAAAGAAAAAGATGGCCAGGAAGAGTAGGCAGTTCCCAGTATTTGAAGGATTGTTTTGTTTTGCGATTGCTTGTCTGTGTGACCTTGACCAGTGCGTTCACACTTGGTGGACCTCAAATTCCTTAGCCAGGAAATCAGGTTATTAGTTTGTACCAATGATTGTGAAACCTTTTAAAAGCACTGTGCTCCTTACAAGGACCTTCAACATGAGTGTCATAAAATTCGTTCTGCTTGGCTGAAGCGGGGGGGGGGGGGGTGGGGGGTGAGGGGGTGTGGGGGGGTGTGGGGGGGAAGTAGGAGTCAGCTTGAGATGGCCGCTGAGGCAGTTGCAGAATTCTAGAATTCTACCTACCACAGAGTGAAAATCAGCAGATCAAGTCTCAGAAGACCCTTCCAACTATCAAGCTATTTTAAGTCTTTAGAGTCTTAGTAATGGGAGGCAGAGTTTGACTCAACTCAGACCTACGTTGTCCTGCCAGGCATAGCCTAGATAACTGTTCGTTAAAGGAGGAAAAGAAATTTGGGGCATTGGTTAGGCAGTCGGTCTGGGTGACCTTTAAGGACTTTTGTAGCTCTGAGTCGCTAACTGCTAGTCATCTAAGCCAGACAGCTTGGAGTCACTTCTCTCCACCTCACCTTTCACCTCCAAGGAAATGGCAAAGTGCAGCTGAGTGTTCCCTCAAAAGTGAGTCTTGAATCTGTCTGTTCCTCATACCATGATGGTGTTGAATCCAGGCTCTGCAGTCAGACTGCCTGGGTTTGGATCTAGGCTCCCTCACTTCCTGGCTGTATAACCTTGGGCAAGTTACCTTCTCTCTCTGTGCTACAGTTTCTTCATCCATAAAATGGGAATTGTACCTACTTCATAGAACTATCATGAAGATTAAATGAGATAGTGTGACTAAAGCACTTAGCACATTCCTTTCCCAGATAAGTAGTTATTTAATGTGGCTAGCTGTGTTTTTTTTTAATTCCTCTTTTTTTTAATTGTGGTAAAATATACATAAATCATATTTATTTTAACCATTTATAAATATGCAGTTCAGTGGCATTAAGCTGTGTTTATTATTAATATTTTTATCCTTGTTACTTTTCTAAACTAAAACAGTTGGTTTCTGATCCTTTCCTTCAGTCTTGGCACTCTCAAATCGGTGATCTCTGATGCTGCCAGATTGAACCCAGATTTATTCTAGGTTACTTCCTTCTTAAAACCCTTCAGGCTCGTCATCACGGTCCTGAGAAAGCCCAAGCTCCACAGTGTGCCAGATGAGGCCCTTCTGGACTCTTTTTCTTGGTTCCCAGTTTCCATCACATGCCTTGTGTGTCATTTCCCAGCAGTTCTGAACTGGCTTTCCCCAAGATAGATCGTGTTTTCCATATCCCTGTGCTGTTGCTAATGGGGTTGCCTTCACCTTCATCTGGCTTGTTGTTCCTGCCTACCCTTCCAGACTCAGCAAAAGGACCATCTTTTCATTTAATTTTTAACACATTTACTGAGAATCTGTTACATTCCGGGCACCATTCTAGGTGCTAGGATTATAGGGGAGAACAAAACACAGTCCCTGACTTCACTCATACCACTTACATTTTAAAAGGGAAACCGACAAATATGGAAACCAAATAAATAATAATTCCTCATACTAAGAATTACCTGGGGTGCACTCACATGGGCATGTGAGAGAGCATGACTGGGGTAGATATTTGAAGTAGAAATTGGGTATTCTGCAAAGAATTGGGTTTACTACTTAGTGAATGTTATCACTGACACAATAACTTCATATAAATTACCATTCTCTGTAACAAACTCAAGGATATGAACAGTCTGGGAGATGTTTGGTGGGTATGGCTTCTTGAGCCTCCGCTATTTCTTCACAGGAGGTATTGCATTGGTGGCAATGGTATCTGCTGTGGGAAGCCCCACTCTCATTTCCAGCATCACTCCAAATCTGCGTTATAATTACTTTCTGAGGATGCAGAAATCACCATTTGCCAGCCTTATGACTTGGCCCTGTCATCTAGGCATTGGGTTGATTTTAGTATGTCAGTTTTGAATCCAATGATCTTTCTCCACTCTTTCATTAGTCTTAATGGTTAGTTTAGACTTCTGCTTAGGTAGGTAACTACATGTACATCATTTTTTAAAAAGACTTTATTTGTTTAGAGCAGTTTTAGGTTCATAGCCAAATGAAAGAGGAAGGAACAGAGCTATCTCATATATACCCCCTGCCCTGGCACATGCATTGTCTCCCCCACTATTAGCACCCACACCAGAGTGGCACGTCCATTACAACTGATGGACCTACACTGACACATCATAATCACTCAAAGTCTATGGTTTACATTAGGGTTCATTCTTGGTGGTGTACATTCTATGGAACTGCATTATTTTTAAAGAAAGGCCATTTTGACTCTTATTTTTGCAATCCTTATACCTCTTTTTCATGACCTACTGTACTGGTTAGGACCTCAGATATTGTATTTAAGAGTTGGGAAGATAGCAGGCATTCTTGTCTTGTTTTTGACTTGAATGGGAATGGATGTAATATTTCACTATTAAAATGATATTTGTTGTAGGTTTTGTACCCTTCACCAGGTGAAAGATCTACTTTTCTGTCCTAATTTACCAAGAGTTATTACTGTTATTTTCTTCAAATCACGAATGAGTATAGAATTTTATCAGTTGTTTTCTGCTTCTCTTGAGATGATACAGTGACATATAATATATTTCTCCTTAACATACATAGTTCTGGGGCCAGCAGTCTTTTTCTTAAAGAGCCAGAAAGTAAATATTTTAGGATTTGCAGGCCATATGATGAGTTCTCTGTCATAGCTACTCAACTCTGCTGTTGTAGCATGAAAGCGGTCATAGGAGTTTAATAGTTTAGATAGCTTGTGTTTTTTATCTTGTGTTACCTTTACTGTTGTGCCTTTCAGTAGTATTCTTAAGCCTTTCTATTTTTAGACAGTATCTTTTAATTTCCTATTTTGAACAGTGATGAAATCAGTTTGTTCTTTCTTTGCTTAATATTTTATCTTCTGGACTCTAAGCACCATGAAAGTAAGAATCACATGTATTTATCATGGTAGCCCCAGCAATTCAATAAGTATTTATTAAAGGAGGAGTAGACTAAATTACGTACAAATAATTTGATCGTTTACGATTTTTACATGATGTAACATTACTAAGAAAAAGGAAGGGTGATAATCTCTCGACTCTGGTGCCAAAGTAAAAACTTTCTAGATGAGTCTGCAAAATACTTGATGCCAGGCCTCCATGCTCAGCGATTCCAGAATTTTTCCTTTTCCAGAATTTTGTCACTTTTATTGGTCTTCTCAAGGAACTTTGGCTTTATTGGTCCTCTCTATGTATCTTTGTTTTCTGTGTCATTATTTCATGCTATTACGTGGTTTATTATTTTCTTCTTTCTACTTTAGGCAGTTGTATTTTTCTTTTTCTAATGTAGGCCATTTATTTTCAGACTTTTTTCTTTCTTATGTAAGCACTGAAGAATATACTTTTCCGTGATTTTCTATTTTTGTATTACATGTGTTCTGATATATACTATTTTCATTATCAGATCTCTGTGTTTTCTAATTTCTGTTGTAGATTAATGAGAAGTATCCTTTTAAATTCGTAAATGAATGTCTGTTTTAATAATAAAGATATTTAGCTTAATGGGATTATGGGTCAGGGAGTGAGGGATTTTCTAGAATCTTTGTATTTGTTGATATTTGTATGTTTTTCTAAATATTCCATGAGTGCTTGAAAATCATGTGTATGATTTCTGTATTATCTAGATCAAGCTCATTATGTTTTACTAAAATCTTTTTGTCTTTTCTGATTTGACTGCTTGATCTTAATTACTGGAAGATGTTAAAAATCTCTGCTTTGATCATGGATTTAAAATTTCCCCCCTGTAGTTCGGTCAGTGTTTTGAAGCTTTTGTTCTTAGATGCATATATATTAAAATGTTCTGTCTACCTGGGAAATTGAATCTTTTATTATTATATAGGTACACTTTTTTTTTCTAGTCATGCTTTTTTGCTTCAAAGTTTGTTTTGTTGTATATTAATATATCTATACCAGCTTTTTTTTTTTTTTTTTTTGCAGTACGCGGGCCTCTCACTGTTGTGGCCTCTTCCGTTGCAGAGCACAGGCTCCGGACGCGCAGGCTCAGCGGCCATGGCTCACGGGGCCAGCCGCTCTGCGGCATGTGGGTTCTTCCCAGACCAGGGCACGAACCTGTGTCCCCTGCATCGGCAGGCGGACTCTCAACCATTGCACCACCAGGGAAGCCCACCAGCTTTCTTTTGATTAGCATGCCTAGTACACTAAATATCTTTTTTATTTTTAATTTATTTTTTATTCTGTTAACATCTTTATTGGAGTATAATTGCTTTACAATGGTGTGTTAGTTTCTGCTGTATAACAAAGTGAATCACCTATACGTGTACATATATCGCCATATCTCCTCCTCCTTGCGTCTCCCTCCCACCCTGCCTATCCCATCCCTCTAGGTGATCACAAAGCACTGAGCTGATCTCCCTGTGCTATGCGGCTGCTTCCCACTAGCTATCGAATTTACATTTGGTAGTATACATATGTCCATGCCACTCTCTCACTTCGTCCCAGCTTACCCTTCCCCCTACCCCTGTCCTCAAGTCCATTCTCTATGTCTGCATCTTTATCCCTGTACTGCCCCGAGGTTCTTCAGAACAATTTTTTTTTTTTTAGATTCATATATATGTGTTAGCATACGGTATTTGTTTTTCTTTTTCTGACTTACTTCACTCTGTATGACAGACTCTAGGTCCATCCACCTCGCTACAAATAACTCAATTTCGTTTCTTTTTATGGCTGAGTAATATTCCATTGTATATATGTGCCACATCTTCTTTATCCATTCATCTGTCGATGGACACTTAGGTTGCTTCCATGTCCTGGCTATTGTAAATAGAGCTGCAATGAACATTGTGGTACATGACTCTTTTTGAATTATGGTTTTCTCAGGTTATATGCCCAGTAGTGGGATTGCTGGGTTGTATGGTAGTTCTAGTTGTAGTTTTTTAAGGAACCGCCATACTGTTCTCCACAGTGGCTGTATCAATTTACATTCCCACCAACAGTGCAAGAGGGTTCCCTGTTCTCCACACCCTCTCCAGCATTTGTTGTTTGCAGATTTTTCAGTATATATCCATTTATTCTTTAATTTTTTTTCCTGTATCCTTATGTTATATATGTATCTCTTGTAAACAGCATAAGTTAGATTTTTTTAAAAAATAACCAAAACGACCATTGTGACAATTTTGGCTTTTTCACTGAAGACTTTATTTTGTTTAACCTTTTTTTTTTTTTCGGTACGCGGGCCTCTCACTGTTGTGGCCTCTCCCATTGCGGAGCACAGGCTCTTGGACACGCAGGCTCAGCGGCCATGGCTCACGGGCCCAGCCGCTCCACGGCATGTGGGATCTTCCTGGACCGGGGCACGAACCCGTGTCCCCTGCATCGGCAGGTGGACTCTCAACCACTGCGCCACCAGGGAAGCCCTGTTTAACCTTTTTTATGAATACTGATATGTTTCATTTTTCTTCCATTTTATTTTGTACTTCAGTTTTGTCCTTTCTCTGTTTTTTTTTCCCTCCTTTCTTGACTTCTATTAGATGAATTGAGCTTCCCTCCATTCTACTTTTTCCCTCTACTTACTTGTGAGTTGTATGTTCTTTTTCTGTTCTTTTTGTGGTTACTCCAGAAATTTTAACATCAATTAAAATGAAGCCCAGATGGATTAAAGACCTAAATGTAAGGCCAGAAGCTATCAAACTCTTAGAGGAAAACATAGGCAGAACACTCTATGACATAAATCACAGCAAGATACTTTTTGACCCACATCCTAGAGAAATGGAAATAAAAACAAAAATAAACAAATGGGACCAAATGAAACTTCAAAGCTTTTGCACAGCAAAGGAAACCATAAACAAGACCAAAAGACAACCCTCAGAATGGGAGAAAATATTTGCAAATGAAGCAACTGACAAAGGATTAATCTCCAAAATTTACAATTTACATGCAGCTCAATAACAAAAAACCAAACAACCCAGTCCAAAAATGGCCAGAAGACCTACATAGACATTTGTCCAAAGAAGATATACAGACTGCCAACAAACACATGAAAGAATGCTCAACATCGTTAATCATTAGAGAAATGCAAATCAAAACTACAATGAGATATCATCTCACACCAGTCAGAATGGCCATCATCAAAAAATCTAGAAACAATAAATGCTGGAGAGGGTGTGGAGGAAAGGGAACCCTCTTGCACTGCTGTGGGAATGTGAATTGGTACAGCCACTATGGAGAACAGTATGGAGGTTCCTTAAAAAACTACAAATAGAACTACCATACAACCCAGCAATCCCACTACTGGGCATATACCCTGATAAAACCATAATTCAAAAAGAGTCATGGGGCTTCCCTGGTGGCGCAGTGGTTGAGAGTCTGCCTGCCGATGCAGGGGACACGGGTTCGTGCCCCGGTCCGGGAAGATCACACATGCCACGGAGCGGCTGGGCCTGTGAGCCATGACCGCTGCGCCTGTGCGTCCGGAGCCTGTGCTCCGCAGTGGGAGAGGCCACAACAGTGAGAGGCCCGTGTACTGCAAAAAAAAAAAAAAAAGAGTCATGTACCAAAATGTTCATTGCAGCTCTATTTACAATAACTAGGAGATGGAAACAACCTAAGTGTCCATCATCAGATGAATGGATAAAGAAGATGTGGCACATATATACAATGGAATATTACTCAGCCATAAAAACAAATGAAATTGAGCTATTTGTAATGAGGTGGATGGACCTAGAGTCTGTCATACAGATTGAAGTAAGTCAGAAAGAGAAAGACAAATACCGTATGCTAACACATATATATGGAATTTAAGAAAAGAAAAACGTCATGAAGAACCTAGGAGTAAGACAGGAATAAAGACACAGACCTACTAGAGAATGGACTTGAGGATATGGGGAGGGGGAAGGGTAAGCTGTGACAAAGTGAGGGAGTGATATGGACATATATACACTACCAAACGTAAAATAGATAGCTAGTGGGAAGCAGCCACATAGCACAGGGAGATCAGCTCGGTGCTTTGTGACCACCTAGAGGGGTGGGATAGGGAGGGTGGGAGGGAGGGAGACGCAAGAGGGAAGAGATATGGGAACATATGTATATGTATAAATGATTCATTTTTTTATAAAGCAGAAACTAACACACCATTGTAAAGCAATTATACTCCAATAAAGATGTAAAAAAAAAAATGAAGCCCAAATCATATCAATATTTATAACGTTGTTCAAAGTAATACAAGAATATTTTTAGGATGTATTAGAGTACCTCCTTTATGAAATATATGCTCTTTTTTGTATTATCTTTTGAACTCCACAAATTAGACTTTATTTTTATCTTGTATAATCCATTTTTGTTTTATCCAACCTATTTGGTTATCAGTTTGTTTGTTTGCCATTATTTACAAAAATTTAAATCCAGATCTTGGTGGAGCCAGGTATGTGTCACAGCCATTTCCTTTTGCGGGATTTTAAAACTTCTTTTCCTAGTTCACCCACTGAGAGAGTCACCCTTCAGTGATCTTGGTGTTATCTGTACCTTCCTCTCTGCTGGGACCCCTGGCTTCATCTTTGGTCCCTAGGGTTTTTAAGTGTACTGCCAAGAAAAAAATGAGGAAGTCATTCGTGTTCATATTTGTTGCTTATTCAGACTAATGTTTTTTTTGAAAAAATTTTTTTTCCTAATTAGAACTGCTTGTGAAAGTTTTTAGACAATTCAGACATGTTACTGTACTTACATTTATTAGATTTATAATCTCTTCTCCCCTTTCTCCTTCCTTCCTCCTCATCTCCCCAGTTAGATTCGATTTTCAGCAAAGTACATTTACTTCCTTATCCCTGTCATTCGTCTGCTGAGCACGTCCATCAAATCCTGTGGCTTCCTGGAACACAGTTTGGAGTGCTCTGCCCTACCTGAGGAAAGTTAAAAGCATCAACATGTTTACACAGGAAAAGGAACTGGCTTCCCCACTACTTTTGTCATCTCCCGCCATGAGCCTTTCCTTGCTAGTGTCTGCAGCTGTATATCCTTTTGACATTCCTTTGTAAATTTTTGGGAAAAAGCCTTTTTTATATCAGACAACCCAGAACTTCCCAGTTTTCAGTTATTTATTCATTCAATAAATATTTAGGTGCTAGTTTTATTGTGTCCTACTTTGGGACATACAGTAATGAATAATACAACAGTAAAATGGTCTCTGCCTTCATGGATTTTGTTTTCCTGGAAGTGGCAACAAGGGATGATAGCAGTAGGAGCCATGATGGGGGAAGCAAGGGGGGTCCAGGAAGGAATCTGGGAGGAAGTGATGTCTTGGCTGAGTCAGCCCAATAATGTGGTGAAGGAAGGGCTGGGGCACTATCACTTACCAAGGCCCAGAGGTGACGGGACCCGGTATGTTTGGGTAACTGTAGGTAGTCCAGACTGATTGGAGTGGAGTGTGAGGTAAAATGTGAGACGTGCATGAGCTAGACCTTTAAGTTGAGTTGGGTAGTCCTGTGTTTCCCCAAACTAGCTTGATTATAAGAGTCTTTAGGGGCATTTGTTAAGAATGAAGATTCCAGCTTCCTCCCCTGGGGGTTTTGATATAAGCTTCTGATACAAACAGGTACAATAAAACCCTTGCATTTGACTCTTTGCTTTCCTTGGGATTTGGTTATACTATAGAACATTCATATCCCATTCTCATGAATAAGGAGAGCCATAAAGTGCAAAGAAGGCTTAATCCTTTCTTACCCTTTCCCTATCTTTCTCCTGTACCTCTTGGGTACCCAGTGTCCCATTGGTTCCCTGTCTGTTCACGAATTTCACTGGGCTTTCTAACTGGGGCCAGAGTTCTGCCTGGATATTTAGTTAGGGCTCTCTGTATCGTTTCTTTTCTTTTTTTAAATTTAATTAATTAATTAATTTCTGGTTGCGTTGGGTCCTCGTTGCACGCAGGCTTTCTGTAGTTGCTGCAGGCAGGGGCTATTCTTTGTTGTGGTGCATGGGCTTCTGATTGCAGTGGCTTCTCTTGTTGTGGAGCACGGTCTCTAGGTGCGCGCGCTTCAGTAGTTGTGGCATGCGGGCTTTGTTGCTCCGCCGCATGTGGGATCTTCCCAGACCAGGGCTCGAACCTGTGTCCCCTGCATTGGCGGGCGGATTCTTAACCCCTGCACCACCAGGGAAAACCTCTGTAATTTCTGGGTGGGCTTGAAACCTTGTCTGACATTAGTATAAAAATGACATTTTATTGTATTTCTTTTAATGAAATATTCTTGAAATGAATGATAATGAAGAGTAATCATTTCTAGTTCAGAATTCCCAAAGTGATATTCCAGTCATTTCAGTTTCTTCACTGGGGGCTTTTCTATTTTGTATTTGCCAAACTACCATATTTTCTGATCAGGAAATTACTGTGACATTTACATAGGGGAAGTATTAAAAAAATGAAGGCTATTCTTAGGCACTGTATGAGGATTCTCCTTATATAAATCAGGGAAGATGACTGCTTCAGAAGAAGGGAAACATATGGGAAGTTTGGTTGAATATTGGTACAATAGTATTTTAATAAAATTCTAAGGTTATTAATTATATCTTAACTTTTAGAAATTATTTTTGGATTTGGACTGCTCTTAGATTTTTAAAAAATGATGCTCTGGCCAGGACTTCTTAGAATTTCTGAATCCTGTAACATCCCACTGCTCTCTCTACATTTTCCTCAATACATTTAGAGTGATGTATTTTCACAAGGATCAGACTGGCAAAGGGAAGCAGAGTGATACTTCATTCTTGACTAGTTCCTGAAACTTCAGTGTAGAGATTTCTGGCAAACTGGTCTGAAGCATTTGGAGTTTCCTATTTTCCTAAACTAGTTAGCTTTGGACTTGTGTGATATCTGCTCTATTTCATCTTTTGTGGTGACAAATCTGACTCTGCACTGGAGAAGGAGTCTGAAAAGAGTGAGTTATACCAGGTGCACTACCTTTTTCCTGTAGTTACTTTTCCACTAGCAAGCATTGCCTAATAAATACCCTGCAAAAAGTCTGATCAATCAGATTAGTAATGTTTCTGTTTGATCAGATGGGGGTGGAACTTTCCTTTCCTAGCTGTTAACATTCGTTTTATCAGTGTTTCTCATTAAAATATTTCATAGAAATAAATGTTTAGACATTAAAATTACCTGCAGTGATTTAATGACGGGTTATTTATTAAATGTTCTTGGACATGTGTTGGCATTCTTTCTTAAAATTATTTGGTTTTGAATAATTAATATTTAATGGTTCCAATTTAAAATATTTAGGCTGAGATAGTAATATAGAAACTAAATGAGTAAAAGAAAATCAGACTGAATAAATTTAACAAGAGAAGTGTAAAACTTACACTCTGAAAACTACAAAACACTGTTGAAAGAAATTAAGGAAGACTAAATAAATGGAAAGATATCCTGTATTAGAGGATCAGAAGATTTATCATTAAGATGTCACTTTTCCCTAAACTGATCCACAAACTCATTGCAGTCCTCATAAAAAAACTGGCTGTTTTGAAGAAATGGATGGGCTGACCCTAAAATTCATATGGAAATTCAACCCAGAGTAGCCAAAACAGTCTCAAAAGAGAACAAAGTTGGAAGACTCACACTTCCGAATTTGAGAACTACAAAGCCACAATGATCCAGATTGTGTGGTACTGGCATAAGAATAGACATATAATCAGTGGGATAGAATTGAAAGTTAAAAATTAAACCCATACATCTGTGGTCACTTGATTTTTCACAAGGATACCAAGACCATTTAATGAAGAAAGAATAGTATTTTGAACAAATGGCGCTGGGACAAGTGGGTATCCATATGCAAAAGAATGAATTTGAACCTCCGCCTCATACTGCATAATAAATTAACTAAAAATATATCATAGCCCTAAATGTAAGATCTAAAAGTGTAAAACTTTTAGAAGGACACATAGGTATAAATCTTCATAAACTTAGATTAGGCAAAGCCTTCTCAGGTATGACACCAAAAGCACAAGTGACAAAATAACAAATAGATATATTGGATTTATCAAAATTAAAACCTTTTGTGCCCCATTAGATACGACCAAGAAAGTGAAATGACTACTCAGAGAATGGGAAAAAAAATTTGCAAATCATATATTTCATAAGGGACTTGTATCTACAACATATAAAGTACTTAAAACTCAATAATGAAAGACAAACAACTCAATTAAAAAATGGGCAAAGTGACTCATAAGGGGAAGAGGTTTCTTTTTTGAGATAATGAAAAACTGACTGTGGTGATGGTTGCACAACTAAGTTGAATACTTTAATGGATGAATTATATTTCAAAAAACCTGTTATATTAAAAAAAAGAAAATAGGACTATAACGTGTATGTATAGAAGGGTAGAAATTTTGTGAGAACCAGGTGATGGAGGAAATAATTTTAATTGTGACATCAAGGTAAGGGTTGATTGAAGTGAGATTAAGAGAAATCTTTGCTTCACTTTTTGGTCAATAAATATTACTTTTACCAAAAACCTGGAAAAATCCTTCCTTTTTTTTTTTCTATAAGCAGAAATGAAAGATGACTGTAAATATTGGTATAAGGTAATTTGTGCTGGTTCACTTTCCCTTTTTTGAATCAAAAGTTGCTGCCAGATCTTACAAGGCAGCATAGGTGAAATAAAAAAACTCACGCTGGAGGCCAGAGTTCCCTGAAGTGGCCTTAAAATTCAAGACAGCAATTTTTTTTTTTTTTTTGCCATACGCGGGCCTCTCACTGTTGTGGCCTCTCCCGTTGCAGAGCACAGGCTCCGGACGCGCAGGCTCAGCGGCCATGGCTCACGGGCCCAGCTGCTCCGCGGCATGTGGGACCTTCCCGGACCGGGGCACGAACCCGTGTCCCCTGCATCGGCTCTCAACCACTGCGCCACCAGGGAAGCCCTACAGCAAATTTTGAAATGAAAACAAAGTTTGATTTATAGATTCATATAATTTAGGCTTTGTTCTAGTTACTAGGGCTATATATTACTTATCCCCAAACAGTCATTTATTTTGTTTATACCTTTTTTGGGTCTAAAATTAGAACAGCGTCCAGTGCTTATGTCTTGACTTTGCTGCATGATGTCTCAGGCCTCTGTTGGAAGACTCAGAGACTCAGGGCTGAGTCATTTGTTGCCTTGCTCACTTACATGTTTGGTAATTGCTACTGACTTTCAGCTGATGGACTCAGTTTCTCTGGGTATCGGTGTCTCTGTGTGGTTTCTCCATATCAGCTAGTTTGGGCTTCACAGCAATGGTGTCCAGGTTCCTAGGGCAAGCATCCTGAGAGAGTGAGAGCACAGACAAGCTGTCCCACATTTTATCGCCCACCTTCAGAAGTCAGGCAGTGTTCCTCTGCCACACTCTATTCATTGAGGCAGTCACAGTGTCCTCAGGTGCAAGTGGAGGGAAATAATCTTTAGTTCTTGATGGGGAGGGGCAGCATACTAGAGGCACATAAAAATACTGGTCTGGAAATACTGTTGTGTCTCTTTTTTGAAAAACACAGGCTGCCACAGACCTGGAAGGGGAACTTAGAGATCATCTGGTCCAGTTCCCTCATTTTATAGATGAGGACACTGAGGCTGAGAAGAAGGGGTGTAACATGGCCACAGTCATGGCCTGTGATTGGTGGTCAGACTGGGCTGGAATTTAGCTTTCCTGACTCTAGGCTAGGGTCTTCCCTACTATACCACTTTTTTTCATTTTGCGGAATACGTAGTTCATTCACTCAAGTCATGAGTGGTCCTCCCCTTAGAGTTTTCTTAGGCTAGCAGACAGGATGATATAGGCAAAACTACTGGCATCGTGCTTGGCATGGAGTGGGCACGCAGAAAGCATTTTTAACCCTTCCTCCCCACTTCGTGTTTTATCCAAAGAGAGCCTTGTTGACATGTTGTGTATAGACTGTGCCAACACAATGGAATAGAGTCACTTCCCCAGCATGTGGAAATTAAATGGTAAATCTAGTTGAAGATTTTTTATTTGCCCCTTTTCAGGTGCTCAGAATTTTGATGTCATACGACTATCAACTTACAGAACAGCTTGCAAATTGCGATTTGTGCAAAAACGATGCAACCGTAAGTCATTTCTACTCATTTCTATGATAGCTGGATAGAGCTCTTGATAATATAGAAGATTTTAATGTGTTTTAGTCATATTGTAATGTTAATTGAATTATTTTGTCTAAAGTGTTTATCAGAATATAAGCTTTGTAATGGAAAGAGCTTGTTAATTTATTCTGGGTGTCCCTCAAAAAATTTAAGAAACTCAATAAGGTAACTAGTTTTGAGATTAATTAATTCTTTATTTTTAAAAAAAATGATTTATTTATTTATTTATGGCTGTGTTGGGTCTTTGTTGCTGTGCGTGGGCTTTCTCTAGTTGCGGTGAGTGCGGACTCCTCTTCCTTGCGGTGCACGGCCTTCTCATTGCAGTGGCCTCTCTTGTTGTGGAGCATGGACTCTAGGCACACGGGCTTCACTAGTTGTGGCATTCGGGCTCAGTAGTTGTAGCTTGCAAACTCTAGAGTGCAGGCTTAGTAGTTGTGGCACACGGGCTTAGTTGCTCCGCGGCATGTGGGATCTTCCCGGACCAGGGCTTGAACCCATGTTCCCTGCATTGGCAGGCGGATTCTTAACCACTGCGCCACCAGGGAAGTCCCAAGATTAATTAACTCTTTAAATGGGAGAATTCATTTCTCCTTGTCACTGTTTTTAATACAAAGTTTTATGTAAAATTAATACAGTTTATCAGCTTCTGGAGAGAAAGAAAAACTAATATTTTGATAAAGGCATAATAAAAATTAACGTTCTTGTTTAAACTTAATATGACACAAATCAGCCTTTTCTATAAGCAGTTGTTTCCACAATTGCTACTTATAAAATACGTAAATTAAAATATTTGTAAAATGCATATAAAATCTTTCTTAATTTGTGTGCAGATGAACTGACTTAGAATTATTGTACTTTTCTCAGATGTGTGTGTGTGTGTGTGTGTGTGTGTGTGTGTATTAATGAAAAACTGTTTTGTGTAATGGAAAGAACATTAGCCTTAGAATGGGAAAACCTGTTTTACTCCAGGTTTTGTTTGTCATTTATTATAAACACGTGACCTTGGACAAGTCACTTTATATTTAAATACTTCTACACTACTTTAAGTCCTACTCAAAAATCCTAGCTTAAAATTCTCTCCAAAGAGTTTACCGTACCATCCTAGACTGAAGTCATGTTTCTTCTCTGGTTTCCCAAAGCATTGTTTTCAAATTATGGGTTGTGACCTGTTAATGGTTCCTGAAACTGTTTTGGTGAGCTGTAGCCAGAATTTAAAGCATGTAATGGAGAAAAAAAAAGAGAAAGAAAAAAAAGTCAGAACGTAGCTTATGTGGTAAAGTATTTTGTGAAACGTGTTTTTTATATATCTAGAGGTATGTGTGTGTGTTGATTTAAATATATTTGCATCTTGTTGTCAAAAAGTTGGGAAACCGCTGTCCTACAGGAACTACCATTTTTTTTTTTTTTTTTTTTAACATCTTTATTGGGGTATAATTACTTTACAATGGTGTGTTAGTTTCTGCTTTATAACAAAGTGAATCAGTTATACATATACATATGTTCCCATATCTCTTCCCTCTTGCGTCTCCCTCCCTCCCACCCTCCCTATCCCACCCCTCCAGGCTGTCACAGAGCACCGAGCCAATATCCCCGTGCCATGCGGCTGCTTCCCTCTAGCTATCTACCTTACTACGTTTGTTAGTGTGTATATGTCCATGACTCTCTCTCGCCCCGTCACAGCTCACCCTTCCCCCTCCCCATAACCTCAAGTCCGTTCTCTAGGAGGTCTGCGTCTTTATTCCTGCCTTACCCCTAGGTTCTTCATGACATTTTTTTTTCTTAAATTCCATATATATGTGTTAGCATACTGTATTTGTCTTTTTCGTTCTGACTTACTTCACTGTGTATGACAGACTCTAGGTCTATCCACCTCATTACAAATAGCTCAATTTCGTTTCTTTTTATGGCTGAGTAATATTCCATTGTATATATGTGCCACATCTTCTTTATCCATTCATCCGATGATGGGCACTTAGGTTGTTTCCATCTCCGGGCTATTGTAAATAGAGCTGCGATGAACATTTTGGTACATGACTCTTTTTGAATTTCGGTTTTCTCAGGGTATATGCCCAGTAGTGGGATTGCTGGGTCATATGGTAGTTCTATTTGTAGTTTTTTAAGGAACCTCCATACTGTTCTCCATAGTGGCTGAACCAATTCACATTCCCACCAGCAGTGCAAGAGGGTTCCCTTTTCTCCACACCCTCTCCAGCATTTATTGTTTCTAGATTTATTGATGATGGCCATTCTGACTGGTGTGAGATGATATCTCATTGTAGTTTTGATTTGCATTTCTCTAATGATTAATGATGTTGAGCATTCTTTCATGTGTTTGTTGGCAGTCTGTATATCTTCTTTGGAGAAATGTCTATTTAGGTCTTCTGCCCATTTTTGGATTGGGTTGTTTGTTTTTTTGTTGTTGAGCTGCATGAGCTGCTTGTAAATTTTGGAGATTAATCCTTTGTCAGTTGCTTCATTTGCAAATATTTTCTCCCATTCTGAGGGGGAACTACCATTTTTATACTTCTTCCCATAATTATTCTGGAACACAATAGTCTATGTGTGGGCTGAGCCAGGCTAGTGGCATTAGTAATATAAAGTAAAAGATGCATTGTTCTAGCAGTTTTATTTCGTCACATATGATTCTTCAGTCCACCTGAAATTTTTTTTACTCCAGATTATAAGTAGGAGTCAGATTTCAATTTTTTCCATATATATGTTCAGTTGACCCTACACTATTTATTGAAAAGACCATCCTTTTTCTTCATTACTAAAAAAATCTTTTTCTCATATTCATTAGGAGAGATGTACAGGAATGTTCATAGCTGTGTCCATATGTGAGAGGATCTGCTTTTGGACTCTTTGTGTTCCATTGGTCTGTTTGTCTATCCTTACACCAATAATCACTGTTAGAGCTTTATAGTATGTTCTGGGTACTTTTGTTCTATTTTACTTTTTAAGATTGTCTGAGACATTCTTGGCCTTTTTACATTTATTTTCACACAAATTTTAGAATTTGCTTGTTAATTTCTACTAAAAATGAACAAAAACAAAGATTTGTGCTGGGATTTCTTTCCTTCATTTTTTTTTTTAAAGTATAATTTACATATAATAAAATTCATCCTTTTAATGTATAGTCCTGTGGGATTTTGTTGGGACTACACTGAATCTGTAGATCAAGTTGGGGAGAATTGATGTATTTCCAGTGTTGAGATTTCATTTCTGTGAACCTGATATATCCCTCCATTTATTTAGGTCTTTAAGTTTTGCTAATTTATATATTTTTTGGTAGAGATATTGCACATCCTTTATTGGATTTATTCCTGAGTCCTGGTGTATATTTAGAAATACAGTGACTTTCATATCTTGATTTGTACCTAGCAGTCATTCTAGACTCAAATATTAATTTTAGTGATATACATGCAGAATCTTTATGATTTTCAATGTGTATAATTTTGTCATTTCTGAATAATGACAGTTACTTTTATTTCCAGTACTTGTACTGATAATTACTGCATATTTATATAGGTTAGGATTTGAAATACGATAGGAATGATGACAGTGGGCATTTCTTATCTTATTCCCAGTATCAGAAGAATGGCTTTCAACATTTTACTATTAAGTAATATGTTTGCTGCAGTTTTTTGTAGATATCCTTAATCAGATTAAGGAAATTTCCAAGTAGTGTGTTTATTCATTTCTAAAGATAAAGTTTATTTTAAAAGTTTTCTTTTTGATAATGATTTCTGACAATTTCATTTTGATCATAGAGCATGGCTTATATGATTTTAATCCTTTCAAATTTATTGGGATTAGTTTTATGACTCAGGATAAGGTCAGTTTTTTTACATGTTCTTTGTGTTATTGAAAATAAAGCATATTTTCTAATCACTGGGGGCAGGACTTCATATAGTGTCCATTATGCCTGCCTTGTTAGTTTGTCTATGACTGTACTTATTTTTTTTGTATGTTTGCTCTGTCACTTGCTAAGAGAGGTGTGTTAATATCTCCCACAAAGCCTGTGAATTTGTCTCTTTGAGGTTCTGTTACATTTTCATTGTGTATTTTTGAAGCTACAAAGGGGAGGCAAAACTTTACCTCTACCCTCTCAGGGTCTCCAGCGGAGCCTGAGCATTAAATTGACATAAGACAGATTAACAGGAGAAAAGCATATGGATTTTTACGTGTACATGGGAGCCCCCATAGGAAAATGAAAACCCAAAGGAGTGAGTGGGCCTAAGTGCTTATATCCTAAGTTGAACAAAGAGTGGCAGTTGTGGAAAAATAACTAAAATATGTCAGGAGACTAAAGATAAGAGCTATTTTAATGAAGTCTGCAGATTTCACTCAGACTCAATTCACTGTCTCTGGTGATGAGGATGTTTCTTTCCTCTTGGAATAGGGAGGGCGTTTTTCACATGGGACTTTTACTTCCTGCTTTTGGGAAGAAGAGGGGAGGTCAGAGTGTCCTTCTTGGCATCTGTTGTTTTCCAGGCGTCTTTAGCTCAAACTACTCTGTATGCCAAAGTGGCATATCTTGGGATGACATATTCTGCCACCCTTCACTATTCTATTAAATGTAAGTAAATGTAAAGTTCTTATATCTTTCTGCTGAATTAAAACTTTTGAATTGTTGAAAAAGTTACAAAATAAACACAAAGTTTGTGTTGACAAAATAAACACAAAGTTTATTTTCTTTGTGTTCCAGTACACCTTGTTGATATTTGGAACATGATTGAAGCCTTCCGAGACAATGGCCTTAATACACTGGACCATACCACTGAGATCAGTGTGTCTCGCCTCGAGACCGTCATCTCATCCATCTACTACCAGCTGAACAAGCGCCTTCCTTCTACTCACCAAATCAGTGTGGAACAGTCCATCAGCCTCCTCCTCAACTTTATGATTGCTGCATATGACAGGCTAGTACCTGCCCTGCTTAATCCATTTTAAGAATGTTTCTCTTCTAATCATCCTTCTTCTGTACTGCCTTGCCAAGGGTTGTCAACTTAGAATCACAGTTAAAAGGGAAATGAATTAGTACAAGTCCCTTCTAAAGACTGGTTAAATGCCAGAGTGACTTACTGTCTTGGGGCATGTCGCATATTAACCTCTGTAACATTAGGGAGATTCACAACACTTGAGACATAATTGTTTGGTAAAATTGTCGGTACCTTAATATAGCTGTTCTCTATCCAGTGAAATATAGCCAAGTGGTACATTTGATTATGAGGCTTTCTATTTGACTTTTAAACTAACTTTTCTTTACTATGTGATAGCAATTGCCTTTGGACTATATAGTACCTTGTTTTCTCTTTATTTATGTTTAGGAGTCTATTTTAATTCTTTTCAATGTAGAACATTGTGTTCTAAACCTTAAAACAATAGAAGAAAACTAAATGTCCTCCAAATTAAAACAGAAATGAGTTGTTATATTTGTATTTATGGAGAATTAAGTTGGTATGATAAAAAATAAAAAATCATAAATGATGGAAGCACAGAGGTTAATATTTATTTTCCGGGAACCAGGAGTTCAGATGTCTGATCCCTGCTGTACTATCAGCAATGTGATTTGGATGGGTTAATTCTCTCTGCTTCATTTTTCTCTCTGTAGGAAAATGAGTTCATATATTTGTAGAATGCTATTAGTTATACTTCATAATATTGAGGGTTCTGTGAATTAATGGTAAAACCATACAAATGTCAAGGCCAAGTCACAACATAGGCACTCACTAAATTCAGTTTTTAAAAATAATTAATTAATTAATTTATTTTTGGCTGTGTTGGGTCTTCCTTTCTGTGCGAGGGCTTTCTCTAGTTGTGGCGAGTGGGGGCCACTCTTCATCGCGGTGCATGGGCCACTCTTCATCACAGTGCACAGGCCTCTCACTGTCACGGCCTCTCGTTGTGGAGCACAGGCTCCAGACGCGCAGGCTCAGTAGTTGTGGCTCACGGGCCCAGTTGCTCCACGGCATGTGGGATCTTCCCAGACCAGGGCTCGAACCCGTGTCCCCTGCATTGGCAGGCAGATTCTCAACCACTGCGCCACCAGGGAAGCCCCCACATTTTTATAAGATGTTATCAAATTAGATATTCCATCCATTTAATAAAAAATTATTTAAAGAAATTTGAATTTTTAAAACATGAGTGTACACGTAGCATATGTCCCAGAATTCTAATGCCATTTTTTTTAGCAGTTAATCTGGTAGGTTAAGTTTATACTGTCCAAGGAATGACTCTTCTGATCGAAAAACCTTAGTAAAAACCATTATTCTGTGGTGAGTAAGCAGCACCTTATCGTGACACTGACTCACTGAGTAAGTCACTTCAGGGCCACACAACACAAATTAATTTAAGAAACTTTTTAAAGTCAGAAATAAAAGTCATCTTAGAGCTAAAAATGATAAAGCAGAGATTATAAACTTTGACTCCATAATTATATCAAATAAGTACTATGGCTAAAGAAGGGAGGAGAAGAGAGAGTGAAGAGATAGCAAAAGGGAGAATGGGAAGACCAAAGGTAAGGGCAGAAGGTACAGAGGTGTCCTGGGACACAGTTGGAGAAAGCTGGACACAGGCAGAAAGAGACAAAGGAAAAGAAAAAAGAGACAGTAAATCAGCAGGAGGGCACTCTGAAGAGAACTAGGAAAGCAAAAAGAGATGAATGAGCTAAGAGTAAAGAATATTGTATGGCAGGGGTGAGTTTGGTAATTCTCAAGTCATATCCTGTTTAAAATGTTGACCGTGGGCATCAGAATAAATCGTCACATCTTTACTGACCTTGAACTCTTCATATGATAAGAGCTTATTTAGTTAGCTCTCCGGAAATTTGAAATTGGCTTTCATGTACTGGAAAAAAGAAAGGGTCTGGTTATCAGAATTTTATTTTTGAAAATCAGGGCATTTTGTTGTTAAATACTTCCAAAAGTAGTAGTCTCTTTATAGATTGGCCACTTTGTTATTTAGGCTGGAGAGTCCCTTTGGTATGTAGAATTCCTATTATTTTAACTGATCTTTTCAAGCTTTTGTATTTCATAATTTCTCAAAGTTAAAATTTGAATACAGCAATTAACTTAATTATTAAATTCCCTCACCTCCAAATTCATAGTCACATTTTTGGTCAGGTTGTTTCTGATTCTTATAATAGATTGTGAGACCCTAAAACAATCATCAGGAACAAATAGGATCTAAGACTTTCTCCCTTAAGCATGTATTTTCTTAGGAATTAATTTTTTTAATACTTAGATTTAAAATATTTCACATTGGACAATTAAAAAACATTGAAAAGTATGAAGAATGATATTATAAACATCTGTGTGTAGACTTTAAGCTAAGAGGAATAGCCAAAACATTCTGTTAGCCTCAGTTTTTTCCTGTTTCAGGTCCTCAGTACCACAGTTACAGTACCGTAGGTACATGGTCTAGTCCGAAGGTACAACAGGTGATGCTCTAACCAACATTTTTTTCTTCTTTTTTTTGTTTTTGATAACAAGGACATCCAGATTCCCAGTGTGAGGGTAGGAAACCTTCCTTCCTCTTCTTCAGTTGAGCTGATTTAGTGATTTAGAGCTTGGGATTTATAAACCTCCTTTCTGTTTCCAACCTCGGTGTTAGTTCCACATCTTCAACTATAAGCAATAGAAAGCCTACTCAGATGGGCTTTCACAGTAACTGGAGCAATAGGCTCACATAACAGAGGAGCCAGAGACAGGATTGTGGTTGAATTAGGGCCCTGGCTGCATTTCTTCTTCTTTTAAAAATATTTATTTATTTGGCTGCGCCGGGTCTTTAGTTGTGGCATGGGGGATCTTTTAGTTGCGGCATGCGAGATCTTAAGTTGTGGCATGCAAACTCTTAGTTGCGGCATGTGGGATCTAGTCCCCTGACCAGGGATCGAACCTGGGCCCACTGCATTGGAAGCGTGGAGTCTTAGCCGCTGGGCCACCAGGGAAATCCCTGCGTGTCTTTATAGTGGTCTTGGCTTTGACCTTCTCTTCTATTAGCTTCATCCTTATGCTGACTTCAAAAAATGCCTGCTACAGCTACTAAAATGCTTCCTGTCAAGTCTAGGTGAGGGAGAGAGCCAGTTTTCTTTCAACACTGAACAAAAGTACCTGAGCCTCCACCAGATATGTGCGTTTGGGCCATGTATGTGTAAGTGGTAGGCTTTTTAGCTGAAACAAAGGATTTGTGCCTTTGGGGCAGAGGATGGTTAAATTCTCACCCTCACCCTGTGTTGCCTCATCATGGGGATGGTTGGACTAGATATGAAGGTGATGACCACAGTGTTCACTACTAAACTCCTTGAAGTGCATTATAAACTTGTGGTTCCCTTTCTTGTTAAATAGTCCTACTCTCCATCCAGTTCCTTAAACCTGAGAGTCATTATAACTCTTCCTTCTCCGTCATCTCCCACATCCAGTCGGTTACCAAGTTCTTTCATTTCTACCTCTTGAATATCCTTCAGGTCTATGTACTTCTCTCCATCCCCACTGCTACCATCCCAGACCACCAGCATCATCTTTCGCCTGGATTACTGCTATAGCTTCTAAGTGATTTTTTTTTCATATACTCTTTTTTCCCTCATTCATTCTTAGAAATAATAAACATCCACCAACCCACTATCTGACCCAGGAACTTGAACATTGACAATAATTTACATTTATCTCCTAACCCATCCCACTGAACTGCACTTAACTAAGGTGAACCCTATTCTGATTTTGTATTATCATTTCCTTGCGTCTTAAAAACCATTTTTGTTCACATGTATGGACATAAATAAAGTATTGTTTAATTTTAAATATTTTTACAATTATAAAAAGAGTGTCATACTAATGTACTATTATCTGATTTATTTTTTTCAGCCAGTAACATATTTTAAAGATTCATTCATGTTGCATTTATCTATAGTTCAGTTATTTTAACTGTTATATAACATTCTGTTGTGTTTCTATACCATTCTGGTGTTTTCCAGATTTTTGCTCTAAGAAACAACTCTGCTTCGAATATTCTTATTTGTGTCCAAGTGTTTCTCTTGGTTCTAAACTGAGGAATAGAATTGCTGAGCTGTGGGGTATATGAAAGCTCAGATTTACTCTGAACTGATATTTAGAAAGTATAAAATTATTTTTCCAAATTGTACCCATACATAAGAGCTCCTTTTGATTCACATTCTGTAAGCCTTAGAATTCTTGGACTTCTTAGTTTTTGCTAAATGACATCTCATTGTTACCTTGATTTGCATTTTCTTGATTACTGAGCATGTTCATATGTTTCTTGGCCATATTTATTACTTCTGTGAAACGCCTCTTTGTGTCTTTTGCCCATTATTCTAGCGTGTTATATTTTCTTTTTATATCGATTTGTAAGAGTTCTTCCTATAATTTAGATAACAATCCTTTCTTGATTATGTGTGTTGCACATATATTCTCCCAATTTATAGCTTGATTTTTTTTTACTTTTCTTAAGATGTCTTCTTCATAAAATGTTTTTTAAAGAAAAATGTCAAGCATATAGAAACATAGAAAGAATATTATAGTAACAGTGTGCCCGTAACATAGCTTCCGTAATTACCAATACATGGCCAGTCTTATTTCATCTATATTCCCAGGCTCTCCACCTCCCTTCTCCCCACTTTCTTGACTTATTTCGAGGCAAATCTCACATGTCGTTATCATTTCCTATGTAAATATTCCAGTGCATACATATCTCTAAAAGATGGGATGCCTTAAAAAAATTACCATAATGCCCTTATCTCACCTGAAAATTAATATAAATATTCATTAATATGTTAAAATATCCATTTCACTAATTCCCTTATAAATTTTTATTTTTATGTTGTTTAATTTGAGACTCAAATAAAGTCCATGTATTGCAGTTGATTTTTTTAAAAATTTATTTATTTATTATTATTTTTTAACACCTTTATTAGAGTATAATTGCTCTACAATGGTGTGTTAGTTTCTGCTTTATAACAGTGAATCAGCCATACATTTACATATATCCCCATATCTCCTCCCTCTTGCGTCTCCCTCCCACTCTCCCCATCCCAACCATCTAGGCAGTCACAAAGCACCGAGCTGATCTCCCTGTGCTATGCGGCTGCTTCCCACTAGCTATCTATTTTACATTTGGTAGTGTATGTATGTCCATGCCACTCTCTTACTTTGTCCCAGCTTACCCTTCCCCCTCCCCATGTCCTCAAGTCCATTCTCTACATCTGTGTCTTTATTCCTGTCCTGCCCCTAGGTTCTTCAGAACATTTTTTTTTTTTTTTTTAGATTCCATATATATGTGTTAGCATAAGGTATTTGTTTTTCTCTTTCTGACTTACTTCACTCTGTATGACAGACTAGGTCCATCCACCTCACTACAAATAACTCAATTTCGTTTCTTTTTATGGCTGAGTAATATTCCATTGTATATATGTGCCACATCTTCTTTATCCATTTATCTGTTGACGGACACTTAGGTTGCTTCCATGTCCTGGCTATTGTAAATAGAACAGCAATGAACGTTGTGGTACATGACTGTTTTTGAATTATGGTTTTCTCAGGTTATATGCCCAGTAGTGGGATTGCTGGGTCGTATGGTAGTTCTATTTTTAGTTTTTTGAGGAAGCTCCATACTGTTTCCCATAGTGGCTGTATCAATTTACATTCCCACCAGGAGTGCAAGAGGGTTCCCTATTCTCCACACCCTCTCCAGCATTTATTGTTTGTAGATTTTTTGATGATGGCCATTCTGACTGGTGTGAGGTGATACCTCATTGTAGTTTTGATTTCCATTCTCTAATGATTAGTGATGTTGAGCATCCTTTCATGTGTTTGCTGGCAATCTATATATCTTCTTTGGAGAAATGTCTGTTTAGGTTTATTGCCCATTTTTGGATTAGGTTGTTTGTTTTTTTGATATTGAGCTGCATGAGCTGATTGTAAATTTTGGAGATTAATCCTTTGTTAGTTGCTTCGTTTGCAAATATTTTCTCCCATTCTGAGGGTTGTCTTTTGGTCTTGTTTATGGTTTCCTTTGCTGTGCAAAAGCTTTGAAGTTTCATTAGGTCCCATTTGTTTATTTTTGTTTTTATTTCCATTTCTCTAGGAGGTGGGTCAAAAAGGATCTTGCTGTGATTTATGTCATAGAGTGTTCTGCCTATGTTTTCCTCAAAGAGTTTGATAGTGTCTAGCCTTACATTTAGGTCTTTAATCATTTTGAGTTTATTTTTGTGTATGGTGTTAGGGAGTGTTCTAATTTCATTCTTTTACATGTAGCTGTCCAGTTTTCCCAGCACCACTTACTGAAGAGGCTGTCTTTTTTCCATTGTATATTCTTGCCTCCTTTATCAAAAATAAGGTGACCATATATGCATGGGATTATCTCTGGGCTTTCTATCCTGTTCATTGATCTATATTTCTGTTTTTGTCCCAGTACCATACTGCCTTGATTACTGTAGCTTTGTAGTATAGTCTGAAGTCTGGGAGCCTGATTCCTCCAGCTCTGTTTATCTTTCTCAAGATTGCTTTGGCTATTCGGGGTCTTTTGTATTTCCATACAAATTGTGAAATTTTTTGTTCTGGTTCTGTGAAAAATGCCATTGGTAGTTTGATAGGGATTGCACTGAATCTGTAGATTGCTTTGGAAAGTATACACATTTTCACAGTGTTAATTCTTCTAATCCAAGAACATGGTTTATCTCTCCATCTGTTTGTATCATCTTTAATTTCTTTCATCAGTGTCATAGTTTTCTGCATACAGATCTTTTGTCTCCTTTGGTAGGTTTACTCCTAGGTATTTTATTCTTTATGTTGCAATGTAAATGGGAGTGTTTCCTTAATTTTTCTTTCAGATTTTTCATCATTAGTTTATAGGAATGCAAGAGATTTCTGTGCATTAATTGTGTATCCTGCTACTCTAGCAAGTTCACTGATTAGCTCTAGTAGTTTTCTGGTAGCATCTTTAGTATTCTCTACATATAGTATCATGTCCTTTGCAAACAGTGACAGTTTTACTTCTTTTCTGATTTGGATTCCTTTTATTTCTTTTTCTTCTCTGATTGCTGTGACTAAAACTTCCAAAACTCTGTTGAATAATAGTGGCAAGACTGGACAACCTTGTCTTGTTCCTGATCTTAGAGCGAATGGTTTCAGTTTTTGACCATTGAGAACGATATTGGCTGTGGGTTTGTCATATGTTGCCTTTATTATGTTGAGGTAAGTTATTTCCACTATTTTATCTTCCAGGTCACTTTTCCGTTCTTCTGCCTCATTTATTCTGCTATTGATTCCTTCTAGAGAAGTTTTAATTTCATTTATTGTGTTGTTCATCATTGTTTGCTCTTTAGTTCTTCTGTTTCTTGTATTTTCTCCATTCTGTTTCCAAGATCATCTTTACTATCATTACTCTGAATTCTTTTCCTGGTAGACTGCCTTTTTCCTCTTTATTTGTTTGGTCTGGTGTTTTTTTGCCTTGCTCCTTCATCTGCTGTGTGTTCCTCTGCCTTCTCATTTGCTTAACTTACTGTGGTTGGGTCTCCTTTTTGCAGGCTGCCGGTTCATGGTTCCTGTTGCTTTTGGTGCCTGCCCCCAGTGGCTAATGTTGGTTCAGTGGGTTGTGTAGGCCTCCTAGTGGAGGGGACTGGTGCCTGTGTTCTGCTGCATGAGGCTGGATCTTGTCTTTCTGGTGGGCAGGACTGTGTCCAGTGGTGTGTTTTGGTGTGTCTGACCTTATTATGATTTTAGGCAGCCTCTCTGCTAATGGGTGGGGTTGTGTTCCTGTCTTGCTAGTTGTTTGGCATAGGGTGTCCAGCACTGTAGCTTGCTGGTCATTGAGTGGAGCCGGGTCTTAACGTTGAGATGGAGATCTTTGGGAGAGCTTTCGCCGTTTGATATTACGTGGAGCCGGGCGGTCTCTGGTGGACCAGTGTCCTGAACTCAGCTCTCCCACCTCAGAGGCACAGGCCTGGCACCCAGCCAGTACACCAAGACCCTGTCAGCCACATGGCTCAGAAGAAAAGGGAGAAAAAAAGAAAGAAAGAAAAAATAAATAAATAAAGTTATTAAAATAAAGAAATTATTAAAAATAAAAATAATTAAAAAATAATAAAAAAGTAGAAAGTAAGAAAGAAGGGAGAACCAAACCAAGAAAGAAATCCACTAACGATAGCAAGTGCTAAAATCTATACTAAGAAGAAAAAAAAAAAAAAACGGACAGACAGAACCCTTGGGCAAATGGTTGAATCAAAGCTATACAGAGAAACTCACACAAAGAAGCATACACATACACACTCACAAAAAGAGAAAAAGGAAAAAAAAAGGTATATATCTATATCTATCTATCTATCTATCTATATACAAAAGAGGAAGAGAACAACCAAATCAATAAACAAATCTACCAATGATAATAAACTCTAAATATAAACTAAGATAAACATAAAACCGGAAACAAATTAGATGCGCAAAGCAAACCCGAAGTCTACAGTTGCTCCTAAAGTCCACCAGCTTCAATTTTGGGATGATTTGTTGTCTGTTCAGGTATTCCAGAGATGCAGGGTACATCATGTTGATTGTGGAGATTTAATCCGCTGCTCCTGAGGCTGCTGGGAGAGATTTCCCTTTCTCTTCTTTGTTCGAACAGCTCCCGGGGTTCAGCTTTGGATTTGGCCCTGCCTCTGCTTGTAGGTCGCCTGAGGGCATCTGTTCCCTTTTGGGAAGTCTGAGGTCTTCTGCCAGCCTTCAGTAGGTGTTATGTAGGAGTTGTTCCACATGTAGATGTATTTCTGATGTATTTGTGGGGAGGAAGATGATCTCCACTTCTTACTCCTCTGCCATCTTGAAGGTCTCCCTGCAGTTGATATTCTAAGATTCTTTTAATCTGTAGGCTCTCCCTTCATCTCTCTCTTTTTACCCTAGAGATTACAGTATGTATTCTTGATTTTTCAAAGTCTAAGATTAATTGGTACCATTACTCTCTTTCTAGGTAATACAAAGACTGATGTGTTTCTATACCATTTTGGTTTTAGGACGCTTTAATTTCATTTACTCATTCTTTTATGTCATTGAGATTGTGTATTTTTATTTTATATATATTTAAAATCAAGCAGGCCTTATTAATTTTTTTATACAGTGAGCATTATTTAATTTATAGGTAAACTAAATGATGTTGACTATAATAAAATAGTGTCTGCTTAATTTTAAATATACTAGTTTTGTTGTTTTTCACTTGCTTCTGCATTTTTAAGCTTCCATCAGGAATTCTTTTCTTTCTTCCTGAAGAACACCCTTTGGCATTTCCTTTCTGCAAGTTAGATTGTGGCATGTCGTCTTAATTTTCGTTTGAAAATTTCATTCTCATACTTTAAGAATATTTTCATTTGATATATGAGTTTTTGGTTGACAGTTGTTTTCTTTCAACATTTCAAGAATATTGTTCTAGTATTTTTTTAGCTTCCATAATTTCTGATGAGAAATCAATAGTGGATATAATTTTAGCCACTTTGATGGTAATCTGTCAATTTCCTCTGGCAACTCTTAAGATATTCTTTATTTTCTTTTCTTTTTTCTTTTGGTTTTCAGCAATATTACCATGATGCCAGATGCATCATTCTTATCTCATAATCCTTAAATATAATAAGCAGAGTTACTGTAAGATCTGTGCTTGTAATCCAATATCTAGGTTCCCTATGGTTCTTTTTGTACTGTTTGCTATTTCTGTTTTTCGTTCATGTCATCTTACTTCCTCTCTGCCTTGTTATTTTTTATTATGTGAGAAACATTCCAAAATTATTTTTTATTTTTAGTATGTACCAGTCATTATATTGCAAAATTATTTGCAGAAATACTTTGAGGCCTAGGATAATGTTTTCCTACAGAGAGTATTTATGTTTTCTTTTCTTTTTTTTTTTTCTTTTTTTTGTATTTATGTTTTCTTCTGCTAGGTGCCTGGAGACCATAACAGTCCAGAAGCACCTGAGTTATTTGCAATTCAGCCCATGTGAGGCCCTGTTTTACTTCTGCACACTAGTGCTTTTAGGTGCAGCCTTTGGGCTTTCAACCCAGAGTAATGGGAGCAGGAGTAGGCAGTTTCATCAGGATTCAACGTTCCACATCTCTCTTCTAGCCCCTTAATACTATCAAAGAGTTACTACTCTGTACTTCAGCCTTTCTGGTTCCCTTCTGAAATCAGAAAATCCCTTGCATGGAAAAAGTAGTTTCAGTCATTGCACTCACCTCCCTGGGCATCCAGCTCCTTTGTATTAGGTAACTCAGTTGTTAGTCCTCATTTGCATTCAGGAAGATTAAACAATTTTTTTCCCATCTTTACTACTTTTCCTCAGAGGAAGAGGTGATCAGAATTAACTAGTCTGCCACTACCAAATATTTCCTCTGTTTTTATTTCTTTTTTCTCTTTTTTGGAATGTTGTCATATCTACTTCCTCTGTCTCCTATTGTTTCTCACATATGCTTCAATTCTGTAACTTGCTGCTTTCCTTTTATTTATTTTTATTTTTAAATTAATTAATTTTTGACTGCATTGAGTGTTCATTGCTGTGCATGGGCTTTCTCTAGTTGTGGTGAGTGGGGGCTGCTCTTCGTTGTGGTACGCAGGCTTCTCATTGTCGTGGCTTCTCTTGTGGAGCAAGGGCTCTAGGCGTGCAGGCTTCAGTAGTTGTGGCGCACGGGCTTAGTTGCTCCACAGCACGTGAGATCTTCCCAGACCAGGGCTTGAACCCGTGCCCCTTGTATTGGCAGACAGATTCTTAACCACTGTGCCACCAGGGAAGCCCTCTCTGCTTTCTTTTAGAAGAGTTTATCAGTCTGCATTTCTACTCATTAATATGTTCTTTGTTTAGAGTCATTCTACTGTTTGTCTCATCCGTTATTGTTAATTTTTAGCTGTTGTATTTTTCAAACCTAGAATATCTGATTCATTCTTTTTCATGATTTATGGTTCTTATTTCATATTGCTAATCTCTCTTTTAGTTTGACTTTTATTATTTCTATTTTTTAATTGAAATATAATTGACATATAACATTATATTAGCTTCAGGTGTTCAACATAATGATTCAATATTTGTATATATTGTAAAATGATCATCACAATAAGTCTAGTTAACGTGTATCACCATACATAGTTGTAAAAAGTTTTTTTTCTTGAGATGAAAACTTTTAAGATCTCTCTTAGCAACTTTCAGATATACAATACAGTATTTTAAGCTATGGTTACCATGGTGTACATGACATCCCCATGACTTACTTATTTTATAACTGGAATTTTATATGTTTTGACCCCCTTAATCCATTTTGCCCACCCTCCACCCCCTGCTTCTGGCAACCGCCAATCTGTTCTCTATATCTCTGAACAGGGGATTTTTTTTTTTTTATTAAAAAAATTTTTTTTTAGTTTACACATAAAAGCGAGATCATATGGTATTTGTCTTTTCCCTTCTGACATTTCACTTAGCATACTGCCCTCGAAGTCCATCCATGTTGTTGCAAATGCAAGATTTCCTTCTTTTTTATGACTAATATTTCCTTGTATGTATGTATGTGTATGTGTATACGTATACATATACATACACATAGATACACACCATGTTTTCTTTATCTAGTCATACACTGATTGACACTTAGATTGCTTCCATGTCCTGGCTGTTGTAAGTAATGGTGCAGTGAACGTGAGGGTGTATGTATCTTTTTGAGTTAGTGTTTTCATTTTCTTCATATAAATGCCCAGAAATGGAATTTCTGGATCATTTGGTAGTTCTATTTCTAAATTTTTGAGGAATTTTTATACTGTTTTCCATAGTGCCTGCACTAGTTTACATTCCCACCAGCCGTGCACAAGGGTTCCCTTTTCTCCACATCCTCACCAGCACATGTTATTTATTGTTTTTGATAATAGCCATTCTTAGATGCGTGAGGTGAAATCCCACTGTGGTTTTGATTTGCATTTCCCTGAAAATGTCTGTTTTCATATGTCTCTTTGATATATTTATGTTTATTTTTAAGTTCCTGGTCCATTTGTTCTAATACTTATGCTTTTGAAACTGGTATAAGTTGTCCTGTTCGTTGATTTTTTTTTAAGGTAGTTGTACCCCCTGGGTCCGAGGAGTGGTCTTGGGTTGGATATTTGCAGTGGATGTGGGCAAAACGTGGACACGTGGGCTGGAGTGTCCACATGCATATATGGTTCTTTGAAGTATGGGGTGTGTTGGAGGTGGCAGGAAAAGGGGGCCAGACTCTCCCCATGTGGGGGCATGAAGTGTCTCAGAATCCTAGATTTGAATTTGACTTTCCAGGCCATTTTGAAGGTGTATTAGTCATTGTACAGAGATAGAACATATTTTAATTAATCTATTAGCTTGATTGATAACTTTAATATTTAGACATACGTATATGGGCCTCTTTTTGTAATCATGGTGCTGTAGGGGCAGGCCTGGTACCAGCTATTGATTAGGCCATGTGATTTCTGACAAAAGGTTTAGTTTCTACAAGACTTATCTCATTTTGAGTTGCTGGTGTAAACTTTTATATTTTAATCCTGATAGGGCATTCTTTTTGGATAATTATTGTATTCTGCATTTTCCACTCCCTGTGTAAGAAAGAAAAATGTTCTCTAATGACTTCCTGAGAAATTCCTTTTACACTTTATCTGACTATTGAACCTTATTTTCCCTCTTATTTTTTTCATCAGGATTTGTTTTGTAGAAGAGTCTGTGGCCTTCACCAAACATGTTGGTTCTGAGGTATAATGAAACTCCACCTTTAATGGAACAAACCTATTTAAAAAATCATGTATCTAATGAAACTAGGCTTGGATAAAATCTTCAAAACATATCAATATTGAATGTACCAATGAAAGGCTCAGGGTTATTGTTTACCATCTAAAATAATAGTAGAACACACTCTCTCAAATTTGAACACTCTAAAGATTCCTTTAGGGTAAAGACTTTTATATGTCTAATTTATGGTGATTTTATATGAAAAAAGTTCCTGTGTAGTTTGGAACTATGGCTGAGAACTATTTTAAAATCTTGTTTTAGCAGTTTAATTTGGATATGTTGAAAGTTTCCATAGTTCCCTTTTAATACTGGATGCAAAAAATAAAGCAATATAAAAGAAAAAAAAAAGCAAAACCAAACTAGTTCACTTTAAATAAAAGGAAATGTATTCCTTAAATTCCAAATGTGCCCAGCTAGCATATTATGGAATGGACATTGCTGAAAAAGGATAATATTGGGTTACAGTCTTCCTCATTAGTGATTTTTAAACAAAACTATAATTTCCTGGGAAACACAGACATTTCATTTATTTATATACAGTATTTACTAATATCCCTGCTTGTTCTTTGATGGATTCAAGATGACAGGAAAAAACCGAATAAAAATAGGAGAGAAAAAAAAATAGGAGAGAACTAGTGCTGAATGGGAAGGTTTTGATGCCCTCGATAGTAACACATTTAACTCTTAGAAAGATCTGATCATAGCTTTTTAAGGAAATTTCCAGGGGATGGTGGAGAACGAGCTAGGGGTCTTGAATGTTTTAAAAATGTGAAATCCTAAGGGGAAACCTATTGCACAATGGAGACCAACAGCCACTTTGGTGGAAGAGGAGGAGTGGAGCCCGTGTGCCCTCACGACATCCCCTACCCTTCAGGATGCCGCTGTCGTGTGGATTGTGTGATGTGACATCACCAAAACCAGTTCACCGAGCCCCAGTCTAAGTGCTTGGTGGCAGAATTACTTCTCAGTTCACTTATTACTTTTCCCATCACTTACTTACTCTTTAAATTTTGTAGCTTTTCTTCTCTCCCAAGAGAATTCATGCATTTGTGCCAATTTTCAAAAAGGACTCTGTTTGATTTCAGGATATGCAGACCTGCAAAAGGTTTGACCATTAGGTAATATTTCAGATTTAAAAAAATTTTTTGGATTGCTATTTTGGTCTTATTTTATTATTTCCTTTTTATAATTTTTTTTTTAAAGAAAGGGCAAAAGGAATACTTTTTTTGAGTGTTGCTTTTTCTTTGTCTTTGTTTTTCTCTGAAAAGGAGAGAGGAAGTAACAGAGAGACTTCTCCAGTCCATTCAGTACTCACCTCCAAAGTAATCTGATTAAGACACTATTTTCATCATGCAACTTCCCTCCTCGGAAACCCTCAAAGATTCCCTGTGGTTTTTTTTTTTTTTTGCGGTACACGGGCCTCTCACTGTTGTGGCTTCTCCCGTTGCGGAGCACAGGCTCCGGACGCGCAGACACAGTGGCCATGGCTCACGGGCCCAGCCGCTCCACGGCATGTGGGATCTTCCCGGACCGGGGCACGAACCCGTGTCCCCTGTATCGGCAGGCGAACTCTCAACCTCTGCGCCACCAGGGAAGCCCCTCCCTGTGGTTTTTGAATGAAGTTTGTACGCCTCAGTTTCTATCAGTCCTTAATTCCCTGCTCACACCAAACTCTAATTAAGCTGCTTGAGGCACTTTTCAGGTTTTCCAATATGACATGTTCATTTCTTCTCTCCATGTATTTTGGTTGGTGTCCTGCCCCACCTCCCCTGGTTTTTACCTACCCTGTAGCCTTCCTTATAATCACCAACCCCATTTTCATCCCTATGATGACCTGTAGTACTTATCTGTATCATTATTTTGACTTTCGAATGTATGATGCTCTCAACTGCTTTGTAATTATACAAATAAGATTGAAAGTCTTTGAGAGCAGAGATTCTACCTTATATTTCTTTGATTCCTCGATAAATGTAATGCTGGATTCGTTTTGTTTAATTTTTATTGGAGTATAGTTGCTTTACAATGTTGTGTTATTTTCTGCTGTACAGCAAAGTGTATAATGCTGGATTCTTAATAAGTATTTGTAAGATTGAAATGAAAATTAGCAGGCATTCTGATTGTGGTAAATTTGAATAATATTCTGTGTTGATTTTACTTGGTTAAACTGTTTGACATTTGTCAAATGGATTCTTGATTTGCCGTTAATTATTGCATAATCTATTCACTGTGAAGTTTTGTAAATTAAGATTAATTGGAAAAATATGAGTTTTCGAAAACCAAGGAGAAATGCTCTCATTACTTTTAGCTACATGCGATAATTGGACTGGTAATACTGTTTCTGAAGTAGAAGTCTATTTTTCACGTGAGAAGTACTCATTTATGGTTGACAGCATTTACAGTTGTTTGCCAAAAGTGTAGAAACAGCTGTTTTCTTAAGTAAACAGTGCTCCCTACAGTCCTGTTTTCAAAAATATTCATTTGAATAGCAAGCTCTTATTAGATAGTGCAAAGCTATAAACACCGTCCAGTTTGGGTTAGTTTATTTTTTAAAATTTTTTATTGAAATATAATTGATTTACAGTGTTGTGCCAGTTTCAGGTGTACAGCATATATATTCATATATATGCATTCTTTTTTTAGATTCTTTTCCATGATAGGTTATTACAGGGTATTGAGTATAGTTCCCTGTGGTATACAGTAGGTCCTTGTTGGTCATCTATTTTATATCCAGTAGTTTAAATATATATATATATATATATATATATTTTTTTTTGGCCACACTGTGCGACATGTGGGATCTTAGTTCCCCGACCAGGCATCTACCCCCATCCCCTGCATTGGAAGCACGGGGTCTTAACCACTGGACGACCAAGGAAGTCCCTGGGTTAGTTTAAATGTCAAAAAATTTGAGACTTTACTAAACTGAAATGAGCAAATTCCCATCCAGATGGCACAAGTGAGGAGTGCAGAGACTTCTGAAGGCACCTGCATGTCAAAACTCAACAGTGTTTATTCAGGGTGACTCACTGTTTGCTTAGCTTGGCGCAGACCTAATCATGGTGTTTTCTCAGTGTTGGGTGATAAGAACTCTCTTTAGAAGTCATGGGCATGGTTTATTGTCAGACTCTAAAATGATGGATCTATGGAGGTGAATCATGCAGAGAAGTCTGAGACAGAATCATCATGTTCCTTATTGAGGGAGGGTGCTCCCCAGAAGGATTCTGTGTGGGTGGGGTTAAAATAATAAGTTTCCTCTCTGCTGTCACCTTCAACACATATTACCTGTTTATCCTTTCATTTTAGCATCTTTCTGTAGGGGTTAATATTCATTGTTAATTGTGTTATACCTTAAATACCTTTAAAAAAAAGTTATACCCAACTTTCCAGCTAGGTCAGATTTTAAGTGACTCACATTTTTTATGATGAAACCAGGTTAAAGATCTTTCCAGATCTTGTTTGAAGAGAACTGATTCCGGTATGAACTTGGACTTGACTTTGGAAGTACTGAAAACATGGATGTTGGTGAGGTTATATGTGCGATGGCCAGGGGCAGCTGACTATTCAGTTTTAAATGTAACTTGACCAGGGTATGTGGATTAAATTCAGATGTATGGTGGGCAGGATCAAGAATGAGTTTTTCCAAGAAGTAATCAGTCAGATAAAGGACGGAATCATAGGGGATTAGGCTGCTAAGTGACTGCAGCTTCTCCCTACTGCCTCTAATTGCAGAGGAAGAATGCAGAGCTCCAACCAAACATTACAGAAGTAAAAGTGCCACTTTGGCTTTGCTGTGTTTGGGGGCAGTTATAGGAAGTTGTAGTTAGGCTTAAAGTAGACTGAGGGATTTCAATGCGAAGAAAAGCATTCAGAGCAAAGGAGTAAATGCTGAAGTTTGACCTACAAAGCAAATAGTTGCAGGGAGGGAGCTAACTTTTTTTCTTTTTGAAGAAAAATAAAAATAACATGATTTGAGGAAGAATTGTGAGGCTACCCATTCACTAATTTTATTGGATGATTGTGTCTTCATGCTGTTATACTTAGATTTTTATATAAATATCTTTAATAAATATTTATGAGTATCTTTAAATATATCATTTATTGTTTATATTAATATTTCCTTTCGAAGGGTGAATAAACCTTTTGGTAGATGAAACTGTGAACCTAAAGTTGTAAATGATGGTAAGCATTATAAGTGGGAAAGATGAGTTCATAATTAAGAGTGGGCTCAGGCCCATTCCCCCATTCTCAGGATGCACAGTTACATATGTATAAACAGGTTCTTAAACAAAAAGGTTCACTAAGCATCATTTCCAAATCTCTCCTGCCTGCAGATTCATCCCCCTCACATTTACTATGACCCTTAATCTCAGATACCTCTCCTTTCCCCCATACTTAAAGCACCCGCAACCTGACATATATTCCCTCTATCCTACTGGGTTACGTATTGACACTCAGATGCATATCCCCTCACCCTCAGTGAAGCATGCAATGCTAAGTGCAGATACATTTGCAGACTCAGAAGAGCATGCAGGCAGAGAGGAGAAAAGATCCACCGTTGGCTAGGTGGGAGATTGTGAGTGGAGATTGCTGTGTGGCTGCTGTGAATAGGAAAGTGGTTGGAAAATAGATAACGAGAGATGACGAGTTAAGGGGCCACGTGTTACTGATAATAATTAGTTGAGGAGTTAATGCACTATTCTGTTAATGCATCTACAGACTGCTTGACCTGAGACCAGCTGTTGAGACCAGTAATAATCCTAATGAGTAGAGGAGGGCACAGGTGTGTAGTGCTGAGCCAGGTCAGTTGAGAAATACAGCTGCTATTCTGTATTTAAATGTAAGACTTTCTGAATCCAGGACTATTATTTGCAACAGAGTTGAGTTAAAGAATATTTGAATAAGGGATGCAAAGTGTTGAGAATATTAGTGTTTCTAAAGCATTTTGAAGATTTGGAAAAAGTGCTGTTTAAATGCTATTATAATAATTTTTAGAAGTAAAGATGTCATAGACCCATTAAGACCTGTTTTATGGCATTTACTGATGAGCACTTTCTTCAGTTACAGAGTTGATTTTCACCTGGATCTCTTGCCAGTATGCTGGGCTCTGCCACACTCTCCTGTCTGCATAGATGACATTAGTTTCTTTTTTTGCAGCAAGGGATAGATATTATTTTGTCTCTATGAAGGAAGAACATGAGATTTGGAGCCAGAAGGAGTTATACAAACACAGTATGATCAATTGTCTTTCATCTTTGGTCATGTCCTTTGATTTATTGTTGCCTGTGAAATACAAGCCAAAGTCTTAGAATTGCATTCGAAGATCTGTGTTGGTAGTTCTTAGCTTTGGATGCATATTAAAATAACATGAGGAACTTTTTAAAAGTACCAAGAACAGGGTGAGGTTTAGGCATCTGAATAGTATCTTCTATTCTCATACCTTTTTGAGATTTGGATCTAGAACTCTAAGGAAATACAAAGAATCATCTTGTTGATTTTTACAAAAATATCCTATTGTGAATTTGGGATTGCATTGAATCATAACAGGATTCTGATCAGTTTAGGGAGAATTGACATTTTAACAATATTGTCTTTCATTTCATGAACATGGTGTATCTATTTACATTTTCTTTGATTTCTTTCATCAGTATTTTGTAGTTTTCAGCATACACATCTTGAACATAAGTTTAAAAAAAATTTATCTGTTTTTCATATTTTTGGTGGTATTGTATTTCCAATTTTCTTTTGCTAATTTATAGAAATTTGAATTTTTTTATGTTGACCTTGTATTCTGCAGCCTTGCTAAAAAGTCCCTTATTGTAGTGTTTTGGTAGGTTCTATGTATTTCTTTTGTAGGTTCTTTGGGATTTTCTATACAGAAGGTCATATTGTCTGGAGTAGATAGTTTTATTTTTAAACTTTCAGTCTGTATGCATTTATATTTTTTTCTTACGTTGTTGCACCAGCTGTGTTCTCCAGTGTGGTATTGCATTCTAGTAGTGAAAGCAGTCATCCTTGGCTTGTTCTTGATCTCAGTGGAAAAGTACTTAGTCTTTCATCATTAAGTATGATGTTATTAGCTGTTACTTTTTTTTTGAAGGTGCCCATTATCAGACTGAGGAAATTCTTTTCCTGGTTTTCCAAGAGTATTTATCGGAATGGATGTTGAGTATCATTGTCATCTGCATCTATTTGGATGATCGTGTAGCTTTTCTCTTTGTACTGATTGATTTTCAAATGTCAAACTAGTGTTACATCACTGGGATAAAGCCCCCTGGGTTGTGATTTTTTTTTAAGTCATTTTTATATATTGCTGCATTCGATTTGCTCACATTTTGTTGAAGGTTTTGTGTATGGGTTCATGAGGGATACCGACTTCTTATTTTCTTTTGTTGTAATGTATGTATGCGTTTTTGTTATCAGGATAATGCTGGCCCTCATAAAAGAATTGGGAAGTGTTCCCTCCTTTTTTATTCCCTGGAAGAGAGTAGAACTGCAATTATTTCTTTAAATGTTTAGAATTTGCCAGTACAGCTCTCTGAATGAGGAGCTTTCTCTTTTGGAAGGGTTAAAAATACAGATTCAACTTCTGTAATGGATATGGGCCTATTCAGATTACCTGTTTCTTCTTTTTTTAAAAATTCATTTATTTTTGGCTGCGTTGGGTCTTCGTTGCTGCACGTGGGCTTTTCTCTAGTTGCAGCGCGTGGGGGCTACTCTTCGTTGCGGTGCACGGGCTCCTCATTTTCATGGCTTCTCTTGTTGTGGAGCACGGGCTCTAGGCACGTGGGCTTCAGTAGTTGTGGCACATGGGCTCAGTAGTTATGGCTCATGGGCTCTAGAGCACAGGCTCAGTAGTTGTGGCACACGGGCTTAGCTGCTCTGTGGCATGTGGGATCTTCCTGGACCAGGGCTTGAACCCGTGTCCCCCGCATTGGCAGGCAGATTCTTTTTTTTTTTTTCGGTACGCGGGCCTCTCACTGCTGTGGCCTCTCCCGTTGCGGAGCACAGGCTCCGGACGTGCAGGCTCAGTGGCCATGGCTCACGGGCCTAGCCGCTCCGCGGCATGTGGGATCTTCCCGGACTGGGGCACAAACCCGTTTCCCCTGCATCGGCAGGTGGACTCTCAACCACTGCGCCACCAGGGAAGCCCTGCAGGCAGATTCTTAACCACTGCGCAACCAGGGAAGCCCTACCTATTTCTTATTGAGTGAGCTTTAATAGTTTCTATTTTTGAAGGAGTAGTTTGTGTCTCCAGTTCATCTAAGTTGTTGAATTTATGGACATAAAGTTTTTGTAATATTTCCTTATTATTTCTGTAATGTTTAGAAAACCTGTGGTGATATCCCTTCTTTCATTTTTGATATTGGTAATTTGTGTCTTCTCTTTTCTTAGTCAGTCTGGCTAGAGATTTATCGATGTTATTGGTTTATTCAAAGAACCAGCTTTTGGTTTCATTAATATTCTGTATTGATTTCCTGTTTTCAATTTCATTGATTTCTGTTCTTACTCATACGATTTTTTGCCTTTTGCTTGTTTTGGGTTTAATTTGCTGTTCTTTTTCTTGAGTCTTCAGATGGAAGCTTAGGTTATTGGCTTAAGAACCTTCTCTTCTAGTATAAACATTTAATATTTGTAAAGTGAAAAGTGCCCACTCTTTCATTGCTTTCCTTTGGCTGCCTGCTTTTGACCCTGGATGCAACTAATGTTATTTTGTCAGTATCCTTTCAGACAGCTTATGCATATACAAATATATGAAAATATATTTTTACTCTCTCCTTTTTAACATAATTGCTAGATTGCATTCTAGCAATTATTTTGTTCCATGCCTTGCTTTTTTTTTTTTTAAGTGATCTATCTTGGATATAATTCTCTATCTTTCGTATGTTTTTTTATCATTCTTTTCTATGATAGCCTAATAGCCAGTCTTCTATTAATAGACATCTAAAGCTGGGGCCAGGGCCTTGGGGTTTTTAATGTTTTTATTCTTTTTATATATTTTATTATGGAAATTTTCATTATGGAAAATTTTATGCATTGCAGTTTATATATCTTAAATGTTTTTTAGCTTGTATTTTTCCCTTTCATTATTCTCTCCTTTAAACCATTACCTTTGTCTAGTAATGGTAACCCTCACTTTCCCAGGATTCTTTTTTTGTTTATAAATTTTAGTATTTATTTTTGGCTGTGTTGGGTCTTTGTTGCTGTGCACAGGCTTTCTCTAGTTGCTGTGAGCGGGGGCTACTCTTCGTTGCGGTGCGCGGGCTTCTCGTTGCAGTGGCTTCACTTGTTGCAGAGCACGGGCTCTAGGTGCACGGGCTTCAGTAGTTGTGGCATGCCGGCTCTAGAGCGCAGCCTCAGTAGTTGCGGTGCACGCGCTTAGTTGCTCCGCGGCATGTGGGATCTTCCCAGACCAGGGCTGGAACCCGTGTCCCCTGCGTTGGCAGGTGGATTCTTAACCACTGTGCCACCAGGGAAGTCCCTCAGGATTCATTAAAAAAATTTTTTTTTTTTAAATTTCTTTTTGTGGCTGCGTTGGGTCTTAGTTGTGGCATGCGAGGTCTTCATTGAGGCATGCGGGATCTTTTGTTGTGGCGTGGGCTCTTTGTAGTGGCGCACTGGATTCTCTCTAGGCGTGGCATGGGGGTTTTCTCTCTCTAGTTGTGGCGCGCAGGGTCCAGAGCACGTGAGCTCTGTAGTTTGCGGCACGCAGGCTCTCTAGTTGAGGTGCGCAGTCTCAGTAGTTGTGATGCGTGGGCTTAGTTGCCCCGTGGCATGTAGGATCTTAGTTCCCTGACCAGGGATCGCACGCACGTCCCCTGCATTGGAAGGCGGATTCTCTATCACTGGACCACAAGGGAAGTCCCGGGATTCATTTTTTAAAACAGTTTTTATTCAGAAATAGAAAACACTTACGGAAGAATACCTAAAACAAAGTACAGTTTAATGAATTGCTATAAAACAAATATCCATATAAATACTCCAGAGGCCAAGAAATAGAATGTTGTCAGCACCCCAGAAGCCCCTTGTGTTCTCCTTTCTGTGTTACAACTCCTCTCTCTTCCCCCAGAGGTAATCAGTATCCTGATTTCTGTGGAGATCTCTTTTAAGATTAGTTTTTACTTTCCCCTGTGGAATTTCCTGGGTATTCTTAAGTCATGAAATCTGTGTCTGCAAAAAATGTTTCGAGCAAGTTTACCTTAAAAAATGTCGTTAGCTGTGAGCAAGGCTTGACTTTCCTGCTGGTGAGCACTTGCTCCTCATCCTTGCTCTGCTGGTCATCAGGCTTGCTTACTCTCGCTGTGAGCTTCAGGAATACTTACTTTTGTCACTTCATCTTTCTGGGCCACTTTACTTCAGGATAGAAGCTGCATCCATCAGAATTCTTAGTTGTAAGCAGTAGGAACCATCCCTAGCTAATTCATTAAAAGGATATGGGTGACCAGTCGGCTTTCTAAGAAGGTTGGGAAAGTAGGCTTGATGACCACACTGCCAAGAACAAAGCTCAAAATCATACCACAAAACTGGTCTCAGGAAGTCCCTCTGCAGCTAAGCTGGGCATAGATACTGCTGCTTGTGCTCCAAAAGCCACTGATGCTGGGCTCTGGTTGCTGCCATGAGAATCTCTGTCCCAGCTCTCAGGACACTGGATGTACTGCTCCTACTGCTGACATCCTCGCCAGGTGGATTCTTTGGAGTTCTTACTTCTACAAGTTAATTGTTTTCTATTTGAGGTCTAGAGCGGTGCATCTTCTTGGCGGAGCTTGTATTATGTGCCCCTGTCTTAGTTTCAAAGAAAGATGGGAAAGTTTTTTTTTCTTCCTTCTTCATACTTTGGTAGTGGGACATATACTTGTCATATAAGGTAGGGTGTGCTTAAATGTAGACTCAGCATTTGGATGGTTGGCGACCAAAAAGAAATGTCCATTGTAAAAGGTCTGTATCAAGTCTTGGAAATCCATCACTTTTAACACAGTTGTTGCTCTTTATAGACACTCACGTTGCTCATATAATGCAATGAGTATTTGACATAGGACTATTTTTTATCATTTCCAGGTGATATATTGCCAGGTGCTATATAAGACATGGAACAGAATCTGTATTTCTGATGATCTATGTATATTAAAAGTCCCATTCTAATTTTAGCTAGTTTTGGGGGAATTCCTGTTTTATCTTATGAGTAAACTTAATGAGATGTAATAGTTAAAAATCAGCTGTAACAAACATTGGTGTCTCCTGGCAGTATTTTCACTGAGAATTTTCTGGCTTATTGACCATTTGCCTTTTTTCAGATGTGATCTTACTGTATACAAAAAGAAGGTTTGGAAAATAGGAGGCACTCTTAGGACCATTAGTAAATATAAATAGGATGACATTTTCTTTTCAAAACCAAGATGATATAGTTCTCATTATTGCAAAGGTATTTTACTCTAAGTCACTGTGAAACTTTGTAAGCACAAGCTTTATAAAATTAACACAAAAGCCCATTGTTAATTTACATATGTGACTTTAAAAACCGGCTAGGGAAGTTTTCATCTTCTCTGAAACCAGGACATAGTTGAATGGTTGGAGCAGTGGCCACAGGGGTTGGGGCCTTGCTGTTATTGTCCTGGCTCTGCAGGTGGTGTATAGCGTCACCTTGAGTAGTTCATTTATGGTCTACATTTCATCTTTCTAGTTCCTGAAGAAGAATTCATAATACTGTCCCTTCCCCTTCACTTTTCTCACAGTGGTGGCAGGAGATCTGACACAGATGTCTCAGATGAGACAGATGAACTTCTTAGAATAAACACATGGTAACATAAAGGTTGTTACAGTGAAAACAAGCAAAGATGAAGGTAGTATAAAATCTTCATAGCAACATGCATCCTGTTGCCTTAGTACGTAACAATAAACTGTTGTTATAATATCCTGATGGAAGAACACACTTTTGAATTATTATTCAAACCAGGTGGTGCCTCAGATTTGAATACTTAAACACCTCAGCTGTGGATTTAATGGGCTAAGTTGGTAGGATGTTTTTTAGGTTCATTCATTTGGCCTTTGCCTACAAAGCCAACAGAAGTTGCTTTATAGGGTGTTTCTAAACTCATTGCCAAATAAACCAGGTTAGTTTTAACACTGTTCACATAGCATATGTGAAGCCTTAATTCTGTAAAGGAAAAAAAGAATCCAAGGTTTCTAAATGTGGTAATATTGTAACAGAAGGGCAGGAATCAATATACTGGTGATACATTTGATTGCTTTTGTGGTTCCAGATAGCAATTATTTCTAATATAATTTATTTTGCAGTGAGGGCCGAGGCAAGTTGACGGTATTTTCAGTTAAAGCTATGTTAGCAACCATGTGTGGTGGAAAAATGCTGGACAAATTGAGATGTAAGTATTTTTATATTATTTGAAAGATTTTATTTTCAAATTAAGACTTTTAAACACTTTTAAATGAATGTTTTCAGAATTTTGGATGATGGTCTGTTGAACTTTTTTGGTTTTTTTACTACCATACCACTCATTTTACAGCAACTGGCTCAGAGTATGTAAGTTATGCCACCTACTGTTCAGATGGAAAAGTTGGTTGAATTCATTTTTTAATTTTTTTTTTTTTTTTTTTAGGTTAAAACAAGAAAACTCTGAAAAGATTCAGAATAGTAATGTGGACATTAAAAAAATTCTTTAAAAATGTTTTCTATATTGTTAAAAATTATGCTTGAAGGTGATTTGTTGATCACTTTTAATTAGAAAATAAATTTCATCACTTTTACCGGGTTTGGTCAAGTTTAGCTCTTAATCACTCGATGCTTTATCAGGTGGTATTTCTTATGATTAAACTGTTTTTTAGTACCTTAGATTCAAGTGTAGTTATTTAGAAATTGATAACCTATTTATTCACTTATCTTTCCTTAATTTTTTTCTTACTGTTTACCATTTTGGCATTTTACTGTTCACTAGATACTATTAGAAGGTGGTTAGATGAAGTTGAAGGAGATAAAATTCACAATTACTTAATTTTTCTGCTTATCATTTTCATTTATTCACTCATTAGATAGTCCTTCACTGCCTAAGATATGCCAAGCATTGTGCTAGGTGCTGTACATATATTTTCTCACTGAATCCTTAAAATTTCTTTGAGCAGCAGGTGGTATTTTCTCTGTTTTATAGATGAGTTAACTGAGGGGGTGAAGCTGGGATTTCAACTCAGGCTGTAGCTTCAGAGCCCTTTCTAAGCTACTCTTTTGTACTCCACTATGCTCATCCTGTAGTGGGAGACCCACATTCAAAGTGCCCTAATACAAGTATCCATGGAGTAAGAAACTCTAGCAGGTTTCACAGAGGTGAGATTGAAGCTGTGGGTTTTCATGAAGTGCTGAGAAAACCTGTGGATTGATTTGTTTAAGAAACTGGGTCATCTGTCTTGTGGCATTTCTCATGGACTAGATTTTGATGATTGCATCCCCGTGGTGTTCCTCTGTGCCCTACATTTTTTGTTTTAATTGAAAGATACAGAGCCTTCAACAGATTCAAGTACAGGCTTTTGGGCAAGATTACTTCATGGGTGCATGTTTGTTTTCTGTGCTTTTTCTTACATGTTACCATGACATTAAAAGTTAGAAAGCTAGAAGGCTCACTAGATATAGATTTAGATGTCTAAAGAAAGGTCTTAGTATATTTGGTCAATGTTATCTGGTTATCTCATTTCAAAATCAGCTGCATTGTAAAACAAAGTTTTGGCAGAAAAAAAAGTATAGTTTTATTTAAATACTCTTCTGAGTTTTTTTCACATGGTATCTCAAAATATTACTCTTTTGGGCTGAAATTTCTTAACATTTTCTTAATTCTGACATGGTGTTTTTCTGAGGATGATAATATAATACAGATAAAATTATATCTCATTCACAGAGAAAAAGAAAGTTGGGATTTTGTCTGTTTTTTAACGATGATGATACCAGATAAAGAAATACACATTGCCATTTTTATTAGGACTGGAGAAACTGGTTGAAAATAGAAAATTGATTATATAACTGCACATTCTAGATGATTCTGGACTCTTTAAGTTTCTATGATTAAATTTGCTACATTTACATAGAGCTGGTACCTGGCCCATAGTAAGTGCTAAAATTTTGCCAAATATAAATTGTTGATTGAGAACTAAAATTACTGCAGCTCTCTGTTGTAACTATTAGTGAAAAGGTGCAAATCCTAGTTCTGTGTGAAGTATTGAAGGGATCCAGGTGATAGCAGGTGGGTTTTTTGTTTGTTTATTTATGTGGCTTTTGAATTTCTTAGAGGAGCACAAGTGACCAATATTCAAGTGGCACAAAAGTACACATACCTAGGCAAATGTGACACGTCAGTGTGCTCTCAACACCGTATCGTTACACATTGTGTACGGAAATACAAGCCACACTAGGTCACTTAATAGCATGTTTACATGATTCAGATAGATTTAAAATCTGGTTTCTTTATCTTCTTCACGTTCAAAATTAAGGTTTCTTTACCATCTGTTGCTCTGTTTCATTATTTTTCAAAATTAATTTTTTTTTTGGCTGCGTCAGGTCTTCGTTGCTGCGCGTGGGCTTTCTCTAGTTGCAGTGAGTGAGGGCTACTCTTTGTTGCAGTTTGCGGGTTTCTCACTGCGGTGGCTTCTCTTGTTGCAGAGCATGGGCTCTAGGCACGGGCTTCAGTAGTTGTGACACGTGGGCTCAGTAGTTGTGGCTCTTGGGCTCTAGAGCGCAGGCTCAGTAGTTGTGGCTCACGGGCTTAGCTGTTCCGTGACATGTGGGGTCTTCCCAGACCAGGGATCAAACCAGTGTCCCCTGCATTGGCAGGTGGATTCTTAACCACTGTGCCACCAGGGAAGTCCCCCCGTTTCATTATTTTTATTGTACTGTAATTATCTTGACTAGAGAGTGAGATGTTTAACCTAAGTAACACTTTCAGGCATTGAAGCCTATCTCCACTTTTTTGTTTTAATCATCTAGGGTGGAAACTGCTTTAAGTGTGGTCTGTGCCTTCTGTTTTAAACAGAGCTCACTGATCACAATTTAAATATTTTTCACCTCTTAGGGGTGTCATTCTCTGATGCATTTAGGGCTAATTGCGAGGCTCTGGGTTGTTTGCCCCTTCTCATGTTTTCAGACTGCTGTGTTTTTTCAGCTTTTGAACTTTCTGTCATTGGTGGTGGTGGTGATGGTGTATGTGTGTGTATGTGTGTGTACGTGTCCTTTATCTCTGGTAAATGTGATGGTATTATCAGTGTACCCGTCTCAAGCAGTCTCCTTTTGCTTCTGATATACTTTTCATATGCTACTGACAGAGAAAACATAACCAGCCTTCTTAACATTCTATTCTGTTAGAGTATGGACGAAGTGATTACTCGTATTGAGAGAAGCACTCACTTTAGTAGTTTTGGCTATTGTGAGAATCCTTCTTCCCTTGCTTTCTAGTCACAGCTATGTCCTACTTAGTTGAGGTGGCTGAATAATAGTGTAGAAGAAGGTAGCTATAACACTGTATTGTAACATAAAATGATATTTGACCATTTATTCACTTTTTTCTTCCTACTTGTTCCCTTGTCTTTGTTCTTAGTTTCTGCAGCCTCCTCCCACTGACTCTACTTCTGTTACCTCTGTTAATGTTCCCATTAAGTTAGATTTTTCTAATTTATGGAATATGCCTCAGCATTTCTACTTTTATTTTTATCTTTTTGCTTTTTACCTCTTATTTTAGAATTTTTTCCTTTAATTTTTTCCCCTTTTTCCTTGATCTGTCTTTGTTTGCTTGTTTTAGTGTCAAGATGGCATTTAAAATGACTTAACCAATACTTGTGTTTTTAGTTTGAAACATTTCCTTTTTTAAGATTTTTTTGAGGTGGACCGTTTTTTTAAAAGTCTTTATTGATTTTGCTACAATATTGCCTCCGTTTTATGTCTTGTTTTTTTTGGCCGTGAGGCAGTGTGGAATCTTCGCTCCACAGCCAGGGATCGAACCTGCACCCCCTGCATTGGAAGGCAAAGTCCCAACCACTGGACTGCCAAGGAAGTCCAGAAACATTTCTTAATTAGACTTTTCAGGTCTCTCTTAAGAGAGTTTCTGTCCCCAGGTATCATTCATTTATAGATAAATGGTTAACTGTTGTGGCCATTAGGGACTGTATCCTAGATTCAAAGGCAACTTAAGTCAGGATTCTAAATACCAATGATTTATAATCAGAGTACAGACTTTGATTATCAGCATGATGAAAACTCAGTAATGTCAGAAACCCAAAAAATAACTCAGAGAAACAAAATTTACAGCCTGTAAAACCCATTATTTATTAAACCATACTAATTGTCAGCTAATTTAGCTATGTGATTTATTTACTTTGTCTAATTCTGCTATTTTCTAAGAAACTTATCTCTTATGCAAACCGCATCTGTCTTGCACTGAAAGATAGGAGCAGATGATTCATGCAATTTATTTTTAAATCCTTTAGAAAACTGGTGCCACCGTTTTGAAGGGCAGTCTAGCAGTGTGTCAGAAAGGCTATAAGAATATTTGTGCCCAGTGACTCAGCCTGCTTCTAGAGTTTATCATGAGGAATTAATCAGAGGTGTGCCCTAGGTTTTACATATATTTGTTGCAACACTTTTTATAATATATGAAGACTTAAAACAGCTTTAGTGTCCAAAAGTGAGAGCTCAGTTACACTTTGGGATACCGACGTGATTGGATATACTGCCTTTAAAAATATGCTTCAGATCAAAATGCATAAATGTAATATAGTTTTAAATAAAAATTTATTATGCACATAGGAAAAGAAAGAAATATACCAAAATGATAACACTGTTAGGTGTTTTCTCTGGGTTATAGCATAAATGGTTTTATAATTATATAATATTATAAAATGGTTTTATAATAATAATTTATATTATTGTTTCTGCGTGTTTTTGATAGACCACACTTTGTGCAGCTGGAGAAAAGATGACCTGAGGTGTTTTTTCTCAGAACAGGCAGTTCTGACATTTCAGTTGTTTGCTTCCTTGATGTTTCATTAACAGACTGTAGGGAGCCAACCTTTGAAGTTATAATTAAGCAGTTTCACCTGTTCAAAATTTAGCATCCTCTCTTAGAGTCTTCTAACCACTTGTCACTGCATATTTATCCTGACTGGTTTCTGTTAATCATCTCTTCCCTTCGTTAGCCTGAAGTGACTCTTTAATCTGAATACTTGCCCATATTTCACATTTCTCATATAACCAAAATGTTTTAGAGCTAGAAGCAAGTAAGAAATGAGTCGTACATCTGCATTTTATGAAAAAGAAAAAGATAAACAAAAACCAAGGAAGGCCTGGAGACTTGTTTAAGGTAGTTCTGACTCAATCAACACTAGAAGCCCAAGGCATGGCTGAATCCCATCCTCCAGCCTCACTCTGACTTAATGAATGATGTAGGAATATTCATGAGTTTGGGAATAAAATATGCACTTGGATTTAGTTACATACAGATATTTATAAACATGCAGATGTGTATACATTTTTTGTGGGTTAGGTTGCTCAGTTGGTAGAAAGATGACAGGAGAAGATGAGAGACATTTGCCAGGAAAACTAACATATAGAAGAAAATGGCTTTCTTTTCTATAGACTTGAGTCTTTATTGTAAACAGCCCTATCATCTTGCAAAAGTATATGGTTGGTCATGTGGGGATGAGAGGAGAGTGGATAGATGGATAGATGCAATGAGTAAAGCCAGGGTCATTATCACCAGAAAAAAATTTGAAACATATGTGAAGATGGTAGAAAAGTAACATTATTTTGCCACTACACAAAGGACAGAATATTTTTAAAAGATTGTACACGTGTGCATGTAAGGGCTTGATTGTGGGTTTTTCACAAGGGAGAAAGCCTGTATTTTTATCTGGAAACAACTAATGGGAAATTAGCATACTTTCTTTCAGAGATGTATAAATAGAAAGAGAATTATTGGGGAAATTAACCAGTGATCTGGGAAGCAGTTTATTCTCTTAATGCCAGAAGGGTTTAGGGCTTTAATTAAAGGACTAGTTTAATTTTGGGGATGTTTTTATTAAATTGTCTCTTATTTATTTCTTTGGTAAGGTATTTTTATATGTATATAGTAAATCACACTTAGATTCATTGTTATATTTCATTTACAATAAAAAATAAGCAATTATTTTCAGTGTTTTTGTTACAGATATGAGAAGCCTAATCTAAAAATAAACAAACTGTTTTAAACAAGTAACTCTAGAAGTCATGACTTCTAAGTAATTACTTAATAGTTTTGAGGTCTACCAGTTTTTCTTTTAAAACCAACCAACCAACAAACATGTTTCTGCTTGTTCTCTTACTAGTGTAATGTGGGCCTATTAAGTTATAGTTTCTTTTTTCATTGATTAAAATTTTTTTTTACTACTTTGAATCTATTTTATGACCTAGTAACTAAGTATATAACTGAAAGTAATACTTTTTTTGAGGGGGAAGTTAGTCATTTCACTATCTAATCACTCCTTTATTGCTCTGAATGAGTTAGGTGTAGATTTGGTGGTGTGCATGTATACACGTATGTTTTTGTGATTGGAAGCTATACATATGTGTATTTATCAATATATACTTGGTAGCTGAAGTCTCTGGTCTTGAATATTTCTACCATTAACTTGCTAGTTTCTCCATTATGAATACATTGAGTGGCAACAGAAAACTTGACTAACAGTGGCATAAAACCATTGGGATTTATTTTTCTCATGCAACAATAAATTCAGAGGCTGGCAAGTTCAAGGTTGGTACCATGACTCAGGGATGTCATCAGAGACTTGGGTTCCTCCTGTCTTCCTGCTCTGCCATATGGCTTTCCTCCTAGGATTATAAGTGACTGCTCTTTACTGCGCCTTATTCTCATTTTAAGTAGAAAGAAGAAAGAGATGCCTGTATCAGGAAAGCAAAAGCTTTTCCACAAATTCACTTCAGAATTACGACGTGCACAAGAGTCTGGGAAGTAATTTTTAAGGGGAACACATTGCCATTCTAATCAGAGTTCAGTTCGGGAGTGAAAATGGGAAAATAGATACTGAGTAGTAGGCACCTTGCAGTGTCTGCCACATCCCATATTTCCCCTTAGTTTTCATTCAGATTTAGTGGCTGATTATTTTCTTCATTATGAGAACAGCAGCCAGCTATTTGAAAATTAAGTCATGATGCTCTTCCCTCCTTCAAAGGGCATCAGTTATTCACATAATTGGTAATGTTTGCAAAACTCTGTATCTGCTGTCTCGAACTGCGGCCCAGTACTTTGCTTCTAACTGCCTGCAGGATGGTTCTACTTGGAAATTTGCTGATTAGTTCAAATACAGTTATGTTCAAAGCTAAGTGTCTTTATCTTCAATTTGGTTATTTCAGTCAGGGTTGTCAGCATTTTTCTGAGCTAGAAGCTTAAAATAATCCTAATTTTAGAAATTCCTTTATTCTCTAATCCAGTTTGCCATCAACTTCAGTTTCCTGCATTGAAATGTCTTGGAGTTGACCAAGCCCGCCCCTCAATACTGTCACTGCTGTAATTCTGACTCTCACTTTCTTACTTGTGCATTATTTACAGGGTTTTCTAGTTGATGTCGCCAATCTTATTCTTCCTCTTTTATTCATTCTGCCAATCATTAGCAGTCTAATTTTCTTGAAACCTAACTTTCTAAATATTTCTTCCCTACTTCAGCATTTTTAAACCAAATCCAAATTGTTTCCTCTCTCAAAGTTTTCATTCATAACATACTTTTCTTTTTTTTTTTTTTTTGCGGTATGCGGGCCTCTTACTGTTGTGGCTTCTCTCGTTGCGGAGCACAGGCTCCGGACTCACAGGCTCAGCGGCCGTTGCTCACGGGCCCAGCCGCTCCAGGGCATGTGAGATCTTCCCGGACCGGGGCACGAACCCGTGTCCCCTACATCAGCAGGCAGACTCTCAACCACTGCACCACCAGGGAAGCCCAATAACATACTTTTCGTATTCAATCTCTATTTACCTTTACTTCACAATATAAATTATCATAGAATGTTCTCTTTGATGCACTGTTTCTTGCCTGCCACCACTAACAGACACACTCTATAAATTCCTGCCACAGACACTTTTATCCTACTCTCCTTTTTTCTTTCTAGATTGAAGTATGGTTGATTTACAATATTATATTAGTTTCAAGTGTGCAACATAGTGATTCAATATTCTTAGAGATTATACTCCATTTAAAGTTACTGTAAAATATTGGCTATATTCCCTGTGTTGTACAGTATATCCTTGCAGCTTATTTATTTTATACATAGTAGTTTGTACCTCTTCGTTCCCTACCCCCATCTTGCCCCTCCCCACTGGTAACCACCAGTTTGTTCTCTGTATCTGTGAGTCTGTTTCTGTTTTGTTATATTTATTCATTCGTTTTATTTTTCCTGTTCTTCTCTAGTTGTGTCCCCAGACCCCCACCCCCCAGCTGTTTTGACCTCATCATTCCAAATTCTGTTTTTCAAGGCCAGGCCTCTAAATTTCTTGTTTGTTTGTTTGTTGTTGTTGTTGTTGTTTTGCGGTACGTGGGCCTCTCACTGTTGTGGCTTCTCCCGTTGCGGAGCACAGGCTCCGGACATGCAGGTTCAGTGGCCATGGCTCACGGGCCCAGCCGCTCCACGGCATGTAGGATCTTCCTGGACCGGGTCACGAACCCGTGTCCCCTGCATCGGCAGGTGGACTCTCAACCACTGTGCCACCAGGGAAGCCCCCTATGTGTTTTTGTGTCTACTCTACACTATATTTTGAAGAAGTGTGATGTAATGGAATGTCTTTGCAGTCGGATAAGTGTGGGTTTAAATCTTGATTTAGCCACTTAGTAACTTTTGACCTTAAGAAAGTTAACCTTTCTAAGCTACTTTCCTTATCTATAAAATTTAACAATTATGTGCATACACATGTGTACGTACACACCTTTTTGTGACAGTAAAATGAGGTAATGTTTAGTAAACTATAGTAGTACTTAATATTGGGGATTGCTACATGAAAACAAAAACCAAGGTAACAGTATTTTAAACAAAGTTGAAGTTTATTTTTCTCGTATATAAAAGAAGTCCAGGAGTATGTAGTCCAGGGCTGGTATGATAGTTTCATGTTCATCTGGGACCCAGGCTTTCTATATCTTTCTTTTCTATCATTCTAGTGTATGATTTCTACATAAAAGTTGAGATTACCACATAGTCCAAGGTGGCTGCTGGAAGCTCCAGCCATCATAGCTGCATTCCAGATAGCAAAAGGAGGAAGGAAGAAAGGATCTATTTCCAGTGCAGTCAGCTTTCTTTAAAAAGCTGCCTAAAACTAGCCTTCTAGGAAGTCTCTCACAACCCTTCTGCTTATAGTCTCATTGTCCAAACACCTAGTCATATGACTGCAACTTGTTAGAAGAAGGCTTCAAAGTTTAATCTCTTAGTTGGGTACATTGCTGCACAAAATAAAATTAGTGTTCTGTTACTAAGGAAGGAGATAAGGATACTGGGTGTCTACAGCAGACTCAGCCATAGTTACCTGTTGTGGTGCCAGGCAAATGGTGAGGTTTAACAAATATCTTACGCCTCCCTTCTTTCTGTTCTATTTAGAGTCAGCTTAGTGCTTTATTCTTCTTTGCTTCATGTGTATCTTATTTTTTCCAGCTATGTTGAAAGTTTCTTGGGGGGGATAAGGACCATGGATCAAACTTCTTTGTTGTTTTTCAAAACACCTAGCAGAGTACTTGGCACTTGGACTACTTAGTAAGAACTTAGTATGTATTTGGTAATTAATTGATTTTACTTTCTACTAGGACTATACTTCTTTTAGCCTCTTGTTGGATTTTCCCCACCTCATGGGTATTTAATACTTTTCCCTCAACTACAAGCTAGCAGCTCTCATGAGAGGAATGTACTGGAGATTTTCATTCCTTGATAATTTCCTGTTTTCTAATGCCTTAAAAGTTACCCTGTGGACTTGATGATCTAAATTTTATCTTTCTTTGATTAATGTATTTTAATGGTTGTTTTTTTCCTATATCTGGTGCTTTGGGATACATATGTATTTCTAATATACCTGTTCATTATGAATATATAGAATATGATTTTTTTTTCTTTTTCTTTTTTGTGGTATGCGGGCCTCTCACTGCTGTGGCCTCTCCTGTTGCGGAGCACAGGCTCCGGACGTGCAGGCTCAGCGGCCATGGCTCACGGGCCCAGCCGCTCCGCGGCATGTGGGATCTTCCTGGACCGGGGCACGAACCCGTGTCCCCCGCATCGGCAGGCGGACTCTCAACCACTGTGCCACCAGGGAAGCCCAGAATATGATTTTTAAAAGTGCCATGTTTGGAAAGGCCTCAGGAAATTATTTTTCTCTGCATATTTAACTCACTGATTTGTTTGTAAGAAAGCTGAATAGTTTGAAAAGAAAGCTTAGGTTAAAGTTGTCAAGTTGTTTTGAGCTCCTGGTTATTTTTCTTTTTCTCCCCAATTATGGGTGAGAAGAGAGAAATAACTAACTGGAGATAGGAAACTCTCTACAAGGAGATAAAGAAATAGTAGTATTACTGGAACTGTCTTTCTAGCTGCTTGGGTCAGACTTTATATAAAAATAGGATCTTATAGTATCAGAGTATCTTGTGATAGAAGAGATTATATGAGTTCTTTTTATTCTACTCTGGAACTTACTAAATGGAATATTCTAAATAAACATACTACACAGGAATATATTACATCATTAGTATAATAATATGCAAATACGATACAATTTCTTTCATACCCTATCACCAATATGCAAATATATTCATACACTCAAAGATGTATATGTCTTATATAAATACGTACACAAACGTAAGAGATAAAGATATGCTGCTACAAATTCTTCTTGGAATAAAGTGAGGTGTAAATAGATAAAATAAAAAGTTATACGTTATCCAGTTACGTATGCTCGAAAAGAGTAGGTAGGTAGACGTACATGAGTGGTTATGTGATGTTTAGGTAGAATATTAAGTGGGTGGGAAAGAGGGGCCTCATCAGCAAAGTAACCACACAGTGTTAATGAGAATGAGAATTCGTGTTAACTAAAAATCATAACAACTTTATGATACTTTTTAATGATGCTTTTGGACTGGTATACAAATGACATAGAGCTGTTTATTAAGAGTTGATATTTCCTTATAGTTTGACTTTATTTGGTTTTGTTCTCATAGATGTTTTCTCCCAGATGTCAGATTCCAATGGCTTAATGATATTTAGCAAGTTTGACCAGTTTCTGAAGGAAGTTCTGAAGCTCCCAACAGCTGTCTTCGAAGGGCCATCTTTTGGTTACACAGAGCACTCAGTCCGCACCTGTTTTCCACAGCAGGTAAGGATGGGTTTATAGAATCTAGGATTAGAAGAGCTCTCATCCACCCCTCCACCTTTTGTCAGATTTCGCCAGATTGCTTCACTCTAGGAATATAGGTCTTGAGTAGGGGAGGGAAAATAACTTTTAAGTCAGAGGAGAGGATGTAGAAGAGAGGGGGGATTAAAAATTCGCCTGAGAACTCTTTTCTTGGAAGAGGGGAGGGAAGTCTTTTCTGAAAAAATGATAACAGTTGAAATATTTTAAATTACTAAAAATTTCAAGAACAATGTTTAAGGTAAAGTATTTTTCTTATTGCTGCTAGACATATGTTACTCTCCCTAATGAGTTTTTTTAATAACCTTTTTTTTTTTTTCCTTGACGGCACGCGGGCCCCTCACTGCTGTGGCCTCTCCCATTGCGGAGCACAGGCTCTGGATGCACAGGCTCAGCGGCCATGGCTCACGGGTCCAGCCGCTCCGCGGCATGTGGGATCCTCCCGAACCGGGGCACGAACCCGTGTCCCCTACATCGGCAGGCGGACTCTCAACCAGTGTGCCACCAGGGAGGCCGGATTGTTGGAAGATTTTTAATCACAGTTTCAATTTCAGTGCTTGTGATTGGCCTGTTTATATTTTCTATTTCTTCCTGGTTCAGTCTCAGATGGTTGTGCTTTTCTAAGTATTTCCATTTCTTCCAGCTTGTCCATTTTATTGGCATATAGTTGCTTGTAGTAATCTCTCATGATCCTTTGTATTTCTGCAGTGTCAGTTATTACTTCTCCTTTTTCATTTCTAATTCTGTTGATTTGAGTCTTCTCCCTTTTTTCTTGATGAGTCTGGCTAATGGTTTATCCATTTTGTTTATCTTCTCAAAGAACCAGCTTTTAGTTTTATTGATCTTTGCTATCGTTTCCTTCATTTATTTCTGCTCTGATCTTTATGATTTCTTTCCTTCGGCTAACTTCGGGAGTTTTTGTTCTTCTTTCTCTAATTGCTTTAGATGTAAGGTTAGGTTGTTTATTTGAGATTTTTCTCGTTTCTTGAGGTAGGATTGTATTGCTATAAACTTCCCTCTTAGAACTGCTTTTGCTGCATCCCATAGGTTTTGGGTTGTCATGTTTTCATTGTCATTTGTTTCTAGGTATTTTTTGATTTCCTCTTTGATTTCTTTGGGGATCTCTTGGTTATTTAGTAGTGTATTGTTTAGCCTTCATGTGTTTGTATTTTTTACAGTTTTTTTCCTGTAATTGATATCTAGTCTCATAGCATCGTGGTTGGAAAAGATACTTGATACAATTTCAATTTTCTTAAATTTACCAAGGCTTGATTTGTGACCCAAGATATGATCTATCCTGGAGAATGTTCCATGAGCACTTGTGAAGAAAGTGTATTTTGTTTGGATGGAATGTCCTATAAGTATCAATTAAGTCCATCATGTTTAATGTATCATTTAAAGCTTGTGTTTCCTTATTTATTTTCATTTTGGATGATCTGTTCATTGGTGAAAGTGAGGTGGTAAAGTCCCCTACTATGATTGTGTTACTGTCGATTTCCCCTTTTATGGCTGTTTCCATTTGCCTATGTATTGAGGTGCTCCTATGTTGGGTGCATAAATATTTACAATTCTTATGTCTTCTTCTTGGATTGATCCCTTGATCATTATGTAGTGTCCTGCTTTGTCTCTTGTAATAGTCTTTATTTTAAAGTGTATTTTGTCTGATATGAGAATTGCTACTCCAGCTTTCTTTTGATTTCCATTTGCATGGAATATCTTTTTCCATCCCTCACTTTCAGTCTGTATGTGTCCCTAGGTCTGAAGTGGCTTGTAGGAGCATATGTATGGGTCTTGTTTTTGTATCCATTCAGCCAGTCTGTGTCTTTTGGTTGGAGCATTTAATCCACTTACATTTAACGTAATTATCGATATGTATGTTCCTGTTATCATTTTCTTAATTGTTTTAGGTTTGTGTTTGTAGGTCTTTTCCTTCTCTTGGTTTCCTGCTAGAGAAGTTCCTTTGGCATTTGTTGTAAAGCTTGTCTGGTGGTGCTGAATTCTCTTAGCTTTTGCTGTCTGTAAAGGTTTTAATTTCTCCATCGAATCTGATTGAGATCCTTGCTGGGTAGAGTAATCTTGGTTGTAGGTTTTTCCTTTTCATCACTTTAAATACATCCTGCCACTGCCTTCTGGCTTGGAGAGTTTCTGGTGAAAGATCAGCTGTTAACCTTATGGGGGTTCCCTTGTGTGTTATTTGTTGCTCTCGCTTGCTGCTTTTAATTTTTTTTCTGTGTATTTAATTTTTGATAGTTTGATTAATATGTGTCTTGGCATGTTTCTCCTTGGATTTATCCTGTATGGGACTCTCTGTGCTTCCTGGACTTGACTATTTCTTTTCCCATATTAGGGAAGGTTTCAACTCTAATCTCTTCAAATATTTTCTCAGTCTCTTTCTTTTTCTCTTCTTCTTCTTCTGGGACCCATGTAATTCGAATGTTGGTGCATTTAATGTTGTCCCAGAGGTCTCTGAGACTGTCCTCAATTCTTTTCATTCCTTTTTCTTTATCCTGTTCTGTGGTAGTTATTTCCACTATTTTATCTTCCAGGTCACTTTTCCGTTCTTCTGCCTCAGTTATTCTGCTGTTGATTGCTTCTAGAGAATATTTAGTTTCATTTATTGTGTTGTTCATCATTGTTTGTTTGCTCACTCTTTAGTTCTTCTAGGTACTTGATAAACGTTTCTTGTATTTTCTCTGTTTCCAAGATTTTGGATCATCTTTACTATCATTATTCTGAAGTCTTTTTCAGGTAGACTGCCTATTTCCTCTTCATTTGTTTCGTCTGGTGGACTTTTACTTTGCTCCTTCATCTGCTGCGTATTTCTCTGTCTTCTCATTTTGCTTAGTTTACTGTGTTCGGGGTCTCCTTTTCACAGGCTGCATGTTTGTAGTTCCTGTTTTTTTTGGTGTCTGCCCCCAGTGGGTAAGGTTGGTGCAGTGGGTTGTGTAGCCTTCCTGGCAGAGGGGACTGGTGCCTGTGTTCTGGTAGATGAACCTGGATCTTATCTTTCTGGTGGGCAGGACTGCGTCCAGTGGTGTGTTTTGGGGTGTCTGTGCACCTGTTATGATTTTAGGCAGCCTCTCTGCTAATGGGTGTGATTGTGTTCCTGTCTTGCTAGTTGTTTGGCATAGGGTATCCAGCACTGTAGCTTGCTGGTCATTGTGTGGAGCTGGGTCTTAGTGTTGAGATGGAGATATGTGGGAGAGCTCTCGCTGATAGACATCACGTGCGGCCAGGAGGTCTCTGGTGGTCCAATGTCCAGAACTCGGCCTTCTCACCTCAGAGGCTCAGGCCTGAAAGCCAGCCGGAGCACCAAGACCCTATCAGCCACACGGCCAGGTGCGTGGGGAGTTTTTTGCCTTTTGGGAAGTCTGAGGTCTTCTGCCAGTGTTCAGTAGGTGTTCTGTAGGAGTTGTTCCACATGTAGATGTTTTTGTTTGTTTGTTTGTTTTTTTGTGGTACGCAGGCCTCTCACTGTTGTGGCCTCTCCCGTTGTGGATCACCCGCTCCAGACGCGCAGGCTCAGTGGCCATGGCTCACGGGCCCAGCCACTCCACAGCATGTGGGATCTTCCCGGACCGGGGCACAAACCCGTGTCCCCTGCATCGGCAGGCGGACTCTCAACCACTGTGCCACCAGGGAAGCCCTGTAGATGTATTTTTTTTTTTTTTTTTTTTTGCGGTACGCGGGCCTCTCACTGCTGCGGCCTCTCCCGTTGCGGAGCACAGGCTCCGGACGCGCAGGCCCAGCGACCATGGCTCACGGGCCCAGCCGCTCCGCGGCATGTGGGATCTTCGCGGACCAGGGCACGAACCCGCGTCCCCTGCATCGGCAGGCGGACTCTCAACCACTGTGCCACCAGGGAAGCCCTGTAGATGTATTTTTGATGTACATGTGGGGAGGAAGGTGATCTCCACGTCTTACTCTTCTGCCATCTTGAAGGTCCTCCCCATTATTCCTTTTAATCATAAGCAAATTTGAGTTTAAGCCATCATTTTAAAAAACAGCCTTGTTGATGTCCCTAGTTCGCTTTGAAAAAACCTTACTAACTCCTCGCTGCCTCCTGGATAATGTAGTTAGCCAGACAAGGTTGCTTATCGATCCAACCCCTGCCTCTCTTTCACCTTCATTCCTGATCCCTCCTACCCCCACAGACCCCATCCCCCAGGATGCCATGGATTCTTTTTAGATATTGCCCCAGTGCCACAGGAGTTGTACCATTTACACTCCCACCAGCAGTGTGTAAGTCCATCTTTTTCTCCACAGCCTTGCCAACAGCACATGTTCTTACATTTAGGAATTTTTGCCAATCTGAGAGATGAGAAGTGTTATCTCAGCATAGTTTTGATTTGAATTTCTCTTGTTTTGAGTAGGTGAAAGTGGTATACTTCTCTTCTTTGTTTATGCTGTTAGCTCTCACTGAAATGCCAGTAACCCCGACCTTCTTTCTCTCCTCCAACAAGGGCCTCATATTTCAAGTCACAGCTAAATATTTCCTTGTCTTTGTTGCTCTGAATCTTTCAATGTAGGATTAATTGTTTCCTCTTCTACAGGCCCTGGCCTGTTACATCTAGCTCACTTATGCCCTGAGGGATGCACCTTGGTCTCCTTCAAATTTAAATCCCCATTACTAACAGTGTCTGGAAAATCATCAGTGCTTACTAGGTAGTTTGATTGAGTAGTGGTTTTAAATCTGTTATGGCATGAGTAAGTATCTGGGCTTGAATTCTTACTGCAAGCTTAAAGCTCATGGATGTGATTGCAACCTTGTTGTTTTCACTGATATTATTCCATAATTTTCTCAAATGAGACAATCTTTGCAATGAGGAAAATACCGAATTTCAGAATTTTTGAAGACTTTTTCCATTCTTTTTTAAAAAAAGCTATAATAAATAAAAGTATCTCGATAAAAAGCACAGCAACACTATATTGTTGTGTCATTACAAAGTACTCTAATTTTCAAAGTCCAGAATAAATCTGTGATATGATTCAGTATCTTATAATAACTGAAAGGCTGACCCATAGCACTGGTCCTGTAACCAGTTAATGTGTGTTTGCTCTTGTCAGACAAAGTATTTCTATAACTTTACACAAAAAGTTTGTATAAAAACATTTTAATCTGAAAGATTTAAAAAATGCTGTTTTTAAGTCTTTTAGCTAAATGTCATACATTGTTTAACTGATTACCAAGTAAGTGATAGGGCAATGGATAAGAAATATCTCCCTGTTGCCCATAAGAAAATAGGAGTTTTGTTTTGTTGTTTTTGTTGTTGTTGTTTTTGGCTGCACTGGGTCTTTGTTGCTGTGCACGGGCTTTCTCTAGTTGTGGCGAGTGGGGGCTACTCTTTGTTTCAGTGTGCGGGCGTCTCATTGCGGTGGCTTCTCTTGTTGCAGAGCACGGGCTCTAGGCGCCCAGGCTTCAGTAGTTGCAGCACACAGGCTCAATAGTTGCGGCATGTGGGCCCTAGAACGTGTGAGCTTCAGTAGTTGCGGCACGTGGGGTCAGTAGTTGTAACACACGGGCTTAGTTGCTCCGCAGCATGTGGGATCTTCCCGGACCAGGGATTGAACTCATGTCCCCTCCATTGGCAGGCGGTTTCTTAACCACTACACCACCAGGGAAGTCCCAGAAAATAGGAGTTTTTAATGGAAAAGATGAGATTGGAAATTGCAGCTATGGTGACCTAATGCTAAATTATTTTACTTGTTTTCTCACGTTATTTTAGTGATACTGGATTTCTCACTTTTAAGAGATGATTTCTCCCCTCTTTTAAAACAGGAAAGTTGTAGCCAAGAGTGGAGGGAGGGAAGTCAAATGCCATCTAGGCTAATAATTGTCAGTATTGATGATTAGGATAACAAAGCATGGGGAAGTAGACAGAAAACAGAAACACTGGTTTCTAAGAAAAATATGAGAGTGCATACAAAGATAAAAACAGGCTCAATGTTTTATTGAGGAAAGCATAAATAAATCATGGTGTTTTTGCTCAGTGGATGAGGCAGCTGTTAAAATGATTAGAAAAGAAGACCTTGTAGCAAAACAATAAAGTATTTAATAAAACATTAAGTGGGGGATTCCCTGGTGGCACAGTGGTTGGGAATCTGCCTGCCAATGCAGGGAACACGGGTTCGAGCCCTGGTTTGGGAAGATCCCACATGCGGCGAAGCAGCTAAGCCTGGGCGCCACAACTACTGAGCCTGTGCTTCATCATGTGCCTCAACTACTGAAGTCCACATGCCTAGAGCCTGTGCTCTGCAACAAGAGAAGCCACCGCTATGAGAAGCCCGCGCATGGCAACAAAGAGTGGCTCCCACTTGCCACAACTAGAGAGAGCCCCCGCGCAGCAACAAAGACCCAACTCAGCCAGAAATAAATAAATAAATTTATTTAAAAAAGAAAAAATATTAAGTGGAAAGACAGATTATATATTTTTATATACCCTATGTACATAATTATATAGAAACACGCATTTGGAGGGAAATACAGAAAAATGAGAATTGTGGCAAGAATGTTCATTACTTTCAGTTTTATTATAGTTTTTATTATAAATATTCTGTTGTAAAAAATAAAGAGAAATGCAAAGAATGTGTTCAACTCAGGGGCAAAACCAAAATAAAACAAAACAAAAGGTAGAAGAAGAGTGAAAGAGTCTGTCTTTCACATAGTTATTTACTGAGTCACGGAATTTTAGAGCTGGGAATTCTGTCCCATAAGTTCTCAAACTTTCTGGTATCAGGACCTTTTTACACCCCTGAAAATATTTGAGCACCCCAGAGAGCTTTTGTTTATATGAGTTATATCTATCAGTATTTCCATATTAGAAATCAAAACTGATAAATTATAAAATATTAAATCATTTAAAAAGAACAGTGATAAACCGATTACATATTAACATAAATAATATATTTTATGAAAAGTAGATATTCCAAAGCAAAAAAATTTAATGAGAAGAATGCCATTGTTTTATATTTTTTGCAAATTTCTTTAATATTTGGCTCAGTTGAAGACAGCTGGGTTTTCATATCTGCTTATCCATTCAGTCTGTTGTGATATGTTGTTTTGGTTAAAGTATGGAAAGAAAATCTGGTCTCAGACAGCTGTGTAGTTGGGAAAGGGAGGAATATTTTAAAAGCTTTTGCAGATAATTGTGGATATGCCACGTTGCCTCTGGAACATTCCACTGTACAGTCATGAGAGAATCAGATTGAAAAAAGCAAATGATGTCTTAATATTATTATGAAAATAGTTTTGACCTCATGGGCTCCTTGGAAATGTTTTAGGAACCTTGCAGGGGGACCTCTGACCATACTTCGAGAACCACTGCTCTAGCCCTTGAGAGATAAGAAAACTGAAACCAGAATGTTAGGTGATTTCCCCCCAATCACGTAGTTAGTGGAAGACAGAGCACTGGGACACAGTTCTTCTGGTTTCATTCCTCATGCTTTTGGAGGACTTAAATTATAGTATGACTTAGGACAACTTTTGGAAACTGATCCTGAGCGTACTTATGAGGGAGTTCTGAGATATCAAGTATAATTCCTTTTCATCTTGAAGATTTAAGAAACCACACAAAACTCCATGATAGGTAAATCAAAACTTTTAGGGAAAGTAGCATTAGGATTATAAGTGGATTTGTAAAAGTGTAATTTTTAACAAATATAAGAGGATACAGAAACATTAATTTAAACATTACATTTATGATAAGTGATATAATTACAAACGTATATTAACCACCTCTGACTAGCTAAAGACTTCCTAGCATCTTCTTTCTCAATTTTAAGTATACACTTTTAATTTCATTTTGGTTTTTTGCAGTTATTTGCATATCCATTATAAGAGGCATTTTCCACGTCTGAACCTCCATTCAAATGCTGGGTGACTTTCTGTTTTTATTTTTAACGTTGCTCACGCATTCCTCTCAGATTCCACTGAAATCTCAGAAACATTAGTAGCTTGGATGCCTGAGATGGAAAACACTTTGGAAAACTTTATTTAGCCTATTCGAGTAGGCATTTCTCAAACTACACCGTCAATGCATAGCTATGTATAAGGGCCTTTGGACGGTAACTTCCTAGTGTTAATCACCCTCATTTAGCCCTCTTACATATATGTGAGAACCTTTCCCTCCCTCCATTCAGTGCTGGCCTACAGTCTCTGTCCTGGATCTGAGACTTTCCTTCAGAATTCTTCAGAAATAGTCATTTGAAGGACACCTGAGTTGTAGTCCTGATTTTGGTAGGACCTTTACAAACCATTTAAATGCGTCATTCCTTTATTATCTCATCTGTAAAATGAAGATAGTAATACCTAGCCTATTTATCTTTTTTTCATTTCATATGTTTTATTGAAATATAGTTAACTTACAGTATTAGTTTCAGGTGTACAACATAGTAATTCCATCCTAGCCTATTTGTCTTTTACAGTTGTTTTAAGATTCAAATAAAATAATGTAAGTGGAAATGCATTTGAATATAGCAGTAGTACATAGGATAGTGTGTAGCATTGTCTGTAGTAATGCAAAATACTATTTATTTTGCTATAAAATTTCCCATGTAATTCATTACAACTTGGTTGGGAGAATCCTAAGTTAACTTAATCTTAGAGTTCAGAGATATTTGAAAAATATGAAGTATACTTGTTTTTTTTTCTCTTCACAGAAAAAGATAATGCTAAATACGTTTTTAGACACCATGATGGCCGATCCTCCTCCCCAGTGCCTTGTCTGGCTACCTCTCATGCATAGGCTTGCCCACGTTGAGAATGGTAAGCAGAACTTTTATCATCCAGTTCCCTGTGCTATAGGAAGTATATGAACTGACAGTATTTGTAATGTCCTTAGTTATTATCATTGAAAATTACAGTTGACATTTGCTGGCACTCCATCATTTGAATTTGTGGTTTTAGCTTCCAAAAGAGGAATATTTATTTCTCAAAAAAAAAAAAAAAAAAGGGAGGGAGGACTTATTTATACTTAGATAGGATACCAAGAGGTAGTAATATCAGGTCAGAAAACTTTGTGGTTCAAACGCCAGGCTTTTCCCCCAAGATTCCAGATGGTTGTTTTCTGCTTAAACCCACCTGACTTAGCCATGACTTCCTTTAGTTTATAAAAAGCATAACTCCAAAAAATTGTATATATTCAATATCAACCACTAACACTATAAAATTTTGGAATAGTTTAAAGGAAAATAGCCAAGATAGAATTTGGTACTGGGTTTCACCCATATTCAGTTTTTTCCTTTACCACTGAATTACTCTCAGTATCCTTCCCAAGTAGTTTGACTTAAATCTTTGTTTCACTTGAAATTGAAATGGTACTTATCTCTTAGTAACTACTTAGGTTTTTCTGCTATTGCTATCAGTTTATCTCCTTGTTTAGGTTGTTTGAATTCATTAAAGGAAAGGTCCTAGCTTTTCTCTGGAAGCTCCCTTCTTTCAAGGCTCTTCTTGCCTGTCTCTCCTCATTCCACAAAAGAGAAGGAGTGATAGCTGAGCGGCGCTAAAAAGCGGAGTCCTCTTTTTTCATTTTGTAAGAATGAGAGAACGCTACCGTACTCTTTTTATTTTCTCTCCCTCCTACTCATACTTTTTTTTTTTTTTTAAACTTCTCAGGCTTTCACTCAGTCATGGCTTTAGTTCACAAGTCCTTAGATTCAAGATTATTTTCCTAAAGTCCTGGAATCTCTTGAGTAGACTAAAACAGCTAAATTTTTTTTTTTTTTTTTTTTTTTTGCGGTTCGCGGGCCTCCCACTGCTGTGGCCTCTCCCGCTGCGGAGCACAGGCCCGGAACGCGCGCATGCCCAGTGGCCGTGGCTCACGGGCCCAGCTGCTCTGCGGCATGTGGGATCTTCCCGGACTGGGGCACGAACCCATGTCCCCTGCATCGGCAGGTGGACTCTCAACCACTGTGCCACCAGGGAAGCCCAAACAGCTAAATTTTTAAACAGGATTTTTGGATAGAGATTTATGCTGTTAAATTATTACAGTGTTGGTTCTTTTGAGGGACAATACCTTTATAGCACTAAATGTTTTTGTAGTTTCATATCCAGCTCATTTTCATAAAATCATTTCATATCTGCTATCCCAAGTAGAGAGGATCTCAGTTGTCGAGATCTAGTGTTATCCGTATGAACATTTTGTTGTGACTTTGTATGTAGTATATTATTTATAAATTACATTCTTATGTGATTAACACTTTCATTATTCCTTAGAAATATTTTGATAACAAAAATTTAAATTTCTTAGAGGAGGTATGTCCTTTGGATTTCTCATTCCAGATTTTAGTTTTCTGTTATTCTTGAGTGATCTTGTTGTATTATTTTTCTCACCTAGTGCTCAGGTTTTGTTGTTGTTGTTTGTTTGTTTTGAGACTTGATTCTCTAGTTAATATGCATTTTTGGAAGTAGGACTAAAAATCCTTATGATTGAGACAACACTGCCTTTGTATACACAGTGCTAGAAAGAGTTGTTCAAATGAATATTGAATATTATATCCCTCTTTCCTTTGACTTCCATTTCTTGTGTTCAGAATTGAATTGCCAGAGGGAACAATCGTGCTGTCAACATTTAAAAGTATAAATAACAGGGCTTCCCTGGTGGCGCAGTGGTTGAGAGTCCGCCTGCCGATGCAGGGAACACGGGTTCGTGCCCCGGTCCGGGAAGATCCCACATGCTGTGGAGTGGCTGGGCCCGTGAGCCATGGCCGCTGAGCCTGCGCGTCCCGAGCCTGTGCTCCGCAACAGGAAAAGGCAAAGCAGTGAGAGGCCCGCGTACCAAAAAAAAAAAAAAAAAAGTATAAATAACAATCTGTAATATACGGTTGTGCATTTATTGCCCACTTCCACTGAGTAAACTGGACTTTCAGGCTATAAGAGAATCCCAGTAACCCCCATAAATCCTGACTGCCGGCTGGCGGTTTTTCCTGAGGTAAGATGCTGTGTGAGGTGGAGAAAGGAGTCTCAGGTCACCTGAGTTTCCCTCTCTCCAAATCACTGCCCCTTCATTGGTTAGAGCACCTTATTTTATGCCAATACTTGGAGCTCTTACCTAAAACTAGTATTTTGATATGGTAGCCTTACTTTTTTACCAGTTACCATTTGCACCCAGGTATGTAGTAGTATTTATTTATTTATTTATTTACTGGCTGTGCTGTGTGTCATGTGGGATCTTAGTTCCCCAACCAGGGATTGAACCAGTGCCCCCTGCGTTGAAAGCTCGGAGTCTTAACCACTGGACTTCCAGGAAAGTCCCTGTAGTATTTAGTTCAGCAAACATTTGGAGGCCTTCAGTCCAAAGGACTGTGTGAAATACCACTTGCAAGTAGCAGAGACATAAAGCATGGTGTACTGGCTCTCACAGATTTTATGTTAGTGAAGGAAACATATGTCCACAACTAACAATATACATCTCTTTAAAAAAATAGGTTTGGAAGAGAAATTTTGGAATGAGGGTGTCTCTCCTCCTTACTGGTTTATTTACCTAAAATTTGAGACACGAATGTCATTTTAAAGAAGGAAATTAGTTGTTTTTTAAGGTGGATTGTAATCTATTCTAAATGGAAAATTTTGTTATTTTCTTTTTATTCCAGTGAATGGCTGGTTAGGTTAACTAAATTGAAGACAATTTAGATTCTTCACTTCTAGTTTTGTTTTCACCTTTGCTTTTATGTTAAATTTGGTTTTCCACTGTACTGACTTTATTCTCCAAATGAAAATGACTTCTTTCTCCCTCTGGTTCCCTCTCCTCCCTGCCCTCATCCCTCAAGTCTTCCACCCCGTGGAGTGCTCCTATTGCCGGTGTGAGAGTATGATGGGTTTCCGGTACCGATGCCAGCAGTGCCACAACTACCAGCTCTGCCAAAATTGCTTTTGGCGTGGCCATGCCAATGGCCCTCACAGCAACCAGCACCAGATGAAGGAGCATTCCTCTTGGGTAACTGCTTTGTGTCTCAGTCTGTGTCCCCAGCGGTTATCTGTTTCATCCATAACAGCACCAGGGCCACTTTTCTGATAGATGCCTATCAAATAAGGATGTGGTGTCATAAAATATTAACCCTTACATTTATGATGGGGCTTGCAGATATGTTGTGCTTCATCACTTGATTTGAAAAGGAGAGTTTTTAAAGTTCTAGGAGATGGAGATATTATGACCTTTGATGTGGTCCCTTTTATTCAGTAAAATGGAATGTTGCAGTGCTCGCTTTCCCAGTGAAAAGTGTCTTCTTTTTTTTTTTTATTAATTAATATTTATTTTTGGCTATACTGGATCTTTGTTTTTGTGCGTGGGCTTTCTCCAGTTGCGGAGAGCGGGGGCCACTCCTCATCGCGGTGCACGGGCCTCTCACTGTCGCGGCTTCTCTTGTTGCGGAGCACAAGCTCCAGACGCGCAGGCTCAGTAGTTGTGGCTCACGGGCCTAGATGCTCTGCAGCATGTGGGATCCTCCCAGACCAGGGCTTGAACCTGTGTCCCCTGCATTGGCAGGTAGATTCTCAACCACTGCGCCACCAGGGAAGCCCGAAAAGTGTCTTCTTTTAAAATTGTACAAGGGGGTACCACCCCCACCCCAGAAGACTTACTCTCTGAGCTTTAAGGAAGATTTAAAGTTCTTTTTTTCAAGCAAACTTTATTCATGCTTATAGGGTTTAAATGTTGCAGGGAAAGCTGCATGAGATGAAGGAGTTAAATTTTTACCTCTCTAAAGTTGGGTAGATACTGTATTTTACAATTGCCACACTGATGTCTTTACTTTCAAAAGCAATCTTTTTTTTTTTTAATATAAATTTATTTATTTACTTTTGGCTGTGTTGGATCTTCGTTTCTGTGTGAGGGCTTTCTCTAGTTGCGGCGAGCGCGGGCCACTCTTCATTGCAGTGCGTGGGCCTCTCACTGTTGTGGCCTCTCTTGTTGCGGAGCACAGGCTCCAGACGCGCAGGCTCAGCAATTGTGGCTCATGGGCCCAGTTGCTCCGTGGCATGTGGGATCTTCCTGGACCAGGGCTCGAACCTGTGTCCCCTGCATTGGCAGGCAGATTCTCAACCACTGCACCACCAGGGAAGCCCCAAAAGCAATCTTTTAAATAACAGTATTTGGGTAGAGGTCAATGTCTGATTTTTCTGTGGTGTTTATAAATCATGTAACAAGTTTAATATCAATCATTTTTTCTTCCCTTCTCTCAGTTTATTTCCAGAGTTTAAAAAATGTCATATTTTTATTTCCTAAATTGCTATAGCCTTGCTTTAAATCCTTTTCCTCTAGCTTTTGTTTGTTGGTTGGTTAGTTTGCTAAAAGGTAGAAAAATATATAGGGTCATAAGTATAATTCAGGATCTAGGTTCTTAAGCCCGGTCATCCTATTAGACTTTAAGTATTAGAAAGCTTCAATAAGCAGGGTTTTTTTTCTATTTTCTTTTTTTTCCTAGTTAACCGTCTTAAAACTCAACCAAGAAAAAAGCAAATAAGTTTATATCAGGGATTAGTTAAAAACAAGAAACAAACTTTAATCAGGTGTATACTTTACTTCCTACATCTCTGATAATGTGTTAGAGATAATTTTTTATTAGATGGCTTTTCAGTTACAGCTAACACATAAAATTTTGTTAAACTGAACCTCCTATCCTGGGTCTTATGTTGTAAATTCCAATATTTCTTTTGGTTGAGGAGTCATTATTTTAAATTTTTTAAACAAGCAAAGGGAAAACAAAAAATAAAACCCAGTAGTTTATTCTCTTTTTCATTGACTAGAGAGAATTTATAGATTTTCAAATTGTTACTTTTTCTTCTTCTTAAAGTACAAGTATCCCGCTGTGTTAAATGACTTATTAATATTTTTCAACTGTTTTTTGTTTAGAGTCTAACTCTTTACACTGAGAAGGCTCGTTGCCTTATTACCTTTCATAATGACTGGATTCTCTGGAATGTATCTACTGAAAGTTTTTCTAGATGTTGGGGCTAGGAGGATGAGGAACTTCTTTTTCACCTTAGTTTGAACTTGCTCATTTAGCTAATTTAAAACCCATATAGAAATGGGAATTTTACATTTATTTAAAGATAAGTGACTGTTTGAATATTGCTTTATGATTTACAAAGCAGTTTTTCATATACTCTGTTGATCTGTAACCTACATAAAGGAAAGTACAGAAATCACAAGTGAATTCTTACATTTCTGTTTGATCCTCACAACACTCTTGTGAAGTAAGTCTTATCGCCATTTATTGTTATTTTTATTTCAGCTTTGTTATTTTTTTCTAGTTTATTAATTTATTTTTGTTATAGTGACTTAAGAGTTAAGGAAAAATCAAGTATTATCAGCATGCATAATTTTGAAGCTGGTATCATAAATGTATTAGTTCTGAATTTTGATGAGTATTTGCATTATGATGGTAGATGCATATTGGTAAGGTCTTTTACATGTCTGTGTGTGACTTGCTTTTAAGACTAGGACTCTGTGTGCAGTGCCCTTGTTCTTTGAGGAAGATATGGATGAATTTTGAGGCTGTTGTGGGTAAAGAAATTTCCACCTAACAAAAAAATGTGTTATCAGTTTAATAGTAATTTCTTTGAAGTTTGTCCACTGTGTTTGTACTAAAATTTTGAATGAATGTTTCTCTGTGTTCACCACAGATGAATTTAGTGTGCATTTAACCAGTCTGTATATGAATTTGCATTGTAGATTTGATATGTGTAGTGTTGGTGCTTGGAAATTTATTTTGATTTTTCCAAAAGTTCTGTTTAACGTTTTATCTAAGTAACTGTGCAGTATAATTCGCCATTCTTTTATTCATCAATCCATTCATTTGTCTTTATTATAGAAAAGAATGCCATATGGTACCATACCTGTAATTCATTCTGTCCATTCATTATTTATTCAAAAGATATATTTTGAGCACCTGCTATGTCCCAGGCACTCTGTAAGAGGCTTGTGAGATACATCTATGAACAAACTAGACGACGATTCCTGCCTTGTTTGAGCTTAAATTTTAAGGGTGTTAAAGAGACCACTAGGGCTCACCAACATCACTGTTTTCCTGTTCTTGCTGGGCACACATCTAGACTACATTTCTCAGCCCCACTGTATCCAAAAGGACCATGTGAATAGCTGTTACCAGTGGAATGTGATCAGAGTGATATGTCTCTTGCCAGAACAAGACAGTTAATAACTGGGTGCCTTTTCTATCCTCTCTAGCAGCTTGATGGAGAGAATTTCATCAGGACCCAGAGAGGGTGAAACCATAAAATGAAAGGAAACTGCGTCCTTGAACAATGGGTGGAGAGGAATATGCTGCCAACCTGTGTGACTCTGATGGAAGCAAGGGAGAAACTCTGTGTTAAGCTACTGAGGTTTTAGTTTTTGCTACAGTGGTTGGTACTTACCAACCTTACTTACCAAAACAAAACCTTAACATTTGTTTCATTGGCTTAGCGGTCAGGAAGCACGCTGATGAGGACACTGATATTGGAGTTGGGAAAGACAGAAACCCAAGTTCTGCAGTGGTGACCAATTTGGTAAATTTGTCATCCATGATAATTTGGAAGACTTCCTTCATGCCAAGCGAACTCTAGGTCAAACGTTGGAAAAGGTCAGAGTGTGTGTTGACTCTTATTGGTAAGGTATTACATGAAAGAGATGAGCTTAGGAAAGAATTGGCTAGCTTTCCAGCAAAAAATGAAAGGGAATAGAGAAAGTTCTGAGAGTTGGGGCAGTGAAAGGAAAAACAGACTATTTCTAGAGAGCAAGAGATAAGAGTTGAGAGAGGTTTTGAGCATCAAAGACCTAGTAAGTGTTCTCAGTTGAAAAAAAAAATGTGACAGTCCTGTGGCAAAGATCAGATGAAGTATAGTTCTTAACTGGCTTCTCATCAGAATCATCTTGCTCCCACCTTCATAGCTTCTGATTTAATGGGTCCAGGGTACATGAAACCCGGACACAGGCAGTTTTTGAAAGTTCTGTTTTGCAGCCAAGATTCTGTTTTGCAGCCAGAGTTGGAAACTGCTGACCTGTTGTTTCATGTGGCCTCCAGGTGGCTTCGGTTAGTTGAAAGCAAGAGGAATGGAGGCATGTCTGGGGAAGAACTTTGTGTGTGGTTACTGGCACATGGAGCCGACTGGAAACAAATAGATCAAAGGCCTGCTAAGTTTTTGACGGAATTCTGTTGGCAATGGAACCATGAGCCTGACTATTACAGCTATAAAATCAATTTTTAAGGACCCAGAACTTGCCCTAGAAAGAGGTGGGTTATGAAGGTTTTACGGCCCCTCAGGAGGGTATGCCAGAGCCCACATGGCCAAGGAGAATATTTGGTAAGGAAGAACCTTCTCCTCCTGTCCCACTCTTGTATATTGGGACTGGGGAGAGCAGGGGCAAATAACATGCCTTTTCAGTTCATAGGTTGTGTCTTAAGGAGCTGCACGTGGTCTTGATGAAGGAAACTGGCAGAGCCAGAGGTCCTGCACTTGTAGTTAGATTTGCTGACTGAATGGGACTTCAGGTTTGCTTCTGGGCGGTGGGAGAGGCTTGAGTGTGTTCTTTGGGTAGTGAAAGTGAGCAGAAAGATATTTAGTGATTAGAAATCCTTACCAGTATCCATGTTTTCCTTTTCTTCTGGATATGTAACTAGATTATATAGCCATCCTCCTTGTAGCCGGATGGGCCATATGACTAGTTCTTACCCATGGAATTTGTTTGGAAGTCATCTGTGTTACTTCTGGGTCAAGGTAGTTTAAAGCAGGTGTGTCTTCTCCATTCTTTCTATCTTTGCCTTTCCCACTCCCTATGTACACCAGCCCAAATGAAAGGATCTCTGTTAGTTAACAGAGGCAGAGTCCTTAGATGAAAGGAGACTGGGGCCCTGAATTCATGGATCAGAGCCCCTCTTCCAGTGTACACTGGACTCTCACATGAGCAAGAAATCAGAAAAAGGAATCAAGGGTAGGAGTGGGGATAGTCTTATAGGCCTTGTTGAGAAAGTGAGATTTGAGCAAAGTCTTAGATGTCTGCCTGCAGACATCTGGGGAAGAGCAGAAGTTTTCAGGATCGTGGCCGTACAGCAAGAGTGTGCATGTGAATTCAGGGAACAGCAAAAATGCCAGAGTAGCCAGAGCAGAAGGAGCAGCAGGAGAGCTGTAGGGAGGGGGTCAGAGAGGTGACAAGGGCCTTGCTGGCCATTGTAAGGGCTTTGGCTTTTACTCTGAGTGAAAGGAGGAATCTTTGTAGAGCTTTGGGTAGAAGATAGCTTGAGTTGATTTATATTTTAAAATGATCCGTCTGGATGCCATGTAAAGAGTAAACAGTGGAAGGAAAAGATAGAAGCAGACCATTTCAGAGAGATGATTACAGTAATTAAAACAAGATATGGTAGGATGTTAGCAGTAGAGGTGATGAAAAGAGCTGAATTAGGATATGCTTTATAAATCTGCTTCATGGGTGGGATGTGGCTTGTGAGAGGAAAGGAGTCCAGGGAAGCTCTAAGGTTTTGTCCCAAATAGTTGGAAGGATGGAATTGCCATCTGCTGAGATGGGGAAGGTTTGGGCTAAACATCATTTAACAGTGATTTAAAAAAAACCAAAAACAACAACAGCAGTGTATCAGGATCTTCCTCCAAATCTGAATCATTTAAATATGGCAATAAAAATCCTACAAAATATTATGCATAGTTTGAATAAGGTATTATTTTTAAAAGTATAATTTAATAGAAAGCATCATAGTCTCTGTGACTGAATGAACCACTTAAACAGAAGTCCTTGTTCAGATCATAAGGCTGGAATGGTCGACAGGACCCACCTCTGTGTGGGCCTCTGAATGTGGCTTGTGCTTTTCTCAGCATGGAGACATTATTTTAAGAGAGAGCATCACCGGAGGAAGCAGCTGGAGGACCAGCATCCCTAGAGAGCTATGGGGAAGCTGCAAGGCCTTGTCTTACCTGGCTGTAAAGTTATGCGGCAACATTCCGCCATATTCTGTTGGTCACAGTCTCTAAGGCTGGAGGGAAGGAGAAGGGACTTCATCTCATGATGCTGGGGTGGTGGTCAAGTCCATCACAGTGGAGCAAGGGTGGTGAGAGAGATCCCTGCAGTTATGTTTGGAAAATACAGTCTGCCACCCAGCGGATAAAGCCTTCCATTCTGATCAAGGATTTTCGTTCAGCCATGGAGACTATCATGTTTTTCTACCACGTTAGTACAGTTCGGTGGCATTAAGTATATTCACGTTGTTGTGCGACCATCACCACCATCCATCTTTGGGACCTTTTCATCTTCCCAAATGGAAACTCTTAACCCTTTCCTGATCTGCAAGGAGGGCTGGAGGTAAACAAGACTGCTCTCATTCCCTGCCTTCCCCCTTGCCTTACTTTCAGGTGTCCACTTATTCTTGTCTTCACTTTGCCAAGAGAAATTTGACCAATTCCCATGTGGTTACTACTCCATGGCAGGAAGTGTGTATGTGTGTGCACAATACACTTGTACCACAGTACAGTTTGTTGTCAGTAGAGGTAGTTATAGAACTTAGTTGATGACATGGAAATTTCACCTTTCTTCCCAGCAGATGGCAGACTCCACCTCTGAACAAAGTTACTTATCCCGTTCTTCAAAATCTATAAATGACAAAGTATTGGATTTGTTTAACAATCTCTATTAATATTATTGCTTTTTTTTAAAGTAAATGTTAATGAGCAACTCACATATGTCCAGTGTAGTTGTTTGGGCACTGATGATATTAAATCATTTACTTTAAGGAGTCAGAAAATTATGTTGTTATAGACTTGGAACAATTAAGACTGTTGACTTTGTCAGAAGCAATGTTTCATTTTCATGTGATCAGCATACCTCTCCTCACATCTCTAGAATTCTAAGAGATAATGTGTATTCATTGAGGGAAAAGGTACACTTCTTGGCCATGCCCCTGTTCACTTCTAAATAGTTACATGTCATAGTTAAATAGCTACTTTGTACCTGGTGCAAAACTAGGCAGGAGGACTATTTTTTTTAAAGGCATAAGACAGTATACCTACTTGTAGCAAGTTACAGCAGGAGGTAAGATACACACATGAAGAAAATCCAAACAAAAGCTACAAAATCTAGTCCCTTAGGTCAGTGCCCCACACTCCTCGGAAAAACTGCTGAGACTTGCCCACTGTGGCTCTGACCTGTTTTGTTTGGGTTTTTTTTTTAACATCTTTATTGGAGTATAATTGCTTTACAGTGGTGTGTTAGTTTCTGCTGTATAACAAAATGAATCAGCTGTACATATACATATATCCTCATATCCCCTCCTTTTTGCGTCTCCCTCCCACCCTCCCTATCCCACCCCTCTAGGTGGTCACAAAGCACCGAGCTGATCTCCCCGTGCTATGTGGCTGCTTCCCACTAGCTATGTATTTTACGTTTGGTAGTGTATATATGTCCATGCCACTCTCTCACTTCGTCCCAGCTTCCCCTTGCCCCTCCCCATGTCCTCAAGTCCATTCTCTACATCTGCATCTTTATTCCTGTCCTGCCTGTAGATTCTTCAGAGCCTTTTTTTTTTTTTTTTTAGATTCCATATATATGTGTTAGCATACGGTATTTGTTTTTCTCTTTCTGACTTCACTCTGTATGACAGACTCTAGGTCCATCCACCTCGCTACAAATAACTCAATTTCGTTTCTTTTTATGGCTGAGTAATATTCCATTGTATATATGTGCCACATCTTCTTTATCCATTCATCTGTTGATGGATACTTAGGTTGCTTCCATGTCCTGGCTATTGTAAATAGAGCTGCAATGAACATTGTGGTACATGACTCTTTTTGAATTACGGTTTTCTCAGGGTATATGCCCAGTAGTGGGGCTGTCTAAGCATTTCTTTTAACCCTTTTTCTTGATAGAAATTTGGCTTTCCTGTAGGTGTTCCACTTCTCTCGCAGCCCTTTCAGGTGGTGGCTGTCTATTCTCCTACATCCACATGAATCTTTAGGGTTTGGGAGGTGAAATTATTGTTAGAGTGACCGTATAAATTAGCATATAATCCAGACTCATGTGAGAGTGGAAGGGGACACTGTTAATTATGCAGGGACAACATGCGTAAACTGCAATTATCCTGGGTAAACTATTTATGGTCACTGTTTTAGTTTTCGTTTCCTGCATAGTAAATAACCATAAACTTAGCAGCCTAAAACACCAGAAATATGTTATCTAGGTCAGAAATCCAGGCAATGGCATGGCTGGATTCTCTGCTGTAGGTCTCACTGCATTGAAATCGAGGTGTCAGCTGAGGCTGTAGTTATCATCTGGGCTTGAGGGTCCTCTTGTCATCTCACTGGTTGTTGGCAGGATTCATTTCATTGCAGCTGTGATGATGAGGTCCCCGTTTTCCTGATAGCTGCCAGCCAGGGGCGACTCTCAGCTCCCAGGGGCTACCTGCAGTTCCTTGACATGTGGCCCTCATAGGCACTTCACAGCATAGATGTTGGCTTTCTTCGAGGCCAGCTAGAGTGCATCTCTCTGAAACCTCTTCTGAAACCAGCCAGAAAAACATGCTGCTTTTAAACAGCTCACCTGATTAGACCAGGTCCACCTAAGGTAATCTTCCTTTTGCTGTATAACAGAATCAGAGGAGTGATCGTTTATCATATCCACAGTTTCCACCTACATTCAAAGAGGAAAGGCTGATATAAGGATGAGAATTAACCTCAATTATAAGTTGAGGGTCAGCTTATATTTCTGTGAATGCTGTCACCCTGATTATTTTCCTTCTTTTATTCCTTCCTGCCAGTTCTAGATCTTTACACCCTGAATCTCTTAGATTAAAAAAAAAAAAGGGGCTTCCCTGGTGGCGCAGTGGTTGAGAGTCCGCCCGCCGATGCAGGGGACGTGGGTTCGTGCCCCAGTCCGGGAAGATCCCCCATGCCGCGGAGCGGCTGGGCCCGTGAGCCATGGCCGCTGAGCCTGCGCGTCCAGAGCCTGTGCTCCGCAACAGGAGAGGCCACAACAGTGAGAGGCTCGTGTACCGCAAAAAAAAAAAAAAACAAAAAAAAATACAAGCAAGATGCTGCTTTGAGGATCATGTCATTTTAGCCCTGTTATCCTTCTTCTTTTCTGGTGGTATTATCTCCCTCCTTTCTGGACGTACTCCTTCACTGCTGGATCGTTTGGTACCCGATTGATGGTCACCTCATGGTGATTTCTGCATCTCTGTAGTCAAACCTTTTAAGACCTTGGCCACATGGTTTCTTGACTTCTTCAGCTCTGACACTCTTCTTCTCCACTGAACATCAGACGTCTGCTCCCTCAGTTACACCCTAGACCTTTTCACCACCTCCAACTGCTCCTACTTCCAAAATCACTGATTTCGACATCCTATTCTCGTTTGATATCCCATTATCATTCCAGTTGACTTTTCAACCGCTCTCACTAAGATCATTTTTTAATCTCTTTCCAGCCTTTTATCCATTGATCTGTCTCCTCTCTCTATCCACCATTCCTTGCTTCTTTTTTCTTCTCTCCTTACCATTTTAGATATGGCTCTTCATTCCTGTACCATAAACGCCATTGTCCTGTGACTTTTTTATCCATGTCTCTGTCAACTAAATTCATGGATGAACTAATTTATCTGCTTTCTCTAGTACTTCTGGAGAAATCCATACAATAGGACAGATTAGTATTACCTTAAGCTTCATGATCACCAACTACATGTTGATGCTCAGCATTGCAATCCTGTTGCATTTCTCTGATCACCTTGCTTTTCCGTTCTTTGCAGTGGTCAGTTAAAGTCATAAAGGAATAAAGTCTCCATTCTTTTTAAACCACCTACCCCAACTCTTCCCTGTCTTTCAGTAGATGACCTCTTTTCTTACACAGAGAAAACAAAAGCCTTAAGACAGGAACCCCCTTAACTTTCTGCTGCCAGCTTCATTAACTCATTTATATGTTTATCCAGCAAATTCTAATTCAGTGCCTGCTACCTCGAAGACACTGTTGTAGGTGTGGGGTTACTTAGAAAAGGCTAGGACAAAGTCACTTCCTTCATGGAGCTTACGTTTTTTTTTGTTTTTGTTTTGTTTTGTTTTGCGTTACGCGGGCCTCTCACTGTTGTGGCCTCTCCCGTTGCGGAGCACAGGCTCCGGACGCGCAGGCTCAGTGGCCTTGGCTCAAGGACCCAGCTGCTCCGCGGCATGTGGGATCTTCCCGGACCGGGGCACAAACCTGCGTCCCCTGCATCGGCAGGCGGACTCTCAACCACTGTGCCACCAGGGAAGTCCGGAGCTTACGTTTTAAAGGGGACAGATGGATAAAAACATTTTAAAAACAAAATCCCCAAAATAAGTGAACAAGGAAGATATCAAATGATGATAAGTTCTATGTAGAAAAGTAAAATGATAAAAAGATGACTGAACAGCTACTTAGGATATGGTGGTCAGCAACCTGCTGAAACTGACTCAGGAGGAGACAGCGAATCTGAATAAATCTGTGATAAGTAAAGAGATTAAGGTAGTGATTAAAAAACCTTCCCACAAAAGGCCGGGCCTAGATGCCTTCACTGGTGAGTTCTACTGAACATTTAAAGAGTTAATACCAAGCCTTCACACATTTGCCAAAATAGGAGAGGATGAACACCTCCGAACTCATTCTTGTCAGGCCAGGGTTATGCTATCTGATATGAAAACAAAACCTAACAAAACAAAAAAGAGGATGTCAAAAGAAAAGAAATTACAGACCAATATCCCTTAGGAATGTAGCCTCAAAAATCCTCAATGAAATATTAGCAAACCAAATTCAACAACATATAAAGAAGATTATACATCAGTTTATGACCAAATGTATATTATCCCAGAAATGCAAGGTTGGTTCAACATGCAAAAATCAATCAATATAATACCATATTATTAGAATAAAGGACAAAAATACATGATTATCACAATAAATATGAAAAAGGAATTTGACAAAATGCAACCTCCTTTCATGATAAAAATCAAGCAGCAAACTAGAAATAGAGGGTAACTGCCTCAATCTGATAAATTTCTTCAACATCTGTGAAAAACCCATAGCTAATGTTACACTTAATGGTGAAAGACTGAAAGCTTTCCCTGCAAGATCAGGAACAAGACAAGCATGTCTGCTCTTGCCGCTTATAGAAACATTGTACTGGCTGTCCTAGCCAGGGCAGTTAGGCAGCAAAAAGAAATAAAATGCATCCATATTGGAAAAAGAAGTTAAACTCTTTATTTGTATATAACAGGAATATGAATATAATTAACGCTATTGAGTTGTACATTTAAAATGGTTAAGATGGTAAATTTTATGTGTTTTTTACCACATTTTTTTTTTTTTTTTTTTTTGCGGTACGCGGGCCTCTCACTGTTGTGGCCTCTCCCGTTGCGGAGCACAGGCTCCGGACGCGCAGGCCCAGCGGCCATGGCTCACGGGCCCAGCTGCTCTGTGGCATGCGGGATCTTCCCGGACCGGGGCACGAACCGGTATCCCCTGCATCGGCAGGCGGACTCTCAACCACTGCGCCACCAGGGAAGCCCAGCACAATTTTTTTTTAAGTTAACTTTAGGAGAAAACGGGCAAAGGATCTGAATATACATTTCAGAAGATATACAAATGGCCAATAAACATGTGAAAAGATGATCAACATTACTTAGTCATTAGGGAAATGACTAATCAAAGCCACAGTGAGATGCCCCTTCACACCCACTAGGTTGCCTGAAATAAAGACTGACAATAACAAGTGTTGTTGAGAATGTGAAGAAATAGGTACCCTAATACACTGCTGGTGGGAATGTAAAATGGTGCAGCCACGTTGAAAAAATAGTTTAGCAGTTGCTCAGAATGTTAAACAGAGTTACCATGTGATCCAGCAATTCCACTCCTAGGTGAGAATTGAGAATTCTCCTCTGAGAGTTGAAAATATACATTCACAGAAAAACTTGTTCATGAATGCTCATAGCAACATTATCCAAAATACCTCAAAAGTGGAAATAAAGCCAAATGTCTGTCAACTGTTGAACAGATAATCAAAACGTGTTATGTCAACATTATGGAATACTATTAGGCAACAAAAAGAAATGAAGTACTGATACATGCTAAAACATGGATGAACCTTGAAAACATGCTAAGCGAAAGAAGCCAGACATAAAAAGTCACATAGTGTTTGATTCCACTTACATGAAATACCCACAGTAAGCAAGTGCATAGGGACGAAGTAGATCAGTGGGGTGGGCAAAAAGAGTATTGGGTTTCTTTTGGGGGTGGAAAACATCTTCTGAAATGAGATATTAGTTATGGTTACACAACTGTTTTGAATAGATTAAAACCACTGAATTGTAACTTTAAAAGGGTGAATTTTATGGTATGCGAATTATACATCTCAATAAAGCTATTAAAAATTGGTCAGGGGAAGTTTTTTTTAAGAAGTGACATTTGAACTGAGATTGGAATGACTAACTTGAGGTTGGTGGTTATGAATTCAAAGTCAGACCAGTCAGCGTAGTTGTATATTTTACTTCTGCCCCCTCATTGTGTGGGTAGAGGAGCAGAGCGGGTGGAGTTGGGGTTTTGACAGAGGAGTGTGACAAAGGAGGAGGGTTGGCGAGAGAGGCTGGAGAGTAGGCAAAGACATGAATGTCGTAATGGGCTGTGGAATATAAGTCGGTTGAAGAGAGAAATGAGACCATGAGGGAGACAAGGGACTGTGTGAGGGTAGCAGGCTCGGTGGAGACGGGTCCCATCGGCGCTGAAGTATTGTTCGAGGGCACTGGAAGGAGTGATCTAGAGAGATAGAAGTTGGTAAGAGAGCGCAGTGCTTGACATGGAGATGTTAGATAATGTGCGGTAATTGGCAGTACGGTGTTCTAGGACGTGACTTGAAGCTGGTGACCCACGCAGAGTGGGGGAACGTTGTTGTAGGAGAGTTCAGGGAAGGCTACTACTGTATATGCTCCCTGAAGCTGCTGTAACAAATTACTGCAAAGTTGGTGGCTTAAAACAAATTTATTCTCTCACAGTTATGGACATCACAATTCTATTTTATTTTAAATTTTATTTTATTGACATCTAGTTGATTTACTATGTTGTGTTAATTTCTACTGTACAGCAAAGTGGTTCAGTTATACATATATATACACACACATTCTTTTTCATGTTATTTTCCATTGTGGTTTATCACAGGATATTGAATATAGTTCCCTGTGCTATACAGTAGGACCTTGTTGTGTATCCATTCTGTATGTGATAGCTTGCATCGGCGAATCCCAAACTCCCAGCCCATCCCTCCCTCCCCCCCCTCCCCCTTGGCAACCACAAGTCTGTTCTCTCTGTCTGTGGATACCATAATTTGAAATCAAGATGTGAGCAGGGCCATACTCCCTCTGGAGGCTCCAGGGAAGAATCCATTTATATTAGTCAGGGTTCTCCAGAGAAACAGAGTCAAAAGGGTTTACAATTATACAAGAAGTGATTATTATAAGGAATTGGCTCATGCAGCAGTGGAAGCTGACAAGCCTCAAGATCTGCAGGAAGAGTCAGAGAGCTGGAAACCCAGCAGAGCCAAGGATGTAGTTCCAGTTTGAGTCTGAAGGCCTGAGAACCAGAACTGATAATGTAGTTCCCGTCTGAAGGCCTGTAGGCTTGAGACCCAGGAAGAGCAGATGTTTCAATTCAACTCCAAAAGCAGAAAATCCAGTATCCCAGTTCAAAGTCAGTCCGGCAGGAGGAATTCTCTTACTTGAGGGAGGGTCAGCCGCTTTATTCTGTTCAGGTCTTCAACTGATTGGATGAGGCCCACCCACATTAGGAAGACAAATCCGCTTTACTCGGTCTACCAATCTGTATGTTAATCTCATTCAAAAACACCCTCACAGGAGCACTCACAGTAATGTTTGACCCACTATCCGGGCACGCTGTAGCACAGGTTAAGTTGGCACACAGAATTAACCATCACACCGTTCTTTGCCTCTTCCACCTTTTGGTGACTGTTGGCATTCCTTGACCTGTGGCTGCCTCACTCCAGTCTCTGCCTCCTTGGTCACATTGCCTCTTCCTCTTCTCTCTCTTCTCTGTGTGTCTATCTTATAAGTACACATGTAATTGCATTTTGGGTCTACCCAGATAATCCAGGATAAACTCTTTGTCTCCAAATCCTTAACTCAATCACATATTTTGCCATAGAAGGCAATATTTACTCTTTTGACATATAGGGCAATATTCTCAGATTCCAGAGATTAGGGTGTGGGCATATCTTTTGGGAGGTCCTCCATTCAATTGACCACAATAGTATATGGGAAAGGTCAACTCTGTGGATGTTGAAATCAACAAGAATTATGACAGTATATTGGACTCCACTGTAGAGGGATATTTAGGGTTTTGGTCTGATGACATGAAATTCAAAACGGGGGTTTTAAGGAAAAGGGGAGATAATCTGAGAATGGCAGTGAGGTTCTGGGAGGACATCTCCCCACCTGGAGGTCCAGCTGTTTGAGGGGTATGAGAGAGAAAGCAGCTGCCACTGGAATGGCTGCAGAGGAAGCCAGGCCTTCAGGGAAAGCCAGGTTTCTATGTGAAAGTAACACTCGGAGAAGAGGATTCTCAGCCAGAGAAGGGATTTTGCTGATGGTAGACTATGAAGATAAGTTGAAGGATTTGAGAGTGGAGGATTAGTGAGAGATGGGGTCTTGTGAGACTATGTGCAGAGCCTTATGAGAATGAGAATCCAAGCGGGGAGTCTAGGATTTCTTATGAAACAGGCATAACCTATGATAAAGGTTGTGTTGGAATTAGCCCCAGATAGTCTCCTAGGCAGATCATGGTGCTGTCAATGTGAGTATTACTGGGAGAGGGTCTTGCTAGGCGTGAGCAGAGCTCTGGGCTCCCATCTTTACTCCTGTTAAGGTGGTATGAAACCTGGGGAGATGGCCCTGAAATTCTCTTGACCACAGCTAAACTGACTGCTTCGCTGACCAAGGCCTTCCCTCTGAAATTATGAATTTCTTAGGCCATCCAAGAGATAAAAGGAATAGGCTAGAGGTATCCTGACAGCATTTATCAGCATTTTCAGGAGGTTGAGTGAGATATTTTAAATATTGTTCTTTTCAGTGTTTGAATATTGCCCCTGTTCTGCTGTGGTATTGGATGCACTGTGTATTCTTAAACCCATTTACAGCTGCAGAAGTGCTGAGTTTGAAAGCAGAACATTTGAAATGGACCCAGCTGGTTAAAAAGATGGATACTTATCAAAGTATTGATGTATAGTTTATGAAATAATAAGGTGTTTTTTTCAACTAGCCTGATTATTTTTAGAGCAAAGAGATGACAGGGAGATTTTCCATTGCAGAGAATGTGTGGCTTAACCGAAACCAAGCAGTTCTTCAAGTGAATGGTTTCCTCTGGCAGTCATCTTAGCCACAGCCCTTTCTCCAGTGTTACATCTTTTTTGATTATTACACGTGGCTGCCAGAGCTGAACTGGAGAATGTGTATCCAGCTTCCATGTGTAGAGAGGATTAGAGGAATCTGTATGGCCCAGCAGTGTGAATTGCTTGTCTGTTTCTACGTTAACACAGATATATCAGTGATTATTGTCTGTATATCTAGGACATTCTGAGATCTACAGATACAGATTTATGGTAGAACTGTTTCTCTAAATACGCTTAATACACGTGTATTGTATATTCATTACCTTTTATCTCCATTTAGTGGCTACAAAATGTCCAATTATGAAATTTTTGATTACCTATGATAAACCAGATATTGTGTTCCCTGGCATTCTTTCCTGAGCTGCTTTTCTTATTCTTTTTTTTTCAATTGAAGTATGGTTGATTTACAATATTATGTTAGTTTCAGGTGCACAACACACTGATTCAGTGAGCTGTCTTTTCTTCTCTTGCTGCAACCTCTGAGCGTACCAGGTTTTAGATGACCCTCCCCAACCAACCCCCCCAACACTAGTAGATTTATGCAGTTCTTTTTTTTAACTTTATTTTTGTTTATTTTTAAAATATTTGTTTATTTAGTGATTTGGCTGTGCCAGGTCTTAATTGCAGCACATGGGATCTTTGTTGCCACATGCGGGATCTTCATGGTAGCATGCAGGATCTTTAGTTGCTTCATGCGGAATCTTTAGTTGTGGCACATGGAATCTTTAGTTGCGGCACGTGGAATCTTTATTTGCGGCATGTGGGATCTAGTTCCCTAACCAGGGATCAAACCCAGGCCCCCTGCCTTGGTAGCATGGAGTCTTAACCGCTGGGCTACCAAGGAAGTCCCTCTGCAGGGTCTTAAAATAAATTTATTTATTTATTTTTACTTTTGGCTGCGTTGGGTCCTCATTGCTGCACGTGGGCTCCCTACAGTTGTGGCTAGTGGGGGCCACTCTTTGCCGCGGTGTGCAGGCTTCTCATTGGGTGGCCTCTCCCGTTGTAGAGCACGGGCTCCAGGCACTTGGGCTTCAGCAGTTGTGGCTCATGGGCTCCATAGCGCAGGCTCAGTAGCTGTGGGGCACAGGCCCAGTCACTCCACGGCATGTGGGATCCTCCCGGACCAGGGCTCGTACCCATGTCCCCTGCATTGGCAGGTAGATTCTTAACCACTGTGCCACCAAGGAAGCCCCCCTCTGCAGTTCTTAATTCCAGCCGAGGCTTCTGGTCCAGGTTAAGACTCCTATATTCAGTGGTCCTATGGACATTTCCATCTTGAAGTCTCACTAGCTTTTCTGTCAACACATGGTTCTAATAATTTTTTCAGTCAATTTTCTTAGACTTCTAAGTAGGTAACTGTATTGCCTGTGGGAAACAGTAACAATCATTTTCCAGTAGTTATACCTTTTTTTTTTTTTTTAACCTTTTTGTTTTGGCAAGAACTTCTAGATCAGTGCTTCCCAAAATGGCTTGAAAAGAATCAGCTGGGCAGCTTGTTTAATATACAGAGTACCAGGTCTCTACCCTTGGGAATTTTAACTTAGTAGGTCTGGGTTGAGTTAGAGGAATCTGTTTTGTTTTGTTTCATTTTGAAACAAACACCCCAGGAATTTTTTAATCTTTGGACAGTTTTGGGAGACACTGTTTCAGAGCTAAGTAACAGTGGTGGTGGTCTTCGGTTCCTGGCTGTGGGGCATCTGTATCATGTGTGACGTTAATTGACTTCTGGCTCCGTTCCTGCCTTCACCTGTGGCAGTGTTTGTGACAGCCTTTGGAGATAGCCGGTGCCCAGGTGTCATCATCCAGGGGGAAATTTCAGCCAGGCAAAGAGCTTTCTGCCCTGGTAATCGTTCAGTAAACATTTCTAGTGCCTGTTCTGCTCCAGGCCCCAGAGAGTGCTGCTATACAAAGAAGCACTTTGGTGGGTCTTCTTGGTTTTCCAACCTTCATGCTCTCTCCAACCTCCAGCCTCCCTTTTGTGGGACTTTGGCTGCCTGTAAATCTTTTTCCATCGTACTCAAGTGCTCTGCTCCTTTTTGTCTTAGCTGACTAGACCCTTTGTTTACCCAGACCTGAAGTACTGGTCACACTTCTCCTTCCTCATTCTATCCTGCCATGCAATCTGTTGCTGCATTTGGCCAGAGAACTATCTGTTCAATGTATTCTAGAAGCAGCTTCTAAATCAGAGATGATTTGTAACACACTGGGGTTTTATCTTATGGAGTAACATTTTGAAAGCGTCTTCAGTTTTGTCTTTGGACTTGGACTTTTATGTATGGCTTTAACTCACAGGCAGCACTATGACAGTATTGAACTATTTCCAGTTGCTTGTTCTACCACATTTTCTTACTTCTATGTCTCTGAATCTGTTGTTCTATCTCCCTTTGTCTCCTCTCCTCCCCATCCTCCCAAATTTCCCATGCCAACTTCTCTTCAGCCTCTGAGGTTCAGCTCAGCCATTGCCTCTTTTCCTGATCCCCAAGCTGATTTATATGTCTCTTCATGCTCTGCTATGGCACGCTGAATACCTCTTTTAAGGCACTTATCATGCTATTATAGTTATCTGTTCATTTGTCTGTATATTCTATTATCTCATAATTCCTTAGTATGTTATTAGCCTATATACCCCTGTGTTTGTTAAAGAACATTATAAAGTTGGCATCTCCCACTAGTTCCAGTTTTTAAACTACTTTTGATCATGGGAATGTCTTCCTGACTTGAAAAAGTGTGAGAGATTGATAATATTCAATTTTGGCAAGAGTGTGTAGAGAAGAGGACTCTAGAAGATTGTTGGTAGGAGTGTGAATTGATACAATATTTGAAAAATAAAATTTTAAATGCATATAAACTTTAACTCAGCAATTCCCCATATAGGAATTCTCCCACAAAGACCCTTGCATCAAGTATATTAGGATTTTGGTATGAAGAGATGGCCAAAATCTCCAACAGTAACAAAATGGCTAAATTTATTATGGTATATATACATACATACATATATATATATAATTATAACTGTGGAATTTTGTGTAGCAGTCAAAATAAGTGAAATAGATTTATATGTTCAGATGTGGAAAGAGGTCCATAGTATATACCCATTTTCCTCCCTCTTCAGGGGTAACCTCTATTTTGAATTTAGTACTCAATATTTCCATTCATACTGATATTTTCATGTTTTTTTATTACACATGTGTATGTGGCCATTAAAATATATAGCATTGGGCTTCCCTGGTGGCGCAGTGGTAGAGAGTCCGCCTGCTGATGCAGGGGACACGGGTTCATGCCCTGGTCCGGGAAGATCCCACATGCTGTGGAGAGGCTGGGCCCGTGAGCCATGGCCGCTGAGCCTGCGCGTCCGGCGCCTGTGCTCCGCAACGGGAGAGGCCACAACAGTGAGAGGCCCGCGTACCGCAAAAAAAAAAAAAAAAAATATATATATATATATATAGCATTGTTTCTCATATTTTTAAACTTTATCAAAATAGTGTCATATTACATATATCCTCTTGCAGCTTCCTTTGTTCACCTACATTGTTTGTAAAATGATCTCCATGTTGATATGGTTATTTTCAATGCCATATAAAATTCAATTCTATAAATATGCCACATTTTATTTATTCTCTTGTTGATTGACATTCAACTTGTTTCTAATTTTCTACTTTTCCAAACAAAGCTTTAGTGGATTTTCTAGTACAGGTCATCTTGTGCAGCCTGCGGAATTTTTCTAGGGTAATTTTTAGGAGTGGAATTCCTTAGTCCAGAGGAGTGTGTATCTTTTACTAGATTTTACTAAATTGCTCTCCAAGGTGGCTTTACTACTTCACACTCCCACCAGCAGTGTATGAGCTTTACCATGTATTCACATCTTCATTTGTAAGGAATATGTTACTTTTAATTCTCTTACAGAGCAACAAAACTCTTAACAAATGTTTGAAGAAGATGGGAATATGAACTGCCAGTTAAACCTATTGAGAAAGGAAATTCTGTCCATGTCATCAAACTGATGTTTTAAAGGGCAGTCCAATTCTCAGTGCAGCATTTCCCCTGTTGTACATTCTGGTAAGAGTTCCAGCACAAAATGGGATGCCAGGCCAGGTTGATATCACAGCTCAGTTAGGAGCAAAGTCTGGCCTTGAACTTTGTTTTTGCCTGTACACATTCACAGCTTTTTCAGTTGTAACTTATTTATGCTTAATGTGGCAATTATCGGTAATTCAAGGGTACCCCTCCCACACCCAGGGTTGGTATGTGTGGAACCATAAATACTATATTGGCTGTCAGGGCACACCTAGCAGTGTCAGTCTGTTGATGTTGAATTCCAACAGATCTGTATTTGTTGGAATTTTTTTGTTTCTTTTTTTCCTGAAAAGGAGGCTGAAACGATTTGCTGCTCAAAAACTAAGTTACTGCTGTTCTTTACATAACTCCAGCCTCAGCTATCATTGAACCATTTGAGATAACGGTGGTTCCTTTTTTGTGGGTCAAGAGCTTGTAATTTATAAGCATGTTTCAGAAGCCATATGTGAACTGATTACTTTTTATTCTACCTAGCCATATTCTCATAACTGTCAGAGAGCTCATACTCTCAAATCTTGGAAGAGTAATAAAAATTACATGGACGGGCTTCCCTGGTGGAGCAGTGGTTGAGAGTCCACCTGCCGATGCAGGGGACACGGGTTCGTGCCCCGGTCCGGGAAGATCCCACATGCCGCGGAGCGGCTGGGCCCGTGAGCCATGGCCGCTGAGCCTGCGCGTCCGGAGCCTGTGCTCCGCAACGGGAGAGGCCACAGCAGTGAGAGGCCCGCGTACCGAAAAAAAAAAAAAAAAAATTACATGGATTACATTTCTCTCATACATTAATCAGTCAAAATTATAGCTTTACAAATTAAGTTCAACTGGAGCTTAGCAACTGTAAATTTTTTACTTTCTAAAGCAGTTATTCTGAATCCTTTAAAAAATAATATATCATAAGGGATATTATGAATTTTCAAAATATATTTTAAATAAACTTTAATAAACAAAAAAGAACTGGGAATTCCATTTCAGGGTGATGGTCTGAGGACATGCTATCACCTTTCCATCTTGCCTCAGATACTTAGAAATGATAGATTAGGATTTTAAAAATAATTTGCAAGTACACTAGAGGGGAAAAAAAGAAGGAAAACCCACAGCAGCTCCCAGATGTGCAGAACCCCCATGAAAAGTGTATGGGATCAGTTTACAAAAGAAAACCTTGTTTCAAAACAAGGGCAGGAAACTATTGCTTCTCAGGATAGGAGTAGCATCTAGAATGTTCCTGCTTGGAAAGTTGATATGAGCAGCTGAGAGGGGCTCAGGGCAAGTGACAGAGTGACTCTGGTACTATAGCCTGGTGATGCAGGTGTCGCCGGCAGATGTAGTGTACATAGGACCTTAGGTTGGAGAGGCAGGGCTGGGGTCCAGGTGCTTGGTGAATTCCAGGAGAATAGGGGTCCCATGTTCATAAGACTAACTACAAAGCTTTTCCATGAGGTGTCACCTTCTGTCCCTCCTTCATTCTCACTGAAAACAAGTCCTACTTCTCCCCTCCAGGTAAGCAGTGCACACAGATAGTGTAGACTGTCTCAACAGAGAGCCTTAACTACAAAGATGAGCACTTCATTAAAAATCACTAAAAACTATCATGCAAAGGAGATAACAGAGTTTATTTTGGACATAGAATTCATAGAATAAGCAGAACTAGATTTAAAAATATGTACAGTTGAACTCTTGGAGAGATATGAGCAGTTATTTTATCTACCAAAAATTAAGTATTGATACTGGAAATTATCAATTTCCAGTATCAAAAATAAGTATTGATACTGGAAATTAAAATTTTGATTGTCAAAATAAGAAATTCATTAATTGGGCTGATTAACTGTGTCTGTAGCTTAAGAGCAGATTTGTGAGCTGGATACTGGAGCAGAGAATTGTTCCTAAGCACATCACAGAAGGATACAGTAATAGAAAAAAAAATTAAGACATGGAAGTTAGATTGAGGAATGCCATCTAATACGAACTCCAGAAAGAGGCTGAAGAGAATGCAGGGAAATGATATTTAGAGAAGCAGTAGATCCAGTTTCAAGATGGTTGACCAAACACATACTCCCTCTTACCTTTTCTGCACCAAACCCATAGAAATGATAAAGAATTAATTTGATTAATAAATTCCCTTTCAAGATTGAAAAGAAAAGGAATATTCCTGACCTGAAGCAATAAAACATCTTTAAGTGAAGGAGTTATACATTAAAGGAGAAGTTGCAGAAAGGAACTGCTTACACTGCCTGTTTGAGGCCATCACTACTGCCAGGACCCTGAAGCTCTCTGCTGATTTTGTCAGAACAGGTTCAGCATGCAGCCTCTGGCCAGGATGCCACTATTCGCTAAGATGGCAAGTGAGCAGTCCCATGGGAGATGTTTACACGGCCATGAAAACCCAGAGGAAGCTTAGCACAGTGAAATATAAACAGCAGAACTACACCCTGTGGGGTAGAACAGTCAGAAAGAAACTTTAAAAATAGGTCAATCTAATTTTCTTAGAGGACCAGGGATAGACTTTCATGATTAATACAAGAAGTGGAAGTTATGAAACTATAAATAATGAAAATGAAAAACGTAGTTGTCAAACAAACTCACCGGATGGGCTGCATTGCAAACTGGATATAGCTAAAGAACAGATTATTGAGCTGAAAGATCAGGGCAAGAGATTCTCCCAAAACTCAGCATCAAGAGGTAAGAGAGTATCCTTTAAAAAAAAAAAAAAAAAGAGAGTATGAAACAAAGATTGAAGCATTTAGATTCATGTAGAAGTTCCAACATTTATCTAGTAGGAGTTGCAAGTGAAGAAAATTGACAAGAGACAATGTTTGAAGAAATAATGTATGAAAAATTTCCAAAACTTAAAAAATATGAGCCCTTAGGTAGAAGGCCTACTAACTGAAGGAGAATACATTTTAAAAAGAACCAGCATAGTCAGCACCTGCATACATCCTAGTGATAATGATGAAGAGAAATTCCTAGGTGACAGTAGAGAGAAAAGACTGATGGTCTACAAAAGAATAAGAATCCAGATGACATTAGACTTTATCACTGGTTTTGAGAAACAACAGCAGAATGTCTTCAAGGTGCTGAGAGAAAATAAATTTGAACTTAAAATTCTATTCTCACCCAAACTATCTTTCAACAGCAAGGACACTACAATAACATTTTCATAATTTAAGGACTTTGAAAGACCTTTGCTGAAAGAACTATTTAAAGATACACTGCAGTAAGAAAAAAAAATGAACCAAGAAGGTAGTAATGGGATTTAAGAAAAAAAAGGAAGCAGAGAAATCAAAAACAATATTGAATATAAATAAATATTGGTTATAGAATATATGACGATTTTTAGTAAGTTGTAACTTAAATCAACAAAAATAGCAACATGGAATTTGTGGTTGGGGGAGTGATAAAGGGAATTAAAAGCACACTAAAGATTTCAGGAGGAGGATAATAAAATGTAATTAATTCTAACTTGTAAGAAACTATAATTTTAAATATGCATTAAAAACTTAAGGGTAACCACTTGAAGAATTAGATATAAAATATAAACCTTAAAACTATTAGAAGAAAAAATGTAGCAGAAATAACCTTGACCAATCCAATAGAAGACAGGAAAAGAGAAAAAGAGAAAATCATGGTAAAATAGAAAACACAAAATAAGTTGCTAGGAATACATTTAAGCATACGTAACAGTAGTTAAAGTAAATGAAAGTGAATTAAACTCACCTACTAAAATGATAAAAACTCTCAGATTTATCAAAATGACAAAAACCACATGCTCTTTCAGAGAAGATACACAATTGATAATAAAGGGATGAAAAAGGTAGTATAAAATATTAGTATGAGACAAAACAAGGCAAACAACATTGGAACGGACATAGGTGGGGAATTTAAAATGCTAAAAAGTATAATTTGTAAGAGTTGGTATCAGTTATAAGCCTGTTTGTCCTGCTCTTGATAACACTGCATGTTTAAGTATGTATATATGTGTATAAATTTATACATTTACAAATTACTGCCGAGGCTTTCTAAATGGTATTCCTGATTCTGCCCTTGTTACCTTCAGTTTATTCTAAGTATAGCAGCCAGAATGATCCTGTTAAAAATGAGATCCTTGCTTGCTCAATACACTCCAATAGCTTCCCATCTTGTTCAGGGTAAAGGTAGACTAAGCTAATTGTAGCCTCCCATCCCCAGTGACAAACATGCATGTAGGATGAAATATAACAAAACTGAAATGCAGAATTGAACTTGAATAAAAGAGAAATTCCTGGCTATCAAAAATTAAACCCCAAATTGGTGTCCCCAGGATTTATCAGATGGGATACTGGATTTAGGCCAGTGGTTGGGGTTAGTGCCTCCATGGAGTAGGAAATGTAACTTGGGTCCACTCAAGATGAGTAGAACTGGTATTTTTGTAAAAGCTGGAATTTGAGAAGGGCTGCCTCCTTGTGAAAGAGGGGCTAAAAATATTCCAGTGGCCCAGAGATAGTACAAATAGGACTCCCATACAAAAAAAGAGTCTCTGCTAAAGGTGAGCTTATCATCAAATATTGCAAACTCAATTATAAAACAATCTACTATGAGGGAGAATCAGCAAACACAACAAACAGTAGCTTTAGTATGCCAAGGACTTCAGAAAATGGTACACTTTAAAAATTAAAGGAGTAAGTCTAGGAATAGTGACATTTCAAAAAGGAACAAGTCAAGATGAAAAAGGAACAAATTGAATTTCTACAAATAAAAAATAATAAGGTTAAGCTCAATAGAGGGGTTAAATAGCAGATTACAGACAGCTACAGCAAAAATTAGGGAATGGAAAATAAGTCTGAGGAAATTAACCAGGATACAGAATATTGAACACAGATATAGGGAAATGGAAAATGTGACAGGCAATTGAAGGATTTGAAGGATAGAATGAAAAGGTCTACCTAGAATTCCATACCTATCTAATCTAAGAGCAAAGAAGGAATATATATTTTCAGAAAAAGTCTCAGTGGGTTTGTCACCAATAGACCATTGCTAAAGAAACTAACAAAGGATATGTTTTGGGGAAAAAATGAATTGAAGCAATAAGGAAGAAATGGAACATAAGAAGGAATGGTGCACAGCAGAATTGGCAAATGTGAGTAAATTTAAGCACTATATGTAAATAATAATGACTAATAATTTTATTGGTCTTAAAATAAGATGCAGCTAAAGTACTAATTAACTATGACATTAATATAGTTGGGGCATGGTTAGAGTTAAAGGATTTGAAGTTACAGGATGAGAGTACAGATACTGTTTAAGACGGTGGTAAAATGTTCACATTAAATGAGTTAGAGGAGGTTCCTGACTTCTCTTGGGGATTTAATAGGCTTATGTTTCTGTTTGAATCTATGAGTTCTCATCACAAGGAAAAAATATTTTTTTCTTTTTCTTTTATTTTGTATCTATATGAGGTGATGAACGTTCACTAAACTTAACTGTGGTAATCAGTTCATAATGTATGTAAGTCAAATCATTATGCTGTACATCTTAAATTTATACAGTACTGTATGTCTATTATATTTCAGTAAGAAAAAAGAAAAAAAAAGACATACCAAGCCAAGAACTAACCAAAAGAAAACTGGTGAAACTATATTAACCTCAGAATATAGATTTCAGGGCAAAAATCTTTAGGAAAGAGATTAAAATGTTATATTTCATGTTATATATATTTTATTACAATAAAAAAATCTTCACCAGAGGTAAAGTTTACAAACGATAAAAAGATGACATTAACAGTTATACATAGATATACAACTAATAGCATAGCTTTAAAATGTGTAAATAAAAATTAAGAGCACAATAAGAAATTTAAAATACATTATTAAAATGGGTAATTTTAATGCACTTCTCTCAACAGTTGTTAGACTCATTAGACAAAAAACACAATGTAGAAAATTCGAATGTATCCAGCAATTAATGGTTGCACATTCTTTTCAAACATACAAAACTTGACCACATAAATGAAGTCTCAGAAAAGAATTAGTGTCGATTATAGTGCATTTGAGCTAGGAATCAATAACAAAAAGATAAGAAAACAACCGTACATTGGTTATTGAAAGATTAGTTGAAATGAACAAACTCCTAAAACAACCTTGCTTTCCAAAACTGATCTAAGATAGAATAAAACCTGCAAGTATTAGTATAATCATTAAAGAATTTGAACTAGTAGCTTAAAATATTTCTACAAAGGAAACAACCAGGCCTTAGTGACTTTACATAAGTTTCAACAAACATTCAAAGAAAAAAATTCCAGTATTATAAAAATCTCCCAAATTCTAGAAAAACTAATGAGCATTCTGATTTCATTTTTGAGGCTAGAACTACCTTGGTACCAAAACCTTACGAGGACAACAGGAAAGGAAAATTACAAGCCATTCTAATGAAGGCAAATAAAAGCCTAAACAAAGTATTAGGAAACCCAACTCAGCGGTGTATACAAAAGATCATAATCACACTGGTTTTATTCCAGCAATTAAAGATAGATTATTATAATTTAGCCATATTCATAAGTTGATGGATTAAATCTGTATAATCATCTCAAAAGACATGTAAAACAGTGATTAAAACCTCATATCCACACAGACATACACTGCACTTTAGCAGTCTAGGGGTAGAAGAATTTCCTTAACCTAATACATATAGGATATTTATAAAAACATAGTATCCATTATATTTACTGATGAAATGTCAGGAGTATTTGTTTTGAGATTGAAATCTTAAGATTTTAAGATTGAAAACAAAACAAGGAGGCTTGCTATCACCACTTCTATTCAACATTTTCTTGGAGGTCCTAAAGCAGCAGAGTAAACAAGGAAAAGAGATAAAACGTATTTTAATTGGAAGGAAACAAAGTTATCATTATTTACCGATGACTGTTAATGTAGAAAGATTGAAAGAATCTCCAAATCATTAGAATTAAAATAGAGTATGGGCAATAAAAGTAAAAATAGATAAATTGGACTACATCAAAATTTAAAACGCCTGTGCATCAAAGGACACATCAACATAGTAAAAAGGCAAGCTATGGTATGGGAGAAAATATTTGCATATCATATATCTGATAAGGGGCTCATATTCAGATTATATAAAGAACTCCTATAACTTAAGAACAATAAAAAGCAAATAACCCATTAAAAAATTGGTCTAAAGGAATTATTTAAAGGAATAGACATTTCTCCAGAGATGATATATAAATGGCCAATATACTTAACTGTACACTTAAAAATGGTTGAGATGGTAAATTTTATGTTATGTGTATTTTACCAAAATTTTTAAAAATAAGAGAGCAAGGTTTCTGAATATAAAATCTTTCTATAACTAGAAATAAATAACAGATACATATATCCTTTATAAACAAGAATCTGTAACTTTATTGAAAGATATTTAAAAAGGCTTAGGGGAATTCCCTAGTGGGATCTAGTGGTTAGGACTCCGCACTTTCATTGCCAAGGACCCGGGTTCGATCCCTGGTTGAGGAACTAAGATCCTGCAAGCTGCGTGGTGTGGCCAAAAAAAAAAAAGAGGCTAAATACATGAGGGGATGAACATATTCACGGAAAGGAATGTTCAGTGTGTGAACTGACATGTGAAGATGTCAGTTCTCTCGAGAATTGTCTATATATTCGATCAGTTCCCATCAAAATCCCAACAGGATTTTTTTTTTGTGGTAAATGGACAGACTGATTGTAAAATTTAATTGGAAGTGTGAAGGGTCAAGAATAACAAAGACTCTCCTAATGAAGAATGAAAGTTTGGGGCACTGGTACTACCTGAAAAGATAAGAGGAAACTGTAACAATTAAATCATCATGATACTGGTACAGGGATAGAAGTAGAATATCTATCTTGTAGGAGAAGAATGGATTGTTTATTAAGTGATCCTGAAGCAACTGATTATCCATATTGGATACAACTGGATTATTTCCTTATACCTATCAAAGAAATCAGTTCTAAGTAGATTCAAACTTAAATATGAAAGATAAAAACTATGGAACAATGAAGACAATCTGGGAGGATATCGTTATGACATCAGGGAGGGGAATATTTCTTAAGATACAAAAGGCACAAAATAAGAAAGAAAAGATTAATAAATTGGGACTACTGTGTATTTAAAGATGACCATTCATTAAAAACAATAGAGTGAAAAACCTTAAAGTGAAAGTTGTTTGTAAGATATAACTTCTGTACGGTTAAAATACAAAAATACATAGAACTCTTACAAATCAGTAAGATAAAGACAAACCCAGTGAAACACTACGCCAAAGACAGGAACAGGCATTTCACAGACAAAGAAATACAAATGGCCCATAAACATTGGAAAAGATGCTCAATATTTCTAGTAATAAGGGAATTGCAAATTAAAAGCCCAATAACATTTGTCACCCACCAGATTGGCAAATGTTAGAACGTCTGACTGTAACAAGGGTTGGCCAGAATGTAGAGTCAGGAAGTCCCTCACATAGCTGATGGGAGTGGAAATTAGCGTAACCACTTTGTAAAAGCAAATTGGCAGTGTCTAGTAACACTGAATGTCATAATTTATGACCCAATAATTCCACTCTTAGGAAATTCTTTTACATGGCCAGCAGGAGACACGGACAAGAAAGTTTTATAGCAGCATTGTGACTGAGAGGGAACAAAGGGAAACAACCCAAATATATAAATTACGATGTAACTGAGCAATGAAATACAATCAAGCCATGAAAAAATGAGTGAATTTTATCAACATATGCATCAACATGGATGAATTGTAACATAATTTTGAGTAAAAGAAGCCAGTTGCAGAAAAAATATATATGTAAATCTATATAGGTTTTAAGCATGTATTAAATAAATCATGTATTTTTTATAGTACATAATTGCTAAAATAGTAAAATCAAGGAAATGATTAGTACAAACTCCAGGATACTGATAACCAGGAGAGGTGCGGGTATGGTGGGAGTGGACTGTATTAGATAAGGGCTCACAGCCAGGCTTCCAAGTGACCATAATGGTATATTTCTCAGGCAGAATAGTGGGTAGATGGGTATTTGTTTTATCACTTTTTAGACTGTACACCCACATTTTATATACTTTTGAAGTATTCTTTTTTAATGTAAGCTGTAATTTTTTTTCCAAGGTGACCTTACTTTATTTATTTTTAACATCTTTATTGGAGTAGAGTTGCTTTACAATGTTGTTAGTTTCTGCTGTATAACAGAATGAGTCAGTTCTATGTATACATATATCCCCTCCCTCTTGCGTCTGCCTCCCACCCTCCCAATCCCACCCCTCTAGGTGGTCACAAAGCACCGAGCTGATTTCCCTGTGCTATGCGGCTGCTTCCTACTAGCTATCTATTTTACATTTGGTAGTGTATATATGTCCATGCTACTCTTACTTCGCCCCAGCTTCCCCTTCCCCCTCCCTGTGTCCTCAAGTCCATTTTCTACGTCTGCATCTTTATTTCTGTCCTGCCCCTAGGTTCTTCAGAACCTTTTTTTTTTTTTTAAGATTCCATATATATGTGTTAGCGTATGGTATTTGTTTTTCTCTTTCTGACTCACTTCACTCTGTATAACAGACTAGGTCCATCTACCTCACTACAAATAACTCAATTTTGTTTCTTTTTATGGCTGAGTAATATTCCATTGTATATCTGTGCCACATCTTCTTTATCCATTCATCTGTTGATGGACACTTAGGTTGCTTCCATGTCCTGGCTATTGTAAATAGTGCTGCAATGAACATTGTGGTGCATGTCTCTTTTTGAATTATGTAACCTGTAATATTTTTAAGAGATGGTAGGAAATGTTTTGAAATTAGGTAAAGTGGATGAAGGTATTGAAAATGCACAAAGATTGAAAATCATTGCCTAAGAGGGTTTGGAGGAGATCTGATTTTCTAGGTTAAGGCGTCCCCGTATATCAGTGTGAGGGTTCAAGTGAGGGGAAAGGTACAAAGACCTGTCAGAACATCTCTGGCCTAGTGGCTTAAACGAAGTGTGGAGTCACCAGTCCCTACACCTGGATTGCTTTTCTTCCTCCCTCACTCCCTGCACTTCTGTAAATACTTAGTGACTGACTGCCAAGTCCTGGGCATTGTCCTGGGGGCCGAGTAGCCAGAAGAGGTAATGTCCCTGTCTCGGCACTTACAGTGGTTTTCGAACTCTTGCTCACACACTTAGTTAATCTTAGTTTCCTAACGTAGCTCCACAATGAAATCACTTTAGGCCCATATTGTAATTCATGCATTGAGGTCTTTTTAAGGAAATCATTTATCTACCAATTTAGACAGCCTAATTGAATGCATTATCTTTAAATTTTCAGGATAATGTTCTTTTTGGTTTGATCCTAGCCCTTAGATAATTCCTATATATGTTTATTTCCAGTCTTTTTCTCCTTCCCATACATATCAAGCATCTCTTGATGTACTCTACGTGGAGTTGGCTTTGATGTATTGATGTTACCTTTCTCTCTTTCTTTTTGAGACTTGAAATGGGATCTAATCTTAAACCTTGACTTGGAGCAGTATTTTTGAAAGCACAACAAGCATGCTGCTAGAGAATATTAGGTGATACAAAGGGAAACATTTTTTATTTTAACAGTCTTATTTTAATGTTTATGGTAAAATATACACATGAAACCTGTGATTTCATGGCTATTATAATCCATCTCACATAGAATGCATGAATTAATGGCCCAGGTGGTTCTCAGATGTAGCAAAAAATCACGAAATGAGTACATGGATTACACATGTGGTGTTTAGTTGTAAAGGTGAATTAAGATATTCTCTGGTGTCCTGTGATGGTCTCCTACTCATATCATAACTCTCAAAAAAATTAAGCTTATGTGGTTTAGCCAGGAAAAAGCAATCTAGAAAATTCATCTAGGCAAATAATTTATTCAAATAACATATTCTGGTGTAGGTCAGGTTCTGGAAATACACAGCTGAGTAAAATGTAGATCCTACCCTTCAAGACCACTGGTCTAACAGAGATAGGCATGTAAATTTAAAAGTGCAGCGTAGCATTGGAACAGTGCAACAGTGGAAATGTGTACTTGGCGAGTGGGTAGCTTGGAAAGATGGGTGCCGACTTACGGAGCAGTGAGGAAAGTCTTCATAGGGGAAGGGAGGCTTGCAACTAAGCAGCCTTGAGAGATGAGCAGAAAATTTAAAGAGAAACAGATTGGGAAAGGGAGATCTCAGAAAGGCACGTGCCAAGGTACAGAGATCTAAGAGAACATGGTACATTGGGTTAACTGAGCAGCCTGATGTTTATGCTGATGTGGGGTGAGAGGTGAGGACAGAGTGGGGAGCCGGAGATGAAAGCTCCTAAGTGAGCTGTGATGGCGTGGATTTAGATCTTAGTCTATAAATGATTATCAGCCTTTGCAAGATTTTAAGCAGAAGACTGCATGATGTCTGGGGCAGTGTAGAAGATGGAGCAGAGGAAGAAGAATCAGAGTCATGTTACAGCTAGTCATTGGGCAAAGGGATGATGGAGAGCAGTTGTGGGGAAGTTCAGAATTTCTGCGTTGTGTAGCTTCATATAATTTTCAGGAGATTAGATTACATATAGATTTCCCCCACAGTTTAATGTTTTGAAGGGGATGGTAGTAGGTGATTTGGAGCCAATATATGAAGCTTCTGAAGAGAATGGTATTATTCAGTCTGTTAGAAACAAGGTATTAAGTAACTTTCCCTATATAGTCTTAAAGGTAAATAGATTTTGGCTTATTTTCTGTTAAAATATATGTAGGCAGCATATAAAAGTTAAGTGGAGATGTGCTACTGATGAGACACACAGCTGCAAACAAGGTCTATTTTCTAATTAAAGTAGTACTACAGTAATACACTGCAGAGACAGAAGAATGAAATATTTAAACTTTTTTGCGACTAGTATCCTGCCAAGAAAATCTCAGATAACAGTATTATTTAAAAGGAATTGGGGGCCTTCTCTGGTGGCGCAGTGGTTAAGCATCCTCCTGCCAATGCAGGGGACATGGGTTCGAGCCCTGGTCCAGGAAGATCCCATGTGCTGCAGAGCAACTAAGCCCGTGCACCACAACTACTGAGCCTGCGCTCTAGATCCCGCAAGCCACAACTACTGAAGCCATGTGCCACAACTGCTGAAGCCCGCATGCCTAGAGCCCGTGCTCTGCAACAAGAGAAGCCACCGCAGTGAGAAGCCTGCACACTGCAACAAAGAGTAGCCCCGCTCACCGCAGCTAGAGAAAGCCCGTGCAGCAATGGAGATCCAATGCAGCCAAAATATAAATAAATAAATAAACTAATTAATTTTTTAAAAAGTGTCCTTTAAATATGGGTTTCATATTCTACATATCTTAGTCGTGGCATATTGTTTACTTTTGTGCATATTTACTATTATACCTTAGGCCTGCTAGTCTTTGGATTTAGTGTGTATTGTTCCACCTTCCCAGGAAATGTATTAGTATGCCGACTTATTTTTGTACCTTCAGCATATCATAATTTAGAGTCACAGATCTGATGCTGCCTGTGTATGTGAGTGCACTCATTTGTATCTGTATACATAGCCAGACCCTTAACACCAAATGTTCTGTTTCATGTTCATTTGGGGAATATTCTCTTAATATTTGGGGGGATGTGGGTTAGTCAGCTAATTTGCTAACATTCAAGAGCCGTGAGCTCTCAGCATTATCTTAACCTTTTAGTATTTTAGTCTAGCAAGAATTTCTGACTCTGATCAGGGAATTAACTATAACATCTTACCAGAATGACCCAGAAGCATCAAAAGAGGGAGTTCCTGCAAAGGGCACACAGAGATGTTCAAAAGGCAAGTTAATACTAACTGGATAGTGTGACTGCATAGTAGAAATGAGGGAGTTAGGACAGAAACGAAGGGCCACAAACGACCTTGAAACAACCCCTTGAAACAACCGTAGGTTCCTTTCTGCAAGGCTCAGTAGTGGTGACTGTAATGCAACTTAGTTTGTATTTGCAAAGATATTTTCTACAGCTCTCGTCACTTAGTTAAAATTCTGTTTCATTCTTTTGAAAATTCAATTCCTTATTTCCATATTTTCTACTTTGACACAGAAATCCCCTGCAAAGAAGCTGAGCCATGCAATTAGTAAATCCTTGGGGTGTGTACCCACCAGAGAACCTCCGCATCCTGTTTTTCCTGAACAACCAGAGAAACCACTTGACCTTGCAAATATAGTGTAAGTATATGATAGATGTGGATTATACTGAAATGGAAACCTTGCTGAATTCTTCTGGGTCAAAACCGAATGTCACCTAACATGAACATTTCACCCCTTCTGGTTTTTACTTTACTTTTGGGGATCTTAATACTTAAAGCTTTCAGCTCTTTAAATCACCATAAATATCTGCATGGAAACCTAGCTCCTGAGCCCTGAAGCCTAAGTTATGTAGCAGTCCCCTTTAATACGTTAAGAGTAATTAGTGTGCTGGGTTTAACAAGATTGTCTTTTGTTATTTGTGTTCTTCCCTTAAATCAGCAGTAGAGATCTTTTCTTCTTTACAACAGTTAATGACCATAGAGATTTTAAAAGTTAGTTTAGACCACATGGAAATGAAAATCAACCTAATTTGCTCTTTTTGTATTGAGAGAAAATTATGGAACCACAAGACTGAACTCTATAAATAAAACTAGTGTTTTATTTTTATTTTCAGTTAAATATTCTTGCTAAGGAAAAGAAAGCTGGAGGGGAACAAAAAAGCTAGAGAAATGAAGAGGAAAAGTAAGGAGGAGGAGAAACAATGAAGGATAAGATTCAGCTTTTAAACTGATTTCTTCCCTCTGAATTAAATAATGATATTAAGTATACTCTGCTAGATAAAGTTGGTAGGTTTTTGATTATTAGTCTTACTCAGGTATTTAGAAGTTTTTCTGTTGCAGTAGACATCAATTTTCTTTTACCTAGCTCAAATTACATAGTTTGATTAAATGAGCTCTTAGAGTTCTTGATCTTTTCTTTCTCTTTCGTTCAATAATTTTCAAAACTTTTATATTTATTAAAATAATACACACATATAGATTAAAAATTCAGTAATACAGAAAAAATACAACAATACGTATAACAAAACGCAGTACATCCTCCCCAGGTTCATTGTGCTTCGTTTGGGTTTTTAGATCTCCTAATGGATACCTCCATATCGCTAAATAATATATTCAGAGCACCATTTCTTGGCCTATCAGTTTTGGACATTATTGAATTCCTTCTGTGGTGTAAGGGACCAACCTCATTTATAACTCTACATATCAACCCACCTCATCTTTTCATAATTATATCACCATTTTAAAAATCAGTTACCTTTGTACTCTTGAATGTAATTTTTAAACTTCTATTTCTTGTAACTTCTTTTGACTTCTACTATGTAAACGAAGGAAGTTTTAACCTTCTGTCTGCTTCTCCCTTCGCCTCCTAACTTCTGTCATCTGTGCCATTACTTTTATCAAAGCTGATAATATTTCTGTTCTCTCCTATGATCATAACTAAGTCGTCTGAGGTTTATTAAGGGCTCAATCTAAAAGTTGAAAACCAAATAACAGCATTTTAAGTTAATTCCATTCATTACAAAGTCAAGCAGTGTGCTGTCATTCTGTGTACCCTTTGTTTAGTTCCAGTGTCACAATCCCTGTGCAGTTGTTCTCGTCAGAGTTCAGTGGGATCTTCTCTCTTATATACCACAGATTGCTCAAAAGTGTGCCTGTTGACTTTATAACTGGACTGACTTTCCTGTACTGTTTTTGTGGTTGTTTTTCCTTCAGTTTCCCATTGATTTCTTCTTCCTGGAGAAAAAATAGGCTTTTCTCCCACTGTGTTCCATAGTAGATTTTACTTATTTGTGTGTAATCCATTTTTTGGTTAAATTTGTTAACCTCTTCCCTTTTTGGTTAGTGTTTTTCATTTGAATTAAAACAAAACAAAACAAAACCCTTGCCTGCTCCAACATTGTAGTGATATTTCTCTCTCTTTTTAAGCTTTGAAGATGTCCTTTTTACATATGTCTTTAATTCATCTGGAACAAATTTTTGTGTGTGGTGTGATGTGGAATATCCAGTTTTCTCTCTCTCTCTGCATTTGAATAATAACTTGTCTCAATGCCATTTTTTGGATAATCCATCATTTCCCCACTTAACTACAATGCCACCATTGTCATAAATGAAGTTTGCAAATACGCACGGTCTGGTTTCTGGGCTCTTGATTCTGTTCCTTTGGTCAAAATTTCTATCACTGTGCCAATATCATGCTATCTTAATTACTGTAAGGGATTAAGTCATCTTTTTTAGGAGTGTCTTGTCTATTCTTTGCCCTTTGCTCTTTCATATAAATTTGAGAATCAGCTTATTGAGTCCCTCATAAAATTTTGTTGGAGTTTTGATCAGAGATTTATTGAATCTAAAGATCAAATTGGGAAGAACAGACATCTTTATAATATTAAGTCTTCCATTCCATGAATGTGTTATGTCTTTGCATTTATTTAAATATCCTTTTGTGCCATTTAGTAAAGCTTTATAATTTTTCCTCAGAAAGGTCTTGTACATGTTAAATTAATTCTTCTGTACTTCGCATGTGTTGCTGCTGTTGCAAATGGTGCCTTTTTTCTCTGCAGTTATTTTGAGATATAATTTACATGCAATAAAATGCTCCCACTTTAAGTGTACAATTCAGTGATTTTTGGCAAATGTGTACAGTCATGAAGATGGTATCTTTTATGAATTATGTTTCTTAACAGTTTGTTGCTGGTGTTGGACACGCACGTTGCTTTTGTATTTTAATCCACTATGTAGTCTTCTTGTGTAACTTGTTCATAATTCTAGCAATTTGTACTCACATTCTTTTGGATTTTCTATAAATCATTATATCACCTGCAAATAATGATTGCCTTTTGTCTTGCCTCCCATTCTTTATGCTTTTAAATATACTCATGTTTTTTTCTTTTGGTTTTATTATGCCAGCTAGAGCCTCCAGTGCAATATTGAATGCAATGGTCTGATAGGCATTCTTGCATTATTACTAATACCAAAGAGAACACTTTCAGCATTCATTTTAGCATGTCTTTTGATGTTGGTTTTTTGTAGAAACTGTATCAGATAAAAGAGGTTCCCTTTTATTCCTAGTTTGCTAGTGCTTTCTTTTTGTCATGAATGATGTCAAATTTTATCAAAGACTTTCTGCATTGAGATGATAGCCTGAGTTTCTTTATTCTGTTAATAGAGTGAATTACATTAACTGTGTTTTAAACAACCCTACATTCCTGGAATAAACATAATTTGACCCTCCTTTTAATACACTGCTAGATTTCACTTGCTTATATTTTGTTTAGCTTTTTTCTATGTTTATGAGTTAAATTGTCCTGTAATTTCCCTTGATTTTTTTGTTTTGTTTTTAGGACAAAGTTTGCCCAGTTTGCTGTCTTCAAAAGGTTGAGGAGAATTCTCTCTTTTTATATTTTTGGGGGAGAGCTTGTTTAAGATTGGAATTATTTGCTCCTTGTATTTTTGGTAAAACTCACCAGTGAAGCTATCTGTGCCTTAAGCCTTCTTTGTGGGGAGATTTTTAACTATTAATTCCATTAATAGTTTAAAAAAAAAGTCTTTTAAAAAAAGTATAAGACTATTTTCATTTTGTATTTCTTTTTGAGTCACTTTGGAACATTTTATAGATGTAGGAATTTGTCAATTCCATCTAATTTTCAAAGTTATTGGTACAAAGTTTATAATATTTATCTATAGTATCTGTGCTAACATCTTTTTCATTCCTACTCTCACATATTTATAGTTTTTTCCTTTTTTTTTTTTTTCCTTGAAAAATCTTGCCATAGGCTTGTCCAATGTGTTAGGCTTTTAGAGGACCAACTTTTGGTTTTGACGATTCTTTTATTGTATGTATTGTATTTTAAAATTTTCATTTATTTCCATCCTTTATTATTTCTTTTGTTAAATCTTCTTTGGGTTTATTTTGCTACTCTTTTTCTAACTTATTTAAAGATATGGTTAGCTTACTCATTTCAGGTTTTTTCCCCCAAATTTAAGGATTTAAGGCTATAAATTTCTCTAAGCACTACCTGAGTAATGTCCACGTTTTGTTATGTAATTTTTTTATTGTTTAATTCTAAATATTTTCTAAGTTCTGTTATTTCTTCTTTGAGAAGTATACTTTCTTAATTTCCAAAAAAATGAGGGTTTTCTAGTTACCTTTTTGTTATTAATTTCTAATTTAATTTCATTTTGGTCTGAAAAATGTTCTGTATTATTCAATTCTTTCAAATTTGTTGAGACATACTTATTATCTAGTATATGATCAAGTTTTTATTATGTTCCAAGTAAACTTGAAAACGTTTATTCTATGCTTGTTGGGTACAGAGTTTATAGTAAATGAATGTATGTCAATTAAGTCAAATTTGTTAACCATGTTACTCAAATCTTCTACAGCCTTACTTACTTGTTCAAAATTATACATATTTCACTAGGAAGTTAAAAATTTATTCTTAAGTTGTGACTTCCTTTATTCCTAATAATTCTATTTGTTCTCTAGTATATTTTATCTGCTAGTCACACCTTTTAAGATTTTTTGCTAGGTATGTACCCGGTATAACTTTTCCCATCCTTTTTCTTTCAATTTTTCTGTGTCCTTAGGTTTTCAGTATGTTTCTTATAAATTGTAAGCTGGATTTTAAGGGTGACATCCCACTCTAGTCACCCTTTCCCCCACGAGTAACCATTCTAATGTGCTTATTGTATATCCTTTGATTACAATAAGGAACAATCCTGTTCTTGAAAACTAGGTATTGTTTTCTATGTCTTTTTTTAAAGTTTACACAAGTGGTATGTGAACCATGTTTTGCCTATCCATTCTCCCTGGGATGGACACCCGGGTTGCCTTCAGATCTCTGCCTCCACATATAATGCTGCAGTAAATGCCTCAGATGTTCCCCAAATGGAACTGGGTAAGAATTTCTTTACAACTAGAATACAGTTGTTAGGTGAAGGATTATGTACATCTTGACCAGAAGAAGTGTGTTGGGGAATCCAGTAGTTCAGTGTAGACTTTCAGTTAATCTCTCCATTTTAATTCATACCACACCTCTCCCTGGTGTGCCTGAGTTTGAAGACTTTCTGGTCAGTTTCACTAGCAGGTAACCTCTAGTTTCTTACCAGCCCAGAAAAAAAGTAGTCATCTGACTGTGTGCTGCTGGGGAGTCCGGTGGAGGAGGTGGATGTGTTCTGTGTCACAGGCAGACTTTCAACTAATCCCCCTCTTTCTATTGCAGCCCCTCACTTCTCTTTCAGAGGCACCAGGCATCTTTAATTGCTGAGCATTCATGGTCATCTGTGTTTCCACTTCCCTTGTCTCAGGATGAACTTGACCTCAGATTTCTTCTCTGTATATTAAAAAGGCCTCCCCATTTCTAGTTTCTGTTAGTAAGGAATTCAGTGTAGGATTGAGAGCTAAGAATTGAAACCTCATTTTTTCTTTATTGACTCTTATCATTTTATTGTATTTACCTCAGATCTTTTTTTTTTTTTTTTTTTTTTTGCGGTACGCGGGCCTCTCACTGTTGTGGCCTCTCCCATTGCAGAGCACAGGCTCCGGACGCACAGGCTCAGCGATCATGGCTCACGGGCCCAGCCACTCTGTGGCATGTGGGATCTTCCCGGACTGGGGCACGAACCCGTGTCCCCTGCATCAGCAGGCGGACTCTCAACCACTGCGCCATCAGGGAAGCCCCTCAGATCTTTTTTTAAAAAAATAAATAAAACATAGTAGATAATGTTGTGGCTTCCTATGTCCTTCCTAATCCCATTACCGTTTCTCTCTCCCAAAGAGTAGCCACTAACATTTATTTGGTATCTATCATTCTGTACATGTTTTTATACTTTTGCTAGATGTATATGCATCTTAAAATCACATATTTTAAAACTTTATATAAATGGTCATGCTCTGCATAGTCTTCTGTAAGCTTACTACTTTATAAATATTGGGTGGGCCAAAAGGTTCATTTGGTTTTCTCCATAAGATGGCTCTAGTAGCACTTAGTTGTCTTTAACTTCATTTGAAACAATTTTGTTAGATTGTATGTGACAGCTGTCATATCAATGTGCCTTTAAAAAATGATTTATCAAAGTCGGTGAATTTTTGTGTAGCCATTTTAATATTGAAGATGGAAGAAAAAAAACAACATTTTTGGCATATTATGCTTTATTATTTCAAGAAAGGTAAAAACACAACTGAAACTCACAAAAAGATTTGTGCAAGTGTACGGAGAAGGTGCTGTGACTGATCAAACATGTCAAAAGTGGTTTGCGAAGTGTCGTGCTGGAGATTTCTCACTGGACAATGCTCCACGGTCGGGTAGACCAGTTGAAGTTGAAGTTTCTGGCTCTACCATCTTAACACGAGGCCTCACTGGTCACTGCAGCTGGGGAAGAGAGCATGTGGGGACCTCACATCAGTTCTTCTGTGCTTTGGTGACACGTGTCATTTCCTTCACAACTGTACTAACTTCAAGAATAGATCACCTTCCGTGTACCTAGGAAGGAGAGGAGAACCAGATATTGTTCAGCTGTAGTAATGTATACCATAAGTGTATTCAACTTTACTAGATATTTCCAGACTAGGTGTAACCTAGAACTCAAATTTTATAGTTCAGGTATTTATTAATCTAAATTATTCCCAAGCCATGTAGATAGTCAGTAGACCACTCAGAAAATGCAGTGATAGCTTCCCTTTTGTATTCTGATGAAACTTTGAGTAATTAATCCTATTTGGATTGACTAGACAACTTTTAAAGTTGCATTCAACTTCGAGGTTCTATGTTTAACAGATTTTTTTTAATGTATATATTCACATACCAGTGGTTCCCAAACCTGGCTGATACCAGGGTCACTAAGCTTTTAAAAGTATAGAATACTAGATTACTTCCGTTCTCGGTCAACTGAATCATTATTCTGGGGGTGGCCTGGAATCTACCTTTTGAAAAAGTTTCCTTGTGAATCTGATCAGATTATGGAACCACCTCATTAGAACATAAATGGTTTTAGCTATATGAACAACAAGCTAAGAATTCACTATTAATCATCCAAAAATGCATATAGAGCACAACTGAAATATAAATATGTGAACAGCAATTCTTAATGCTTGCTGAAATTTAAATTTTCCATTCATTCAGCAAATATTTATTAAGGATCTTCCAGGTATTATGCAAGGTCCAAACAGTATTCACACAGTACTTTGCTTACAATGCAAATAGGTTTGAGTGACAGTGAAGAAGCCAGTTTTATAAAGTACAGTGTTTTCGGCTGGCTTCCTTAGGAAAAAGTTACAAGTATAGATGAGAAAATTGTGAGGAGTGGGCCACTACATTTCTTAATCATGATCAGGAAAAAGAAAAAGATTGCTGTTTTGCACTTAGAGATGAAGGTAGCTCCTACATTTGAATGCCTAAAGTCAGCAAAATATTTCATTTAGATAGGATCATGATTGTTTTAATCATTGTTTCACTATATTAATTTAGAAGGGCCCTCTTTTGGTTGGACAAAAAATAGACAACATTCTTGTACTTCAGGTGTCCTTACACATTGCAGGTATTATTTTCAGACACTTAAAGTTGCTTTTATTTGTTTTACTAAAAATCAGTAATCCTGATTTGGATGAATGCCATCTACCAAGGAGGTTGAGAGTTGGGAACAGGGACTGGATGACCAATGTACTTGATTGAACTAGGCCACTAATTAAACACTTTTTAAGTAGGCTCACCCTTTATAGTTATTTCTTACATAGCATGCTTATTTGCTCACAGATTTTCAAAAAAAAGGGAGCATGCTACAATGTGTATATCTGTGACCATTTCAAGCTTGATCTTTCTCAGAGTAGAGAATACAGTTTCTTACTGAAGTTTTAGTTTAATGGTCAAACTTGTTAATTTTTTTCTTTCTGTTTCTGGCTTCTATTTCGTATTTAAAATTAATATTCTCCCTTCAAGATTATAAAAATACCTCTGTCAATAAATTTCTTATTTCTGTATTTTTTCCTTTGTTGTTGTTGTCAGATATGAGCTAGGAATTTAAGTTTTTTTTTGATATGTCTTGGTGTGGATCTCTTTAGGTTCATCATGTTTGGGACTCTGTGCTTCTTGGACCTAGGTACTCTCCCCACGTTAGGGAAGTGTTTGTTTTTTTTTAGCATCTTTATTGGAGTATAATTGCTTTACAGTGGTGTGTTAGTTTCTGCTTTATAACAAAATGAGTCAGTTATATATATACATATGTTGCCATATCTTTTCCCTCTTGCGTCTCCCTCCCTCCCACCCTTCCTATCCCACACCTCTAGGTGGTCACAAAGCACCGAGCTGATCTCCCTGTGCTATGAGGCTGCTTCCCACTAGCTATCTACCTTACGTTTGGTAGTGTATATATGTCCATGCCTCTCTCTCGCTTTGTCACAGCTTACCCTTCCCCCTCCCCATATCCTCAAGTCCATTCTCTAGTAGGTCTGTGTCTTTATTCCTGTCTTACCCCTAGGTTCTTCGTGACATCTTTTTTTTTTCCCTTAAATTCCATATATATGTGTTAGCATACGGTATTTGTCTCTCTCTTTCTGACTTACTTCACTCTGTATGACAGACTCTACGTCTATCCACCTCATTACAAATAGCTCAATTTCGTTTCTTTTTATGGCTGAGTAATATTCCATTGTATATATGTGCCACATCTTCTTTATCCATTCATCCGATGATGGACACTTAGGTTGTTTCCATCTCCAGGCTATTGTAAATAGAGCTGCAATGAACATTTTGGTATATGACTCCTTTTGAATTATGGTTTTCTCAGGGTATATGCCCAGTAGTGGGATTGCTGGGTCATATGGTAGTTCTATTTGTAGTTTTCTAAGGAACCTCCATACTGTTCTCCACAGTGGCTGTATCAATTTACATTCCCACCAACAGTGCAAGAGGGTTCCCTTTTCTCCACACCCTCTCCAGCATTTATTGTTTCTAGATTTTTTGATGATGGCCATTCTGACTGGTGTGAGATGATATCTCATTGTAGTTTTGATTTGCATTTCTCTAATGATTAGTGATGTTGAGCATTCTTTCATGTGTTTGTTGGCAGCCTGTATATCTTCTTTGGAGAAATGTCTATTTAGATCTTCTGCCCATTTTTGGATTGGGTTGTTTGTTTTTTTGTTATTAAGCTGCATGAGCTGCTTATAAATTTTGGAGATTAATCCTTTGTCAGTTGCTTCATTTGCAAATATTTTCTCCCATTCTGAGGGTTGTCTTTTGGTCTTGTTTATGGTTTCCTTTGCTGTGCAAAAGCTTTTAAGTTTCATTAGGTCCCATTTGTTTAGTTTTGTTTTTATTTCCATTTCTCTAGGAGGTGGGTCAAAAAGGATCTCGCTGCGATTTGTGTCATAGAGTGTCCTGCCTATGTTTTCCTCTAAGAGTTTGATAGTTTCTGGCCTTACATTTAGGTCTTTAATCCATTTTGATCTTATTTTTGGGTACAGTGTTAGTGAGTGATCTAATCTCATACTTTTACATGTACCTGTTCAGTTTTCCCAGCACCACTTATTGAAGAGGCTGTCCTTTCTCCACTGTACATTCCTGCATCCTTTATCAAAGATAAGGTGACCATATGTGCGTGGGTTTATCTCTGGGCTTTCTATCCTGTTCCATTGATCTATCTTTCTGTTTTTGTGCCAGTACCATACTGTCTTGATTACTGTAGCTTTGTAGTATAGTCTGAAGTCAGGGAGCCTGATTTCTCCAGCTCCATTTTTCGTTCTCAAGATTGCTTTGGCTATTTGGGGTCTTTTGGGTTTCCATACAAATTGTGAAATTTTTTGTTCTAGTTCTGTGAAAAATGCCACTGGTAGTTTGATAGGGATTGCATTGAATCTGTAGATTGCTTTGGGTAGTAATGTTATTTTCACAATGTTGATTCTTCCAATGCAAGAACATGGTATATCTCTCCATCTATTTGTATCATCTTTAATTTCTTTCATCAGTGTCTTATAATTTTCGGCATACAGGTCTTTTGTCTCCAAGGGTAGGTATACTCCTAGACATTTCATTCTTTTTGTTGCAGTGGTAAATGGGAGTGTTTTCTTAATTTCACTTTCAGATTTTTCATCATTAGTGTATAGGAATGCAAGAGATTTCTATGTATTAATTTTGTATCCTGCTGCTTTACCAAATTCATTGATTAGCTCTAGTAGTTTTCTGGTAGCATCTTTAGGATTCTCTATGTATAGTATCATGTCATCTGCAAACAGTGACAACTTTACTTCTTCTTTTCCGATTTGGATTCCTTTTATTTCTTTTTCTTCCCTGATTGCTGTGGCTAAAACTGCCAAAACTATGTTGAATAACAGTGGTGAGAGTGGGCAACCTTGTCTTGTTCCTGATCTTAGTGCAAATGGTTACAGTTTTTCACCATTGGGGATGATGTTGGCTGTGGGTTTGTCATATATGGCCTTTATTATGTTGAGGAAAGTACCCTCTATGCCTACTTTCTGGAGGGTTTTTATCATAAATGGGTGTTGAATTTTGTTGAAAGCTTTCTCTGCATCTATTGAGATGATCATATGGTTTTTCTCCTTCAGTTTGTTTATATGGTGTATCACATTGATTGATTTGCATATGTTGAAGAATCCTTGCATTCCTGTGATAAACCCCACTTGATCATGGTGTATGATCCTTTTAATGTGCTGTTGGATTCTGTTTGCTAGTATTTTGTTGAGGATTTTTGCATCTCTCAGTGATATTGGCCTGTAGTTTTCTTTTTTGTGACATCTTTGTCTGGTTTTGGTATCAGGGTGATGGTGGCCTGGTGGAATGAGTTTGGGAGTGTTCCTCCCTCTGCTATATTTTGGGAGAGTTTGAAAAGGATAGGTGTTAGCGCTTCTCTAAATGTTGGACAGAATTCGCCTGTGAAGCCATCTGGTCCTGGGCATTTGTTTGTTGGAAGATTTTTAATCACAGTTGCAATTTCAGTGCTTGTGATTGGTCTGTTCATATTTTCTATTTCTTCCTGGTTCAGTCTTGGAAGGTTGTGCATTTCTAAGAATTTGTCCATTTCTTCCAGGTTGTCCATTTTATTGGCATATAGTTGCTTGTAGTAATCTCTCGTGATCCTTTGTATTTCTGCAGTGTCAGTTATTACTTCTATTTCTTTTCTAATTCTATCGATTTGAGTCTTCTCCCTTTTTGTCTTGATGAGTCTGGCTAATGGTTTATCCATTTTGTTTATCTTCTCAAAGAACCAGCTTTTAGTTTTATTGATCTTTGCTATCATTTCCTTCATTTATTTTTCATTTATTTCTGATCTTATCTTTATTATTTCTTTCCTTCTGCTAACTTTGGGGTTTTTTTGTTTTTCTTTCTCTAATTGCTTTAGGTGTAAGGTTAGGTTGTTTAGTTGAGGTGTTTCTGGTTTCTTAAGGTAGGATTGTTTGGCTATAAACTTCCCTTTAGAACTGCTTTTGCTGCATCCCATAGGTTTTGGGTCATCGTGTTTTCCTTTTCATTTGTTTCTAGGTATTTTTTGATTTCCTCTTTGATTTCTTCAGTGATCTCTTGGTTATTAAGTAGTGTATTGTTTAGACTGCATGTGTTTGTATTTTTTACAATTTTTTCCTGTAATTGATATCTAGTCTCATAGCCTATGGTCGGAAAAGATACTTGATACGATTTCAGTTTTCTTAAATTTACCAAAGCTTGATTTGTGACCCAAGATATGATCTGTCCTGGAGAATGTTCCATGTGCACTTGAGAAGAATGTGTATTCTACTGTTTTTGGATGGAAAGTCCTATAAATATCAATTAAGTCCATCTTGTTTAATGTATCATTTAAAGCGTGTGTTTCTTTATTTATTTTCTGTTTGGATGATCTGTCCATTGGTGAAAGTGGGGTGTTAAAGTCCCCTACTAAGATTCTGTCTCTGTCGATTTCCCCTTTTATGGCTGTTGTATTTGCCTTATGTATTGAGGTGCTCCTATGTTGGGTGCATAAGTATTTACAATTGTTTTATCTTCTTTGGATTGATCCCTTGATCATTATGTAGTGTCCTTCTTTGTCTCTTGTAATAGTCTTTGTTTTAAAGTCGATTTTGTCTGATATGAGAATTGCTACTTCAGCTTTCTTTTGATTTCCATTTGCATGGAATATTTTTCCATCCCCTCACTTTCAGTCTGTATGTGTCCCTAGGTCTGAAGTGGGTCTCTTGTAGACAGCATATATACGGGTCTTGTTTTTGTATCCATTCAGCCAGTCTGTTTCTTTTGGTTGGAGCATTTAATCCATTTAAATTTAAGGTAATTATCGGTAGGTATGTTTCTATTACCATTTTCTTAATTGTTTTAGGTTTGTTATTGTAGGTCTTTTCCTTCTCTTGTGTTTCCTGCCTAGAGAAGTTCCTTTAGCATTTGTTGTAAAGCTGATTTGGTGGTGATGAATTCTGTTAGCTTTTGCTTGTCTGTAAAGGTTTTAGTTTCTCTGTCAAATCTGAATGAGATCCTTGCTGGGTAGAGTAATCTTGGTTGCAGGCTTTTCTCCTTCATCACTTCAAATATGTCCTGCCACTCCCTTCTGGCTTGCAGAGTTTCTGCTGAAAGATCAGCTGTTAACCTTATGGGGATTCCCTTGTATGTTATTTCTTGTTTTTTCCTTGCTGCTTTTAATATTTTTTCTTTGTATTTAATTTTTGTTAGTTTGATTAATATGTGTCTTGTTGTGTTTCTCCTTGGATTTATCCTGTATGGGACTCTCTGTGCTTCCTGGGCTTGATTAACTATTTCCTTTCCCATATTAGGGAAGTTTTCAACTATAATCTCTTCAAATATTTTCCCAGTCCCTTTCTTTTTCTCTTCTTCTTCTGGGACCCCTGTAATTCGAATGTTGGTGCGTTTAATGTTGTCCCAGAGATCTCTGAGACTGTTCTCAATTCTTTTCATTCTTTTTCTTTATTCTGCTCTGCAGTAGTTATTTCCATTATTTTATCTTCCAGGTCACTTATCCGTTCTTTTGCCTCAGTTATTCTGCTATTGATCCCTTCTAGAGAAGTTTTAATTTCAATTATTGTGTTGTTCACCACTGTTTGTTTGCTCTTTAGTTCTTCTAGGTCCTTGTTAAATGTTTCTTGTATTTTCTCCATTCTATTTCCAAGATTTTGGATCATCTTTACTATCATTATTCTGAATTCTTTTTCAGGTAGACTGCCTATTTCCTCTTCATTTGTTAGGTCTGGTGTGTTTTTGCCTTGCTCCTTCATCTACTGTGTGTTTCTCTGTCTTCTCATTTGCTTAACTTACTGTGTTTGGGGTCTCCTTTTTGCAGGCTGCAGGTTCGTAGTTCCCATTGTGTTTGCTGTCTGTTCCCAGTGGCTAAGGTTGGTTCAGTGGGTTGTGTAGGCTTCCTGGTGGAAGGGACTAGTGCCTATTTTCTGGTGGATGAGGCTGGATCTTGTTTTTCTGGTGGGCAGGTCCACGTCTGGCGCTGTGTTTTGGGGTGTCTGTGGCCTTATTATGATTTTAGGCAGCCTCTCTGCTAATGGGTGGGGTTGTGTTCCTGTCTTGCTAGTTGTTTGGCATGGGGTGTCCAGCACTGTAGCTTGATGGTCGTTGAGTGGAGCTGGGTCTTGGCGCTGAGATGGAGATCTCTGGGAGGTTTTTGCCATTTGATATTATGCGGAGCTGGGAGGTCTCTTGTGGACCAGTGTCCTGAAGTTGGCTCTCCCACCTCAGAGGCACAGCCGTGCCACCTGACTGGCGCACGAAGAGCCTTCGGTCTTTCACGTCAAAGACTGAACTTGATAAGATTCAACCAATGCCAGCAGAAGACAGATGATGGCTGAGGCCAAGTTGTCACCCTCTTACCTCATGTCCAAGACCACCATTTTTTTAGCTGCACCCCCAAAGAAACGTACAGCAGGGAAGTTGAGACCCAGGTGTCCACTTGCAAGAGTCAACAGAAGCTCTGGAGTGGCTAGATTGTGGACCACAAACCGTGGGTCCGAAGTCAACACGGGAAATGTTCACACACGCATGTAAAAGGGTCTCCCGCACTCTCGTCCAGGCTAATACCCTTTCCTTTTCCTAATCTTGTGTTTACAAAGTCGTTTGGCAAGGCTTTCAGTAGAGTGCAAATACTCCTAAGAGATTAGACTCCCCCAAAACAAAACAAAAACTGATTGCAGACCACTGACACCTGCACTTCAGGAACAGCAATGTCAGCGGAACACGGAAGTTACGGAGTTTTTTAGCAGAGAGACCAAAAAAAAAAAAAAAAATCAGCTAGTTCCATGAAAATCAACCAAGCAAAAGGTTAAGAAGCAGAGAACTATCGAACCTGGTGCTTTGGTAACAAGGGTGACTTCTAAAGTAACTCTCCTAACAACACAGCCCTTTCGCCGCCTTCGCTCAGCTGACGCGCGAGAGCGGCCAACATAATTTAAAAACCTTAGGTTTTACCATTAAATGCCTAGAAGTAAAATTAAAACTCCAGTGGAAATTTGGGACAGGAATTGCAATTAAGTATATTTTAATGTTAATTCCTTACGTTTCATTGTTGGCATAGGGTAGAGATACTCAGATGCTCACAAATTTGAGATTCAAGTTTTGATATTTATTGAACACCCACAGTGTTCCGAGCCCTTTGTTCACCTCTTCCGTGTATGTTATTTCATTTAACCCTCACAGCAACGTTTGTCCCTGTTATATATCAGGGAACAGGATCGGGGAGGTTGCTTGACCTGCCCAAGATCACACAGCTACAAAGTGCTGGAGTTGGGACCAGAGTCTGGGACTCCTCACTCCATGCCAAGCCTTCTTTCCTGGTTTCCTAACGTGCTGACCCAGTAAGAAATTGTTATTGTAGAAACATATGGTAATCAAACCATTGTTTGAACCCTGTGGTTAAGTTTAGAATCAAGGGCGAACACCGAATAGCTGTAACTTGGTTGGTTGAAAAATATAAGGGAGGCAGTGTGATGTGACAGAAGAAAAACTAGATTGAAAATCAAGAGACATCAGTTTACTTTTCTGTAAAATGGTGGTAATAAAACTCATCTTAATTATCTCAGGATATTGTTTAAGGATAATGTATCTGAAAGTGCTTGTAAGAGGTTAGGATGTTATAAATACTATATTCTAAACTTTTAAAGTCTTTTCCTCAGAATAAAGTAAAGCATGTCATAAAAATGTATACTCCACAAAGGCTGGGACTGTGTTGTTTGTTCTTCACTGAGTTCTCAGTGCCTAAAACAGTGCCTGGGACATGGTAGGCATTTAATACGTATTGAATTAATGAATGACACTAAACATGATTTATATAAACAGACACCTACCCCATCCCCCTTCTTCTGTTTGTTTGTTTTTCCTTCAGTAAATAATATAGGTCACATACCTACAGTACCTAAGGCTTCCACCAGATGTCAGGCATATTTCCTCCACTGAGCCATTGTATTTCTTTTCTGGTGAGTTGAGAATATTATGTAAACAACGTTTTTCAAATAAACCTCGAAAGAAAAAAAAAACAGTTTACTTATCATCAACACTGTAGCAAGTTTCCTTCTAAGTCTTTGAGAGAAATTAGTTGTTTCTTTTGGTCAAAACATTTTTGTGAAACTTCTGACCCTTAAAGAGTCTGATAAACTTTCTGCTAGCCTAATTCAAGCAGTTTGCTGGTGCTTAGGATCTAATTATCTGACCGCATAATTTTTTTTTTCTTAAATTTATTTTATTTATTTTCTTTTGGGCTGTGTTGGGTCTTCGTTGCTGTGCGTGGGCTTTCTCTAGTTGTGGCGAGCGGGGGCTACTCTTCATTGCGGTGCACAGGCTTCTCATTGCAGTGGCTTCTCTTGTTGTGGAGCATGGGCTCTAGGCACGCGGGCTCAGTAGTTATGGCTCACGGCCTCTAAAGCGCAGACTCAGTAGTTGTGGCACACGGGCTTTGTTGCTCCGTGGCATGTGGGATCTTCCTGAACCAGGGCTTGAACCTGTGTCCCATGCATTGGCAGGCGGATTCTTAACCACTGCACCACCAGGGAGGCCCTAACCTCATAATTCTTATATCAGATTTCTTTAATTAGCAATTCATCACCATTACATTTCAGTTTATGGTTTATTTATTTATTTCTGATGTCAGCTCAGTATATTTGTTCCTCTGAATTCCAGCAAGGAAGAGCATGACTGGTATCCCCCTCGATACACCTGCGGCTGATCTGTTCTCTTAAACAGCGGTTATTGCAGCCCACAGGCTAAATCCAGCCTGTCACCTGTTTTTGTCTGGCCCATGACCTAAGAATGATTTTTTTATATTTTTGAATGGTTGAAGAGAAATAAACAGGAGAATAATATTTTGTGAAAGTTATATGAAATTCACATTTCAGTGTCCATAAGTAAACGTTTATTGGGACACAGCCATGCTAATTCCTTTACGTATTGTCTATGGCTGCTTTTGGGGCTACAATGGCAAAATTGAGTCTAAAATATTTATTATCTGGCTCTTCACAGAAAAGTTTGCCAATCCCTACTCTTAAAAAAGAGTTGATAAAAACTGCAAATTTAGGGCACTGTGTGCTTCTTGGTATTCATTTTTCTGAATGATCATCATATTCTTTGGTTTGATGGTCCAGGTTTTTTTGTGTGTGTGTTTTTTTTTTTCCCACCCAAGCTTAAAGGTTAATTTGGTAACTTCTTCTGTTAAAACATTTGGTTAAAGTTTGTTACTTAGAAACCAGACTACCTTCTTCCTGTTTCTCTGGCAGCGTGTGCCTATATACATGTGTAGCATGTTTGAACAGCTAAACTAACCAGTTTCCTCCACACCTTGTATCAAAACAGAATTAACCTAGACAATTAAAAAACTGTTAAATTATAAAAGTATAATTAAAATAACACTTCAGTATGGCTCTTAATTATCCTATTTTAACTACTGTTCTGTTTAATACTGACTTAGACTATACATATGCACTACCTTGATTTAATCAAGCCATATCTGTCCTCTTTGTTCTTTTTCTATACCAAGACATAGTTTATTTTTTTTGTTTTTTGAACTTTAGACAACTATGCTTTAAACATCTGGTGCTTTCAGTGTTTTTGAACTTCTTAGTATAACGCAAAAATTCTGCCAGTTTTGTTCTTATTCATGATGACTTTAAGTAGATCAGTAGGAATTCGCCAGACCAGGAATAATCTAAGACCATTTGTAACCCTATGAGAAAACAGGTCTAACTTCTTGTTTATGTTGTTTAGTTATTTAAGCACATATTTCTGACACTTCTTTCAAATGATGGAGGAATTTGGAATTTGAAATGACTTTTGTGACAAGTGTACTTCTGGCTAATTGTCCTGTGGCAAACCAAACGCCTTATTGTTTGCAACTTTTTTATGAGCCAGATTTGTTTTTTTTTCAATGAGAGTTATTAACTGCTTTTACTATATTCCAAAATAAATTGTTATAGAATTTATGATATTGATAAGTTGATCTGGAGTGAAATCACTGTCTTCCACAAGTATTTACTGAATGTGAATTGTGAGTGGGGCTCTGTGGGTGCTGAGAAGAGTCTTATTTGAGGAAACCAGCAAGATGATACTTTTCTCTTAGATTCCTAGGTGAATCTGATGTTCTAGTCACTTGAAAGGAGTATCAGATTCATTCTGGTCTCCTGAGGCTGAACCTATTTGGAAGGTTATAATTTTGAGCTATTTCCAACAGGCAAGTCATACTTTGGCTCTTAGATCATAGCTCATCTGGTATTAATTCTGTCTTGCGTTTTGCCGTAATGATTTTGAAAAACCTAGGCATGGTGACACGGTCTGCTCACTAGTGGGCCATCAGATATCTAACATTTCAGGTTTATCTAATTTGACCGTTTGAGAAAAGAAAAGCTGCTTTTTATTCTATTTAGATAACCTAGAATGTGAAGGCTCTTATTTTGCTGAGATGATTTTGAAAACCTAGCAGCTGAGGAACACAAGATTCTCTTAGAGCCTTGAGCTTCACTCAGTTCTGGTTTGGGTGTTGTCTGTTTGGCTCCATTTCAGGCTAAAGGTCCCAGATAATCATTCTCTTCTGGGCTTTGGGTAGCTGGCCCGGGAAGTGTATCTCTCCAAAAAAGAAGGAGGGAGCACAGAGGGCACTGGTACCAAGGGTGATGCATCATGTGAGATAGTCCTAGGAATAGGATAAGATTTTTGCCTGAACTTCTGTGTGTGTGTGTGTGTGTGTGTGTGTGTGTGTGTGTGTGTGTGTGTGTGCGTGTGGGACGGGAGAACTTGCATATGCTCAGAAACCCACACATGAGTGTATATGTGCGGTTCCTCTGTGTGTGTGTGATGGAGAGGCATGGTCATGTGAACAGCAAATGTGGTGATGGACTATGATGCAGTAAGGAGAAATAGCATTATTTAATACAACCATACTCAAGGTTTAATCCTACGAGGATAATTATTTATAAGTGGTTGTGACTTTGATCTACTCAGTTTCACCCACCCCTTGGGATTTTTCTCACTCTGTTTAGCACTGTACTGCCATAAAACAGTCTGCTTTTAAACTCTAAATCTAGCATTGCCCAAACACCATCCCTTGGTTTTCTTTCTTTGTTTTTAATTGTGGTAAAATACACATAACATAAAATTTACCATCTTAACCATTTTTAAGTGCACAGTTCAGTAGTGTTAAGTATATTTACATTGTTGTGAAACAGATCTCCAGAGCTTTTTCAACTTGCAAATCGAAAACAATATATCCATTAAACATCAACTCCTCTTTACCAGGATCCTCTGGTAACCACCATTCTACTTCCTCTTTCTATGAATTTGAGTACCTAAGATACCTCATATGAGTAGAATCATATATTATTTGTCTTTATGTGACTGTCTTATTTCATATAGCATAATGTCCTCATGGTTCATCTATGTTCTAACACGTGTCAGGATTTCCTTCCTTTTTAAGGCTGAAGAATATTCCATTGTATGTATATACCACATTTTGTTTGTCCATTCCTTTGCCAACAGACATTTGGGTTGTTTCCACCTTTTGGCTCTTCTGAATAATGCTATGAAGATGGGTGTACAAATATGTCTTTGAGATCCTGCTTTTAATTCTTTGGGTTATATTCCCAGAGGTTGGATTGCTAGATGATATGGTAGTTCTATTTTTAGTTTTTGAGGAACCTCCATACTGTTTTCCATAGTGGTTGCACCATTTTACAATCCCATGAACAAAGTATAAGGGTTCCAGTTTCTCCACATCCTTACCAACACTTGTTATTTTCTGTTTTGTTTTGTTTATAAGTTACCCTAATGGGTATGAGGTAATAGAACATTGTGGTTTTGATTTGTCTTTTTTTTTAAAACAGTTTTATTGAGGCATAATTTACACGTCATAAAACTCACCCACTGTTACAGTTAAATGAGTTTTCTAAATGTATGTTGTTTTGCACCTATCACCACCATCCAGTTTTAGAACTTTTTCATCATCCAAAAAAGTTCCCTTGTATCCCAGCTCCCACCTATAGTCCCAAGGCAACCACTGATATACATCCTGTTTCTATAGTTTTGCCTTTTCTAGAAATTTTGTATCAACAGAATCATATGTAGTTTTTTGTTTCTGGCTTCTTTCACTTAACATAATATTTTTGAGGCTTATCCATGTTGTAGCAAGTATCAGTAGTTTATGCCTTCTCAATGCTGAAAATATCCCATTATATGAATACCACATTTTGTTTATCCGTCACCTGTTGATGGACACTTGGCTCATTTACAGTTTTTGACTATTATGAATAATCCTGCTATGAACATCTTTGTCTTTGTGTGGACATATGTTTTCACATGTCTCTCGGGTAGATACCTAGGAGTAGAACTGCTGGGTCATGCAGGGTAACAGTATACTTAACATTTTAAGAAACTGCTGAACTGTTTCTTGAAAGTGACTGTACCTTTTAGAATCCCACCAGCAATACATGAGAGCTCCAGTTTCTCCGCATTCTCACCAGTGCACCGGGTATATTGTCAGTCTTTTGTATTTATAGCCATCCTAGCTAGTGAGTAGTGGTACCTTATTGTAGTTTTAATTTGCATTTCCCCAGTGACTAATAAACCATTCATATATCTTCTTTCTATAATTGTCTATGTATATCTTTCACCATTTTAGGGAAGTTTTAGATTTAGAGAAATGTAGCTAAGATAGGACAGAGAGTTCCCGTATACCCTGCACTCAGTTCCCCTGTTGTTAACATTTTACAGATGAACCAATATTGATATTGTTATTAACTGAGCTCCATGCTTTATTGAGATTTCATTAGTTTGTTTCCTAATGTCCTTTTTCTTTTCCAGGTTCCCGTCCAGAGTACCATTACATTTATTCGTCATGTCTCCTTAGGCCCCTCTGGCCTGTGACAATTTCTCTCGCCCGTTTTATAACTGGTTGGATTGTCGTCTGCTTACTGAATTTTAAGAGTTCTTTATATATTCTGGACACAAGTTCTCTGTCAGATATATGATCTACAGATAATTTTTTCCAGTCTATGTCTTATCTTTTCATTTTCTTAATGATCTTTTGAAGAGAAAAACTCTTAATTTTGAGGAAGGCCACGTTATCAATTTTTTTCTTTTATGCATTGTGCTTCTCGTGTCATATCTAAGAAACTTTTGCCTAACCCAGGGTCACAGTGATTTTCTCCTGTGTTTTCACCTAGAAGTTTTATAGTTTTAACCTTACATTTCAGTCTATAATCCATTTTTGTGTTAATTTTGAACTAATTTTTGTGTATGGTTTAAGGTAAGGGTCTAAGTCCCTTGTTTTGCATGTGGACTTAATTATCATATAATTCATGTGGCTCATTCCCTTACTTCATTCAGATCTCTCCTTAAATGTTAGCTTCTCAGAGAGCCTCATCTCACCTGTCTTACCTAAAATAGCACCATCGTCAGTATCCCATTGCCTTGTTTTAGTTTCTTCGTGGCACTGTTATATGACATTACTTTATACGTTTTTGTATTTCTTTATAATCTATACTCCACTAGATCGCAAGCCGTTTGAAGACAAAAACTTTATTTTGCTTCCTGCTGTATCTCCAGGGTATAGAACGGACCTGGCAAATAGTAGACCTTAAATAAATATTTGTGGAATGAATAAATGCATGTGTATATGCTCACAACTTACTAATAGCAGTGATCTTCATGAAGTATTCAGGCTATACCAGAAATTATATCAGTATGTGAGGATGAAGCAGGTCTTTTTATTGTGTTTTTAAAGAGCTAGAGCTAATAATATCAACATTCTTGGGTTGGAAGCCATGATCCTGCAATTCATTATGATTACTAAAAAATCCTTGAAAAATAATCCTTAATATTGGAGAAGTCTGCTTTTCTTTGAGCTTTTTTTCTCCCCTCGTTAAACCTAGGGTATTCTTGTAACATAATTTCTTGCAGATATTGAGCCTCAGAAGTTTATTTCATTGAGTTAAATTTCTTAATAGAATGTATATACTGTGATCTGGTTGCAGTTCAGGATAATCTGAATATTTCTTAGCACCTTTACAGGTCTTGCCCACTTTTGACTACTAAGTTTAACACCTACTAAGTTAGCCTTTTTCATTCTTGTTAAACCTCAACTCTGTGTACAGAGTTGACAAATCAATCTTCTTGAATCACTGCCTTTGTCATATTACTTCCCTATTTAAAAATCTACAAAACTCCACTGACTATAGAATTAAGGAGGCACTCCTCAAGCTGGAATTCAAGGCCCTGTGTAATCAGGACCCACCTTCCTTTTTTAATCTTATCTTCTACTGCTAAATTATTGCAGGACAAAGCCTCACTTCGGCCAGACCTGCCTCCTTCCTACCCTTTAAAAAATGTTATCTCTTCCCATACCTCTGAGCTGGCTCATGATGTCCTAGCCCAAATACCCCCTTTTCCTGAATGCCCTTCTTGTCTCTTCCAGACTTTCCATGCTTTATATGTCCATGAGCTGAACTTAGATTCTGCTGCATTCATGAAACCTTCTTTGAACCCTAGAGGCAGCTAACTCTTATGAATCTCTCCTTTCCTTACCTAGATTCTTTTAGCTCTTGTTTTATTAGTCATTTGGGCACCCAATAAAGTGCTCTCTCCTTCTTTAAGGATTTCTTGAGTATGTATTGAACCTGGATTTCTTGAAGACTGTAAGCACCTCCTTTGCACCGTCAACTTCTTAAGGTCTGGGATTGTATATCCTTAGTAACTGGCACACTCCAGTGTTGGTGGAACTAAACTCTACTGATTTGTTGTACTTCTGGAGTATGGAGCCCAGTTGTAAATTCTAGTTAAATGAGGTTAAATTTGACAAGTTTCTTGTCCTTCTCTTCAAGGTCACACTATAGGCCTTTACTACTTGTTTATTTGATATGACTTTGATACGCCCTTACTGAAGCTTTGGAAGGCAATTAAAGAAAGGTTACTCAGACTGTAAAAATCTTAGTTTTTATTAGATTTTGGAGAGAGGTTCTTATTTTACTACTTGAAATAATTCTAGAGATAAAGATAAGGTTAAAGTAAGGCATCTTCTCCTTTGGTAAAAGGACCTTTCTCTTTTGTCTCACTTATTTTTTCCCTATTGGATAATTTAATGCGATCATTTTAAGGGTGAAATTGGATACATGGACTCCAAGCATGAATTTAAGAAAATATTCTGTTAATTCATATTGAATAATCTTCCCCGTTGGTTTCTCGCTTTTTTAGTAGAATTCTTTTTGGAATTTAAGTGACTTCTTTATTCTTCTTAGCCATTTCTTCCAAGCTGTCACCACCTCATGTTTAATTCTGTATAAGCCCAACTGCTATTTTTCACTCATTTCCTGTGTCCAGTTTATTACAAGAAAAACATTCTTGTTAAGAGCTTCTCCGTAGAGTTTCTTGAGATGAATATTTAACATCTTCAGTTTGAGAAATTGATTAAACTGCCATTTATGTTATCTCTCTGAGCTCAGCCTTTAAATCTAGACCTGGCATAATATGTAGGGATAAAAATCTTGCTGACAGATTGGATGTGGAGTATGAGAGGAAGAGAGATGTCACTTTGACCTGAACAATTGGAAAGATAGAGATGGGGATACCTACAGGTGAACAAGTTTGTCTAGAATGAGAGCTCCATTTGGACATGTTGAGGTTTTTTTGATACCCAAATAGAGATGTCAAATAGGCAGTTTATATAAGTCTTGAGGGCATTCATGGCTCTTTTTCCCTCCCTCCCTCCCTCCCTTCCTTCCTTCCTTCCTTCCTTCCTTCCAACATGTAAGGATCAAACCCTGTTACTAGTTTCTTACTTCTTTAGATGATTATTCAGTTAATTGATTTTTTTTTTTTTTTTTTTGGGTATGCGGGCCTCTCACTGTTGTGGGGTCTCCCAGTGCAGTGCACAGGCTCCGGACGCGCAGGCTCAGCGGCCATGGCTCACGGGCCCAGCCGCTCCGCGGTATGTGGGATCTTCCCGGACCGGGGCACGAACCCGTGTCCCCTGCATCGGCAGGCGGACTCTCAACCACTGCGCCACCAGGGAAGCCCAGTTAATTGATTTTTTAAAATTCTTTTTTTCTAATATGCAGAATTAAGGTGATTTTTTAAATCTCCAAACACATGAGACTTTGGAGGGTAATTTTTGATGGTTTCTGATATTATCGACTTTTGGTAGGAGGTGGTATTCTATATGATGTTGATTCTTTGGTAGAGTTGAGATTTCTTTTAGGGTCAAGTATCTGAACAATTTTTCTAAACATCCTCTGTATGCTTAAAAATGTTCTCAGATTAGTTTTTGTTGTTCTTTTAATTTATTTTATTTATTTTTGGCTGCGTTGGGCCTTCATTGCTGCACACAGGCTTTCTCTACTTGTGGCGAGTGGGGGCTACTCTTCATTGCGGTGTGCAGGCTTCTCATTGCGGTGACTTCTCTTGTTGCAAAGCACGGGCTCTAGGTGGGCGGGCTTCAGTAGTTGTGGTGCACGGGCTTAGTTGCTCTGCAGCATGTGGGATCTTCCTGGACCAGGGCTCGAACCCATGTCTCCCACACTGGCAGGCGGATTCTTGACCACTGCGCCACCAGGGAAGCCCTCAGATTAGTATTGAGCGCAGTGTTCTCCCATATTCCCATTAGATAAAGCTTATTAATTATGTGTGTAGAAAAGATTAAGTTTAATTTTAAAAATAAAAATGCATTAAGTGATTATAGATGAAAATGCCAACTGGCTTAATATTATGGGAGAAGCTTGTAGTACATTTTCCATTGAGAGCATTAGATACAGAGGAGTTATTTCTAAACAATTTGGGCAGAAATGACCATGATGTACTCTGGAGAATTGTGTGATGACTCAGAGAACCTTTAGTGATGACGAAGATACTGATGTCAGAGATATATTGAGAGAGTTTGGATGAAATTGAGTCATCAAAGTGAAACAGAGTTATATTTCTAATTTATTGTGATCTTCAAGTTATAAGTAGCAGTGGAAGGAAGGAGAGTAATAGGAAAGTAGGAGAAGTATAAGTGGCAGCAAGCTTTTGATAGTTTTCTTTTTTAAAAACAGGGAAAGCAATCCCGTATATAACTTGATCTTTCCCAAGGAAAGATCTCCAAAACTAACTTGAACACGTAAACCTTTAAATGGATCAAGTCAAATGTTTTGTTGCTCTGGGTACACTGCAGTAAGTCATGAGTGAAAAAGCACTGGTGGATCCAAAAGCTTAACATCTTTGAAATGAAAAATACTCTAGACCCCTCCTAACACATCATCAAAGTCACTTTCAGCATTCTGTCTACAGCACCATCCTTTAGCTTCCTGTGACTCTGTCCATTTGTCATTTCCCCAACCTTTATATGGGGACAGAGGAATAGTGAAGACCTTGAGTGAAGAAGCTGTAAGAGTACCATTATCAGCTGTACTTCTACTCTGGGAATTCCAGCAAACCATGCAAACAGAGGTGTGGGGTGTGAAGCAGAGTTCACGGCGCTGACAGGGGCACCAGTTAGAGAACTACTTAAAAAGCCTTCATGAACTGTTGTTTAATCCTTACACAGTGTTTAGACTTAGAAACCTTTTCAAAGACAATAATTTCAGGTATTAATTAGGGATTTCTGTGTAACTGCAGAGAGTGATGGATACATTTATGAATATCCCTGAACCTTCTAACATAAAGCAAACTAGTCTACTTTGCAATAGGTTTGTAGTAAGTTTGAAATCAGGAAGTATGTATCCTGCAACTTTTGTTCTTTTGGGAGATTATTTTGGCTGTTCTATCTTTCTTGTATTTCTATATGAACTTAGGATCAACTTGTCCATTTCTACAAAAAAGGCAGCTGTGGTTTTGATAGGGATTGAACTGAATCTGTAAATCAATTTGGGGAATATTACTGTTTTCACAATGTTAAGTCTTCCAGTCCATGAACATGGAGTGTTTTTCCATTTATTTAGATCTTCGTTGATTTATTATTTTTTTAATAAATTTATTGATTTTATTTTTGGCTGCATTGGGTCTTCATTGCTGTGCTTGGGCTTTCTCTAGTTGCGGCAAGTGGGGGCTGCGCTTCGTTGTGGTGAGCGGGCTTCTCATAGCAGTGGCTTCTCTTGTTGCAGAGCACAGGCTCTAGGTGGGCAGGTTTCAGTAGTCGTGGCGTGCGGGCTCTAGAGCACAGGCTCAGTAGTTGTGGTGCACAGGCTTAGTTGCTCTGCGGCATGTGGAATCTTCCTGGACCAGGGCTCGAACCCGTGTCCCCTGCATTGGCAGGCAGATTCTTAACTACTGAACCACCAGGGAAGCCCAAGATCTTCTTTAATTTCTTTCAATGATGTTTTGTAGTTTTCAGTGTACAGGTGTTGCATTTCTTTGATTAAATTTATTCCTAAGAATTTTATTCTTTTTGATGCTATTATAAATGAAATTGTTTTCCTAATTTCATTTTCAGATTGTTCATTGCTGGTATATAGAAATACAACTGATTTTGTACATTGACCTTGCAGTTTGTTTATTAGCTCTAACAGTTTCTTTTTGGGGGGTGAGGGGTAGATTCTTTAGGGTTTTCTATATATGAGATCATTTCATCTGCAAATAGAGACAGTTTTACTTCTTCCTTTATAGTTTAGATATCTTTCATTTCTTTTTCTTGCCTAATTGTTGTGGTATACCCTCACTGTTGAATGATAATTTATCTGGGTTTAAAATCTAGCCAAAAGATGTTTTTCCTTCATTCTTTGAAGATATCATTCCTCTATTATCTTGTAACCAGTCTTGATAACAATCTGATTCCCCTTCCTTTTTGTTGACCCTCTCATATTTCACTAGTAACTTTTATGGTTTTCTTTATAACATTGGTAATCTGAAGTTTTACTATAATTTGTCTGGATACAAAGTTTTTAAAAAAGTTTATTTAATTTGTTTTACTACTCAGAGAATTCTTACTCTCTAAAGGTTCATGTCTTTCATCAATTCTGAAAAATTCTCATCCATTTGATGTGTTAGATACTATTGCCTCTCCTTCATTGCCTCTGGTCTCTCTGGAACTCTGAGTTATAGACTTTAAAACTGGATTTAGCTCTAATGTTTCTTAACTTAAAAAAAAAAATACCATCAGCCTTTAGCAGTATTCAGGCTTGTATATTCAGCCTATCTGTGGAGGTTTTTAAAAATCTCAGTAGGGACTTCCCTGGTGGCACAGTGGTTAAGAATCCGCCTGCCAATACATGGGACACAGGTTCAAGCCCTTGTCTGGGAAGATCCCACATGCCACGGAGCAACTAAGCCCATGTGCCACAACTACTGAGCCTGCGCTCTAGAGCCTGTGAGCCACAACTACTCAGCCCACGAGCCACAACTACTGAAGCCCGTGCGCCCAGAGCCCGTGCTCCGTGACAAGAGAAGCCACTGCAATGAGAAGCCCTTGCACCACAACGAAGAGTAGCCCCTGCTCACTGCAACTAGAGAAAACCCGTGCGCAGCAAAGAAGACCAACACAGCCAAAAATAAATAAATTATAAATAAATAAATAAAATTTAAAAATCTCAATAGTTATGGTTTTCATTTAAAATATCTCTAATTGTTTTCATTTAAAATATCTCTAATTGTTTTTTCAGAACATTTAATGAATGCTACTCTATCCTTTAGGTGCCTGAGGGTATTAAATATACTCATTTTAAAGACCTTTTTAGATGCTCTGTTTTCTCTGGGATTTTTTTTTTGGGGGGTGGGAGGTGGGATTTGGTTAAGTTCTTCCAACCTCCTCAAAGTTGGCCTGCAATCCTGTGTGTAGCTGATGGCAGCTCAGCACAGCCCTTGCTCACCACGATGGCTTCTTGTTTATTTTCTTCCTTGGGGGATACGTCTTCATTATTTTTAGGCTTAAAGAAAGTTTTCCTTTTTTTAAAAAATTGGATTCTAGCTATGCATGTATCAATTAATTTTTATATCTTTAAGTCCTTTTTCTTTGGTACAGGAGGGTGAGCTCTCAGCATGTGCTCAATCTGCCAGTTTGAACCAGAAATCCCTACACTATCCCTTCAGCTGGTTTATAATTCACTTTCATAGCACTGTCTCCAAAGGTCTCTGTATGGCCTTTTTAGCAGAGACTTTGATACACATTTAATGAGTGGCGTGTGGTTCTTTATTCCCCTGGCAAACTCCCTAATGTATTAGGGCATTTAAAATTACTTTTAGATTCTTTTGGCCCAGAAATTAAATACCAAGGCCGATTTAACAGGCAGAGTTGACCTCATGCATTTATTACATATGAGAAATACTCCTGTTTTCCTGTGTCCAGGTAAACTCCTGAGAACATTATTTAGTCATCATTACTCCTCCCACTCAAGAATTTTTACCATCCCAAATGGCCTGTCAGATATCCTTCTTTGACTTCCTTATCAGGACATCTCTTCCATGAGCCCTTCACCAATTTGTACTTTTTGGTTTAGCTAAAACATTGTTTCACGTAGAGTGGAATGGAAAGTAGAATCATAAAATTTCACTATTGAAAAATATTTGTTGCGCACCCACTATGTGTCAGTCACAGTGTCAGGTAAGCAGTGTGAACACAGTGGTGGAATAAACCCTATGGGCCCTGCTCTCATGAAGCTTACAGCCTCTTGAGTGAGGCCAGTCAAAAAGTAAATGCTAATTATATGTAATTGCAAACTGTGACGAGGGCTATACAAGAGAAGAAAGGGATACTATGAGTGAGTACAGCAGAGACTTCTATTTCAAATTTTGTAGTAAGGAAAGGGGTTTTCAAACTTTTTAAAACAGGGGTGGAACATTTTATTTATATGAACTCTTACATGGAATGGAAGTGGAGCTGCTCTTATTGAAATGAGGTTGGCACCTAATCCCCTTGCTCTCCTCATTGGATTCTGAAGCACCTTGTGGAATCTTTTGATGCCCAGGGAATACATGTGAAAACCACTGTTCTAGAACCATCCCCAGACCAATTAGCTGAGGCACAAAGGGCTTTATTGTCCAGAGTCATATGGGTCACTTCATCTGCTTAGTACCAGAATTGGAAGGTGAACCCAATTCTCCCACACTTGAGTTCTTTCCACTCTCCACTGCCCCTTCTTCCCCTTTGATGCATTTTTATTATAAACTGAAGGCATTTCAATCTCTGGTATTCTGTAGTTCATTTTTTTTTCCCCCTGCAATTAATTTCGCCCGTTGTTGTTCACATTGCCCTTCATATTCCGTGCTTTCATCCCTCTTGTATATCCTTACAGTTTGTAGCCTTGAAAGATGTTATCCCACCACTGTTTTGTTTTTATTATATTTCTGCTATGCCGTATGAATCTACTCTTTTATTTTCTGCTAAGCATTCGAGCACATGCATTCATTTCATTCTGTAGAATTGTATTATTGATATCAAAGTGTTTATGTTAACTAGCTAGTGGTCTGATTTGTTGGGTTGCCTTTTCTTGCCTCTTCTTTTATCTCAAATGATAAGGGTTCTTTCCCAGTCCTGACAACACTTAGGTTGTTAGTCTGGCTTCCATTTTGACTTACTCTGTTTTTAGTGTAAATAGTTGTGTATCGTTTACCATTTTGTCTTACTTTTGCTTTACCGTGGCAGAAAAGTTCAGGGCCTGCGTTTGAATGGAGTAGCATATTTGCCCAGAAACTTAGGAAGTGTAAAGAAGTCGTGAAAATTAAGGTAGACTAGGAGACCTGGGCTGTAGTGTCTGGTTAGTGACTGTGGAGAGAAAGATGTTTGTTCTGACTTGGGAGATGAGTAGAGAATTGATGATGAGGGGCAGAATGGTAGCATGAGACCTGTGCTTAGGAAAGTAATTTTAACCATAAGAAATCAGACGACCGGGCTTCCCTGGTGGCGCAGTGGTTGAGAGTCCGCCTGCCGATGCAGGGGACACGGGTTCGTGCCCCGGTCCGGGAGGATCCCACATGCTGCGGAGCGGCTGGGCCCGTAAGCCATGGCCGCTGAGCCTGCGCGTCCGGAGCCTGTGCTCCACAACGGAAGAGGCCACAACAGTGAGAGGCCCATGTAGCGCAAAAAAAAACAAAACAAAACGAAATCAGATGAACAATAGCTTAAAGGTTCTCTGGACACCAGTGGACTAATAGAAAACCTTTACGGTATTTAAGTTACACTAACCAAATGCATGCTGAAAGGTGATGATGCCAGTGGAGATGGTGGAGACCAGGAGCAGATAGATTTAAGAGCTCTCGAGCAGATGAAATAGAAAAGAGGCCACAGGATGACTCTGAGTGTCAGGGACATTCTCGTGATTGTCCTGCTAGAGGTGTCCCTGAAAGCCCACCTACTCAACAGCTCACACTGTATAGCCCTTCTCTTTTAGTTGCCCTCTGATGATATGCCTTTATGGAGTAAGGAGCTCTTTGCATCTAAGGTAGATGCAAAGGTAGGTAAGGTAGGTAGGTAGACACCATGGTTCTATTTTTTTCATTCTGCTTGTGTTTCCATTAACTCCTCTTCAACAAAACAAAACAGAAAAGTCAAGGCTTGCTCATTCTTCCTAGCTCCCAATTGCTACCTACCTGGATGGCTTGGCAGAGTTCTGCCAGCTGCTTTCTTATCAAGAGGTTGGCAATTAGGAGAGGCCCTAAGAAAGGAGGTAAGGGGGTGCTCCTGAATATCCCCATCAGAATGGAATTGCAGACTGTGTTAATTAGGTCACTGATTTGCCGCAGAACTTGGATTCTGTTGCAGGAGGATGTGTTTCACGTTTAAGCTTCTAAGGATTGGTGCCTACTCTGTGTGCTGCATCTGCCTTCCTGTCATTGGCTGCATTCGACTGCTTGATGGACTCGCTGACGGAGTGCAGACGTGTGCTTGCCTTCTAATGAATTGTTTTCTTGTACCTGCTTTTTCCCAAAATGCTCTGTGGGATATACTGCCTTGTAGAGAAGATTCTTCATCATGTGATTATTCTGTTTCCTGAGAGACAACAGCAGTGTAATAATGCATTAGATGCCAGATCCATAGAGAAAGAAGAAGCGTTTGCTACAGAATGTAAAGGTTTGATAGCTTTTCCTTGCCTTTATGTTTCTGCTGCTTGAGCTGCTGGGCTGATGATGATTGTGTTTATTTTTGGCAGGATGCTAGAGCCTCTGGAACTTCCCATCCAGTTATTATAAAGAAGGGAAGCCCATTGTATCTTTTCTTGGTTAATTGGTTAATTTAAAAAATATACAAGAGTCAGCTTGTCTCCTATAATATGTTTGTTTCCATTTTTGAAGACAGGTTTCAGTAATAACCGTATGAACAGATCAGGAAATGACATTGCATCATGTATTTCATTGACCTCTCTGTGAGCAGAAACTTGATATTTAACTTGTCCTCTTTTCTCATCTTTCTAGAAATATAGGAGTTGACGTCTGTAAAGTATTCACAACTTCCTCTCTAAGTTTAATGAACAAGGAGAACAACAAAGGAAAGATTCAGGGATTCATTGTGGAAAGGTTTTTAAAATAGTACATTTCTGACGATTTAATTATCTCTTTCATAGGACCCTTTGCCTACTTTTTCAGTGTAATCATATTAAACTGAGCAATACTACTAAATAATTTGCTAATTATTGCCTCATTTTACAATTCTATCCTTTTTCAGAGCGAGAGCAAGATACCTGGCTTCCTCTGGGTGTCTCTAGATGCTATCTAGTGGTGAAAATTCTGTATAAGAATGTGTCTGTGGTAAACCTTTCCTTCCCTGAGAAATATTTCATTCTAAGTCTTATACCACAAATGGCTATGCTGAACTGCTAGAAATAGGAATTGAGGCATGTGTGTTTGTTGATAGGTCTTTTTTACATCAATGGATTAGTTGCAATGTATTTAGAAGTTGGTGTTGGAAATCTTAAATCTTTTCTTTCGGTTAATTAATTGTCAGTGACCAATAAAGTAAAATGTACTTTCCTAAAAGTCAGAGAAACCTCATTATAAATATATAATATTGTATTTTGCTACATTTACAATACCATATGGTTATTTTTTAATGGTTTTCCCAAAGGCAGTTTCATTGTCTTGTTTAAGCTCTTTGCTTTGGCAGATAACCATAGAACCTCCTGGAGTGACGGGAGATGGTTGGTCTGGTACATAGACATTAATAAAGAGCAAAACATTGCACTAGTCGTGAAGGATAGAAGTGAGCTGTGCTTGTCATAACTGTTTTCTAGAGGCAGGCAGGGTGCTTTTAGAGAGAGTAATAGAGGGAATTCCTTGGTGGTCCAGTGGTTAGGACTCGGCGCTCTCACTGCCAGGGCCCCGGGTTCGATCCCAGGTCGGGGAACTAAAATCCCACAAGCTGCACAGCGAGGCCCCAAAAAAAAAAAAAGAATCCTAGAGATTAAGGAGATCTTAGAATCTGCCCTCCTTAATATTTCACGAGAGCTACAGTGTGCCATTATTATAGATCATTATAAGTCCATGTTTCCTCTTCATTATAATGGAATAATTAGATAAACTGACTTTCATATTAGATCATATATTGTTTCAATGTGGAGGTCTGTGAATAGGTTTATAGGCTACCAAATTTTGGAGGGTAATAACTAAGAAGAGAGAAACAAATAGCACCTTCATCCTAAAGCAGTGTCATCTGGGCTTATCACCCCAAGCAGAGATTCAGGAGTGCCTGGACCCCAGACTCGGTCATTTGACACTTTTCCTTCAATAAAACTTAATCCTTAAGTAAGTGAATGTTTTCCATTGATTTGCTCTTCAGTCTTTTTTCTGGGAGTATTACCCACTTCTTTGGAGAAGTGGTGCTCTCTCAGTCCTAACTGTGTTGTTCTAAGAGGACAGCTAATCAAAGTATTGGGCCCTCTGTCTACCAGAGGGCGTAGATGACTCAAGGTAGGTCATCTTGAGTCTTTTCTGGGAATCTCAAATTGGAATGAGGGAAGAGATTTTGTTCACCAAGGGTGACGTTACCAGAAGTGAGGCAGAAGTTGTTTCTTGTTAAGCATAAAAAGCTGTGACATCTGTATAGACTCTGATTCAAAATGAGGTCTCAGCAAAGATAACAATGAGTGTCCTAATGACATTCCAGTGTCCTGGAAGCCCCCACCCTTCATGAAGTTTAGTTATGAATTTAGTTATCATTTAGTTATGATACTTAGTAAATTCATCTTTTTTTTTTTAAGATACTTCAAGTTAGATTTGAAGCCAGTGGTCCTGAACTAGGGCTGTGTTTCTTAAAGATGAGAATTTATTCTTCCCTGAGGACTCTAATCTGAAAAATTCATTTGGACAATACAGAGATGCCTGGGTTAGGATGGTGTATGTGTGGATTTGATCTATTCAATGTCATTAGAACCAGATAAAAGTGGTTTCCAATGCTGGTCCTGCCACTTACTAGTTTTGTGACCTTAAGCATGTTAATAATCCCCTTTAACCTTTATTTCTCTATTTGTAAAATAAGAATACCATCATGAGTAGTAGCAAGAATTCCGGTAATGGATCTAAGGACCTAGCTGAGGGCTGATGCAGAGCTCATACTCAGCAAATGTTTGAGGTGCATTACCCCTTTCCTCCCAACGCTCTCCAGTGTTCTAAAAAGAAATATATGCACATACACAGCAAATCTTGTAACTGTTAACTTCATGGGATTTTTTATATTGTTTTCCTGTACTGGTCTGTGGTTAACTATTTGAAATAATTAAGTTGTCTTTGTTAGAAATGATTTTACACATTTTTTATTGTGAATGATAATTATCAGTTAGATTTGACCTAAAAATTGTAATATGTTAAGCTGAAGCTTAAACGCCTATTGTGAAGACTAAGTATGAAGACTAATTGGAATATAAACTTCTTGTGGGCAGGAACAGTCTTCAACTTGTTTTTGTTTTTTCTCAAAGCCCCTAATAGTGCCAGGCATGAATAAACCATGGATTTTTGTTTGTTTGTATATCGGTAAGACCCTTGTTTATTAAATGGAATTTGTAGCAATCAGAAGGACTTTATGGAGATACTGAAATTTCTGGAGCCATTTCTCTCATAAAAAAAAAGTGAGAGAGTGTAACCTTGGCAAGTCTATGAAGAAAGACATTCCAGGATAGATACCTAGGAGAAGCTTCGAAAGCAGGGGCTTAGAAGAAGTGAATGAACAACTTGCTTGAAAGTTGTGGAAGACCTGAGTTTTGACAGATAAAAGAATGAAGTAGTCACAGTGTGGGTTTTAAATTTGTCTTAAAGTACAGTGAAATCTGCTGCATAAACTTAATGATGAGAAAAGTATGAACAAACTGAGTCAGGAAGATAATTTCAGAAACAACACAAGTATCTAGGATTGAAGGTGAAATAACTGGCTACAAAAATTGTAATAAGTTATTAAATGTACTTAACTAAAATGGTTAAGTACCTCATATATAAAGCATGGTTGTGGGGAATACAAAAAAGTAATCAATTAAATGAAAGCATATGGCATAATAAAATCTTTTTTCCTTGCACATTAACAGTAATAAACAGTCCAAAAAGTCTGATAAAAAGTCCCCACATGCATGATTGGCAGATAACCGTCAAGGTAAAAGAGAATTGCAGGACTGTAACCATAACCTCTACAGCTAAAAAAAATATTCTGGGAGGAAGAGCAAGACAATGAGCTAATGCTTTTAAAAGTATAGGGTAGGGATAAGTATCTGTCTATATGGATGACTTCCTACAGAAGAGGTACACCAAAGGGCCTACGGAGAAGTGACAGGTGCCCGAGATCTCACTGGTCCTCTCAGACTTCAGGCTTGGCTTTGTTCATGTACCCCTTTATTCACTCACAATTTTTAAGTAGAAACTTTGCTTAAACAACAATATTATACGTTCACATCCTTGGTTAGAAAGGTCATATCCAGAAACTGTTTTCCCCTAAGTTGATCTAAGTCAACTTAGAAAGTCGAAAACAAGTAATCACACTCTGTATTGGTCCTGAGCCCAGCGTTAAACTTTTTTTAAGTCAACAGTCTGGCTGACATAATAATTTCCTCATCAAATGTATGTATTTTGTTAGGCTGAGATGAGGATTCCAAAAGATCTTTGAAATTAAGACTAGATTTGAAAGTCATTTTAATAAATTAGAGGTATGTTTTTGAAGGAAACAGTTCATACTAGCTTACCTTGTTTCCCCTGGGACAGTCTAGAGGTGGTTAAAAATGCAACCAAATGGTTTGAGTTCAGAGAGGCATATGTAATACAGAGTTCTGTTGAGGTGACAGGGGAAAGAATAAATCACCCAAAATCATACCCTGGGGTTATTATTGTCTCATCTTCCTATAGAAACAACTTTACAAGAGCTGATTCTCACATCATGCTGTTGCTTTTAATTTATAGACCAAACAGTCTTAAGTAAGTTTTTCTAAAAGTGCAACAAAGGTAGTAGAGACACTATACCATAATGATTAAGAACACAGACTCAAGAGCCATGCTGCCTTGGTCCAAATCCTACTTCTGCCACACGTCTTGACTGTGACCTCAGGTGCATTACTTCTCTCCGTGCCTTACTGTCTCCATTTGTAAAATAAAGTTAATAATAGGATCTGCCCCCTTGGTGGTTGTGAGGTTTATATGAGTGAATCCATGCACAATGTTAGAACTGAGTCTGGCATGTACTAAGCACTCAGTAAGTATTATTATTGTTGTGAAAGACACTCTCCACTCTGTTGGTAAGTCACAGATGAAAACTAGCCATGGCTACAAACATTCCACACATGCCTACCAAATATAACAACTAATAATGCTAATTCCATTCTCGGAGAAGAGTCTCACCAAAGCTAAATATAACAGAAAGGTTACTTCTTACACACTCTCCACACGACGTGGTGCTGACTCATAATCCAGTATTTCCTGAAAACCTAATCCGTGTCTCGTACCACGCTAGCTACTCAAAATACAATGATAAAAAAAGCACACAAATTTCCTGCAGTTTAGTAGAGGAGATAATGTAGACAGATCTAAAATACTTCCTTTCTTTTTTGGGGATGTGGTGGTAGGGATGTTGGGGGGTTGTGGAATTTTGGACTTACTCAAAACATCTTCTACTAATAGTCTCAAAGTTCTCTCTAAGTTTGTAAAACACCTTCCTTCTCAGTTTGCTTTCTTTTTCTTTTTTCTTTTTGCGGTATGCGGGCCTCTCACTGTTGTGGCCTCTCTCGTTGCGGAGCGCAGGCTCAGCGGCCATGGCTCACGGGCCTAGCCGCTCCGCAGCATGTGGGATCTTCCCGGACCGGGGCACGAACCCGTGTCCCCTGCATCGGCAGGCGGACTCGCAACCACTGCACCACCAGGGAAGCCCTCAGTTTGCTTTCTTAGTGATAACAGAAACAGTACAGACTCACTTTAGAAAATTTGACTCAGTGGTATAACAAGGTTTTTTTTCTGTTTTAACTATTAAGCATGTTTTTCTCTGAAAATCAGGAAAAAATTAAACTTGCAAAATTGGAGGAGTACAGGAAAGTATAAATAAGCAAGAAAAATAATTCCCATAATTCCACTTTTCTTAAATTTTGACATATTTCCTTCAGATATTTTGCTTTACACTTATTATACTGTTTAGGTGAGACCATGCTGTGTGTATGTATAAATAATTTTATCTTATTTTATAGGGTTGTTGTGAAGATAAAATAAATAATATATTTAAAGCCCTAAACACTGTGTCTAATAGCTATATATCAAACATTCAGTAATTGTTAGCTAGTATGACACTTATCTTGTCCTTCTTTTTATTTCTTTCATGATGAGCTATTTCTCATGTAATTAGAAAGCTATTTCTCATGTAATTAGAAAACTCTTTGTAAGCATTATCTTTTAATGACAGCATAATATGCTATATTTATTGATGTACTGTGGTTTACTTTTCCTTTCCCTCATATTTGAATATTTTAGGTTTCTTCCAGAATTATTCTATTGTAAATAATGTTTTCCTAAATATTTTTAAATTGTCTTTACATTTCTGATTAATTCCTTAGACTATATCCCTAGAAAGGGAATTAGTGAGTCAAAATACTTGAACTTTTTAAAAGATCTTTGATGGACATATTGTCAAATTGCTTTCTAGAAATTTTGCTTAACTTTGTACTTCACTCTTTCTTACCTAATAGACAGTTAACAGCCTGTGTCATAAAATCCTCTCCAGCCTTAAAATTACCTTAAAGTTTAAAAATATCATTGTTATTTTTTATAAGGGAAAATGGTCTATAATTTTAACAAATTTCTTTGCTTTTTCATAAAGTATTTTCAAATTGAATTATTTGTATTTCTTCTTTTTAAACGTGTATTTTCACTTTGACCTTTTTCTAATTGCAATCTTAATAGTTTTCTTATAAATTTGTATGAATCCCTTGTACGTTAAGGCTGTTAATTCTTGCTCTGTCACATTTGTTGAAATAGTTCCCCAAATTTGTATTTTTCTTTCTTTTCTGATTTTTTAAATCATTTGAATTAATTTGTCTCTTTCTTCCTAATTTTTCCATTGCTTTTGAGCTTAGAAAATCCTCTCTATCCATAGACTTATATGTTTTCTTGTGAGTTGTACAATTAAACATTTACATTTAGTTCTTTAACACACTGTAAATATATATTTTTCTTTATGGGGTGAGGTGATCTCAATATTTCCCCATAGCGTTGTCACAGTTTTTCTTTTATTAAATACTTACTGCATTATATTATAATTATTTTTTCTGAATTTTTATTCTTCATAAGACTTCAGTTTTCATCCTTTTAATTTTTATCCCCAGCAGTTGGCACAGTACCTACCACTTTGTAGAGACACAACAAATATTTGATAAATGAAAGAAAGAAATACACAATTATATATAATCTGTCCTGAAAGATTTTAAAGGCATGATCAGTTATTCTTCATCTCTTCCTATCTTTAATAACCTTGAGAGAGATTCTGTAGTAATTCTAATTTCAAGTTAGTCTACATCCCAGAGCATCCACCAGAATGAATTGGAGTGGTCTGGTCATAAGAAAAGTAATGTGAAAATGACTTGTACAGGAAGCTAAATTTTTACTTTCTAATAGGAGTTTTTTTTTTTAATAGATCTGTATTGGAGTATAATTGCTTCACAATACTGTGTTAGTTTCTGTTGTACACCAAAGTGAATCAGCCATATGCATACACATGTCCCCATATCCCCTCCCTCTTGAGCCTCCCTCCCATCCTCCCCATCCCACCCCTCTAGGTCATTGCAAAGCACTGAGCTGACCTTCCTGTGCTATGCAGCTGCTTCCCACCGGCCAACTGTTTTACATTTGGTAGTGTATATATGTCAATGCTACTCTCACTTCACCCCAGCTTCCCCCTCCCCACACCGTGCCCTCAAGTCTATTCTCTTTGTCTACATCTTTATTCCTGCCCTGCCTCTAGGTTCATCAGTACCATTTTTTTTTGATTGCATATATATGTATTAGAATATGCTATTTGTTTTTCTCTTTCTGACTTACTTCACTCTGTATGACAGACTCTAGGTCCATCCACCTTACTACAAATAACTCAATTTCATTTCTTTTTATGGCTGAGTAGTATTCCATTGTATACATGTGCCACATCTTCTTTATCCATTCGTTGGTCAATGGACACTTAGGTTGCTTCCATGTCCTGGCTATTGTAAATAGTGCTGCAGTGAACGTTGTGGTACATGACTCATTTTGAATTTTGGTTTTCTCAGGGTATATGCCCAGTAGTGGGATTGCTGGATCATATGATAGTTCTATTTTTAGTTTTTTAGGGAGGCTCCAAACTGTTTTCCATAGTGGTTGTATCAATTTACATTCCCACCAGTAGTGCAGGAGGGTTCCCTTTTCACCACACCCTTTCCAGCATTTATTGTTTCTAGATTTTTTGATAATAGCCATTCTGACTGGTGTGAGGTGATACCTCACTGCGGTTTTGATTTGCATTTCTCTAATAATTAGTGATGTTGAGCATCTTTTCATGTGCCTCTTGGCCATCTGTATGTCTTCCTTGGTGGAATGTCTATTTAGGTCTTCTGCCCATTTTTTAATTGGATTGTTTGTTTTTTTGACATTGAGCTCCATGAGCTATTTGTATATTTTGGAGATTAATCCTTTGTCTGTTGTTTTATTTGCAAATATTTTCTCCCATTCTGAGGTTGTCTTTTTGTCTTGTTTATGGTTTCCTTTACTGTGCAAAAGCTTTTAAGTTTAATTAAGCCCCAATTGTTTATTTTTATTTCCATTACTCTAGGAGATGAGTCAAAAAAGACCTTACTGTGGTGTATGTCAAAGAGTGTTCTTCCTACGTTTTCCTCTAAGAGTCTTATGGTGTCTGGTCTTACATTTAGGTCTTTAGTCCTTTCGGAGTTTATTTTTGTGTATGGTGTTAGGTGGTGTTCTAATTTCATTCTTTTACATGTAGCTGTCCAGTTTCCCCAGCACCACTTACTGAAGAGGCTGTCCTCTCTCCATTGAATGTTCTTGCCTCCCTTGTTGTAAATTAGGTGACCATATATTCATGGGTTTATCTCTGGGCATTCTATCCTGTACCATTGATATGTATTTCTGTTTTTGTGCCAGTACCATACTATCTTTATTACTATAGCTTTGTGGTATAAGTTGAAGTCAGGGAGCCTGATTCCTCCATTTTTCTTTCTCAAGATTGCTTTGGCTATTCGGGGTCTTTTGTGTTTCCATACGAATTGTGAAATTTTTTGTTCTAATTCTGGGAAGGATGCCATCGGTAGTTTGATAGGGATTGCATAGAATCTGTAGATTGCTTTGGGTAATATAGTCATTTTCACAATGTTGATTCTTCCAATCCAAGAACATGGTATATTTCTCCATCTGTTTATGTCATCTTTGATTTCTTTCATCAGTGTTTTATACTTCTCTGAGTACAAGTCTTTCACCTCCTTAGGCTGGTTTATTCCTAGGTATTTTTGTTGTTGTTGTTGCGATGGTAAATGGGATTGTTTCCTTAATTTCTCTTTCTGATTTTTCGTTATTGGTGTATAGGAATGCCAGAGATTTCTGTGCATTAATTTTGTATCCTGCAACCTTACCAAATTCATTGATTAGTTCTAGTAGTTTTCTGGTTACATATTTAGGATTTTCTATGTATAGTTATCATGTCATCCGCAAACAGTGACAGTTGTACTTCTTTTCCAATTTGTATTCCTTTTATTTTTTTTTGTTCTCTGATTGCCGTGGCTAGGACTTCCAAACCTATGTTGCATAAGAGTGGTGAGAGTGGACATCCTTGTCTTGTTCCTGATCTTAGTGGAAATGCTTTCAGTTTTTCACCATTGAGTATGATGCTCACGGTGGGTTTGTCATATATGGCCTTTATTATGTTGAGGTGGGTTCCTTCTATGCCCATTTTCTGTAGAATTTTTATCATAAATGGGTGTTGAATTTTGTCAAAAGCTTTTTCTGCATCTATTGAGAGGATCATATAGTTTTTATTCCTTAATTTGTTAATATGGTGCATCACATTAATTGATTTGCGTATATTGAAGAATCCTTGCATCCCTGAGATAAATCCCACTTGATCATGGTGTATGATACTTTTAACTTGTTGTTGGATCCTGTTTGCTAGTATTTTGTTCAGGATTTTTGCATCTATGTTCATCAGTGATATTGGTCTATAATTTTCTTTTTTTGTGATATCTTTTTCTGGTTTTGGTATCAGGGTGATGGTGTCTTTGTAGAATGAATATGGGCATGTTCCTCCCTCTGCAATTTTTTGGAAGAGTTTGAGAAGTGTCAGTGTTAGCTCTTCTCTAAATGTTTGATAGAATTCGCCTGTCAATCCATCTGGTCCTGGGCTTTTGTTTGTTGGAAGATTTTTAATTACTGTTTCAATTTCATTACCTGTGTTAGGTCTGTTTATGTTTTCTAATTCTTCCTGGTTCAGTCTTGGAAAATTGTACCTTTCCAAGAACTTGTCCATTTCTTCATGGTTGTCCATTTTATTGGCATATACTTGTTTTTAGTAGTCCCTTATAATCCTTTGTACTTCTGCAGTGTCAGTTGTGATTCCTCCTTTTTCATTTCTAATTTTATTGATTTGCATCCTCTCCCTTTTTTTCTTGATGAGTCTAAGGGTTTATCAGTTTTGTTTTGTTTATTTTCTCAAAGAACCAGCTTTTAGTTTTACTGATCTTTGCTATTGTTTTCTTCATTTCTATTTTATTTATTTCTGCTCTGATTTTTATGATTTCTTTCCTTTTACTGACTTTGGGTTTTCTTTGTTCTTCTTTCTCCAGTTGTTGTAAGTGTATGGGGTAGATTGTTTATTTGAGATTTTTCTAGTTTCTTGAGGTGAGATTTACTTGCTATGAACTTTCCTCTTAGAACTGCTTTTGCTGCATCTCATAGGTTTTGGGTTGTCGTGTTTCCGTTGTCATTTGTTTCTATGTATTTTTAAAATTTTTTCTTTGATTTCTTCAGTGATCTCTTGTTTATTTAGTAGCACACTGTTTAGCCTCTGTGTATTTGTGTTTTTTACATTTTTTTTTCCTGTAATCGATTTCCAATCTCATAGCATTGTGGTCAGAAAAGACGCTTGATGCGATTTCAATTTTCTTAAATTTTCCGAGGCTTGGTTTGTGACCCAAGATGTGATCTGTCTTGGAAAATGTTCCATGTGCACTTAAGAAGAAAGTGTATTCTGCCACTTTTGGGTGGAATGTTCTATAAATATCAATTAAATCTATCTGGTCTATTGTGTCATTTAAAGCTTGTGTTTCCTTATTTATTTTCTGTTTGGATGATCTGTCCATTGGTGTAAGTGGCAAGTCCCTTACTATTATTGTGTTACTGTCAATTTCTCCTTTCATGGTTGTTAGCATTTGCCTTATGTATTGAGGTGCTCCTATGTTGGGTGCATAAACATTTATAATTGTTATATCTTCTTGGATTGATCCTTCGATCATTATGTAGTGTCCCTCCTTATCTCTTGTGATAGTCTTTATTTTAAAGTCTATTTTATCAGATATGAGTATTGTACTCCAGCTTTCTTTTGATTTCCATTTGCATGGAATATCTTTTTCCATCCCTTCACCTTCAGTCTGTATATGTCACAAGGTCTGAAGTGGGTCTCTTGTAGACAGCATATATATGGGTCTTGTTTTTGTATCCATTCAGCCAGTCTGTGTCTTTGGTTGGGGCATTTAATCCATTTACATTCAAGGTTATTATTGATATGTATGTTCCTATTACCATTTTCTTAATTGTTTTGGGTTTGTTTTTGTGGGTCTTTTCTTCTCTTGTGTTTCCCACCTAGAGAAATTTCTTTAGCATTTTTTGTAAAGCTGGTTTGGTGGTGTTGAATTCTCTTAGCTTTTGCTTATCTGAAAAGCTTTTGATTTCTCCGTTGAATCTGAATGAGATCCTTGCTGGGTAGAGAAGTCTTGGTTGTAGGCTTTTCTCTTTCATCACTTTAAGCATATCCTGCCACTCCCTTCTGGCCTGCAGAGTTTCTGCTGAAAAATCAGCTGATAACCTTATGGGGACTCCTTTATATGTTATTTTTTGTTTTTCTCTTGCTGATTTTAATATTTTTTCTTTGAATTTAATTTTTGTTAGTTTGATTAATATGTGTCTTGGTATGTTTTTCCTAGGGTTTATCCTGTATGGGACTCTCTGTGCTTCCTGGACTTGGGTGACTATTTCCTTTCCCATGTTAGGGAAGTTTTCCACCATAATCTCTTCAAATGTTTTCTCAGACCCTTTCCTTTTCTCTTCGTCTTCTGGGACCCCTGTAATTCGAATGTTCATGCATTTAGTGTTGTCCCATAGGTCTCTAAGATTGTCTTCAGGGGCTTCCCTGGTGGCGCAGTGGTTGGGAGTCCACCTGCCGATGCAGGGGACACGGGTTCGTGCCCCGGTCCGGGAGGATCCCACATGCTGTGGGGCGGCTGGGCCCATGGGCCATGGCCGCTGGGCCTGTGCGTCCAGGGCCTGTGCTCCGCAATCGGAGAGGCCACAGTGGTGAGCGGCCCGCGTACCGCAAAAAAAAAAAAAAAAAAGATTGTCTTCAATTCTTTTCATTCTTTTTTCTTTATTCTGCTCCTTGGCAGTTATTTCCACCATTTTTTCTTCCAGCTCACTTATTCGTTCTTCTGCCTCAGTTTTTCTGTTATTGATTCCTTCTGGTGTATTTTTCATTTCAGTTATTTTGTTGTTCATCTCTGTTTGTTTGTTCTTTAGTTCTTCTAGATCTTTGTTAAACATTTCTTGTATTTTCTCAATCCATGCCTCCATTGTATTTCCAAGATTCTGGATCATCTTTACTATCATTACTCTGAATTCTTTTTCAGGCGGATTGCCTATTTCCTCTTCATTTATTTGGTCTTGTTGGTTTTTACCCTGCACCTTCATATGTGACATATTTTTTTGCCATCTCTCTCTTTTTTTTTTTTTTCTTTATGAGTGGGATTGTGTTCCTGTCTTACTGGTTGTTTGGCCTGAGGCTTCCAGCAGTGGAGTTTGTAGGCTGTTGGGTAGAGTTGGGTCTTAGTGCTGAAATGAGGACATCCATGAGACCTCAGTCTGGTGAATATTACCTGCGGTCTGAGGTTCTCTGTTAGTCCACTGGTTCCGACACGGAGCTCCCACTGCAGGAGCTTTGGCCTGACCCCCGGCTCGTGAACCAAGATCCCGCAAGCCACATGGGGTGGCAAAAAAAGGAAAGAACAATAACAAAGTGAAAAACAAAATTAGACTAGGAAACTAACAGATATGTTAGTTTTAAAAATAAAAATATAGATGAATCAACAACCTGAAGGCACAACGGTACCATAATAGCAAAGAAGAGAACGAGGGAAAAGAGAAAACAAAAAACGGGGAAAAGGCCTTGGCTGTGGAGGGCAAGGCCTGAGCAAGGGCGAGGTTTGGGTGGTAGGCGGGGCCTATGCTTAGAACCTGCAGGGCTGGAGAAGGCCCTAGGGGCTATGGGGGGTGGGGCTTAGGCTCAAGGAACAGAAGGGGCCCAGGTGTGCCCCCCAACCCTGGTCTCAGAGGGCAGGGGACCTCACCTGGGAGCCCAGCAGGCTTCCTGGGCTTGAGTGGGTGGGGCAAACACCCTCCTCCTCTCCAGCTCTTCCTGTCCTGGAGGGCCCCTCCCACCTGCTTCTCCTGTTCTCCCCTTGACCTTCTTCCTATGCCCCCAGGATCAATGCAGGGGGGGTGGGAGGACCTTGGAGAGCAGAGGACCGTCCTGGGAGCTCAGCAGGCTCCCCGGGCCTAGTGGGTGGGGCAAACGCCCTCTACTCCTCTCCCCCTCCTCCCAGAGGACCCCTCTCTCCTGCCTCTCCTGATCTCCCCAGCCTCCCTCCTATGCCTTCAGGACTCACGGGGCCTGGAGGGAGCTTTGGAGAGCAGGGGACCAGCCTGGGAGCTTAGCAGGCTCCCTGGGCCCGAGTGGGCGGAGCAGTCACCCTCTGCTCCTCTCCTACTCCTCTCGGAGGGCCACTCCTGCCTGCCTCTTCTGATCTCCCCAGCCTCCCTCCTATGTCCCCAGGACCAATGTGGCCGGGGTGGGGGTGGGGCCTTGGAGGGCAGGGGACTGGACTGGGAGCTCAGCAGGCCCCCCCAGGCCCAGTGGGCCGGGTGATTGCCCTCTGCTCCTCCCGGAGGGCCCTTCCCGCCTGCCTCTTCTGATCTCCCTGGCCTCAGGGGCGCTGATCCTGTTTGACCACTACTTCTCCTCCCTACTCTGTTCCCCAAAGTCCTACCGGTTCACTTGGGGGATCCTCCAGTCTCCTTGGGTGTCAGGGTTTTCCACCAGCAGCCGGCAGGCGCCCTAGTTGTGGGGAGACTCTAACTCGGTGTCTTCCTACACTGCCATCTTGACTCTGCCCTTCTAATAGGAGTTTTGTCTTAACTAGTAATCAGAAGCTCTATACCTATTATCTAAGCCACCCTATTACTGGATATTTTCCCAAACTTATCCTGCTCCACCTAAAAAAAGTAAATTAAAATCCATCTTTATAATGATCAGAGTATTCAAATGAACAGCTACAATTTAAATGATGACACTCAACTATTTTCAAACTTGACATCTCACCTGGGTTCCATTCTTTTAATTCCAACTACTTGGAAGCAGGTAAGATATCATTTACCTGTGCTTACCAATGCCACTTCAGATTCAGCGACTTCACAACTGAAATCAGTTCACCCTTACCTTCCTACTCATTCTCTCTACTCCCACCAGTCCGACACCAAATCCTGTTTCCTACTCTTGTGTTCCCTAGTTTGGATATGTTATCACTATCTACCCAGTAGTCGAGGTAAAAATCTCAGTTATTCTTTATTCACTAACCGTGTGTGCTTAATCTGTCACTACATCTTATCCATATTACCTGCACAGTGTTTTCCCTTTTGTCTGTTCCCCATCTTAACTACCACTGTCCACCCTCATAATCACTGATATGGACAATTGCCATAACCTCTTCATTGAAGTCCCAGCTTCCATTCCCTCCTCCTTCCAAACCTCTCCACATAAATGATTTTTAAATGGGGATGTACATTAAAAAGAATCCTCTTGCCCCTAGAGATTCAGATTCACTAAATTGAGGGTAGAGGTTGGATCTCTCATTATATAAAAAACTTCCCAGATGATTCCAATGCACACCTGGATTAAAACCAATATTTTACAAGCTTCTGGAGTTATCATTTCAAAAGCCTGCTATAGTCACATCGTCCTTTGGCTTAAAAAGTTCTAATGCTTCCCCCACTGCCTATAGTATAAAGTCCAAACTTTGCTTGTGATAGAACAGGTGTCATTCACATCCGGGCCCTCATCTCCCTTTCCGGATGCATTTTCAACTACTCCCCTCCCAAGGCCTTTGAGTCTAGCCAAACAAGTTACACCCAAATATGCCATGTACTTTTGGATTTTTGTGCCTTTTTCCATACCATTTCTTCTAAGTTGCCCTTAACTTTTTTCTATATCTGGAAAACTCTCTCCTCAATGTCACTTACACCTGACTATACCCCTTTTTCTTCCAGGCAGGAGTAACAGCTCTTCATCTGTGACTCCACAACACTATGTGTATACTTGTGTTGCTGCTCTCATTACTTTGGATTGTGATGATTTGTTCACATACGTATAGTTAGGTTATTAAGATAAAGATAGTCCTACTTATCTTGTATGAGTAGGCACCCAGGAGGCTTGCCTCTTTCCTTTTGATTAAGAATTAACAGATTCTCTTGGGAATTCCCTGGCGGTCCAGCGCTTTTCACTGTCAATGGCTCAGGTTCAATCCCTGGTCAGGGAGCTAAGATCCCACAAGCCTCACGGCACTGCCAAAAATACGAAAGAAAAAAAAATTAGCAAATTCTAAAAAAAATATTTTAAAAAAAGAACAAATTCTAAGTCTTCTTTTTATACCCACCTTTTCTAACTAGCAAATTACCTTCTGTCTAGATCATTCATCTGTTTCTATCTCCTCATCCAAAAAATTGGCCTGTCTTATTAACAAAAGGAACCTCTCAAATCTCTGTATCAAGTGATGGTTGGTGGTCACTTGGGTATCATGGGACTCATTAGTGTCTAAAAATACCTTGCTGAGATCTTCACCAATGGAAGATATAGAACATCTGGTAACATGTTCAAGGTATTGAGCAGGTTTTGAATGTTAAAGATCAACAAAACTGATGTGGTGAGTTGTGTCAATTCTACTGCTTCGTAAGTTTCTGTAACTGGTACCATTAATGTCTGCTTCACACCTAGAAGCATTCTTTTTTTTTCTTAAGCCAGAAGTCATTTTTGGTGTATTACATCTCCTAAGACCACATCTAAGCTGTTGGCTTTCACAGTGAATTGTGGGCCTAGTGGTAGATTCTGCAGGAAAGACCCGCTTTAAGTTTTCAGATGCCTCTTTCATCTTGGACTATAAACTCATACCTGTTTCCCTAACAAAACATTAGGAGTTCAGAAATGGTATGAAATTTGGGTGCAGTTATGATTAGTTTACAACTTACAATGTAATCATTACTGTCTGGTTTTGAGTATTAGAGAAGAGGCTTTGATATGTGTGCTGTAAGATGATAATTGATCATGATGTCTACCAAGAGATAGAGGTAATTATTAAAGACTTCTGTGGCATCAGACCAAACAAAATGCTACAAATCATGGGATTTTATCACATGGATCCACGCTTAGGGAATTAAAAAACTTTTTTTTCCCGATTGTCATTTTTCCTCGGAGAAAGTCAGAAAGGAAATTGAATGCAGTAGTATCTTCAATATTGAAATATACTGGGTAACTACATAAGTTCTGAAATCAACATGAATATGTCCTTATCTTGTTTTGGAAATGGGTTGCTAATAATAGTATATTAAAGAAGCAAAGGCCATTGTGTTTGCAGGACCAGAATGTTTCTGGTGCCTTCTGTATGAAAAGTTATGATGCTGCATTTGTTTCTTTCATAGGCATTGTCTCCTTGTTCCCTTTGGACAATGGATTTAAAGGAATCAGAGGCAAAAATATAAATTTGGGGCTAAAATGAAGCTAGTTTCTGTGTTCACTTCTGTTATTAATCAACCTAAAACAGTTGATTAATTGATTATATCTCAGCACAGCACTACCTTTAGGCTTGAAAGTTTTGAGGCAAAATTGGATAGCTGCCTGGAAAGTAGGTAATGAGATAAATAACATGGAATTTAATTCTAGCCTAGAAAGGCATATTTCAATTCTGAATGTCTTACTTTGTCACACAAAGGGAGGAATGTGTCTGCTTTAAGCACAGCATACTGCTGTGGCTTAAAAATCAAGAGACCTAAATCGATTCCCTGCAAATTACTTCCCATCTTTGATCCTCTCCATTAAATGAGAAATCATTAAAAATATTTCCCTACCCAGAAGTGAAGTTGGTTTTTTTTAAAAAGGAGGGTAGAGATAGATAGATGTAGAGGTCGATCCATCCGTCCGTCCCTCTTAAACTTTTCTCTAAGTACATTGGATCTACCTGAAAATTTTCCCTTGAGCCTGTGTTTGAATGGACTATGAAACCTGCAAAAACAATAAAGGTTCTGGCCCCTTAATGTTCACCAGGACTTGCTGAGTATAACCTCTAAAAAACAATTTCATAGTTAACTCAGCTCTTAGAGATAAGGAGGAACCAGGCGGTAGTTCCCAAACACTTAAATATGAGAGAAGGACTTTTCTGTTTCACTTTTCTGCTCTTGATGGACAGATTTCTCTGAAAAGTACTTCTTTCAGTTTAGGAGAGGAAGTGAGAGATTTCCCAGGAGGAGTATTTAGCAATAGTCATGTGGTTCCAAGTGCAAAACAGAAGCCCTTTGTAACTGAACCTGGTGGGGAAGGAGAGGGGCTGAAGAAGGGCTGAAAGGCAGAATCACAGATTCTTTTTGATAATTTTGGAGTTGTTCATTCAAGACTCTCACAAGAGGACGAAAGAGACCTTGAGTCCAGAAAACCAGCCGCTAAAGACAAGTTATCAAAAATGCTTACTTCAAATTTACATTTGGATTAGTTTATGAAAGAAAACCTTCTAATCAGAGTACAGGTGTGAACTCATTGTTAAGATTCTAGTAGAGGATTAATAAAAGAACTTAGTATTTAACAATTTAATTGTTTCGGTAAAAAGTATACAAACTAAATCTTAGGGAAGACAGTGAGCTCTCACCAAATCTCAGGAAAAACATGCGTGTTGCTGTTGTGACCTTTGTGACACACCACAGATGCCACACACCTAGCGATCCTGTACACAACTGAAATGCACAATGCAGATTCTTGTGTGCTAAAACTGTAAAACAAGAGCCACTGGAGCTATATCCCTGTAGCCGTGCGGGTACAGTTCGTTGCTCCTGTCCGGGTAGCACATGGCTCTGGGGTCCTTTGGCTTTGTGCGAGAGGACCTTCTTGTTGAGTTTACTTAGGCTGAAAGTATCAATTTCTACCCCCACTCCCTATGGGTCCCACTGTGCTTATCAGGAATGATAGTTGGTCCTTTGCCCTCATCACTTTTTCATTTGTTTCCCCTAGTCTCACTGGTAATTATTCATATAATGTCAACGTCTTTTCTTTTCAGTCCTCCTCGCCCTCTGACGAATGTGAATGACACCATGGTGAGCCACATGTCCTCTGGGGCGCCCACTCCCACCAAGAGGTACGTGATGCTTGCGCGGCAGTTACCACTCACCGTTGGGTACTGGCCTCTGGCCTGGGAAGCAGAGCATTCCACAGGGCAGAAAGGACTGGCTTTCCTCCCCTCCTTTGACTGTCTTTTTATATTATTTTCGACTCTTTATCTTCCTTTTTTTCCCTACTAACTTATAAATATAGCAACTGAAGGAGGCTGCTTTGGAGTGGTGCCTGAGGTGGAAGCTCTCCATTTGTGACAAGCAGTGAACATAGTGTCAAAGCAGATTAGGCATGTTTGAGCTCTTTTTTTTAACATCAAACAATATTTTGATGAGCACGAATTTCAACAGTTTTGCGTTAGAGTTCTTGAAGCGTCAAAGATCATTTCTGCTTCCTGATTGGACTCTGTAAATTGAGCTAATTCCTTACATTCTAAATCATTCCACATAGAATTCATAAGCATTTAAGCTGAAAAGCCTGAGTCCCTCTCAGTTACACAGGGAGTTTCCTTAGGGTCCTTCAAGGAGCTAGAACCGTCTCCTCCTTTCTTCTCTTCATTTAGTTTACTCTTCTCCAGAATTCTCTTAGGCAGGACTTAAAAGATCTGTATGAGATGGTTTACTTTCTGTCTGATTTAAGCTGTTCTGTCACCAGAGCAATACAGAAAGTCCCTCAAGGCACAGCCAGTAAAGAATTCTTTCTAACAGTCATCACTCAAAAAAAACAAAAAAACAAAACGAAAAAGAATGAAAGCATTCCAACCCACTCCCCAAGTCCTTCCTGAAGAAAAGCACTTTGTACTGCAAACCTGAAGAAAACCATACATACCCATTGCTTTGGATCAAGTTAGCTATAGAAATGTTATTTACTTAATAATACTTTGACTTAATATATATAATTATAATACTTAAGATCAACTATGTTTGTTCCATTGGGTAAAACTCCTAGGGCAATATTTCCCGAACTTGAGTGATGAGAAGAATCACCCGGGTCACTTGCTAAACATACACATGTCTGAGATCACATCAGACCCAGTGGATCCTGAGATCCTGGGAAGCTACACGTTTAACAAGTATTCCAGGTGATTCTTATCATCAAGCAGATTTGGGCAATAGCCTTAGAAGTGAAGGAGTAAACTACAAGAATCCTCCACCCTGGAATAGAGGATTTAGGGACTTAACAAATGAGAGTGACTTGATAATACAGTGTTATCCACGTGGAGACTCGAGACCCTGACCAGGTGAGAGTACTTGTCTGCAGCCTTGTTGGGAGTACTTGTTGGGACACTACTAGCAGGACAGTAGCTGTGCCTCTTCTTTTGGGCAGAATTGAGTGGTATGAGCACCGTCTGTACTGAGCACAGACTTCTGAGCCAGACTGCATTTGAATCCTGGCTATCACCTGACCTTGAACAAGATTCTTATCTTTGTTGGTTTATCTGTAGAATGAGGAGAATAATAGTATCTATGTTGTGGGGTTTATGTGAGAATGTAACATACTGTTGTCATTATTTAGGAAGTAAACGGTAATGAGAGAACAGGTGGGGAAGAGAGAATAATTTATGGCTAATGCCCTCTCAAGGAAGAACAGAGGCTTATGAAAGAGTACAAAGCAATTAAACCTCTCCCACCTGCCTAGATTTTACAACCACCCTTGCTGGCCTTAACTTTTTATGTTGAACACCCATAGCATTCAGACCCAGACCTAGAATCTAAATATCAACTCAGGAATGTTTCTGTTTCAAAACTAGGAAGACAAGGTAGATTATTGAAAGAAGTCAGCTTGTAGGTTTTATGTTAGTTTTAGCAATGCCATGTATTAGGGTTTCACTTCACCTGAGTTCTCTTCATTTACTCCTTTTGTCACTGAGTCACCCGAGTCCCTGAGGGCCCTAAGTGCATGGTGATCAAGGGCACCATGCATTCAGTGACCACAGCTGGATGTAGCTCCTAGAGGCTGTTGGAGGGAGTGCATATTTCTGGATGATGTTTTACTGCTTGAGGAGACTGAAAGAAGGGACTTGGGAGCAGTAGTCATCACAGCTCCTCTCTGGGAGGACTGCTAACCTTTAGGCTTGATGTTGCTGTATGAAGCCCCAGCTCAGTAGCCAGTGGCCAGCTGTAATGGTCAGTCACAAAATATCTACCATTTCTGAAAGTTGTTTCAGATAATATAGTATAGCCTGGGTTAAGATTTAATTTTAAAGTCAGCATTTCAGCTAGCATCTCTTTCTAGGTAGGCTCAGTCAATGCTAGAGGTGGTTGTCACAGACTCTCCACGGGCTGACCAGCGGACCAAGCGTAGCCAAAGCCCTTAGGAGACCGGAACAGAGGTGGAGCTCTGTAACTTAGCAAGAAGAGGAGTTGCTGGAGGAGAGGCTACATGGTGACGTGATGCCCCTGTCCTAACAATACTGTCCTTAGAATTTTTGGAGATTTCATTTACTTTCAGGATGAGATTATGATAGAACATATGGACGTGAATTGCATAATTCATAGACTTGGCTCTTCATAGCCCCAGTTTCTAAATGGTATAAATTTCAGGTAGTATCCTATTTACTTCCTCGAGGACTCATCAGTTTTTATTTTCTCCTCTGAATGTCGTCAGACCTTTGTCTCCAGAGTCTGATGAAAGCCAGGAACCCAGCACGTCATCCCAGTCATAGATCCTTCCTCTGCTGGGGCAGAGAATTCTCAAGGGGCACAAAGCTACTCTCCAGAAATAAGAGGTTTTCTTTAGAACTCAGCATAAGACATAAATCACTGAATCAGACAAGAACATGCACAGTAATAAAAATGCAGGAAAAAGTAAAGAGCTCCAGGTTCTAACTTTTCGATAAGCTGTGCATTTAAAACTAGTGATAACCCAGGACTTCCCTGGTGGCACAGTGGATAAGACTCCATGCTCCCAATGCAGGGGGCCCAGGTTCAATCCCTGGTCAGAGAACTAGATCCCACATGCATGCCACAACTAAGAGTTCACATGCTATAACTAAGGAGCCCATGTGCCACAACTAAGGAACCAGTGAGCTGCAACAAAGGAGCCCACCTGCCACAACTAAGAGCTGGCAAGCCGCAGCTAAGGAGCCCTGGAACCGCAACTAAGGGAGCCCACCTGCCGCAACTAAGGAGCCCATGTGCTGCAGCTAAGGAGCCAGCAAGCTGCAACTAAGGAACCCTGGAGCCGCAACTAAGGAAGCCCACCTGCTGCAACTAAGGAGCCCACGTGCCACAGCTAAGGAGCCAGCAAGCTGCAACTAAGGAGCCCACCTGCCGCAACTAAGACCTGGTGCAATCAAATAAATAAATAAATAAATATTTTTTTTAAAAATAGTGATAACCCCATTGGTGAAAAACAATACTTGATTAGTCCAAATAAAAGATAATCTCAAATGTAATGGTTACTTTGTACAGAAGAAAACCTTATAAATGGCAAAGATGCTGGCAATCATGTGAGAAACTGTAAATTATGTTCCTGAAAGGTTCCACTCTAGGGATTTGCCCCCTGTAATATTTTTATTGACATTTCTACAGTAGAAAAGAAATTTCATCTTTGTCTTAGACTGAGTAGTTTCTGGAAATTTGCTTTCTGTTAAAGAATCAGAACAGTACACATAAAAACAAACAAACTTTCAACACTTTAAAACAGAGACTTAAAATGCCCCTCCACTATCCGACTTCCTCCAAGGCTTGCTTCTGTCCCTCTTCTTCCCCAGGGTTCAGAGTGTGATTATGTTATTATTCTCTGTACTATTGTACTATTTAAGTCGTACCTTATATTCAGACCAATATGAAAAATGATGCTAATGTTTTTAATGTCTTCTAAAGCTTTGGCTTTAATTATTTATACAGATATAAATGTTTACAATTCTGTGGGTATTTCATATAAGGTTGGCAGCAACAAAAACCTCCAGTATGAAACTTTTGGCTTGGTACATTTGATTGGTATAGTAGTTTTAACTCTTTTAACTTCAGGTATTAAAATCTAACTTTTAAAAGTACAAACCCAGTTAAGCACAATGAAAAAGTTCCAAAGATCTGGTGTACAACCTTGTGCTTATACTTAAAAATACTCTAACATACACTTAAAAATTTGTTAAGAGAGTAGATTGTGTGTGTTCTTACCACAATAAAAAAAAAAAAAAAGAAAAGAAAAGGCACAAACCCACAAGACAAAGGCAAAAGCAGAAGGGAAGGGCAGAAGTGTCCATAGATCACAAAGCAACTGAACTGCCACCAGGATGTCCACCTGTGGCTTCTCTATCTCTCGGCTTCTCTCAGTGTGCTGTCTTCATTCCCTTCTCCTACAGAACAGCCACCTCTCAAGATGCCAATGGCTTCACTCACATCTACAGCCTTGTCACTCAAGAAGTTGTGCTTTTCCTCCCTAGGATTAGAAAACTCCAAGAAAGAATTCTATTGGCCTGGATGGCATTACTGCCCATCCTTGTGTATGTGTGATAAGCCACACTCATTAGACCTGTATCATCAGAATAGAGGGAGGACCATCTCCCCAAAAGAAGGTTCTACCGTCAAGAACAGGAGAGATCCTGGGAAAGAAAAATAACAGAATTTGTTGGCAGAGCACTGCTTTGCTACCAAGCACACAGATGTGTGCACAAGTATGTACATGCGCACACACATACCCCTTCCCATGCACGTTTCCACTGCCAGAGCTTTCCTCCTCGGACAATGCAGCAGTACGACTGCAGATGTATACTGGCCTTTCCCAGGAGTCTTATCCACCTCCTGCAGACAGCACTGGGTCCCCGATATCTGGGTCATGTCCATTTGTCGGGATCAGGTCTAGGTGCATCTTTTGTGATTCATTAACCCGTTCTACCATGGACCAAATCATAAGTTTTAAGAACTCACACATCTCTACAACTCACAGCTCTACAAAAGTAGAAATCTGAAAATAGGATAATTGCATTTTAGAGAAGGGAGGAAAAGGAAGTAACAGAAAACATGGCATATTAAGCCACATTTGCCTGTTTCCTCCTAAAACACCATGAAAGTGACAGTCGAGACATTTTCTTTAGTAGAAACCAACTACAGAGAAAAATGGACAAGGAGACAATAGCAGCATTTTGGAAGCAGCAAAGCAGATGGATGAGTGGTAACTGATTTTCCAGACTGGAGAGAATTAAAACCTAAGCCAACAGAGAAACCCAGAGGAAAGCCCACCCGGGAATTAGAAGGCTCTGAGGGAGGGATACAGAACAACAGCTGATAGTCTGTTTAAGAAGCACTTACAGTCTCAGTCTCAGATTGCATACATAACTGGGCCTCTACCGCTACCCAACCTGCCAGAGTTGAGATTTATGTTTGTGGTTTCTGGAATAATACAACCCCCATAAAAACCCTAGTTGTCTTAATTATCTCACCTTGGTGGGCTGAGGCAACTGGCTTCCAGACAACGCATCTCTTTTCCTTGCAATATCATATTAAAGACTTATCACTACTGCATCCTGTTATTCCTCTCAAAGTGCCTGGGACTCCAGCCAGAAGGGGCACAAGGTCTAAGTCCCAGGATCCCAGAGATTACAATTTAACCAGTGGCTTTGCTCTGTAGCCGTATAGCAAAGATTGATGTTATTCCCTCCCTGGGATGGAGAGTTTTGCTACCATCGACACCTCAACTTGACTTAGCTAGTTCCAATCAGTGTTATACCCCACTCCTAGTATTAGTTTCTATTTTGGTCAGAACTCTTGGCTGTTAAGTAACAGAAGCTCAGTGTGAATTGGCTTAGGGAAAACGAGAAGATTTTTTGTTTTTGTAACCAGACTGTGGGCAAAGCAGGGGATATGCGGCTGGGCCTCCTGGATGACAGAGCAAGGGGAACTCTAACTCATGTAGGTGTTTCCCCCCAACCCACCCCCTGCCCATGCTCCTTGCTCCTCTCTACTACACATCTGCTCCTTCTTCCCTAAGGTAACTACCTTTTCACGCAGCAGGGAACAAAGCCAAGAGACCCATGTGTTCACATTTTGTAACCTCATTACCCTATGTGGATCCAATTTGAAAACTTTCAGTGAAAGTTCCTTTTGATCCGTCTTGGATCATGTTACCCACCCTGGGGTTTTCTGTTTAGTGGTCCTGCCTAGAATAACATGGTTGAATGGGTGGGGGTCAGTTCACAAAATAGCGGGGGGGTCTGCTGCCCCCAGAGAAGGTAGAGTTGCTGAGGAGACATGTAGGTATAAACTTCTTTTTCAGGTGGTTTCTGACAAAAAATTGCATGTGTAAGTATATTACATCACACTTCCATTTGCATAGATTTGTTTCAGGAGACCTTTTTTCCTCTACCACCTCATTTTTATTTTTCTCAAGGGTTAAATAATTCTTTCTATTCTGTTCAGTTTATGAAGGTGATTGTGTTGGGACATAACACCATCTTTGGGTGGTAACAGGTAAATATGAGAGCCACAGACCCTGAGTAAGCCACCAATTGTGAGGAATCTTAAGTAAAGGCAAGATTTTATTAGAGCTTTTTTACTTTAATACATACTTCACAAGAAGGAAAAGCAGTTTTTAAAGACCAGAAGATGCTACAATATAAGTACTGTTTCTGAGCTGTAGAAACATGACCAAGTTAAGAGGTGGGTTGTTAAAATGGCTTTTTGCCTGGGTGCCAAGGTAAAAGGTTTATCTTGTTATCTGCAGAAAACAGTGGAGTGACAGGAGCCACAGCACGCTGCTCTTTCAGACAAAACAGCAGAGGTGTGGGGAAACTGAGAAAAGAGGCAAAATGAAATCGGTCAAGGCAGAAACTATTCATATGTGGACTCAGGCCACTGATTGTCTTTCTTTCTGTGAAATGAGAAGAATAGAGTTTGGTTGAAAAGCAAGAACTAATGAGGTTTTCAGCGTGGCCATGAAACAACTACCTTGTGTGAATTCTTCGTGAGAACCTCTCCAAGGCAACTCAGGAATTATTTTTTTCCTCCAATCTTTTTTTTTTTTTTTTTGGAAAGACAGAAAAGCAGAGTAATTGAAAATTAACACATAATCTTATGGAACTGCAGGGTCTCAGTGTTGGCAGATTTCCAAAGTTTGTCTGATGGCCTGGGCAGCCTGCCAATTTTCAACTGCTTCTGGGCTGGGATTAAATTCCATTTCCATTCAAGCATTTAAGGTAAACCCTTCAGCAGTTCTAACTCAGGTCAGTACGGACTAAAAGCTTATTTCCAATTCCATACTTCAAAACCTTAATTTGAATAGTTTCCTCCTCTCTTTGGACTGAGGCTTGAGGTCCTAACTGTGAGCGAGAATCACGTCTATTATGGACTGTCAGCAAAGCAGAGGGGAAGAAAGGACAGGCTTGCAGAGGAAGATGGTGAGTTGAGTGTTGTCATGCTTGGATTGAGATGCCTGAGGGATCCTGGGAGTGAAGACAGGCTCTGTAGATTTCGGATGCTGGGGTGCTCCTTCTGGCTTGAGTTAGGTACCTTTGGTTAAAACACAGGAGGAAGATTTTGGGAGGAAGATAGCAGAGTTATGTTGAGTTAGAGGTGCCTGTGGGACACCAGGGAACCAGACCACAGCATGAGTTCTTGTCATCCAGATACTTCCTTCCAGCTACCTTGGTTTCATGCTAGCAAAGGGCAGACCAGTCCTGAGATCCAACAAATGACCAGTAGAACTTACACACACAAACACAGCCTCTCTCTCTCTCTCTCTCTATCTCTCTCCCCCCCTCCCCCTCCCCCCCTCCCCCTCCCCCTCCCCCTCCCCCTCTCCCTCTCCCTCTCCCTCTCCCCCTCCCTCCCTCCCTTCCTCCCTCTCTCTCTCTCTCTCTCTCTCAGCTGACTTGCAGTGCGCTGCTTTCTAATGATGGGATGCTCCATGAACTTGCGCACATGATGGAAATTCCTATAGCAATGCTCAGATTCCTGTGCCGATCTGGCTTAGACGTACATTTTTTTTTTTATTCCTTTTAACATCAAACTATTAAAATATTTCAACTTCTTTTAATAAGCAGACATTTAAAACAATCAGTGCTGTAGTAAAAGGTCTTACCTTTTCCTGGATCTTATTAGGAAACCTCCAGTGTACTCCCCACCAATCCAGTCTTGTCTTTGCAACCAAAGGGATTTTTCTGAAATGCAGGTCTGAGTATGTGTATATACTCAGATAGGTCTGAGTATCTCTCCTGGATAAAAATCTCCAGTGGCTCTTCCTTTCTGCAGTGCTGTCCAAGAGCATGGATATGTTTTGTGCTCACTGGTATGGTAGCCATTAGCCATATGTGGGTATTGAACACTTGAAATGTGACTGGGGCAACACAGTGAATTTTTAGTTTTAATTTGAATTAATTTGAATTTAAACAGCCACATGTGGCTAGTGGCAGTGCAGTTCTGCAGGATAAAGCCCACATTCTTCATTTCTGAGCTGACCGTACCTATTCCACTCTTTCTACTTGGCATCTACACTCAGAATTACTTAATCACTCACAGTTCCCCAAGCGGGTTTCTGCATATGCTGCTTCCGCCTTGGTGCTTCCCATCCTTTTTCCTGTTACTCCCCTCTCCTTGTCATCTAATTCTGCCTTCTTAACTTAGCTTCAACCCCTCCAGGAAGCCTTCCCTAAATCCTAAAACTAGATTAAGTGTTCATCTTCTGTGATCTGTAACATCTTGTACATATCCCACTGTTGTAATTACCTGTTTGTTTCATGCCTTTCTAGACTCTTAGCTCCCTGAGGGCAAGGACTCACCAGCCTTTATCCAGGAACCTATTCCTTTGCTCCAGATCTTGCTGCTTGCCTCTTATTAGCACTTCTTCTGCTAGGAAAGGGATTTTCTTCTTCAGTTACTTCAAGCACGTAGCATCTTATAATATTGCCTGCTTGTTTCATTGAGGGCTGAGAAATAAAGGACATGAGTTATCCTGGAGTATCAGGTTCTAATGCAGTAGCACCTGGCTCACTCCAGCTGTCCCCTCTTGGTTAGCTGTAACTTCCCTCTTTAACACTGAGAAGGCTGACTCCATCAGTCACCATCTGTTTACTTATTCGGTCAGTTCTAGTAGCGTGTGTGGCAGTTTCAGAATCGTTGATTTATTTTTTACGCAGATTATTGGGGTATTAGTCATATATTATACAGCTCATCCATTTAAAGTGTACTATTTAGTGGTTTTTAGTGTATCCACAGGGTTGTGCAGCCATTACCACAACCGATTTTAGAACATCTTCATCACCCCTCCGAATTGATTTGTTGCTAAAAAATCTCCACAGTGTGGAGGCTCAGCTGTAGAGGACAAGAGTGGAAGAAGAGAGACCAGTTACGAGGCTCTTGGAGTAGACCAAGCGGCACTGGGTGAGAAATTCCAGATGAGAAATTATGGCAGCAGTGGAGGTGGTGAGAGTGGCCCGTTTGGGGATCTGTTTTGTTTATTTACTTGTTTGTTTATTTATTTTTGACTGCGTTGGGTCTTCGTTGTTGCGGGCAGGCTTTCTCTAATTGCGGCGAGCAGGGGCTACTATTCATTGCAGTACGTGGGCTTCTCATTGCGGTGGCTTCTCTTGTTGCGGAGCACAGGCTCTAGGCACACGGGCTTCAGTGCTTGTGGCACGCAGGCTCTAGAGCACAGACTTAGTAGTTGTGGCGCACGGGCTTAGTTGCTCCGCAGCATGTGAGATCTTCCTGGACCAGGGCTTGAACCCGTGTCCCCTGCATTGGCAGGCGGATTCTCAACCACTGCGCCACCAGGGAAGTCCCTGGGGAGCTATTTTGAAAGTAGGGCCAGCAGGACTTGTTAAGAGATTAGATGTGGAGCATGAGGAAAAGAGAGAAATTAAGACGACGACTCAGCTTTTGGCTTGATGACTGGGTAAATGGGGATGCTTTTTATTTAAACTGGCCAGTCTGGGGGAGTGGCAGATGAGGAGAATCAAGAGTTCTATTTTGAACATGTTGGGTTTGAGATGCCTGTTAGGCATTCAAGGGGAGATGTTGAACAGGCATCAAATACATGATTCTAGAGCTCCAGGGAGAGGTCAGGGCTGGAATATAAAGTTGTGAGGATTACAGCAATACCTTTTATGGAAGATTGTTCTGAGAACAAACAAAAGAAGACCTATAAAATTACCTGATGGGTCACAGGTACTTTGTTGGTAATGATGACTATGTTATCTTATTTAATCCTCCCAGCACTCTCTAAAGTAAATTTCATGAGGCAGATTTTATATTATTATTATTTTACAGATGAGAGGACTAAGACATAGAGAGGTTAATGTTCAAACGCACACAGCTAATAAGTATCAGAGTTTGGATTAAACCCAAGACTGCCTGACTCCGAAGCCTGTGCTCTCAGTTGCTACGCTCTGCTGCCTCCTACTTAGTAAATAATTCTGCTACCAGGGCTGCACACTGCCTCTCGCATGCTTGTACTGCCTCTGAACTTGTCCCACCGCCGCTTACCCTTCATTCCGACCTCCCCCACCTCAGATCCCTTCCCCTTGCTGCCTGTCCCCACAGGTGTGCTCTTAACCTTGGCCAAATGCGCCCTCTCTTGCTACCACTGGAGATTATCACCTAGGCTCCAAAGCCCCCATCATCTTGGAGAGCAGTTCTCACGCTGCAGTGTGCACCTGGAGCACTGGCAGCTCATTTCAAATGCAGATTCCCAGGCCTCGTTCCCAGATAATTTGATTCAGTAAAAGCTTGAGAGTTCTGAAGGAAGAAATCTGGGGAAACGCACTTTTAGAAATGCTGCCTTTGGGACTTCCCTGGTGGCGCAGTGGTTGAGAATCCGCCTGCCAATTCAGGGGGCACGGGTTCGAGCCCTGGTCCGGGAAGATCCCACATACCATGGAGCAACTAAGCCCGTGCACCACGACTACTGAGCCTGCGCTCTAGAGCCCGTGAGCCACAACTCCTGAGCCCGCAAGCCACAACTACTGAAGCCCGCGCACCTAGAGCCCGTGCTCTGCAACAAGAGAAGCCACCGCAGTGAGAAGCCCGCACACAGCAACGAAGACCCAACACAGCCAACAATAAAATAATAATAAATAAATTTATTTTAAAAAAAAAAAGAAATGCTGCCTTTGACCCTACCAGTCCCATCAGGACCCTCTGGCCGCAACTGTGCTCATTTTTACCATTGGTTTAGAGTTGGGGGATGCCTTGTGAGGGAAAGAACGCTCTTTAGGGTACCCAGGGAGAAACGTGTTCATTTCATTGTCACTCCTCTCTCTAAGTCTGGTTCATTCTACTCATCCTTGCTTTTGCTGATCTCCCTAATTGGGTAAAATCCTACTATTATGTCTTCTCATAGGAAAACAGTGTCCTTCTCATTGTAACCCTCATTACATTTGCAATTTTACTTATTTTTGTGATCATCTCTTTTCTGCTTGACTGTTAGCATCAAGAAAGCAGCAGCCATGTCTGGGTTTTGCTTGCTGTGGTGTCCTCATCTCCTGGCACAGTACTGATGCCTAGTAGGTACTCCAAACATTGACTCAAATGTCCAATTTCCATCAGAAGTGCTATTCAAACTGTTGTATACTCAGACATGAAAATCACCTACTTTTATGGATTGAATTAATGTTTAACAGCTTAGAAATAGAACAATTATTATTTTTATTATTTTATGGGGTTCCAAACTATTCCAAACTATTGACTCTGCTTTAGAAAAACAGATTTCTAAAGCAAAATCTGTTTGTAAGTTGGGGGTTGTATATGTGTTGCATGTACACATTGCAACACATTTTATGCATATATGCATAATCAAAAAAGGAAAGAGTTTAAATTCAAAAAGTAAATCTGGGAAAACAGGTACAGTTTTGAATGTGAGTAGAATGATATAACATCCATGCCCCAAACAAAATTGTCAGAAAATTCATGGACATGTAAATTCCTTATTTACCATAGGCAGCTATTGTTAATGCTTCTCATTTTGGCTTCCATCCCTAATTATCTGGCAAACAACAGTAGTTCTGAATAGCAGTCTTCATATAACACTAAAATGGAGTTTAATGGACTGTTGCCTCCGTAGTAAATGTTTCCAGTTTCTCTTCTCCCATTTCCTTTGGAACACACCCTGGTCAGATTTTCACTGCCCATTACTCTACCAAAACCACTCCTGTCAAGGAGACCAGTGACTTCCACATGCTAAATCCAGTGGTGAATTCTCAGGACTTATCTGGCTTGACCTATCAGTGGCATTTGATGTAGATGATCACTCCCTTCTATGTGAAACACTTTCTGCACTTGCCTCCAGATACTGTGTTCTGGTTTTCCTCCTATTCCTTCTTGGCCTCCTTTGCTGGTTTTTCCATACCTCTTTGACCTGTAAATGTTAGCATACCAGAACGGCCACTTCTCTTTTCTGTCTGTGTTCACTCACTGTAGGTGATCTCATCCATACTCGTGGCTTTCAGTAACATCTGCATACAGGTAACTCCCAAACTTATTTTTCTGGCCCAGACTTTTCCCTGAGCTTTTCCCTTTTTCCCTCGCATATCTTCCTCCTAATCAGTATCTTCTTTGGATATTTAATACATATTTCATAATTAGCATGTTTTAAACTGAGTTCTGTATCTTCTGCCACCAAATGTACTTCTTCCATAATCTTCCCCATCTCAGTGAATGGCAATCCCATTCTCCTAGTTGCTTGGTCAGAACCCTTGATTCTTCCCCCATCTAAACTGTCAGATTATTAGATCAGATCTATCCAAAATCACTGTCAAAACCTATCCAAGATCTTTCTATTTATTATCACTTCTGCTGCTACTCCTATTTCCTAGCAACTCTTGTCTTTCATCTGGAATGTCCAGTAGGCTTCAAATTGCCTGCTTCTTCCCTTGCCCTCTGGCACTTCATTGTTCCTAGAGCAGACGATCCTATTAAAATATATCATACCTCACTTCTGCTCAAAACCTTCCAGTAACTTCTAATACCACAGTAAAAGCTAAAGCCTCTGTAATGGTGTGCAGGGTGATAGAGCCTACTTCTCAATCTATCTGCCATAAAGATGCAGTTTTGTTTTGTTTCAATTTCTAGTTTGAAGTGGATTGATACTTTACAAAAGTATGATAAAAATAAGTTACTACAGCGAGAACTTCCACCCTGATCATGGTGAACTAACTGGTAACAGAGTAGCTCTCCCGCTATAAACTACTAGAAAAGTGGTCTGAATATAAGAAACAACTGTTTTCAGGAATTAGTAAGTAGCATGGGACTGATTCCTGAGGGAAGGGAAACAAATGAGAGAGCCCTATGATTGCCCAGGTTTTCTGCTAGAACACATTTGCCAAACTATAGTGCGGAATACAAGCAGAGCAAGGCAGTCTTGCTGAGAGTAAGAAGGTAGAGATTGGAGTTTAGGGAGGCCGGAATTTGCTGAGCAAAACACCAGAGAGGAGGAATTGTGCAGAGAAAGAGCTCAATAAATCTGAAGACAGATCTCTTGAGTCTTTGGCTGAAAACTAAGCTGTATTTGCGTAGAATGAGATCTCACAAGACCAGCAAAGAACAACTACCTGGGAAAGAACAACTCCTGGAGTTTTGAAAGTGCAACAACTACCTGAGCTCACATAGTTGTTTGAGTTCCAACCAACCAGAGTAGAGAGATATCATTGAACACTTGAGGCATTCAGTAAAGACCCCAGAAAGACCACATCTTAGGAGCAGGGTGAAATTGGCCCTAAATAAAGGTTACTCGAGTTCTGCGCTAATGAAGCTTAAACACAGGCCTCACAAGGATCAAGCTGTTCACAAGGAAATTAAATTACTGCCGGATTCTTTCAAGGAAGACAACAAAATCCAGACGTTCAGCAACATAATACTCAGGATTTGCACCATCCAGTGAAAAATTAGAAGACATAAGAAGAAGCAGGAAAGTATGACCGTAACCAGGAGAGAATTAGTCAATATAAACAGAGCCAGAAATAACAGACGTGATACAACTGGCAGACATGGACTTTAAAGCAGCCATGGTAAGTATCAAAAATATAAAAGAAAATATCAACATAATGTGGAGAAAATGTGAGAAATAAAAAAGAACCAAGTTTAAATGTTACTGGAACTTTCTGCACATATAGTCTACTTCCATCAAAACTTTTAAAATAAAAAGAGAACTTATAGAGTTGAAAAGGATTATACCTGAAATGAAAAATTCAATGGATAGACTTAACAGTAGATTAGAAATTGCAGAATAAAAGTTCACTGAACTTAAAGACATAGCAATACAAACTATCCAAAATGAAGCACAGAGAGAAAAATGGCTGAAAAACGAACAGAGCCTCAGTGACCTTTGGGACAATGTCAAACAGTCTAACAGAGGGGGAAGAGAAGAATTATTCAAGGAAATAATTTTTTCCAAATTTCCAAATAAATTTTTACATCTTTGATGAAAACTATAAACCCACAGATACAAGATGCTCAACAAACTATAAGTACGCAGGATAAACAGAGAAAAACACACCAAGACACATCACAATCAAATCGCAAAAAAAAATCACAATGATAAAGAGAAAATACTAAAAGCCGCTAGAGAAAAAAAGACATGTTACATACAGGGGAACAAGGATAAAGTTTTCCAATGAGTTCTCAATAAAAATAATGCAAGCTAGAAAATGGAATGGCATCTGAAAGTGGTGAGAGAACTTAGTTTTATTCTCTTTAAAATATAAAAATTTCCTAGCTTTATCCACTGAAAAGACCTAGAAGCAGTGACACCCCAAGATCCATAAGCACTCTAGTACCCTGCCTGTGGCCTCTGAGCGCTCTTTCTCAGTAAAGGGAACCTGGGACCCTGGGAAGAATGGTTGATTCCAAGTGTGGAGCAGCATGTACAAGATGAGATTGGGGCATCTTATTGTACAAACAAGGAAGCTAATAAGCTTTAATGGATATGTCAGAAGAACACCAGAGCCTGCTTCCAGGGGTTCCCACTGGCCACAGTTAGGACAGTTTGAACACCAAAAAGATGATTGCAATGGATTGAAGCACATCAGATACATAAAAATCTACGAGTTCATAATTATACAAAAAAAAAAAAAAACCTCCTAAGGCACTAACTTGTTTTTCTGTTGTTGTTGTTAAATAATAAGAAATATCAACCATTTGGTTTTACCTTTCCTGAATGAGCAGTATTTCACAATAAACAATAGAAGAAATTAATAAATGAGCAACAGATGATAAAATCGGAAAGTCAACATTTTGCAACCCCTCATGAAATAATGTATTTAGGCAAGAACTATTAGAAAATGCTAAAATTATTAGGTGAAAAGTTGATGGAGGATTTTGTAATGGAGAGATGTGAATCTCTCCATTACAAATGGAGAACATCTGAATCCACTGATCAGTATTTCCATTCCATTCCATTGTGTGCCTCCTGTTTGATTTATAAGTACATCATATTACATATGATGGATTCTAGCCCCTTCTCAATAACAAAACAAAAGCAAAAACTTTAGTCAACATCTAGATCTGACCCCACAGGGACTAGAGACACAAATGACGCCTCCAAAATGTAGGATATGCTACAAGGTAACCTGTTTTATTCACAAGTAGATGACATGGAAGAAACAGGGAAAAGGAAGAACTGTTATAGATTAAAAACAGAAACATATAATCAAACACAGACATAAAAGAAACATATCAACCAAGCGCAAAGTGCAGACCTTGTTTGGATCTTGACTTTCAAAGGGTATTTTTTTTAAGATTTGCGGACATTTTCAGATGGACTGAGATATTAAAGAATTTTTGTGATTTTTTTTTTTTAGGTGTGATAATGGTGTTCAGGTTGTATAAATTCTTTCTGTATCTGATAGATGTACAGGCTCAAGTATTCCCAGGTGAAATAATAAATTGTCTGGGATTACTCTAGCCACCTCCTCCTGCACAAAAAGTTGGGAGAAGGAAGAATAAATTAAACAAGTTGACAGCGTTCATTTTTGTTGAACTTTGCTGATGGGTACATGAAGGGTAGTCGTTAGATTACTCTTTCTATTTTTGCACATATTTTAATACTTCTAGAGTAGAAAGTTAAAAAAAAAAAGATCATGTGCTTAAGGACCTTCCATATATCTATAAGAGAGAGCCTCACTCAGATTATATGCAACATTGTCTTACAATTAAATACGATCCTAACAAGTTTGGTTTAAGTACCAGTTTTATGGGAGAAAATAGAATGATGCTAAAGGCAGTGTCCTTATAGAAATAAAAAGGCTTAACTGGTATTATGAGGTAACACTGAAAACTCTTACATGTCGACAAAAACTATGGAAGCATTAAGGGGCCACTTAGTGATTAAATGGAACCACTCTCCCTCAGTTTTCCTGCCAGAAGGCATTTCCTAAAAAGTGCATCCGTTGCAGAGCCCAGAACTGGTGGGCAAGGGGCTTTGGTGGCTCCTCCCTGGTTTCTCCCTCTCAAGGGCTGTAGTGTCAGTCCGCCAAAGCTCTCTTCTAAGGGATTGGTTTTGTTTAAAGGATTTGTGTGATGTATTCCCTGTGGTCTAGCACCACATTCCATTATGCATTGTGGTTTTTTATTGTTTTCCTTATCTTGATTTTCTTTTCTGTTTTTCTTTGACGTTTGCCCATTTTAATCCATGTTCATTTCTTGCTTGTGTCTGTGTCACGCTTGCTGTCTTTGCCTCCGTTGTTCCTAGGTTACAGTATAGCCAGGATATACCCAGTCACCTGGCCGATGAGCATGCGCTGATAGCCTCCTTTGTGGCCCGTCTGCAGCACTGTGCACGGTCAGTGGTAGAGCAGCAGCAGGCGGGTGGCCAAGGGCTGATCAAAGGGAGGGAGAGCTCTGTAACCTGGGGTTGCCAGCTGGAAAAAGCTCTGCATGTGGGGTTTTTCTTGAGAAGCTACCAGCTATGTTTGGCGGAGTTTAAATAATTGCTAAAGCACTGGCTTCTAAAAGAGAAGGAGCCTTGCCAAACCTAGGCACTTACCTAAAGATATAGTCAGAAATTCTTTAAAGTGGAGTTCCCTTCCTTTAGGTTACACTTAAAGAGTGTATAAACCTCAGAGAAATGTGCGGTCCCAAAGATGTGTATTCACAGAGGTATTTGATGCAAACTCTTACTGTTCATTCTTGCCTAAATAATGAAATCTTTCTGTCGACATTCAAAGTTTAGGATTGGTCAACACACTTTGTCTTATCTGGGGGCTTTGACACCATCACCTTGTTACATCTTTACATGTTGCATCTTCATCTGTTCCCCAAAACCTATCATTGTTGATTATTTAAACCAGTGATTTTCAACAGTGGTATTGGGTTATTGTCACCTGAGAGACTTTTACCAAACTATGTATACCTCTGTGTATTATAATAATTATATGTATTATAATAGACTCACATACCTCTTTCCCTGGAAACTACTGTTAATATGGGAATATGACTGATCCCTCAGTGGATTATGGTGGAAAAACATTTGATAACCACTATAACCACTAACTATAGCAAAGTTAACCCTTTAAAAGAGTTAATACCAAACAAAGTGCCATTACATTCAGGCCCAAAGCCACCTGCCCAGTCCATGCCCACACCTGCCACCATTCTGCAAGGAGAATGGCAGGTAAAGTTTAAATAATCCCCTTTACATAGCAGCAGAGTCTCTGTGCCAAACAACCTGAGATTCTTATTCTTAGAGAGAAAACTATAATTTTTATAAACTTAAACACATGAGAGAGGCTGGAACCTTAAATTTTGATCTTAGTTTTGCCCTTAACATGCCATGGCTTCATGGGAAGCTCTTATTCGCCATGATAACCGAAAAATAAATTAATAATCAACTTTAAAATATATATCCTTGGGGCTTCCCTGATGGTGCAGTGGTTAAGAATCCACCTGCCAGTGCAGGGGACATGGGTTTGAGCCCTGGTCCGGGAAGATCCCACATGCCGTGGAGCAACTAAGCCCGTGTGCCACAACTACTGAGCCTGTGCTCTAGAGCCCGCGAGCCACAACTACTGAAGCCCGTGCGCCTAGAGCCCGTGCTCTTCAAGAAGAGAAGCCACCGCAGTGAGAAGCCCACACACCGCAACGAAGAGTAGCCCCCGCTCGCCGCAACTAGAGAAACCCCGCGTGCAGCAACGAAGACCCAATACAGCCAAAAATAAATCAATTAAATTAATTAATTTAAAAAAATAATAATAAAATAAAATATATATCCTTGAAAAGGACTGTTTTAAGTATTATACTTCATAGCATTTCACATAGTTTTCCCAGTATGACCAAGTGGCGTTATTACTTTTAGGCGTTTACCTATCTCTAAAGCCTTAGACTGTTGGCTTCTCCTACCTCCCAACTATGTTTAATAGGCTTATTCTGTAGGAGGGATGCCTGATAATTGTGCATGGTATCACAGAGTGTCTCCTCATCCAGCAGATGATTTCTGAGCACTCTATCCCAGCCCCTTGGTCTCTAGGAAGAGAGTTTTCTTAACGCTGGCAGGACAGCTTATTTATTATCAGTAAGGGCAATTGTCCAAGTTATTAAAAATTTCCATGGTGAATATAGCAGCAGAATGTTAAACAGACACTACTAGCTGATAGCCCAGGAAGATTTATGCTAAGTTTAACTGAGATCCTCAAGTCTTATGGCTTAGGGATTAGGCTCCCTGAGCAAGAATTGGTGGCCAGGAGCCTTGGAAGAGCGTGAGGATTGGGTGAGTACTGCATCTCTTCTTGATTTATAGTCTAAAGAGCTGAGCTTCGTACTCCCTCAAAGAAGTCAGAAATTTCCTGGCTAACTAATTCTGAGAATGAAAATCAGCTCAGGCAAAAGAATAAGGAACCTTTCTAATTTCCCTCATAGTTTTCATTGACCATAAAACCTCTCATCAACATAAAGTTCTAGTTTCTGGCTTGAAAGCATAGCCAGTTAAAGCAATCATGTCATCCACACTCGGGTATGAATGACAGATAAAATTAACCTTCCTAGGGACATGGAATGTGGTGGAGAAGCAGGAGCTCTTCTGCACAGAGAAACCTATTGTGTCCCTTGCCAGAAAACAGAGGTCAGCCACTTTAAGTCCCACTTCTTAAGCTGCCGTTTCCTCCATAGTAGTTATCCACTTGTGTTGTTAAATGTTCATTTTGTTGTTATTTACAAGATAAAGATAGTCCTTTTATTTCAGACAAGCATCTTTAAGGCACAAATATTATAGTTCAGCCCTGACCTTGGGGTCTTGACCCTAAAGTATTAAAGTCAACTGATGGTAGCATGTTCTTATTACAAGATCATCTTTTGAGAAAATGGTTATATATGCTAGAGACTGACGTTTGCACACCTAAAATTATATAGTGTTGAGAAGTGTCATTGCCAGAAAGCAGTGACAGTGGCAGCACATTTTTTAAAAATCCATCCTAGGGCTTCCCTGGTGGCGCAGTGGTTGAGATTCCGCCTGCCAATGCGGGGGACATGGGTTCGTGCCCCGGTCCGGGAAGATCCCACATGCCGCGGAGCGGCTGGGCCTGTGAGCCATGGCTGCTGAGCCTGCGCGTCCGGAGCCTGTGCTCCGCAACGGGAGAGGCCACAGCAGTGAGAGGCCCGTGTACTGCAAAAAAAAAAAAAAAAAAAAAAATCCATCCTAGAGGAAAGACCAAGTTAAGCTTAAGAGTTAGCCACAGAGATAGAAATATAGGATGCTTAAAAAAAAAAAATCTAGGAAAAACACAGTTGATTTCATGCATGAAAAGTCCAGACAGGTTTCTATTGATTAAACTCCATCCTTCCCAGATTCCCCTCAGTAATTATAACAAGATTTGATGACTATTGAACTCATGTCTTTAATTTTTTTCACATTTCATATTTTGTCATACTGTTAAATTCCAGTCAGGGGTTTGTGGAACTCCAAGAACCTAGAGCCAAAGTAGAAGCAAGCCACGACAGCCATCTCTCATCACTTAGTCATCATTATTACTGTTGCCTTACAACATCTGTCAGACTTAAACAAAGAAGAATTACATAGCCACAGTCCTGATTAATCTAGGAGTGCCCTGATATAAATAAACAGCAGTTGACATCACATGCTAAATTAAAGATGTCAGTCATCATCAGCAAGAAGTTCCATGTGAGCAGCACATATGCACAGAGCTAGCCTCCTGCTCAAGAACCTTCTTTTATTCAGGTGAGGCACTTTCTGACGTCCCACCATACTGGATCTCTAAATTTTTAGAATGCTGGAACTCTTGTTAAGAGTAATGAACTAAATTAATTCACTCTAAAATGGGGCTCCAGTTGTAGAACAAGCATGGTAAAAGAAGAGAAAGAGGCACTGAAGGGGAACGTTTGACGGCATCTTCCCCAACTTTACCATATTGTAAGCCTGCCTTAGCTTAGGTTCCTCAGTTTTGCTCAGCCAGTGTTAAGGGTACTTTTCCTCAGCCCTCTGTTTTTCAAGATGCTTTAGTTTTCTTTCGGGCTTTTTGAATTCAAGACCTATATCTAAAAGTCATGAGGTTTTCTTAAAACAGTTGATGGGAAATCACTCCCTCAAGCTTTATAGATGCCCTGTCTTTTCTCAGCCCTTGCATTCAAAAAGAAGTGTCCCCTCTGAAGGTGTGAGAGCAACAGGGATATACTGCTGAAGAGAAATGTTATGCGTGGCCTCGTCATTTCTCTAAATCCTCTTTGTCTCAGAAGACCATTAGTATCTATGATTCAGGTCTCCATTTCTTTTGTTACCATTCTTTTTCACAAGTGTTTCTCCCATCTGTTCTTTCTGAGAGAGAAGCAAGAGTAGGGGATGTTTAATAGATACCTGTTGAATTTTTATCTCCTTGGCAGTGTCCTGGACAGTCCTAGCCGACTGGATGAGGAACACCGGCTTATAGCTCGCTATGCTGCCCGGCTGGCTGCAGAGGCAGGAAACATGGTGAGTAAATAGAGGATTCCAGTAGAGTAGCAGAAATTTGCATTACTTTATTTATTTATTTTAATAGATTTATTTATTTATTTATTGGCTGCGTTGGGTCTTCATTGCTGCGTGCAGGCTTTCTCAAGTTGTGGCGAGCAGGGGCTACTCTTCATTGCAGTGCATGGGCTTCTCATTGCAATGGCTTCTCTTGTTGCGGAGCACAGGCTCTAGACGTGCAGGCTTCAGTAGTTGTGGCACATGGGCTCAGTTGAAAAACTAAAAATAAAACTACCACGCGATCCAGCAATTCCACTCCTGGGTGTATATCTGGAAAAAATGAAAACACTAATTCGAAAAGATACATGCACCCCAGTGTTCATAGCAGCACTATTTACAATAAGCAAGCCATGGAAGCAACCCGAGTACCCATCAACAGATGATAGGATTAAGAAGATGTGAGAGATGTGCACGCACACGTGTGCGTGCATGCGCACACACACACACACACACACAGGAATATTACTCAGCCATACAAAAGAATGAAATATTGCCATTTGCGGGACTTCCCTGGTAGCGCAGTGGTTAAGAATCCGCCTGCCAATGCAGGGGACACAGGTTTGATCCATGGTCCAGGAAGATTCCACATGCCATGGAGCAACTAAGCCCACGCATCACGACCACTGAGCCCATGTGCCACAACTACTGAAGCCCGTGCGCCTAGAGCCTGTGCTCCGCAACAAGAGAAGCCTCCGCAATGAGAAGCCTGCGCACCACAACAAAGAGTAGCCCTTGCTCGCCACAACTAGAGAAAGGAAAGCCCACACGCAACAACAAAGACCCCATGCAGCCATAAATAAATAAGTAAATAAATAAATAAATAAATATATATTGCCATTTGCAGCAACATGCATGGACCTGGTGAATATTATGCTTAGTGAAATAAGTCAGACAGAGAAAGACAAATTCTATACAATATCACTTATATGTGGAATCTAAAAAGTGATACAAATCAATGTATATACAAAAACAGAAACAGTCTCACAGACATAGAAAACAAACTTGTGGTTACCAAAGGGGAGAAGGAGGCAGGGAGGGACATATTAGGGATATGGGGTTAACAGATACAAACTACTATACATAAAATAGATAAGCAACAAAGCTTTACTATATAGCGCAAGGAGTTATACCTATTATCTCGTAATAACCTGTAATGGAATATAATCTGCAAAAACCCTGAATCACTGTACTGTATACGTGAAACTAACACAATATTATAAATCAACTATACTTCAGTTTAAAGAGAAAAGAAGGAAGGAAAAATGCAAATTACCAATATCAGGAATGAAATAAGGGACATACTACAGATCCTATAAACATTATAGGGATGATAAGAATATTATGAACAACTTTTTGCCAGTAAGTTTGACAACCTAGCTGACGTAGACAAATTTCTTGAAAGATACAATTTAACAAAACTGACATAAGAATAAATAGAAAATCTAAATAGTCCTAAATCTGTTAAAGAAATTGAATTAATAATTAACTTCAAAAATTCTAAGCTCAGGGACTTCCCTGGTGGCACAGTGGTTAAGAATCTACCTGCCAATGAAGGGGACACGGGTTCGCGCCCTGGTCCGGGAAGATCCCACATGCCGTGGAGCAACTAAGCCCGTGTGCCACAGCTGCTGAGCCTGCGCTCTAAAGCCTGCAAGCCACAGATACTGAGCCCGTGTGCCACAACTACTGAAGCCTGCATGCCTAGAGCCCGTTCTGTGCAACAAGAGAAGCCTCCGCGATGAGAAGCCTGTGCACTGCAATGAAGAGTAGCCCCCACTCTCCGCAAGTAGAGAAAGATCGTGTGCAGCAACGAAGACCCAACGCAGCCATAAATGAATGAATAAATAAATAAATAAATAAATAAATAAATAATTCTAAGCTCAGATGGCTTAATTGTTGAATACCATCATATGTTTCAGGAAGAAATAACAATCATAACAATCTGGCACAAACTTTCAGAAAATAGAGAAAGAAGTCATTTTATCAGGCCACTATAACCTGATACCAAAATAATACAAGGGCATTACAAGAGAAGAAAGTTGATGGCCAAGTTCTATCATGAACACAGATGCAAAAATCCTTAACAAAATATTAGCAAATTGAATCCAGCAATATGTTAAAAGGACAATACTCCATGATCAAGTGAGGTTTATCCTAGGAATGCAAATTTATTTAACACATGAAAATCAGCCTATGTAATTCACCATATTAGCAATTTAAAGAAGAAAATTATAATATTTCAATAGATGCAGAAAAAGTTTGTCAAAATACAATGCCCATTTTTGATAAAACTTCTCAATACCATAGGAGTAGAAGAAACTCCTTTAACCTGGTAAAGAACACCTACAAAAACCCTATAGCTTATATGACACTTAAAGGTTAAATTTTGGAATATTTCCCCCTAGTATTGCAAACAAGTCATAGATGTCTACTTCCACCACCTCTATTCAAAATTGTCCTGGGGGTCCCAGTCAGTGCAGCATGACAAGAAAAAAGAGACATAAATATTGTAAAGGAAGATGTGAAACTGTCATTATTTGCAGATGACCTGATTCTATATAGGAAGTCCTAAGGAAAGTCCTACAAGAACACTACTAGAACAGATACATGACTTTATAGCAGTGTTGCAGCATACGAAGTCAGTATATAAAAATTGATTGTATTTCTATCTACTAGCGGTGAACAATTAAGAATTAAATTTAGGAAAAATAACATTTACTGTAACATTAAAAACCATCAAATACTTATGGATAAATTTAATGAAAGATGTTCAAGACTGAAAACTATAAAATATTGCTAAGAGAAATTAAAGAAAACCTAATAAATGGAGAGATATAGCCATATTCAAAAGATTCAGTATTAGTAAAATGGTACATTTTCCCTAATTGGTCTATAAATTCAGTACCAATCAAAATGCCAACTGATTTTCAAATATATTTAGAAAACCAAAACAGTTTTGGAAAAGAGCAAAGTTGGAGGATTCAACCCTACTTGACATCAAGTCTTACTCTAGGGACTTCCCTGGTGGTCCAGTAGTTAAGACTCCACACTCCCAATGCAGGGGGCCCGGGTTTGATCCCTGGTCAGGGAACTAGATCCCACATACTGTAACTAAGAGCCTGCTAGAAGAGCCCACATGCCACAACTAAAGATCCCACACGCCACAACTAAAGATCCCACGTGCCACAACTAAGACCCGGCGCAGCCAAATAAATATTTTTTTAAAAAAAGACTTACTGTAAAGGCACAGTAATCAGGAAAGTATGGTATTGGCAAAAGGATAGGCAAATCGTGCATAAAATATATGCACACATATAAGGTCAAGTGACTTTCAACAAGGCACAAAAGCAATTCAATTGGGAAAGGAAAAGCTTTTTAACAAATGCTGCTGGAGCAACTATTTATCTGTATGAAAAGAAAGGACAACTGTTTGTATGAAAATAAAGAACCTCTACCCCTACCTCACACCATACATAGAAACCAATTTGATATATATCATAAACTTTAAATGTAAAAGCTAAAACCATAAAGCTATTAAAAGAAAACAGAAAAATATCTTTATGACCTTGGGGCAGGCAAAGATTTCTTAGAGAGGTTATAAGAATCACAAACCATTAGGTCCAGTATTGTTCTGGAGTGAAATTAGACAGGACAGGCAGGCCAAGATCTCGCAGGACAATATTCTACAGTGTTAGTTTTAGAAATGTGTACTAATTTATGTTTACTTCTTCACAGGGAAAGAGAGTTATGAAAGCTGCCAATAGAGTTTTGCTTTGTTTCTCTCTCAAAACGTCATTTATTCCTTTGGGTTTGTTTAGTCTTCAAAATCTTTTCCTTGAGAATCTAATACTAAGGCATACATCTGACTCTAACATTCCAACTCTAAAGGTTAATGAAATGGAACAGAACAGGGGGAAAAAATGTCTGGGAAAAAGACTAGTTTTATTTAATTAGTTAAACCCTATACATGCCCTCAATCAGTCACAAATGTTTGTTATTTTAGAAATTAAAATTTATAAATAACATTAATTAAATTTTTTGAAATGGAATAACATTGTGGTGGATTTTTAAAATTAAGTACATGTAATACCATTATGTAGTCTTGTTGACTTTACTTAGTACTTTTTAAAATTTGTAAATAAAAGCTCCAAAGCCGTTTGACCCTGAAAAGTAGATCCTAGTACTCCTTTACTGCAAACAAGATAAATCTGTTTACACCTGATAGTTTCTGATGCCAGTTCTCTAATTCATGTGAAAATAATTGTTAGAATGGTCTTGAGACTAAATACTGATATGGCCCCTTTCATCTTATTTTCCTTAGTGTAGTTATCTTATAAATATTGGGTCTCTCAGGAAGGATTCTTCTTAACTAGATTTCTATTAAACAGAAGACTTCTAATCTGCTAATCTCTCACTGATACAAGTGCTTTGCATAAAGTGGGTGTAGTGCTCAAAAGAATTTATTTATAGCCTGCCAGATAGGCTTTGTATTGATTTTTTTTTTTTCTTTTCAAAAACCTTCTACAAGAAAGACCATTAAATCATTTTAGCAGCCGGCATTACACCCTGTGAAATGCTCCAGCGTCAGACCCTCACATCTCCCCAGGTGGCAGACATGGCCACTGAAACCTCTTCAGGCTGACCCTCAGATAGAAAAATTGTAGGTTGCTTAGATGAGCCAGGAGAGCTAATTTGTTTTCCTGAAGTGCCTAAATTCCATTTTAAAACAACAACAACAACTGGCTTCCCTGGCGGCGCACTGGTTGAGAGTCCAGCTGCCGATGCAGGGGACATGGGTTCGTGCCCTGGTCCGGGAAGATCCCACATGCCACGGAGAGGCTAGGCCCGTGAGCCATGGCCGCTGAGCCTGCGCGTCCAGAGCCTGTGCTCCGCAGCGGGAGAGGCCACAGCAGTGAGAGGCCCGCGTACCGCAAAACAACAACAACAACAACAGAAATACAGTGTGTGGCAAATCATGGTAATAGCAGCAAATCTTAAATTTCATCACAAACATCACTAGCATTAGATGTAGTCAGGTGGGTTTTGTTTATTAAAAAATTTTTTTTCTTTATGAAAAAATTAAAAACTCATTATGGAAAACTTGGAAGAAAGGTGAAAGGAAAGGGAAACCATTGTCCATTGTCATGCTACCTACATTTACACGTTTTTGAGATTTTTTTTTCACATAGCCCAGTCCCGGACTCCACAGCCTCATCATCGTGTCAGCTGCTCCACCCATGCACCATTCCAGAAATGTCCTTACGGCCTCTTAGAATTAAAGATCAAGAGTATTTTCATGTGGTCTTTTGCACACATTTAATGATTTAAAACCCCTATAAAATAGTCATTGTCAAACCTGGCTACATATTCTAATCTTTTGTGCAACACTTAAAATATATGTAGATTCTTGGCCTTGCCTCAGACCTACTGAATCAGGATCTCTGGGTTTAGTAGGGTCCATTGATTTTAGTTTAAAAAAAAAAAAAAGAAAACTTTCAGTCTTTTGATTTACAGCTAGCTTGGGAACCACTCTCCTAAAAAACATTACTGGGTTTTTGAGAGAGAGAGAGAGGTATTAATAATCCATAGCCCTCCAGTTAGTCTAAGCGAGGTTGAGGTGACGGGAAGGCTGCCCTTGGGATGCGGTGAAAGTCTGGTTGACATCAGGCACGTCTCTGTGGAACTCATCCTGCCAAGTTCATCCAGATGGGAAACTTCCAGTCTCTCTTTTGGAGGCTCCAGAAATGCATACCAGCAGATTACAGTTTGCTGACTATGTTGGCTCTCCTTGGTTTTATATTTGCCCAGTTTTGCTCAGTGGGGTCTTGTTCCTTATCCTGTATTTTTCAGATGTGTCTCTATCTCATTAAAGATGATGGAGCTCTGTGAGATTACCTAAACCTAAGAGAATACTAGTGTAACAGAGGAAGGGATCCTCTTCACATCTCTTTCCATAAATATTCCCATTTTACAGACAAGAAAATAAAGGTATATAGTAAAATAAAGTAACTCAAGGTTTACATGCGACTAGGTAGCAAACGCTTGGATTCTTAAGTGGTCCACCTACTTCCATTCTTATCCCACTACAGTAAATCCTCCACTTAGTAGCCAAAGCAGTGTTTGTTTTTAATAAGCTTCATTATAGAACAATTTTAGATTTACAGAAAAACTATGAAGCTAGTACAGAGAGTTTCCATATAACCCATGTTCCATTTCTCCTATTATTAACATTTTACCTTAGTATAGCATGTTTGTTGCAATTAGTGAGCCAATATCAATACATTATTATTAACTAGAGTCCATGCTTTACTCAGATTTTGTTAGTTTTTACCTAATGTCTTTTCTCTGTTCTGGGGTTCCATCCGAGATACCACATTACATTTAATTGTCATATCTCCTTAGGCTCCTCTGGTCTGTGACAGCTTCTCTGACTTTCCTTGTTTTTTTTTGTTTGTTTTTTATTTATTGAAACATAGTTGATTTGCAATATTGTGTTAGTTTCAGGTGTACAGCAAATTGATTCAGCTATATATATAGTTATATCCTATATGCTAATATATATGATAATCCTATATGATATATAGGATTATTTTCCATTATAGCTTATTACTGACTTTCCTTGTTTTTGATGACCTTGACAGTTTTGAGGAATGTCCCTTAATGGGGATTTGTCTGTTTTTCTCATGATTAGACTGGGATTATGGGTTTTGGGGAGGAAGAGATAAGTGCTATTTTCCTCACATCACATCATACATATATAGTATCAATGTAACTTATCACTGTTGATGTTGACCTTGATCACTTGGCTGAGGAAGCTTTTGTCAGGTGTCTCCGACATAAAGTTACTCTTTTGTCCCCTTTCCACACTGTCCTCTTTAGAAGGAAGTCACTATGGACAGGCCACGCTTAAGGAACAGGGAGTCAGGCTCCACCTCCTTGAGGGCAGAGTATGTACATATGTTATTTGGAATTGATTCCATGTTTCCCTGTTCAGAATCCTACAGTGGCTTCACACCACATTTGGAATGGAATGGAAACTCCACTGCATGATGAAAAGGTCCTTCATGATCTGGGCCCTCCCAGTTTATCACCTCTCCCTGCCTCATAGCCGCACCACTCCATCAGTACTGACCAGAACACACCAACCTGGAGCACTTGTAGGCCTTTGCCCTTCTTTCTGCCCAGCAAGCCCGACCCTCCCAACCCCCAGACCTTCACCTGGTTTGCTTCCTAAGTTCATTGAGTCTTTCATAACTATCTCATTGAAGAAATCTTCTGTCTCAGTTTATTCTGTGTCATAACCCTATATTTCTTCATCAAATTGATCACTACTGATGCCATATATATATATATATATATATATATATATATATATATATATATCACCTACATTTATTTATTTATTATTCTCTCCCAATATAATGTGAGCTACATGAGGGTAGAGGCTGTATTTTATTCACTAACGCATCCCTAGTTTCTGGAGTAGTATCGAACACATATTAAGTCCTCAGGAAATATTTGTTGGATAAATGAATGAATGAACATCTAATTTTTGAAAGAAATCATCTTTAGGGATCTTCTGGCTAAAGTAATCTATGTCTTTATAAACTGTTCCCTCTTTTTCCCTTCAGTGTCCTGGGGGCATTTTAGGAAGGGATACCTGGCTTTTTTTTTTTTTTTTTTTTAAAGAGTACTGTGGTGTCTAAGATAGTCAATAAATAAAATCCTACATTTCTCTGTTATTTAGTGTACACTCAACTGTGTTTGACATTTGTCTGGGTGAAACAAGCCATCATTCAGCTGTCCACTGGGGGCTCCCTGCTGTTACGTCCAGGTGGAGGAGCTAGGGTGCAGGCTGCTCCAGGTGGGACTGCTGTCTAAGGGCTTGAATCTTTTTCCGCCCCTACTTCTTTGTATTTGAGTAACAATGCTTCTTGGTGCCAAAGAATCTTTCCTGGTTAGGAATCACTATTGATAATAATTCTTGATTCCTATGTTAACTTCCTCTTTGAAAGATGCTTCAGCATTGCAGTCAGACACTCAAAACTAAAAGGATTCTTTAGAAATTTCCAGTGAAATACTGTAGGGTTTTTTGTCGTTTGTCATTATATGAAACAAATTCCTTTCAGAGCTCATTTCCTCATCCATAATTTTGCCTGGTCCCACTCTCATAAGGAGCCATTAGTTTTAACTCTAGTCTTCAGGAATTGTAAACCTTTTATTCATAGCAGTTTTACTCTGAGGCAAGCTATTTTTCTGAGGTTCAACTCAGGCTCTCACAAGACTGAATAGAATATATAGAGAACTTGCTCAGTCGACTGCTGGTCTACTCTTCTCTGGAGGAAGAAAGATCAGGTTTTTTCCTTTTAAAGAAGGAAGTTACTTGGTAATTGGATAAAAGGCTCCCACCCAGATTTGCTATGCTATTTTGCCCCTGTTTATTTAGGAAATTTCACATGAAAAGAATTACTTATTGCATCTTTAAACTCTAGACAGGAAACAAGGTTTCTGCTTCATCGTAGATCATGTTTTGGGAAGAACCAAGAATACCTGGAGTGAAGTGTAACTATACCAGAGCCTTCATTAAGAGCTTCCACTCTGGTTAATCAATAAAAGGGAAATGTCACCTAGTCATCCATTTTCCTATTTTCTGTTGATTGGCTTCCTTTTTTTTTTTTTTTTTTTTCGGTACGCGGGCCTCTCACTGTTGTGGCCTCTCCTGTTGCGGAGCACAGGCTCCGGACGCGCAGGCTCAGCGGCCGTGGCTCGCTCCACGGCATGTGGGATCTTCCCAGACCAGGGCACGAACCCGTGTCCCCTGAATCGGCAGGCGGACTCTCAACCACTGCGCCACCAGGGAAGCCCGGCTTCCATATTCTTAAAGGAGGTATAAGGGTCAGACCCAGTAGTGAATATGCAAATCAAAACCATAATGACTCCTCCAAAGAGGATATATAGATGGCCAATAAGCACATGAAAGTATGCTTAACATATTAGGGGAATACAAATCAAAATCACAAGATACCATTTTATACTCACTAGGATTACTGTGATCAAAAAAATGGACTATAACAACTGTTGGCCAGAAAGTGGAAAAAATGGACCCCTCATATATTGCTAGTGGGAATGTAAACTGCTACAGCCATGTAGGAAAACAGTTTAGCAGTTGCCCAAAAGGCAGTTACTATATGACCCAGCAGTTCCACTCTTAGATATATACCCAAGAAAAATGAAAGCATGTCTCTACACAGAAACTTGTCCGCAAATGCACATAGCAGCATTATGCAAAATAGCCCGCCAAAATGGGAACCCAAATGTCCCCCAGCTGCTGAATGGATGAACAAAATGTGATGTATCCATATGGTGGAATATGACTCATCTATAAAAAGAAATGAAGTACTGATACATGCTACAACGTGGATGAACCTTGGAATCATTTGCCAAGTCAAAGAAGCCATACATAAAAGATCACATACTGCATGATTCCATTGGTATGAACTGCCCAGAGTAGGCAAATCCATAGATAAAGAAATTAGATAAGTTGTCACAAGATGGTGGAGGGGAAATGGGGAGTGACTGTGGGTTTCTTTTCGGGGTGATGAAAATGTCCTGGAAGTAGATACTGATGATGGGCTCACAACCTCATAAATATAGTTTAAAACCACTGAATTATATACTTTAAAAGGGTAGGTTTTAAGGCATGTAAATTATATCTCAATTTTTAAAAAAACCCACAATTAGGTACTTCACGCCCACTAGGATGGTTAAAACCAAAAAGACAATGACAAGTATTGGTGAGAATGTGGAGAAATTAGAACCCTCATTCATTGTTGGTGGGACTGTAAAATGGTTCAGCCACTTTGGAAAACAGTTTGACACTTTCTCAAAATGTTAAATACAGAGTTAACCATATAACTCTGGAATTCCACTCTTAGGGATTTACCCAAGACAGATGAAAACATGTATCAATACAAAGATTTGTAAATGAGAGTTCAGAGCGGCTTCATTTGTGTTAACCAAAAGCTGGAAACAATGGAATACTATTCAGCAATAAAAAGGAAGGAACTCCTGATGCATGGAGCAACATGGATGAACCTCAGAAATACCATGCTAAGTGGAAGCCTGCATGTTGTATGATTCCATTTATATGAAGTTTCTAGAAAAGGCAAAACTGTAGACAGAAAGCAGATCACTGGTTGCCTGTGGTTGGGGATGGGAGTGGAAGTTGACTACAAACTGGCATGAGGGAACTTTCTGTGGTGATGAAAGATGTTCTAAAACTGGACTGTGGTGATTGGTTTGCATAACTGTTTAAATATACGAAGACTCATTGAATTGTACACTTAAAACGGGTGGATTTTATGGTATGTAAATTATACCTCAAAAATCTGTTTTAAAAAAAATCAACAGTCCATCTGGGCCTCTGGATATATTTGAATAAAAAAAAAAACCTTTCTTCTTCCTCACTGTAGACCCGTCCTCCCACCGACTTGAGCTTTAACTTTGATGCCAACAAACAACAAAGACAGCTTATTGCAGAACTGGAAAACAAAAACAGGTAAGAATGCAGAGGTCGAGCCAGTTTCTGAAGCCCAGGATTATCACGTGAGTATCTGATTCTCATTTTCCTTGCAGTCTAGGTGGGTTTTGACCACAAAGGAAGATCCCACCTCAGTGAAGATAGGCCAGCCCAAGTCCAGTACATGCCCTGGACACTAATTTGTATATCTCTGCATGCTGTTCATTCTGGTAGTCCAAAACCCCGCTCAGGTGCTCTCAGGTAGATTCTTTTTCTCACCCACCAGTGTGTTCCCCTCCCATTCCTTTCTCCACTCTACTCCCAGGAGCCTTTGCTGTGTCTTGTCATCTTGTCCTGGCCCACGATGCAGCACGCGACTGTCTGGTCTCTCACTAAAAAGCCATTTACAGGCTTGGCGACCAGACAACACACCATCATGCACTGAAAAAGCAGAAACCAGGACAAGGAAATTGGTCATAATGTAACAGGCACAGTGGAGGAAGTGGCAACCATCAGATCTCGGGGTGGGAGTGGGGTTCAGGAGAAGAAGGGAGACAGAGGAAGACTTGAGGGGAGTTAGCACAAGACTTGCATTAGAAGGTTGCAAGTTCCCCCCAGACAGGAACAGACTCTTCTATTGATAGTTGTCCTTTTTCTTCTGTGGAAATTTTTCAAGTTCTTGAGAAGAGGGTTTGTAAGACTTTTTCTACCACAAAGAATTGTTTCATCGAGGAAATACCGAGTGCAGCAATTTTAAGACGGTGTCCATTTCACATCTTGGTCATTCAGAAACAATCAGAACAAGATTGGTAGAGGCAGCATGACTAGAATAAAAACTTCTAACGGAAAAAAAGAGAGGGAGTGAGCTGTGAAGCCGCACGTGGCCATCTCTTTTTCATCCATCTCTCTAGAGAGATCCTGCAGGAGATTCAGCGTCTCCGTCTAGAGCATGAACAGGCTTCCCAGCCCACTCCGGAGAAGGCCCAGCAGAACCCCACACTGCTGGCAGAGCTGCGGCTGCTGAGGTAAGTGGGGAAGCTGCACCGCTGTCCCCAAGTCATAGTCTGCTACAGTAGGAGTTCATATCCCAGGGAACCAAACTAGTGGGTTAGAATCTGTTTATCGGCTTAACTCGTCATGTTAGAACAAACAGCCAAAGCGTTCCACTCATTCTGTTACTGCTTCAGGTGTTTGAGTCCCTTTATTAATCACTGTGAGATCTCCTGCCTTCATTTCAGAACTAGGTAAACACCAGGCGCAGTGTTTACACTTTTGTGATTGCTTTAGGAAGACCACTGTGCTGCACTCAATCTTCTTATCTTGCAAATTAGTCTGACTTTAGAGACTCCTGGCAGGAGTAATGCTCTCCCTGTCCTTTGAGTATGTTCTCCCGCGCTTCATAGGCAGAGCAGGATTCCGTTGCGGGAACTCCCCTGAGATGTGAAACCAAGCGGGAATCCCTCGCACCATGGCTGTGGTACTTTCTACCTCAGCATAAGTATAAACTGTCTCAAGGATGGAGAGACTAAGGACGTAGGATCAGGATGGGGGTAGAGAGCAACTTCAGCTCCCACTCGGTGCTGTTTTGGAGGGAATGAGGGCATCTTCCAGGAGAGTATAACGTGAGCGTTATCCGAGCAAAGTTATTAGGGTCTTATTTCCTATCGGTCTTAGAAAGATGTGTGTATACTCTTTGTAAGTGAAGACATTATGGAAACTGAGTGAGTGACTTGATTCTCACCAGACCTCTAGATTTCCAAATAGTGGGTTCTTTCTGTTTAGGTTGTAACATTTGACATTCTGCAGTTGATTTTTAACGTGCTGTCACCTGGGATTCTGCATAGCCGAATGTCCTTCCTTAGTTCTTCCTTCGGCTTAGGTCAACTCATCAAGAATTTAAACCACGCAGATGAAAATCATTAGAGACACAGAGATTCCCATTCTCCTAAAAATTCATTTTAGTTTCTAAATTGATTAGCAACTGGGCTGAGATTTTGGTTGCTCTGGGTCCACTGTCACACATTTGAGATATCAGCATGGTTGGTGTCACACTAGGGAGGATGGGAAAGCAAAAGCTGCTGACTCAGGTAGAGCATAACTAAGCTATCAGTGTAAGATACAGCTGTTTTCTTTCCTCACCTCAGCTCAGGCACAAGTGACTATTTTGTATCTAGAAAAGCAAAAAACTGTCATACTTTATTTTAACTATTGCTGGAACTAGGATTGCTGAAAGGGCTTCTTTATGCTAGAGGGATCTGAAAAACCTGTAGATTTAGTAGGCAAAGGGCTGAGTCCAGCACTGTGACACAAGGCAGTGAGAGACAGGAATTTAATCTAAATACAAGGAGGGTCTAAATCCTGAGAAATCAGAAAGTATTTAATCTCAAAAGCAGCTTGTATACCACTGAAAAAAGAGTGACTATTTAATAAGTTTGCCGGATTGATTGGTCATGCATAAGGACAAACATATTGGCTCTCTTCCTCACACCATATACAAAAACACCACCGGATGCATTAAGCATGGAGACAAAAATGTTAAAACTTCTAGAAGAAAACGTAGGAGAGTTTCTTTAGGGTTTTGGAATAGAAAATATAATTTCTCAGAATTACTAGCCATGAAAGAAGTTGGTGTATTCATCTATATTAATATACGAAGTTTTGTTTATCACAAGACACATAAAGGGCAAAATTCATTTGTAGGTTCTGACATCCTTCTGGTTTTGATGAATATACATGAATCCAGGAACTGCCAATACCCAGCTAGTATAATAAAGCAAGATAGAGAATTTCATCCATAGGGTTAGTGGTTATGAATCCTGACCACCAAGATTGTCTTTTCCCCCTTCATTATTTTTAACGGTATATTTGTTATTATAATAATATATGACAAGTGTGTGAGATATGAGGCATAATGATAAAATGAACACCCAGGAACTCACATCCTACTTGAGAATTCATATATTGCTAAAGCCATGTCATCTGTAAAAGTGCCCCCTTATTCCACTTCCTCGCTTCTGCCTTCCCCACAGAGCTAACCTCTATCCAGAATTTGGTTTATCATTCCCTTTTTTTTTCTTTTTTTAAATATTTACTTATTTATTTATTTGGTTGCACCGGGTCTTAGCTGCAGCACGCATGTGGGATCTAGTTCCCCTGCCAGGGATCGAACCCAGGCCCCCTGCATTGGGAGCATGGAGTCTCAACCGCTGTGCCACCAGGGAAGTCCCAGTTCCCTTGCTTTTTAAAAGAGTATTGTCAAGTATGTGTGTATGCCCACGTGATAAAGTGTCTAATTTTGCTTTTTGTTTTTTGAGCTTTATAGAAATGGTATTCCATGCAGTCTTCTGGGACATTTTCCCCCCTTAATATTACTCTTTAGGAGCCTTCCATGTTGTTGCATGTAGCTGTAGTTCATTCATTTTTGCCACATATTATAATTATTTGATCATACACAGCACAAAGAAAGAGTACTGCATCCAGGCTTGGGGGTTCAGGGAAGAAAGGCTTTCTAGAAGGTTGAATGAGTCAACTCCTCCTTCTTGAGTTTATACCTGCACTGGAAATTTAGGGAGTATGAAGATGAGAAGACAATGATTCTATCTTAAAAATTTATAATCTAGTTTCGGAAACAAAACTTAAAATAATTTGCTAGTCAGTTAAATAATATTGTACAATGTTAATAAATAGTATGGATATTAGAAGAAATGTGAGTAGGGAAAGGCACACACACACACACACACACACAGAGGCTAGAAGCAATTTGACGCTTGATAGTGCTGGAATTTGGGCTGGACCATGAAAGGTAGGTGTGGTTTGAATGGCGTGTAGGACAAAACATTTAAGATTAGAAGCAGAGTTGGGGTTCAGCAAGATTCCCCAATAAGTATGACACATTTCAGACAGGAGAAGGAGCCTTGGAGCTAAGAATTTGTTTTCAGTCATCCAGTGAATTAATCTTTAGAGTGCCAATGATGGGAGATAAAATTAGTTGGATAATTGAGACCAGATTCTGAGAGCCTTAAGTGATAGGTCATTGGAAATCCTTGGAGGGCTTCAAATAATGATTTCATTAAGTTCACTAGATGTTAATTGAGTCCACACTGGATGCGTGATATTCTCTTAATCATTAAATATAAGCAAAGACGAGTAAGGTCATCCCCTGACCTCAAGGATTCTGCATCATGGTAGGAGTGACAGCAATACAAGGTAAAATATATTAAGTGCCACAGAGAAGCACCAACTGCTATGTGATTAAATAAGCAGGATCCTATACCTGCTGAAGTAATCAGGAATAGCTTCCTGGAAAGAGTGACGTTTGGGAGGGACACTAAGGAGTGAATAACATTTGGAAGAGAGTAGGGGAATACTCACTTGTAAAATGATGCAGTCTGCTTAGGGAAAAGTGAACCATGGCTGGAGGTCCAGACATGGAAGGGAAAGGGAGGTAAGGAACTAAGGATAGGAATGTAGGTAGGGTCTGGAGCAGCACTCTCTGATAGAAATATAATGTAAGCCGTATGTGTACCAAAAATTTTCTAACAACCATGTTGAAAAACAAAGGAAATAGGTGTCACTAAAATTAATACTATCGTGCTTCCCTGGTGGCACAGTGGTTGAGAGTCCGCCTGCCGATGCAGGGAACATGGGTTTGTGCCTTGGTCCGGGAAGATCCCATGTGCCGTGGAGCAACTGGGCCCATGAGCCATGGCCGCTGAACCTGCGTGTCCGGAGCCTGTGCTCCGCAACGGGAGAGGCCACAGCAGTGAAAGGCCCGCATACCGCAAAAAAAAAAATTAATACTATCTTTTATTTAACCTGTGGGAATATAAAGATAGACATGTGATTTCCAAGAATCATCTGAATTGGGTGACTGATTGAATATAGGAAATGAACAGGAAAGTATCAAAGAGGACTGAGTTTTTCAGCCATGACAGTTAGAAGAAAAAGTAGGAGAGAAAGGGAAATTGAGAAGAGAACCATTTAGGGATGAAAGTCTCAAGTTTGGTTTTGGACAGATTGAGCTAGACTTGTTGACATGAAATCTGTCCTCAGGGAAACAGAAATCTGTCCTCAGAATTCTCTTAGACACAGAGTCGTCCTGATGTCTGTCATACTTTTGGAACCTGATGTGTGGTTCTGGAAGCACTGACTCCTGAACCCTGTCTTCCCTGAGCAGTTTTCATACATTTTTTTCCACTATTAATTTTAATTTGGACTAGTTTTATGTATAAGTGAGGCATTTGGCTTCCTAAAGAATTTTTTAAATCACTTTAATAATATTAACAATACTTTTTCACTGTACGGCAATATGTACTTTCCAAAGCATTTTTTTAAAATAAATTTGTTTATTTATTTTTGGCTGCATTACGTCTTCGTGGCTGCACGTGGGCTTTCTCTAGTTCCGACGAGCAGGGGCTACTCTTCGTTGCGGTGCGCGGGCTTCTCATTGCGGTGACTTCTCTTGTTGCGGAGCACAGGCTCTAGGTGCGCAGGCTTCAGTAGTTGCAGCACGCAGGCTCAGTAGTTGTGGCTTGCAGGCTCTAGAGCGCAGGCTCATTAGTTGTGGCGCACGGGCTTAGTTGCTCCGCGGCATGTGGAACCTTCCCGGACCAGGGCTCGAACCCATGTGCCCTGCATTGGATTCTTAACCACTGCACCACCAGGGAAGCCCTCCAAAGCATTTTTACATACTATTCTCACAGCAGTAAAGAAAAGTGAGCAAAACAGATATTAGCACCATTTTATGTATCCAGTATCAGAACTTAAATGATTTGCTCAGCATCTCATACACTGGTAAGTAGCAGAATCAGGTCCAAAACCCATTTCATCTGGCCTTCGACTCTTCTTTGAGGATCATTTTATCTTCATTTTCTTTTTTTTTTTATATATTTGTTCAGTAGCACATTACAATTTTTAATATTTTTAAATTACAGTGTCTTTTTGTGATCTAACTGCCCTTCCATCTCTTCATTTCTCATGAGCTTTTCCTCTCCGACAGGCAGAGGAAAGATGAGCTGGAGCAGAGGATGTCAGCGCTGCAGGAGAGCAGGCGGGAACTGATGGTCCAGCTGGAAGGGCTGATGAAGCTGCTGAAGGTAAGAGCAGCAGCCGCTCAGGTCTCCTCCCACCTCCCAGCTCTTCTTGTCCATCTTCACCTGCACTTCAGCTTCTGCCTCCCTGTGATGTCAGACAGGATGAGGCTAAAAGGTTAACTCTTGCTGCCTAGACTCAGTTTTCAGGTAGACCTCTCTAAAGTTAACCTAATTCAGTATAAAAGCTACCTAAATTAGTGTAAAGCCTGATTACAAAAAATTAGTATCTGGAACTAATGTCCTTGAATAGTTGCTTTTATGAATTAATAAGAATGTTTATAAATCGGATATTAGTTATGTGAAATGAATATTTCTCAACTACATAAAGTTTCTTTTAAGACAGGTTTTCAAATATTCTACCTAAATGCGTAACAAGTATCGTGTCCTATTTTAATAAGTATTACAGAGGCAAACCAAAGTAATCAACCAACTCTAATCAATAATTTTACTCTATTAGGAGCAATAAAATAGCTCTAGGTTTGGTATATTGGGACTTGCATAATTCAGGCCTCACTATCTATTTTTAGTGAAAAATATATTACAGCCCCTACACCCTAGAGCAGACAAAGGCGCACTTGGCATTTAAATGTCCTCACCTGGATGATTTGACTGGCACTGAATAGAAATACTTACCCAGCTCTGTAGCAGCAATACAAGGACATATTTGTTTATGCTATAAATTCCTAAGGCCTGTCTGTCTATACTGTGAAACCATTGTATTTCATGGTATGAAATACAGAATGGAAATCACAGTGTGGAGTACCTCAAAAGGCAGGCTGAGGGGGTAGATTTAATCCTGTGATGAAGTGGAGTCATTAAAGGTTTTGAAAACAATAGTTTAGGAAAATGTACATAGCAGGTTGGGAAGAGGAGAAACTAAAGGATAATAGGAAGCTACTGAAATCTTCCAGACCCGAAGTGACAAGGGCCTAGGCTAGGAGGGGTAGCCCAGGAGCATGTCAGCTTGAAGAGTTTGCTTCAACTTCTCCATTCTAAACCAGTCCTTTAATAATAAAACCAGTGGGTATTTAGCAACTTGGGTAAACGGAGTGTTTGTGTTTTAAACTGACTTTTGGCTTGCTCAAGACAATCACTTCTTTTAGTCTTGAGCTGAGTTTTTTTCTAGCTTTGGTTCTGGGTATTTGGGGTATTTTGGGACATGTTTCTTCATTAACCCTGTTAGCAGGATGTCTCCTGAGAAATATTTTGTCTAAATGGGTCTTGTTTAAAGAAAACCTTATGCGTAAAACCTGGCCCAAATCCTTCCAATAGTTGTCAAGTATCCAGCTGAGCAACGCAATCAGCCACCCAGGAGAGCAGAGAGGTGCTTAAATACATTTGGCCAGTGTAACATCTGGAGCCGTGTGGGGCTTTGAAAGCCCTGCCGTTGTGGGGTTGGTCCACCCACAGGACAGAAGGTCATGGGGGATTCACCTGCCTTTCAGAAGAATGTTCTCAAATATTACCCAAACATAGATGGGAAGGTACCCTTTTTGTAAAAGGCAAAAAGGTTTATGCAAACTGAAGGGAAGTCAGAATGCATTTCCCCTAAGTATCACAGTAAGCTTTCCCGTCAGCTGATTGCCCTCAGTGTTCCTTAGAGTTCCTGGCTCAGGTCCCGTGTGCCTTCCTAAGACCTTGTCATGTACGTCTGACACTTGCATTCAAGGCCTAAGCAGAACGAGCTGATGTCTCGAACTGTATTCCCAAGCCCTGAGTTTCTTTGTATTTCCAGCTGTTGTCTTACAGTTATAATTTCTGTAAAATAACCAGGACCCCACTGCTCTGCTTTGTAGGATATCCTATCAAGTTCTTAAAAGCCTTATTATTTACCCACCTCACAGGCTGAGGTCATTCAGAAAGGGAAGAAGAATTGCAAACATAAACCAGGAATGTTGTCTTTTTATCCATTGATTAAGAGCCATGTTTAGGGTATGTGGTGTATAATGGTGACTAAGACTCAATCCCTGTCACCAAGGAGTATCAGAGACCTTCTTATTGTTGTTGTTTTTTTCCTAATGACATAATGTAGACTGACACTCAAGTACCCGTGTTTCAGAATGTATCTTTTCTTTACATTTTTTCCCCTGATTAATGAGTATATATGGATAACCTCTACCTCAGACTTATTTAATCTAAAAATAGTTGTGTGATGGTGTTTTAGTTTCTAAATTACGTTCCCAGTATTTTTCTGCCTCATTTTCCATTTTTCCAGTATTGCTTTTGAAACGCATTTACCAGATGAATTCTGTAGTTTTAAATTTTAACCTCATATGCAAATGAGGTTTTGAATATAAATTTTTTTATATAGATGCCTACAGTGGCTATGGCATTACTTTGGCCATCTAGCCAGGTATCCCCAATGTGACGGGTCTCCCATGTTTTTAGGTGACTTGAGCAGTCCTAGGTTTGCACTTTATAATTAAGGCATTATTACCCCCTTTAAATCAAGTTGGCTCCTATACCTTGTCACCAGTCAATGTTTACTGACCCCAACTGACTAATTGATAACAGAAAGGTTCTAAGACCTTATATCTGACCTGTTTACTGTGTTGACAAAGCCTTCAAAGCTATATCTGATTAACTTTTGTGAGTTTGGATTATACAACACCATCCTAAGTAACACTTTGCCAAAGTCCACCCTCTCCCAATCCCAGTGCACATGGGGGGCCTGTAAGTCCTGAAAACACTGACCTGTCCACTCTCTCCATCCTAACCTGACATGTGTCTACTGCAAATTATAATGATTTTATATCAATGGATAAACTATATACAGCAAAGTCACCAAATGTACAAACATGAAGCATTGCCTTCTGAATTTTTCTTTTTTTTTTTTAAACATCTTTATTGGAGTATAATTGCTTTAAAAAAAATATGGAACGCTTCACGAATTTGCGTATCATCCTTGCGCAGGGGCCATGCTAATCTTCTCTGTATCATTCCAATTTTAGTATATGTGCTGCCGAAGCGAGCACTGAATTTTTCTATTCTATTGAACCAAGGTAATATTGTGTCCAATACCAAACCTGGAGAAAACAGTGAACATAGGGAGGTGTTTTAGAAACAGTTCTAAGAAATTACGTACTGGTCTTTTGACCTCAGATGCAATTTCAGCTTGTCAGGATTGCCCCATCTCTCCCCTACCAATTTCCATTTCAACATTTAGTGCCAGCCATAGAAACACATTTTTAATTGTTTAATAACTCTTCTACGGCTGGTTGCCTTGCCTAGTGAATGGAAGAAAAGTGTTCTGCCTCACAGGGAAGCCTGACTAGGCAGGGAGATCGCTTCCCAACTGTAAAACTCTAACCCCTTCTACCTGGAGCCATGCATACCAGACGCAAAAGCTAAAAGACGCTCACTCCTTCAGGCTAACTCAGCGAACGCTCAGGGCCCTCTTTGCCTGGGTGCCTGTGCTATTAGGTTTGGCCAAGCATCTAGCAGCTGGTTTTGGTAATGAAGAACATCTTCCGGCACTGAGTTGGGAGTCTTCTCAAGAGAGTTCTTGGTGCCCATTTAATTTCTAGTGCATGTCTCTCCCTTGCGGGAATAAAATGACTTTCTCCAAATTCTTACTTTCCCTCTCCCTTTCGTAATTCCTTGGCTTTACTGAAATCATTCTCTCCATTGCACCCAGATCTGCAGACTGAGAAGCACTCATCCATTCCCAAGACTTCCTACACACATGTTTAGTAAAGGCAGTCTGCACGGATGGATCCAATTTAAATAGAACCATTGCAACAGATTTTAGATCTGTGTATTTGGGGCAAAGAGCAGAGGCGTCCTGACCACAGTTGCCCATGATGAGGCACAGAAAAAGGAAACAAAGAGACCCATTAAAAGACAGAGTAACTGAGAAGCACAAGACTGAGGAGAGAGGAACTCGGAAGTGTTTATCTCATCTTCATCGTGCTTCCTTCTTCAGTGTCTAGAGGTGCATTCTGAGAGCTGAGAGTTAGCAAGGGCCTGCTCTGAGCACCGTCACTGTAAGGCTCTGAAAGACAGAGACCATATCTTACCTTCATGTTTCCAGTGCTTCACGCATAGGGAGCATTAAACAAACCTTTGTTCAACTAATGAGACACCAAGGTCAAGAATTCTTTTTGAAAAGCCTCTTAGGGCCTTGAAACAGTTCCAGTTTATAGGGGGAAGGGGATGTATGTGCATCCTTGAAAAGGACCACGCAGCAGCCAAAAGCTCCGAAAGTGGAAGACAGGGGACTAAATAAGAGAATCTGTAGTCAGATGGAATTTCCAGTTTCTAGGAAGCTCTTAAGAGCAGTGGTTCTCAAACTAGCAGGATTCAGAATCCACTGAAAGTTTCCTGAAACAGTGCTGCCCCCACCCCAAGAGTTTTGATTCCATTGGTCTAGGGGGAGACGGGGCAAAGCATGCATCTCTGACAAGTTTCCAGATGCTGCTGCTCCTGGTCTCTCTATGTTCTGCACTTTGAGAACCACTGACTTAGAGAAACGTACCTAGCACATGTGGATGTGGTGAATCGTGAAGCAGAGTGATCACGGAGCTTTTGAGTCATGGTTGAGCTGCTTCTTTCAGTTTACCCTAAATAGTGATATAACCTCGGGCAAGTCAGGCTCTCTAGGGCTTTTTCGTGTATAAAAGGGGAAGTTGGACTAGAGGGTTTGTAAGGTTCTTTCCTTCTAACTCTAGAAGTTAGCATTTAAAGAACTGGATGGGGCAGAGGCTTGCCATTTGCTCTGTCCAACTGATGACGCTCTGACGGTGGTCAGGCCCTTGGATCTCTGAACCCATGGGCCTGGCCTGGTTTGCCCTTTTCTGTCTTTTTTTTCCGGTTGTTTTGTGGTGATGGGCATTAATTTCTCTCCTTTTTCCCCTCTGCCTTTTTTCGTGTTCACCACCTCTAGGAGGAAGAGCAAAAGCAGGCAGTAAGTGAACTTCAGAATTCCCCACCTGGCTCTTGCTTCTTTTGCATGTTCTCCTTTGCCTCATATAACTGTTACATACTTTCTCCTCTCCTCCCTGTACCAAGATCATCTCTGCGGAACTGGTTATGTGTAAAACCCTTAGCAGTTCTCTCCGTGGTGTTGTAAAATGGCCTAAAAGGCCACGTCATGTTTACCTAGTAGAGCATGTTCTTATTTGAAACCAGAGCTTGTTGAATTTGTTTTCAAAGTACACATCTGTTGTGTTTATTTAAATATGCATGACTAGCCAGGCTACAGTTACATTTTCCTGCACTTACATTCTCTGCTGCTTCATGATTAGGCTGACTTTAATTGCTTGAAACAATTTTCAGGGTGGTGGGAGTGACCTCAGGGTTAAATACAATGTCATGAATGACTGTGCATGAAAATGAGTAGTTCTTTTGATAACTTTAGATGTCCTTTAGTCTTGAACAGTCTTCTGGACGTTCCAGCTCCAGTAGCCTTCTTAACACAGTTACCAATGAAAACTAAGTGACTGATCATGCTGTAAGTGACTTCCTGTTCAAAGCCCACTCCAGAGGGAGCTCTGGTTTTTCTGAGCCGCAAGGTGTTTAGGGAAAGTTTATGTTTGTTTTTATTTTCCCTGACAGCCACTAACCCACACAGGAAAATCAGTTGAGGGCTTATCCACAATGATAAGACTATATGTTTATATCATATAGTAAGGTTTTCAAAGCATACATTTTTCACACGAACTGAAGCTGATTTTTAATTTACCTCAGGGCTTCTCTTTAAAGAAAGAAATGTGAAATGTGTAATTCAAAAAATGTACTCACTTCTTATTTCAAAAAACAAATGTATCCATGTTTCAGATTAAGAATAGGAATATAAAACATTATATTTACTATTATTTCCAGGTAGGAAAGCAATGGAGTCATAGGGTAAAAGGGAGAGGAAAGGAAGGAAGAGATGGATAAGGAGGGGAGGAGGCAAGAGAAGAGGAAAGGAGACTGTCAGGAAGAGGGAAAGAAGACAGAGCATGATGTCAGGGTAGGCCAACAACCTGTACATCTCAATGACTTTAATGTAACAAAATTTTATTTTTGTCTGCGCTTTATTTGGTTTTGTTTTTTCCTCGTTCACACATAATTTATTACTTTGACCTTATGGCACTTTTGTGTCAATAGGTACATTCACATGGGCAAAGCAGGAGAAAACCAGGATGGAAAGTCAAGCCCAGCCATTAAATGCTTCTGCCAGGAAGTGACACACATCACTTCCACTCCATTTCATTGGCCAAAGCAAGGCACACGACCACACTTAACTTCAGTGGAGGCAGGGAAGTATAATCCTCCAGTTTGCTTAGAAGAAGTAGAGAAGCAAGTGCTGGTAATGCCTGCCACAAACAAGAGGATGAGTGAGATTGTGTTGGAGGGAGGGAAAGAAAATATCTGTTCTTCCTGTTCCCTTCTCCCCTCCTTTCCCTGACAGCCTCATCCCCTTGCTGTGACCACACCCTTCCTGCAGATCAGGGTATCAACTGACCTGTAGTTTCTGGCACCAGCATTCCCCTCCTTTTATTCATCCCTCTGCGCCCCAGAGATGTGCTTTACAGGTAAACCACTTCCTGGGAACTTCCTCCAGCAGTCCACCCAGACTAGCATCTCATGATCCCTTGCTGAATGGGCCAGCTCAGAGCAAAGCATGTAATCGGGCACACCCACACCCAACCTGAGAACACCTTTCAGAGGAGGGCAAACATTATGGATATTTATGTTAATGGCAGCAGTAAGGGCTTCCAAGAGACACTTCATTTTTTAAAACTTTTATGGATTACTGTGTACTCCAAGAACCAGAGATTATCACTGCTGTCATATTATTTCAGGTCAATTTAAAGCTGATCTTGAGCAGACAGGGAAATAAATAACAACATGTTCATTCCAGTGACCTTTGATTGTGTGTGAGATTATCTGCCCCTTGAGGTTGGCAAAATGAGAAGCTAGACCCAGATCACTGAAGCCTGCCACTAATGAGCCACTTGTGTGTATGTGTTGGGAGTTCTCGGTGGCTTGTGTGTGTGTGTTGGGAGTTCTCGGTGGCTTGTGTGTGTGTGTGTTGGGAGTTCTCGGTGGCCAGGGTCCTGAGCTCATGTTCTAGTTCTCACTGTCCCAGGGGACCGTCCAGAGCATGAATTTGTACAAATTGTTTTTCCCTCATGTTTCCCCACTATGGTGAGGTAAGACATTCTGCTCTGTGGATATAGGTAGAAATTTCCTCTGTCTACATCACAGGTTTAAACTGTACCCACCTAAGGCTCAGCAGTGAGGCTCAAATGTGAACTGAATGGCTTTGCATAGTTCAACATTTTTAACATGTACAGCTGGAAAGACTATAGAGCTTCAGAACTCAAGCGTCTGCTTTAATCTATATCATTACCGAGTGAGGCACCAAAAGGTATTTACCACAGAGCTACGTCGTAACCCTTTCTTCCTCCCAGGTTCTGGCTGGTATAGTTTAATTTCTTCCCTATCAAAATGTATTACCCTATACGAGTCATAAAATAATTGTAAGACTTTTTAAATGAAGAATTTACTAGACATCTTCCCCAGACTGGCTCTGTAAATCCATTATAGAGAACTTTTTATGCAGTTTGCCTTCCTCATTCCCTTTCAGGGATTATTTTGGCATAGGGGAAATTGGAGGGAAATGGGTAATAACTGTGACTTTAACTGTGACTTGCGGGGCTCTGGTTCTACCTTCAACCTCAGCCACTTTTCCAGTGCTTTAGTGACATTAGTACCTCAGCTGATAATTCTTCTGTCTTCCCTTTCTCCCCCCCTCCCTCCTTTCCCTTCTCTTTTCTCAGCTCCAAGGTTTATAATTAAGGGCAGAACTGCCTGGCTGTTTCAGATAAGACTTCACTGAGTGACTGTTCGACCCATGACATACCCTACAGTTTAACAGGCTCAGGAATTAGATTGTATCGGTTGAGTCAGGGTTAATCAGGCCCATGATAATCGTCAGACTGTAATTAAAAGACCGTGTCTGCCTTTTTTACTACTGCATCCCCTTGCTGCTAGCCCAGTGCCTGCCACATGGCAGATACTCAATAAATAGCGGCTGAATGAAAACTGCTGTTAACCAGATTTATAAGATTTTAACTTAAAAACAGTGTGAATTCATAAGTTTATTCATTGTAAGGGACATAACTGGTTCGAGTACCTAAGGCAATAATTTTGCTCAAGGTACTCCCGTATAATAGGTAGATCTATTTAAGAGACTGAACGATGGTTAGAAATGTCCCTTATGAAAAGAATCAGAAGAACAAATTGCAGTGTTACCAAGAGAATAGGAAGACCAAGCTAATATATTAGTAGTATTATTAACTCTATTATTATTCCTGTCTAAAGAAAAGATATGTTATGTAGAGTAAAATCACCCTCTTTTTTTTTTAGCACAGATAATCTACAAAATGCAGGATATCTATAGTTATTTGTATCATTTGAAAATATTTTGAGCATTTCTCAGTAAGAACCCAATGCCCACAACCAGAAATGTATACAGAGGGGTACACTAAAGTCACAACAGACTGGTGAGGACCCTGCTGGCAGTGGTGTTTACTGTTGAGCTGTGGGCTGCTCCCTTAAGGTCAAACAATATCCCAGTCCTAGTCTGGAGGGATTCCAATGTACAAATTTATTCTAGGGACACCTTAGGGTTCCATTTTTCCCACAGACTCAACATACCATAAAATTTCACTGTTGGATTGCTGACACAAACTAAAATGAGCTATCCAAGGCAAGGTTTCAGTTTATTCATGAGGGATGTATTTCTTTAAACATTCCTCCGGTTCCTCCTATTAGAAGATCATCACTTTTTGGAACTTCCCTGGCGGTCCAGTGGTTAAGACTCTGGGCTCTCACTGCAGAGGGCACGGGTTTGATCCCTGGTCGGAGAACTAATATCCCACATGCCGCACGGCCGGTCAAAAAAAAAAAAAAAAGATCATTACTTTTTATATACAGATCAACATCAGAGTTAAAGACTATAACTGTAGACAGTGATGAATAAGGATAGGGGGCTCCTGCAGGGGTGGCCTTGATCCAGGTTCGTAGGGTGGTGGTCCAGAGGGTAAGATAGGTGGTACTCTGAAAATTATGTAATTGGAGGAACCTTGGGATTCCACTAAGAGAACATGGCCACAGTTGGGACCTCTCTTTCTACTTCAGCCAGTTGGGATATCAAGCGGATCTTGCCCCACGCCCTTTCTGATTTCCAGAACTGGACAAACACCCCAGCACAACTCAACCAAAGAAAGCATGGTGTGGGCTGGCTGTCAGAAACCCCCATCTCTGACCGCGGCTTCACCTAATATGCCTCAGAGGAAGGGCACTCAACATTTAGTTAGCCAGGTTGACCCATGAGGCCTCCATGACGAACCTAATGAATGTTAACTTAGTAAGTTTGAGAGAAAGTACTTAAAAAACAAAGCAAACAAACAAAAAAAACAACCTACACAACAACAAATAAAAACCTCCTCTTTGTCCATTAAAGAGATTACTGGTAAACCCCTTGATGTGTTCCTGGGTCAGGTTCCCTTTTGGTTCACTTAACCTTTGGACACAATCCCATTGGGAAGCGATTCACATGCCGCCCTAAAAATTTCTGGATTCCTTGGTCCCACCATACTCTGAAATAGAAGCCTGAGTCTACTGCTTCCTGAAAAGCAAAGGATTGCTATTTATGTCTTCAGCAATGTCTTACTACATATGTTGAAGTGAGCAGTGGGTGAGCTTGGCCTTTTGGAGGATCAAAAGAGAAATCCTGCACAAATCCCACCCTCCAATAGTATGATCCTTATTTCATGGGTGGCCTGATGCCCTGTATACAGAAACAGAGGCCAGGGCAGTGATATCTGGAGGCTTAGGCACCACTGCTGCCCTCCCAAGTTTTCAAGCTGCACCAGTGGATTTTGGTAAACAAAGATCAATGTGCTGTACTCTGTGACTATGCCCCCAAACCTTTAGCCTCGCCTGGCCCAGTCCTAGTCTGTATACATGGACTCCGGCTGCCCATAGATGGCCTCATGGAAGTCTACAAAGCATGCTCATTTATCAGTCTTGGCCCGTGTACTCCCTGTAGAGACCTGGTGACTTGTTGGGGGGGTTTGTTTGTTTTCTCCAAAAGAGGAAATGTCATAGCAATATTGAAAAATAGGAACTTGCATTTCACTCCCCCAAAACTCCTTGAACACCAAGAGGGAGTGTATAGTCTGACAATATAGAGGAAATAGCTTTTGGGTCTTTGCAGCACCCCCAGTGTTTTTCATCACTCATCAATCACGAGCTGAGAGATTGCCTTACCTGCTTGTTTATTTCCCCCTGTACTATATTTATGTCTTTTCCTGTTCTGACCAGAATGCATACAACATATGAAAAATATACACCAGGGTCTCTGGGAAAAAGTCTCCACACACCAAGCTGGAGATAGTCACCTTCCACTAGGGGAATATGAATTCCTAGGACACAGTATGTCCCCCCAGAATACTACAGTCTGGGTCTCAGCAAAGCATCAGCAGAAAAGAAGATGACTTCTAGGTTTTGAGCCCAGGAACCTGGGAAATTGACTGAAAAAACGAAACTGGGGAGATGATGTGGGTTATAGAAAGGGGACTTTAATCTGATTTTGAACATACCGAGTTACATAGAATAGGCAGGCAGTCAAGGTTTGTGTCTGGTCTTTAGATATTTAGGGATAGGCAGCTGGAAAGTTAGAGGGGAAACAGGGCTAGCAATGGAGATTTGGAAGTCTTCAACATAAAATTAGTGTTGAAACCATAAACATGGGCCGTAGGGAAAACGCATAGTGGACAAAATGAAGAAAGAGGAGGTAGGAGGGTAGGACTGTGGGTTCTCATGAAAAACCAGAAAGTTTCAAGGAGAAAGTTAATAAGGCAATAAGACAAGGATTTGACAATAAGGAAGTTATCAGCAACCTTGGAAAGGAAATTTTCAGTATGGCATAGTGTAGACAGCTCTGAAAAATTGATTTTGTCTTGTCCAACCTCCTCACCCCCACCCCCACTGGTTTCACCTCAACGAAGGAGGGAGTTATATCTTCAGTCTGCCTCATTGGGTTACGTGTGAATAGATTGTTCTGACTCACGGCACCTTGTTGACAAATCCTCATTTCTCTTCTATCTCACCATGTATATAACCTTTACAGACCTCAGTTTTCTCATCTATAAATTTCCAATCCACAGTTCTTTGATACTTTCATCACTGATACCAATCGATATATTGGGGAAAGGCTGTGAACCAAGAAGGGTCTGCAGAAATCCAACTGGGCTCATTTGACTGATGTTTCCTTTTGTGACTTTGAAATCCTCTGGCCCTCGACTCCTTGTCTGGGTTTTCTAACCAACTCCTTCCCCAGGGTTTATTCATGCCAACCATCTACCTCCCACTTTTCCAGACAAAAGAAAGCATCCTAAGAAAACATCAGCTGCTTGCATGATGCCCTCTCTTTTGGCTCATCTCTAGGACTCTGGGCCATGCCTCCCACTCTCTTTCTTTTAGACCTCACACAGCATCCTCACTTGGCATGAGATTGGATCTGTGACCCTCCACTTGGAGAGCACCTGTAGGCATTTCCTCGAATCCTGATGCCATGCCAATCTCTAGGGTTTTATAGCTGACCTCAGGCTGGTTCTGATGTTCCAAATTAACAGCAGTGCCAAGGTAGGGAGCTTCCTGGCCTAGAGTCCTTAACTGAAGTGAACATCTGCTTAATTTCAGCCAAAGAAGCATATTATAAAGGATATGATAGACTCCTTTGCACTCTTCTCCATTTGCTGCTAATCATAATTTGGCAAGTAGAATTACTCCCATTTGGAGCTGCAGTATAGATGCCCGGTGCTTTAAAAAAAAGAGAGAGGAGAGAAGAAAGAAATATAGAAGCATGTTTTAGAAAATTAGAGGCAATGGGGCTTCCCTGGTGGCACAGTGATTAAGAATCCGCCTACCGGGCTTCCCTGGTGGCGCAGTGGTTGAGAGTCCGCCTGCCAATGCAGGGACACAGGTTCGTGCCCCGGTCCGGGAAGATCCCACATGCAATAGAGCGGCTAGGCCCATGAGCCATGGCCGCTGAGCCTGCGCGTCCGGAGCCTGTGCTCCGCAACGGGAAAGGCCATAACAGTGAGAGGCCCACGTACCACAAAAAAAAAAAAAAAAATCTGCCTGCCAGTGCAGGGGACACGAGTTCAAGTGCTGGTCTGGGAAGATCCCACATGCCGGGGAGCAACTAAGCCTGTGTGCCACAACTACTGAGCCCATATGCCACAACTGCTGAGGCCTGCGTGCCTAGAGCCCGTGCTCCACAACAAGAGGAGCCATCGCGGTGAGAAGCCCACGCACTGCAATGAAGAGTAGCCCCCACTCACCACAACTAGAGAAAGCCCGTGTGCAGCAACAAAAGACCCAACGCAGCCAAAATAAATTAATTAATTAAAAAAAAATAAAATTAGAGGCAATGCAGAAAGACAGTTATCTGCAGCTAGACAGTTACCTTTAATAAGAATCCATGCCAACTCACTACTGCTCTACAAAGCTGGCTAACCGTAAATCCTTCAGTGCTTTTATTATTATGTATTCTAATTAATATATATGACATTCACTGTTTATTCACTGCTTTCACATTTCAAATTTCAGCTCCTGTATTTAACCAGCTCAGACCTCAGGAAACCAAGAGAGAATCTAGGAGACTCTCAGGCCTGTAGCTGTCCCCAGGACATCTCCCAAATGTGCAGAAGATTATCAGAGTTTATTCTTGGCCCCTTGAAGTTTCTAACCTGAGCTGAGGCTACTGGTGGCCTGTCTTTCCTTCTGCAGGAGCTCACCACCTGGGACAAGAAGCCCTGGACAGGCCACCGACTTTAGGACCTCGTAACTCTGTCCCCCTCAGCCAGGTTTTCATCCTCAGCACTATGGACATTTGGGGCCAGATTACGTTTTTTTTTTTTTGGGTGGGTTGGGGCGGGGGGTGTTCTATGCATTGCAGCATGTCGAGCAGCATCCTTGATCTCTACCTACTAAATTCCAGTGGGAGCACCACACCCATACTGACACCCACACCAGGTTCCTAGCAGGTAAAATTATCCCCAGTGAAGAACCACTGCTCAGGAATTCCCTAGTGGTCCAGTGGTTAGGACTTTGCACTTCCACTGCAGGGGGCACCGGTTGGATCCCTGGTCGGGGGAAGTAGGATCAGAGAACCTTTCTCTGTGATACCAGTCTGAGCCCTTGGGGCATTCTCAGCGTCCCTTATCCTGAGGTTTAGATATGGGATGGATGGTAAAAGATTTCCAGTCACCTTCCCCCACAGATCACCCCTTTGTCCATATGTCCTGCTTCTGTTAACATCATTGCCAGCACTCCCTACATACATGCTCTCTTCCAGTCCCCTACTCTCCCCACTCAGTTGTCACAGTCTAGTCAACTTTTTCTCCAAAACTTGCTTGTGTCTCTCTCCTCCCAATTCCTATCACCATTCTCCATTCCAGCCTCTGTCATCTGTCACCTGGTCTCCCTCTCTCCTGCCTCCTGTTTCTCAGTCCCTCCTTCACTTTGCCCTGGAGCCAGATTCCTAAATCAGACCAGACTGACCACACCACTCCCTCCTCAGAAGTCTTCACAGGCTCCCTCTGCCATTGCCTATAGCAGGGGTCAGCAAGCTTTTCCTTAAAGGGTTAGGTAGTAAGCATTTTAGGCTTTGTGAACCAAATCAGAGATATTATGTAAGGACTTATATAACCATTTAAAATAAAACCATTTAAAAATGTAAAAACCATTCTTAGCTCACAGACTGTAAAAAAGCAGGTGGCAAGCTGGATTTGGCCACGGGCTATAGTTTGCCCATCTATCGCCTAGTAAATAAACTTGATGACCATTTACTTAAGGCTCTGGATGATTGTGGCCCACACTTCTCTTTCCCACCATATATCTCCTGTGCTCCCTGCATACTAGTGTCCCCACATGCTCCTCCCCTCCCCTGCAACACACACATACAGCTTCCTCTCTCATGGTGCCTCTGTTCATGCCCTTTCCTCACCTGGGTTGCCCTTCCCGAGCCACTTCTGCCTATTGAAATTATACCCCTCAAGACACTCTCAGATGCCACCTCTTCTGTGAAACCTTACCCTGTTCCAGAAGGTCACAGTTAAACTCTCTCGCCTCTGTGCCCCTTTTCCTTTGTACCTCTGCTACGGTACGGATTTCATCCTCCTTTGTGTGCTAGCTGCGTACATGCCAAACTGCCTAGGAGGCTGTGAGCCTGCTGAGAGTGGAGACCTTGCCCCTTCATACCCCTACTTTGCACCTTTCAAAGTGGAATCATGGCAGGTAGTACCCCATTGAGCCAGCATGTGAAGCACTTTATGTACATCCTCACCAACCCATGAAGATATTCTTATCTCCACTTTACATGTGAAGAATCTGAGCCTCAGAGAGGTCAAGTAAGTTGCCTCAGGTCACACAGCTAATAAATGGCAGAGCTGGAATCCAAACTAGGTCCATCTGACTGCAAAGCCTGGACTCTAACCACCTTATTATATAGAACAGGGACTCAACAAAGAGGGGTGGTGCTGGATCAGGTGCCACACCTCATCATACAAGTTTTACTTACTTACCCATAAGCAGCATTTAAGTCAGACTCATTGAACTCTAAAATATCATTGATAGGTTCAGACTGCCTGCCCCATCGTTGAATTCATGTCTGAATTAAGGACCATGCTCTCCTGGAATCCTGTCCTCTTTCGGTTTCTAACATGCAATCTGAGTGTTTGGTATTCATTTTATAGGGATTTTTCCCTCAGTGAGGCCCCTGATCATTTTGCTGAGAACTAGCTTTAAAATCCTGCAGTGAGAACTAATGGGATACCATTTTCAAACAGAGCTGGGCAAACTAGGAGAAACAAACAGAAAGAGGGTAATTCTAGTCTTGGAATTTATGAGCTTCCCTATCTAAAAGTTTAAATTTCAGCTTTCTTTTGATCTTCGGGTTTATGGTGAATTTTAAGAGGTTGTTCTTCTGAGACAGTCTTAGGAACTTAATACGCTTTGCTCCTTCCACTGAGAAAGATACCTAGACATCTTGCCCCCCAGCTCTTTCAGGCTCGGGTAAGCTTTGTCTTCTATATAATTCAGTTTGGCTTGAATAGGGGCAGAATCATGGAGAATGAGAACCATAACCACCTCCCCGTTGCCAACAGTGTGATCACAAAACACCCAGCAGTCCTGCCATTGCTGTCCAACAGTAACCCCACAGGGAGTGACACCTGAGAGCCACCGCAGGCAGTGACAGGTCATGGGTAAGCCCTGAGTTTCCTGAAGTGATGTGGGAACAGACAGGTGTCAGCCCTCTGAGGAGGGACCTCCAGGCAGACTTTTTGGTGGCCCCTCTCCTTCCAGCAGACACACACATGATAGATAAATATGTATTAACGGTGGTGAGAGAAGAGAGGCATCATAGAACTGTTTGGCCCTTCTCTTGGGTGTTTAGAAGCCAAGTTCATCCTTAAAAGCTGCACCGCCCTTTACCTCAGCGGTGGACACTTTGGGGAGAGGGGAAGGTCTCCAGGCGTGTTCTTTACCTGTTTCTAATTTGCCCCAGAGGGAACCGCGGCTGCTGCTTTGCTCACTGCCACGTGACTGCCTTTCTCATCTCCTCCACCCCTGTTCTCCTTGTGTGCTCACTTCCACCCCTGGGCCTAACTCCCAGCAGTCTTAACTCTTGTCATGTTAGGCAATTATTTTCAAATCTTGCAGCAGGACAGACAGTACAGCGTCAGATAATCCTCTCTCTCCTTTTACTTCCACATTTGATGAGACAGCTGCATTTTCCTAGCAGAGCCACCACCTGCAGCAGCTCAAAATAGTCTGTGGGGTTTTTTTTTTTGTTTTTTTTACCTTTTGTTGACGAAAAAAATGTACAAAGTCCATTCTGTATACATCCCAGTTCTCTGTATGTTCACGGTTGCCTCATCTAAATTTCAGACTTGTAGTTCCTTTCTCCCAACATTGTTTTTCTGGGTTTTTTGTTGTTGTTTTTTCCGAACGGGCCTCTGAAAATCGGCAGCAAAGAGGCCAGTTTGTTTAATTTAAATACATTGCAGGAAAATGAAGGTAATTGTCCACACAGGCCATCTGCTACCTGGCAGGTGTCCATGAATCAGAGAGAGAAAAATGGAGACTCAAGTGTCTCCTTCTGTTACCATGATAACCGCTTAGCTCAGAGTTTTCGTTGGGTGTGTGTGTGGAGGGGATGCCGTTAATAGTGCTCTGGCGAGGGCATTAACTCTCAAAATCAGGCTTTTTGCCATAAGCCTCCCTGGGTTTGATTACCTGACGATAATCAAGGAGGTAAAAAAAAATTCATACCTGTTCCATCAGGAAAAAGAAGGGAAGGAAATAGTATTTATGGAGCCCCTCCTGTGTACCAGGCGCCCTGCTGGGGCTGGCTGAGCACAGCCCAGGACTGTATATCGTCATTTTCCTACTGCAGACAGCACCTCTGCCCCTGCACGGCCACGCTCTCTGCCACAGCGTGTGAGTCCCCATCTCCACTCACAGTGTCCTCAAGTCACCTTCTCTGGCGTTCTCTGTACCTGTTTTGGCTCCAATGTTAGACTTGCGCTCAAACAAAAGACTGAGTCGGAATCACCGTATTCTCCCTTCTCACGTTTCTCACTCGTGCTGGAAATTAATTTATGTTGCTATCAAAAATCGTGGTTGGCCTCGGCAGTGAGAAGTCTCACCTGACCCTTGTTCCTTCTGACCGCAGAAACTTGGGATCCCAAAGTGCTTAGGGTTATTCCAGCAGCTTAAGGCCCCTGGAAGACCCAGGTACCCATCTTAGCCTTGCTACTAATTTATTTGTGACCTTGTGGCTTCTCTAGGCCTCCATCTCCTCAGATACAGTAATGAATGTTGGACTAAAACAGAGGCTGTTTTCCTGGGGTCACGAACCCTCTGACATTACAAGCGTAACCTCTGAACTCTTTTCTTGGAACACGATACATAGCTTTCTCAGGTTCTCAGAGTCTTTGCTGATTTAGAAGCAGTGAAGGGCCAGCAGAGGAGAGAGCCTCTCAGATTGTAACATTTCTCTAGCTCTGTCTTTCCAGCAGAATTGTTTCCAACTACAAGGGACCTCTGTCCTCAGAGAACCTGAGTTACAGGGCATTTATTGTGTTTAGTTGTTGGTTAGACACGTGACTGGCCTTTGCTATGTTCAGGCCTTTGTAATAAGTTGTATTTCAACAAGGTCCCACTGTCCTGCTTCAGGAAACTTTAAAACACCAAGGAGCGTGTCGTGAAGCTCCCCCAGCTTCTCTAGGCTCGCCCCCCCCTCTTCTGGCAGCTGAAACCCAGAGGCACGCGATTCTTTCGGACCCTCGTTGGACAGCTTATCCCCACCCCCCTAGTCCCTCCACCTTTGCTGATTTCTGTGTGAGCCTCAGGTTCCCCATAATCTCTGGGTTCCAGCAGCGATGCTCCCCCCAGCCTCTGACTGTGCTGCTTATTCTAGATGCGTTTGCTCTGAGTGGAGTGCTCAGCAGTCTCGGTGGGGAGGGCCTGCCTCTCTGAACGTACAACCCATCTGTGCCTTTGAGACAAGGTGCAGTCGCTCAATGCAGTGCTTCTTCTGCGCCGACTTCAGTGTGTCCATCCGGCACAGACCTGTCAGGTGGGCAGAGGATGAGCAGTCTCTAACCGGGTTATAGGTGACTTGTCGGCGAGCCAGGAGAGCTGCCGTGCGCACTGCAGCACTGCCTTCAGCCGTGTGTGCTCCAGACGCTCCAGTCTGTGCTTATGTAATGAGGAGGACCTTATTTCAAACTGTCTTCCTTGAGACAGCCCGTCCCCTGCATACAGCAGTCTGCTCCCTGCACCTCCCCACCAGCTGCGAGTGCAGGAGACCTGAACAGGCAGCATCTCCGGCGTGGACTCCGCTCGTGAGAAGGGAGAGTTAGGAGTAGAACATGCCTTACGTGACCCTGAGGTGGCCGCTGAGAGCCCTCAGAGGGGGATCCTTCACTGACAGAGTGGTTATGACCAAAGCAAAGCCTTGATCACTCGGCATTTCTGAGATGAGGTAACTTGGTGAAGGTCGTAGAATCATAGCATTTTATATCTGAAAAATGCTTCACAGGTCATCTAGTTCGATGCCGCTCAGTTTGTAAATGAGAAGACTGAACTCCAGAAGAATTCAAATGCATGTCCTGTACAGTCAAAAGAAAACCCCAGGTCTCCAGACTTTAAGGGTGCGCCCCTCCCACGGAACCTCACCGCCTCCTTAGCGTTCACCCGGGCCTGTGGCCAGAGCAAGATCCCCTCTTGGCGCCTGCGGCGGCCCCTCCTCTTCTGAGTCATTGGATTTGCAGCAGAGAATTGTCTCCAGGCCCTGCCATTTACTCATTACAAAGTAAAGCGGTTGAAACTTTCAGCCTCAGGACAGGCTAATGCACTGAGGGACTCAGGCACATTCTCAGATCCGGAAAAATTTTTCTTGATTCTCTATGCTTGCATCGCTTCTCATCCACGGTCCTCTTTCCAAGGTCTTCGGCATCTCATGCAGGCCTCTGGGCCTGGTCTCATCCCAAAATTCTCCCTCCTGCTCCCTCTTGGTCAAATGCTCTTCAGATGGGACTGATCTAGTAATGCAGGAAGAAAACACTCAAGCTCAGCACGTGAGTTACCTATGGCTGCATAACAACTTACCCCGGAACTTAATGGCTTAGGAGAACAAGCTTAACTCACAGCTTCTGTGGGTCAGGAGTCCAGGCGCTGTTTAGCTGGGTCCTCACAAGCTGAGGGTCAGGGTTTCTCACAAGGTTACAGTCACCTCAAGCCTCAACAGATCACGTCGTTGTAGGCAGGATTCCTCGTGGGTAGTTGAATTGAGGGCCACAGTTCAATGCTGGCTGATGGCTGGAAGGCACCCTCAGTTCCTTGCCAGGTGGGCCTGTCCACAGGGCAGCTCATAAGACGGCAGCTGGCTTCTTTAGCATGAGCAGGGGCAAGAGTGGGAGAGGGTATGTGTGGACAAGACAGAAGTCATGGTCTTTTATCAGCTGATCTCAGAAGTGACATCCCATTGGCCTGATTCATCAGAAGCAGTCACTACACCCAGCCCACGTTCAAGGGGAGGGGATAACACCAGAGGTGACTGCAGGGAGGGAGGGTGCCACTGGAGGCCTCCTCAGAGGTCTGCCCGCAACAGTTAGTTACCTAGTTAAAGTATTTCACATAAAGCTTTATTGATGACGATAGATTTAGTCCTCCCCGGAGATCATTGCCCGCTCTGGCTACGTTCCCGCTTTCCATTACAGAAGAGAAAGGGTCAGAAACTTGATACACCTCATTGTCATTTAACAAATATTTATTAAGCCTTTGCATGTGGTAAGCACAATGGTAAGGAAGATAAATTTGAGGGGTGAGATTACTGCTGTACAGGGTTCTGAGGGAGGTGACAGTGAAGCAGACAGCTGGAAGACCAGCTGGTCAGACACCATAGAGGGGTAGCGCTCCCGGCAGAGTGAACAGCTAGTAGAGGCCTAAAGGTGAGAGAGTGCAGGCCTTTCAGTAGATGGTTGTTGTCGAAACCGCCCAGGAGCAGAGTCAGTTGACCTCTGTTGCACCAACATATGCCTCATTCCAGATCAACCTCATTCCGGATCCTTCAGCTTCGAGCCTGGCTGAAGTACCTGCATATCGATTACCTATGACTTGTGCCTCTCCCGGGGCCTTTGGGATTTACTGCCCCACAAGGATGTCAAACCGGCATTGCTCTGCTGGACCCAGAATGCACATAGGGTTCCTGACAGCTCCATCCTAGCATTGCTTTAATCCAACATGATCCTAAAGCCAAGGGCTGAAGTTTGAGATCCATGGGGAAAATTATGCCTTCCCAGCGGTCTGAGCTTTTCTCTTTCTACTGCTCTGAACAAAGGCAATGTCAGGAGTCTGGTTTCTATCTTCCTCAGAAGGCATGTCCTGGGCAGTGATCCCAGGAAGGGGGCCTGATTATTTTCAAGCTGATGGTGGGCAGTAGGTTTCATTTCCTGATCCTAGAGATTTAGCCACATGTGGCTGTCTACCCCTGTCAATCCCTCTTACCTCATTCCCAGTCATTATTTTCCTGTTAAAATATTTGCAGAGGTTCAGCTTCATGTTCTTAAAAAGCAACCTATTTGTTCATCTCCGGTCTTAATGACTGTGACACTCAGTCCTTGGGTGGTGATGCCTGGCTCCAGTCTCACCGAGATTTACTGAGTACTTGCCACATGTTTAATACTGGGTTGGACCGCATAACTGTCCAGATAACTGTCCAGATAACTGTCATACAGTGAAGTGAATTTGAATTTCACAGGCCACATACTTAGGAAAAAAAATTATTTAAGTGGCCTTAATTTCCCTCTTGAGCGCTCACTTTCTGAGATGGGCACTTAGTCTGGGCATTTCTAGGAAAACTCTGAAGCCAGTCATTTCAGAGATTCTTATCCCCCTTCCTGCACCCAAAATGAGTGCTGCACCTTGGGGCCTTTTGCTGGGTGCTGTGGCCTCAGTGGAGGGGTGTCCATAGCTCCAAGTTGACCTGTGCTGAAGCCATCATGTCCTTTGCTTGTTGGCCAGGCCTGGTTCTCGTGGGCAGCACCCTCCATTCGGCGGCTAAGGCATCTGATGAGTTCGTAGACTCCCCCAGCATCCAAGGTCCACACCTGACCTCACCGAGGCTCTAACTCCTCTGTGATGGACAGACAGCTTTGGGCTCATCACTTCTCACAGTATCAGCCTATGGGAAGCTATTGGCTGCGTGGGGTCCTTCCTTGAGGCTGCCCAGGCAACCCAAGAAACGACCTTTATTCTGTTCCCCTCAGCCCTGGGAAGGCCCAGGAAAGGCCTGGGCATTGCCAGTATCCACCACTTCTGTGATCTCCTACATCCCATACTGTGCTGGCTCAGGACTTTCCTGCAAAGCCACGCCTCTGCATCAGACTTTCTTGCCTTCTCCGTAGATTCTCTCACCTTCTTCCCAGCTTCCTTATCTGGTTTGTATTGGGGCTGGAACTGCTAGGTCTGATTGCTCATAAGCACTTTCCCAACTAGAATGAATTTTATGCTTTATGATTTGTTCCCTCTCCCATAAAAATGGCCAAAAAAGCAGAGGGTGATAATTATAGGGTGAAAGGTGGAGGTTTTTTCCCAAAATACAGTGATTAATATGTGATAATGTTATCTGGACAAAACCGGACTCCTACGGTTTATAAACTAGTCGGGAAGAAAAGATATATACGCTGAAAGACTAAATAATAATAAATGTTTTGTAACCACTGGCAAAATAGAAGAGAATATTTCAAAAGATAGAACATGTTGAATTGTCAACGGAAAATTATTATAAAAGTTAAACTGGGGGCTCCCCTGGTGGCGCAGTGGTTGAGAGTCCGCCTGCCGATGCAGGGGACACGGGTTCGTGCCCTGGTCTGGGAAAATCCCACGTGCCGTGGAGCGGCTGGGCCCGTGAGCCATGGCCGCTGAGACTGCGCGTCCGGAGCCTGTGCTCCGCAACGGGAGAGGCCACAACAGTGAGAGGCCCATGTACCGCAAAAAAAAAAAAAAAGTTAAACCGGGATAAAAACATCAAAAAGAGATTTCGTAGGATTCCATTATATGGATTAACCACATTTTAAGTCATTCACCAGTCAGTAGATTTTGGGGTTATTTCCACTTCGGGCCTATTAAACTAAACGTTGCTAATAAACGTTTGTGTACAGGTTTTGGATGAGCATATGTTTTTATTTCTCTTGGGTACATATCAGGAGTGAAATTGCTGGGTCATATGGTAAGTTTACATTTAACATTTTAAGAAGCTGCCAGACTGTCTTCCAAAGTGGTTGTACCATTTTACAGTCCCATCAGCAGTGTACAAGGCTTTCCCTTTTCCCACATCCTTGTCAGTCTTTTTGATCGTAGCTATTTCAGTCAGTAAGTGGTATCTCTTTGTGATTTCAGTTTTCATTTCCCTGAGTACTCGTGTTGAGCATTTTTTATGTAATTTTTAGCTCATTTGTATATCTTATTTCATGAAACGTCTATTCAAGTCTTTGCCTGTTTTGTAATTGGGTTGCCTGTCTTATTATTCAGTTACAAGAGTTTTTTTATATGTTCTAGACACAGGTTCTTTTTTTATAATTTATTCTATATTTATTTCAGCTTTATTGAAGTATAATTGACATATAAGATTGTAAGATATTTAAAGTATACATTGTAGAGACTTAATAAACCTATACATGGTGAGAGGATTTCCCCATCTAGTTAATTAACATGTCCATCACCTCACGTTTATCTTTTGTGTGTGTGTGAGAATATTTAAGTTGTTCTCTCTTAGCATATTTCACCTATACAATAGTATATTAACCAACTGTAGTCACCATGTAACATTAGATCCTCAGACCTTATGTTTTAGCCGGAAGTTTATACCCTTTTACCAACCTCTCCCCATTCCCCCACCACTCAGCCCCTGGCAACTACTTTTCTACTCTCAGTTTCTGAGTGTGACTTTTTTTTAGATTCCACATATTGATGATACCATGAAGTGTTTGTCTTTCTTTGTCTGGTTTATTTCACTTACCATAAATAACACAGCAGGATTTCCTTCTTTCTCACGGCTGAATAATATTCCATTGTACATATATACCACATCTTCTTTATCCATTTATCTGTTGATGGACACTTAGGTTGTTTGCATATCCTAGCTATTGTGAATAATGCTGCAGTGAACAAGTGTGTATGGAGTTCAAATATCTCTTCAAGATTCTGTTTTCATTTTCTTTTCTTTTTCTTAATTTATTTGGCTGTGCCAGGTCTTAGTTGTGGCACGCGGGATCTTCATTGCAGCATGTGGGATCTTTTAGTTGCCGCATGCAGGATTTTTTAGTTGCAGCATGTGGGATCTTTAGTTGTGGGATCTAGTTCCCTGACCAGGGATCAAACCAGGGCCCCCGCGTTGGGAGCATGGAGTCTTAACTGCTGGACCACCAGGGAAGTCCCTGTTTTCATTTTCTTTGGATATATACACAGAAGTGGGATTATTGGATCATATGGTTGTCCTGTTTTTCATTTTTTGAGGAAAAATGCCACTTTGCCTAGTGGCCACACCAGTTTACCTTCTCACCAGTAGTGCACAAAGGTACCCTTTTCTCCATGCCCTCCCCGACACTTTTTTTTTTTCCCCTCTGGTTGCATTGGGTCTTCGTTGCTGCGTGCGGGCTTTCTCTAGTTACGTCAAGCAGGGGTTGCTCTTTGTTGTGGTGCACGGGCTTCTCATTGCAGTGGCTTCTCTTGTTGCGGCACACAGGCGTCAGTATTTGTGGCACGCAGGCTCAGTGGTTGTGGCACACAGGCTTAGTTGCTCCACGGCATGTGGGATCTTCCCGGACCATGGATCGAACCTGTGTCCCCTGCATTGGCAGGCAGATTCTTAACCACTGCACCACCAGGGAAGTCCCCAGGTGGCTTCTCTTGTTGCGGAGCACAGGCTCTAGGTGCCCGGGCTTCAGTAGTTGTGGCACGTGGCCTCGGTAGTTGTGGCTCGCAGGCTCTAGAGCACAGGCTCAGTAGTTATGGCTCACGGGCTTAGTTGCTCCGTGGCATGTGGGACCTTCCCGGACCAGGGATCAAACCTGTGTCCCCTGCATTGGCAGGCGGATTCTTAACCACTGCACCACAAGGGAAGTCCCTGGACATTTGGGTTTGTTTTCACTTTTTGGCTATTATATATAATGCTGCTATGAACATTTGTGTACAAATTTTTGTATATACATAGATTTTCATTTATCTCTAGTATATACATGTAGGAGTGGAATTGTTGGGTCATATGGTAGTCAGTGTTTAAACTTTTGAGGAACTGCCAAACTGTTTTCTAAAGCAGCTGCACCAGTTTTATATTCCTACCAGCAGTTTATGAGCATTTCGATTTCTCCACATTCTTGTCAACACTTGTTATTATCTGTCTTTTTTATTATAGCCATCTTAGTGGGTGTGAAGTTGTAGCTCATTGTGGTTTTTTGGGTTTTGTGTTTGTTTGTTTTGTTTTTTGGCTGCATTGGGTCTTCGTTGCAGCGTGCAGCCTTTCTCTAGCTGCGGCAAGCAGGAGCTACTCTTCGTTGCAGTACACGGTCATTGCGGTGGCTTCTCTTGTTGCAGAGCACGGGCTCTAGGTGTGTGGGCTTCAGTAGTCGTGGCACGCGGGCCCTAGAGTGCGTGGGCTTCAGTAGTTGCAGCGCGTGGTCTCAGTAGTTGTGGCACGCAGGCTCTAGAGCACAGGCTCAGTAGTTGTGGCGCATGGGCTTAGTTGCTCCACGGCATGTGGGATCTTCCTGGACCAGGGATCAAACCTGTGTCCCCTACATTGGCAGGTGGATTCTTAACCACTGCACCACCAGGGAAGTCCCGCTCATTATGGTTTTGATTTGCATTTCCCTAATGACCAATAATATTGAGCATCTTTTCATATGCTTATTGGATATTTGCATATCTTCTTTAGAGAAATGACCATTCAGATCCTTTGCCTATGTTTAAATTAGGTTACCTGTCCTTTTATTATTGAGTGTAAGAGATCTTTTTTAAAAAATATTTATTTATTTAGGCTGCACCACGTCTTAGTTGCGGTACACGGGATATTCCTTGCAGCTTGCGGACTTCTTAGTTGCAGCACGCAGACTCTTAGTTGTGGCATGCATGTGGGATCTAGTTCCCCGACCAGGGGTCGAACCCGGGCCCCATGCATTGGGAGCACAAAGTCTTACCCACTGGACCACCAGGGAAGTCCCAAGAGATCTTTATATATTCTTTTTTTTAATCAATTTTTTTATTGAAGTATAGTTGATTTACCATGGTGTGTAGATATTCCTAATATAAGTCCCTTATGAGATATATGATTTGCAAAAATTTTTCCCATCCTCTGAGTTTTTCTCACTTTCTTAAAGGTGTCCTTTAAAAATAGTTCTTAATTTTAATGAAGTCGAATTTATCTGTTTTTCTTTTGTAGTATATACTTTTTGTGTCATATCTGAAAAGTCGCTGTCTAATCTTTCCCTCTAAGAGTTTTATAATTTTAGTTCTTATATTTGGAATGATCCATTTTAAGTTAGTTTTTGTATATAATGTGAGGTAAGGGTCTAAGTTCATATTTATTTTTATCATGGAAAGATCTCAAAAAGTATGCTAACTTTGCTGTACAGCAGAAATTAAACACAACATTGTAAATCAACTATACTTCAATAACATTTTTTAAAGTATGCTAGATGATAAAAGCAAGTTGCAAAATGATATGTGCAGTATGATACCCGTTCATGCAAAATTTAAAGGCACGAAATATCATATATTATTCATAATTACATATGTACACATAGGTAGAAAGTTTCACACCAAAACCTTTGACGGTGGCTGCCTCTGAAGGGAAGAGAGGAGGGGGCTGGAAAGAATTAGTGGTGAAAGCTGTCTTCAGATTTATCTGCAGTGTTTTTAGGTTGGAATAAATTTGACACAATATTAATTATCAATTTGAGTGGTCTGTTATGTTCCACTTTTAAGCTTTCTGTATTTTTTTAAGTTTCTCAAATTAAAACACACAGACACGAATCAAAGCAAGAACAATGGAGAACAGATCATTTCCGTTTGGTCCGGTGCTCACGCTGGGTGAAGCGTTGAGCTGGGGCTTTGTGCACCCAGCCTGTCAGCCTGTTCGAGGTGGCAGGTTCTGTTTGTACGCGGGGTTTGTGAGCCAGATCCCAAAAGATAATTATCTTCCTTTGAACTCATTTGCACACTTTGGGTTATATTTTCCCAGTTTTGCTTCCAAAGAAAACCCCGCTCTATATGCCACCCTCAGTTGCCCTTCCTCTGAAGAGCAGCAGAGCCCAAATCTCAGCGAGCTCCCTTTAACCGGAGTTTTTAAATTTGATCCCATTGCTCCACGCTTTCTCCAAAACTGAGGCAGAGCCTCACAAGGAAAGTTTGGTTTCCGCTAAATGTGTGTGTCCATTCTCACCTAGTCCCCACGGGATGGCCCACAGAAGACCTCACTGTGTGTGCTTGACGAGTGCAGCACGACGAGTGCAGCATGACGGGCCAGATGACCAGGCTCCTGGGAACAGCCTGCAGCTAGACTCCTGACCCACAAACTCAGGCACGCTCCCTGTGGCCTGGCAGCTGCAGAGGCGCAGAACACGTGTCATTGCCCTTAAAGTAGAAGGGCTTGTTCCAGCATCTCCCGCTGACGCGACGTGCAGCCTGACACAGAGCTCTTCCTCTCTTCATCCTTGTTTTTCTTCTGTAAAATAGATACAAAACAACATGTGCCCCTTCTACTCACAAGTTGTTATGAGGATCAAATGAAATAATGCACCTGAATGTGTTTGCAAACAAAACTCAAAGGTGTTTGTATATTATTTCCCAGCTGTGTGACCCCAGCCCCTCCCAGATCCTCCAACCAGCTACTCTGCTCCATCTGTCCACCTGGAAGGCCCCCCCTCCCTGTGCACGCCTCTACCCCTTTCCCTCCCACTTTTAGTTCGTTCTTCAGTGTTCCTGCTGCCTCTTCTCCCTCCTCGCCCTTTGTTCTCTCCCTTTCCTTCCCTTTTCTTCCTCTCACCAGTGCTGGAGGCAGCCTGACTCCTTCCTTTCAAATGTGATCGTGCACTGCATTGCACCACTGAACTGAAGCCCTGGGCTGGCTCAGGTTGACTGAAAAAAAGGACTTTCCCCTTCCTCAAAGAGGTAAGGCACCTGAGATGACATGTTTTATCTCTTTGATTCTCCCAGGCTCAGGCCACAGGATCGCCGCAGACGTCGCCCACTCACGGAGGCAGCCGCTCGATGCCCATGCCCGTGCACTCCACCTCCGCTGGCTCCACACCCACCCACTGCCCGCAGGACCCGCTGAGCGGAGTTGGCGGGGACGTGCAGGAGGCCTTCGCCCAGGGTGAGTCCGGGAGCAGAGTATAATGGAGCGCTGAGGGGGTTTGGAAACGTGGACAAGATTCCTACTGAGGTTTTCCCAGTTTCTTTTCTTTTGTGCACTTCGCTTTAAATGATCAGATTTTCACATACAGTAAAAATAAGTCAAGCGCTGACCCCTTCTCATTAGATGGGCTGGTCTGCAACAGAAGGTCTGCAGGCTTTGTACATGTGCGAAGTACAGGCCTCCTGGGCTTCTGTGCTCTTTTTTCTGGGTTGTGGGAAGTGCCTTGTCCTCTGGGCTTTGCCTCCTCCGGAGGAATTGGATGGAAGCATCCCCAAAGTCGGGCACTCGGCCTGGAAAGTCCTTAGAGCAAACAAGAGAAGGAGTGGAACTCTAAACAGGACCTTGCTGAAGCCTCCTTGTCTGTGGAGCTAATGGCCAGCGATGTTATGTGGTTGGGAGAAGACGAGGCAGCTCAGGAAGTCTTCCTGGGGCGGAGACAAGAGCAGGGAGGTGGAGCTGGCGAGTAAGTCCTGCCTGAGCATTTGTTCTAGAATCCACCTCCTTTGATTGTGGCTGAGAAGTATGGAGTTGACAGGGTCCTGCTCTTCAGGTAGAGAAGAGGGAGGAGGACCACAGACAGACCTGGGTACCGGTGCTCCTGACGGCCTGGGAGCGGGCAGAGCTGCTCAGCCCATCTCCCCCTAGGAGTTCTGCCCTGAGTCCCAGGGCCCCGCCGACCCAGGCGTTCACTCAGCTCTCTCCCCCCGACCCACCTGGCATCGCCATCTGCTCTGACTGCCCTCAGGTACAAGGAGAGACCTCCGCAATGACCTGCTGGTGGCCGCTGACTCCATCACCAGCACCATGTCATCCCTGGTGAAGGAGCTCCACTCAGGTGACGCCCACAGCGCCCGCCCAGCCTCCCACCTCCCCCTCCGCGCCCTCCTCGCCGCCTCACTGCGTGGTAAAGCGTCTCCCTAATTTCACCACGCGGTCGTCTTGCCTTCCAGGGATGCGCTGGATGCCTTCATCCTGGGAGCCTCTCTCCCACACGTGATCACATAGAGATAATCACACGTTTAGGTTCCTCTTAAGAGTATGCCCTGTGGAGCAAACACAATTCCGACCTTAAAGAAATTCAGCTCAGTTAGGCCCCTTCCTCCCTTAATTTGTCTTCCATCTGTGCTTCCTCCACAGCTGCTCTTTCCTTAGGCCTGCTCAGCTGTCTCGCTCCAGAGCGTTCCTGGATGACTGGAACCGCATCAGCTGCAAAAGCTGTTGGACTTTCTCCCGGCTGCCTTTCTGCTCTCTCCTATTTGATTTGGTTTTGAAACCCTATTCTCTCCTTTTGTCCATGACGAGGCTCTGATTTCACTGGAAGTTCATGACCTGAGTCTGTTGCTTCCTTCGTTCCTCATGTTCAGTCTTATCTATGACTTCTTTCTCAGTCTGTCTGTCTCTTAGCTATTTCAGTGATTTTCCAGAGACCCTTACCTCATGGCATATTTCCCCTTACATAATACCCGGGAAGGAGAGAAAAAATAGAATGCCATTCCCATTATCAGCATGTCTTCAAGAATCCCCATGATTACATCAGTTTTGTAGCCGTCAGGTATTTTGCTAATCTTTTTTATGGTGGTCAGATTCCCGTGTTATATATTAAACAAACACATTCCCTTCCTAAGTGCTGTGGGTCACTCATACAGATGGCCCTCTTTTGTGTCTTTCCACCTAATGTAATGCTTTTGGATACCTTGAACTAGCTTAACAAGGTTATTGAATAAAAATATAAAGCAGGTTTTCTGTGGGCTATTCAGACACATGTACTTATTGAAACACAATACATTGAAATCATCTGTGCGTGCGCTTAGGGAAGGCGAGCCTCATGTACTCCTTCAGACCTTTGTAGGAGAAAGCGTATGCCTTTAGTGTTGTCATGGGACCAGGCCAAGGTCTGGCCCACGGCTTCGCTCTCAGATCTGCTGTTTTCATTTAGAAGAGAATAAGTGTGTGGCCTGTGTTGGTTTTTTCAGTACAGTTCAGATGCCAGTTCTCCTGTTCAGGCAGCATTACAGTAACACTGTCTCCGTTCTGGTACCATTTCTCAATCCCTTTTAGAAGCACTGCTCCCCTCCACACACACATAAACAGAAGAGATGACCACCTTTGAGATGACCTCATGGGTGATTAGAAAGTCCCTTCCCTAACATAGCTCCCACAGATGCCAGAAATCCCACTTCTGGAGGGAATTTCTTAGGGGATTTCAGGCATGGAAATTAACCACACTCATGCCTCATGGCCACGTATTAGGTTTTGTGCAAAATGAGTGGTTCATGAGCTCATCACACTAGTTTGGGAGGTGACTAGACATCATTAAACACAAAGCACATAGAGACCAAACAGCTTCATAATAAGTAAGGGTATGGGGATACTCAGCAATGTCTCCTAGTAAGAAAGGATAGTTTTAACAAAACCATGTAATGTATTTGAAAGGTACCTTAGAGATCGCACTGTCCACTCCCCTTACTTTAGAAATGCGGTGAGTGATTATCAGAAAAGAGATTTGCCTAAAGTTACACAGCTTGAAGGGGCAAAGCTGGTCCTAGAGCTTAGGTCTGAACATTAAGCGACGCTCTTACCACCACACTGCCCTTATCCCCGCACAGGACAAGGGATCATGTCTGCAATCCCACGAGGGCCCCTTTCACTGATGCTCCACTCTAGGTCCATGGTAGATGTGGACTAGCCCCACACATGGCCCAGTATCTCTATCAAACACAGAGGTAAACTCCCTTTACATGCCAGGCTGCCAGTTTCTCAGTGAGTGGAAGAGCCCAACACCAACATGTGTTTTTTTTAATTTATGTTTTTGGCTGCATTGGGTCTTCATTACTGCACACGGGCTTTCTCTAGCTGTGGCGAGCGGGGGCTACTCTTTGTTGCGGTGCGCGGGCTTCTCATGGTGGTGGCTTCTCTTGTTGTGGAGTACAGATTCTAGGAGCACAGACTTCAGCAGTTGTGGTGCACGGGCTCTAGGGCGGGCGGGCTTCGGTAGTTGCAGCATGCAGGCTCAGTAGTGTGGCTCGCGGGCTCTAGAGCACAGGCTCAGTAGTTGTGGCGCACAGGCTTAGTTGCTCCGCAGCATGTAGGATCTTCCTGGACCAGGGCTCGAACCCACGTCCCCTGCATTGGCAGGCGGATTCTTAACCACTGCGTCCCCGGGAAGTCCCCAACCTGTTTTTACCATCACTGTCGAGATTTTCATGAGGATGAGAGTAGGTGCTCAAATTATCTTCCATGTATTCTGTACGGCGTGGACCTGCTGTTTATATCCATAGCTTGCCCTCCTCATCTTTTCTGAAATCTTTTCACAAATGATGGACTCTTAGAGTTGGAAAGGATCTTGGAAGTCATTTCATCCAGTTGCTGCCTGATATAAAAGTCCTCTGTTTGAATATTCCCAGCGAGTTCATTCATGACCAGCTCTCCTCACTGGGAAGTTCTTCCTTATCAGGGAGCCAAAATCTGCCTTTCTATAGCAAACTGATCCTCATTCCACCCTCTAAAGCTGCCCAGATGAGCCCAGCCCCTCCTCTCATGTCAGCCTTTCCAGTGTTTGATGGCAGGTCACGTGGCTCTCCCGCAGCCTCTCCTCTTTAGGCAGCCGTTCACAGTTCCTTCAGCCATTCCTCATGTGACGTGGGTTTCACTTGACCATCCCGTGTGCCCAAGTGTTGCAAGGCCCTGGTTCAAAGTGCGTTTCCAGGGCTGAGCACGTCTCCACATTGCAAGGGGTCTTCCCCCTGACCCCCACTCCACCCCCAGCACGGTGAGCTCTGCCACTGCCCTGAGCAGGCCCCAGGGAAAGTAACCTTAGATGGCATTAGCTTTTTTCCACACAGCCACTTTGCACTGTTCAGTCATTTTAAGTTTGTCATCAGCTAAAACCAGGTTTTTGTATGTTTGTTTTGTTTTGTTTTTAACGAAAGCCAGTGTTCATCTAGGTATTCCCTGCTGTACACTTTTATCATTGTTTTCTTGAACCTGAATGCAAGGTATTAGCCATATACCTTAGTAGATATCATCACCTTAGAGAAGCCAGCAATAGAGCCAGAAGCTGGGTGGGTGACATCAGACTGCACTGCTCTGGGCTCAGGGCTTATGGGGACATGATGCTGGGGCATGGACCACACAGGGTGCAGACTAGGTGATTTCAGCACCCTTGGAGACCTGAAGCCATGAGCTTTTAGCTAGGGTTTCCTCCCAAGCCTCCTAAGCTACTCACTTCTCCCTCCTCCTATGCTTCTACTGTGCCGAAGGGTCACTGGCCTCCTTGGACTTGTTTTCACAGCAGGGGAAGGTGCAGAGGAAGAAGAAGAGAAGGTGCAGAATGGGAAAGACAGAGCTAAAGGCAGCTCCAGGACCCCTAGTCTGAATGGGAGCCAGAGCCCTAGCCCCTGAACGGAATCCCCCCTCCCCTTTGTTTCTGCCTTCCTTCCTGCTGCCACCTTTCCCCAGAGCTTTCAGACCCCCACGGATCCTTCTCCCTACTTTTCCCAACTGACCATCAAGTTTTTCCCTAGAGGTGGTTGTGTCAGTGGATCAACAAAAGCTTCCTGATCTCCTGACACTATGATAGACGGATGGGATACAGGAAGTAGATGCAATTAAAACACCAAACGTGACCCCTTGCCTCAAGGAGTTTGTAATACAGTTAGGAGAGCAAAATTAAGGTATGCAAAATAAATAGGAGATAAAAGGAAGTGGCAGGAAAAGTTAGTCATCGAACTTTGAGCGTATGATTATAAATACAAGAAGAGTTTCTGAAAAGGCAGAGATGATTGTGGACAGAAGAGCCAGATGGCTTTGTGGCTTCTCGGAGGAATTAAAAGCAACAGAGAAAGGTATCAGCACGGGACAGTAATGCTTCCTCATTTTATTGTATATAAAACCTTCTTAAAAATAATGTATGTTCAAAAGAGCTGTGCTAACTGATTTCCATGTATAATCTCATTCAGTCCTCAACGACCTGGTGAGATATGTAATATAATGATATCCCCGCTTTACCAATGAGGAAACAGGCGCAGAGAAAGTTAGATCAACTAGCTATTAAGTGGTAAAGATTGGATTTGAGCTGGGTCTTTCTCACTCCAAACTTCATGCTCTTAATCTTCATGTTTCTATGTTACCCTGAACAGATAACACAATTCTCTTTGGACATTTGAGAGTTAGCTGTTACTTCTGTGATGTATTAATATGTCCAGTTGCTGGATTCCTTCAAAATATAAGCTCCACAAGGTGGAGACTTCGGTCTGTTTTGTTCAGGTTGTATCCCCAGTGCCTAGAACAGTGCCTGGCATGTAGTGGGATGTCAGTAGATTCATAAACGTAAGGAAATAAACAGGCTGGTGGGCAGCAGAGCACTTTGTCCGGGAGAGAAGTGGGTGGCTGCCCGGAGGAGGCTGTGGAGCCTGAGGTGGAGCCGGCCCAGCTCTCTCGGGTCCCTGCTAAATGCTCTGCACGTAACACACTCTTCCTGTTTGATTCCACGGCCCCGTGAGGGAAGGCTTCTAGACAGGGCTCAGGGTGGTTAAACAACGTGAGGCCGTAAGTGGCAGAGCCTGGACTCAGCCCAGGTGTCTCTAACACCAGTGCCCATGCTTTAGTCTGAGCTGACTGCGAGACCACGTGAAGGGAGAGAAGTCTTAAGGAAGGGTGGAAAGAAGTGGATACGGGAAAGGGAGTTGTGATGGGAAAGGGGGAGCATCTTGGGAGGGGTGTGTCCGGAGCTTTTGCCCATAGTGGCTGGTGCGGATAAGAGAGTGAGGTCTTTGAAGTTTGTCAGCAAGGACACTGGAATTGCCAAGGAAGAAACGGAGAGAAGAAAAATGTACTCCAGGTGCTGAAATCATCGAGTGAGTCAGAGCAAGGCCTGGGAGAAAGTGGACGATAGCTATGATGAATTGCTGAGAATGAAGTATTTGGCATGGCCGTCAAAAGGTCAGCAGTAGAGGGCAGCGGTGTTTGAAACATCTAGAAATGCGGCAAAGAAATGGAGAGAAGACGGACTTCCGCATACCGATGGGGGACTAGGAATAAGGCAGGAGGGTTGTAGTGCAAGAGGTGAAGAGAAGAGGAGACACACAGAGATAGATTTACGCTTATGTAAACACATGCTGCAAACACACGCATGCACGCACACACGGTCCCACCAGATCCCGGCGTTCATGTGGAATGTTCTTGGCTGAAGACCTAACAGCTGCTGCTTTGGCCTCTCTTCCCTTATACCCCACTCCCTTCCCAATAGCTTTTCCCATGGCCTTTCCTCAGTCTGCCCCGCTCCCCCGAAGCACACAGAGGACTGTGCCTTGACCACCTGGGCCTTGCCCTGACCACAGACTGTAGCCTTAGACCTGGTTCAAGTCTGGATGTAGGCTCTGTCTCACACAGGGACTGGGTGTGGCTTCCCTTGTCCGGTACCCGGTGCCCTCAGGGTCCCTCTGTCCTGGCACCTGTGTTGCCCTGTCAACATCTCTTCTTCCTTTGCACCTCTTGCTTTGTACATCTGTGTGAAATGTTTTCGTGAGAATGCCTGAATTTCTGTTTCTGTGGCTTTTAGGTGTCATCCCCAAGGGGAAGAGTATTAAGAGTTGGGGTGAGAGATGGGTAGGGTTTAAAAAGGATGTTTGACTCTCAGCATTGTATAAGGTCCTAGGATATGTCCCTGTAGTTAACGTGTGGCTGTTACGTGGGTATAGTTCTAAAACCATGGACGGACCTTCTGATTCTCCACTGTGATCTAGGCGTGAGATCTTACTATAGACTGAGGTAGCCGTAACTACTGTCACCTAGGCATTAGAGGGCAATAAGTATCAACCAGAAAGAGAGAGCAATTTGCTTCTTTGGGGTTGAAATCATGCTGACATAATACAAACACAACTGGGTCAGCACCCTGTCAGGCATAGTCTGCTCAGTGCAAAAACTGTGAGAGCCAAATGGGCACTTTTGAAGAACTCACGACTCAGCCACACTTCCCAACCACATTCACCTCTGCCTCGGCCTCTCCCTGCCTGCCCTGGCTCCCTGTCTGGCTGCACCCTGGGGAATGCTCCTGCTCCGCTGGATTCCCACTTTGCATCCCCTCACCTTGAGGAGTCAGTACTTACAACCAAGACTATATAGATGAAACGCAGGCTAACAGAACTTCCCCCATATTACCTCAGAGCCCTAAATTCGTCTCAGCTGCTCCACGGCCTCATTTTATGTCCCTGTGTCCTTCAGAATCACCTCTCCCAGAACCTGCCCCCACGGTGTTGGAAGCTATAAATCCGGTTTGCACACCTAACGCTAGTGCGTGTCTGGTAGACTGCCAGCAGTGGTCCTTGGTGAGAACAGATACAGGCTTTTGAGGGTCCAGGCGATCGTTCAAGATTTCAGGGTGAACAGGAGTGTGATTTAGCATCCCAAGCAGATATGTCTGCGGGAAGGAACTACTGCTCCTATCATAGTTTAGACCATTTTCACCTTGTTCACTTTCAGAACCACACGGATGGTGCCCCCTGATGTAACTGCTCCTTAGGTTTAAGGCAGATTCCTTTCTGTTTTAGTATTATCGTCCTCCTCCTCCTGAGAGGCACTTGTTTCCATGGCTCTATTAGGTCAGCTGCAGTTGCTGGTTGTAGGTTGGGTGACTCACCTCTGTTTTCATACCTGGTCGGGCAAAGTCGACCTACGGGGAGCAAAAGGGGAGAGGCAAGCCCAGGAGCCCATGGGTCAGGGAGGCCCCAGGTGAACATCCGGGTGGCAAAGAGACCCCGACTGTGACCTCAGTGTATCGTTTGTGTCTGTGCTGCACAGGTTAGCGGAGGAGCCGGGACAGAGAGGATGCGCGGGTGAGTACGGTGTTCTCTGCCCGCCCCACGGCCCCTTTCCCTCCTCCCTTTCCTCGTCACACTTCCCAAGCCAGAGCCACCCCGACACGTGAGATCCAAGTCGGGGTTTCCTTTATGAGCCCAGCTGCTCCTCTTCTCTGCTCAGCCCCGCCAGCATACCGGCTGGGCCGCATTTCCAGGCCCGGACCCGTCCTGCACTGCTGTGGGCCTGGGCCTCGGGCAGGCCTTGGTGTCACCTGTGTTGGGATGCAGGTGGCAGACCAGACGCCGCTGGCTGAAACCGGCTCTGGGAGCGGGCGTCAGAGGTCACTCCCGGGGCTGCCGCTGCCTCCTTGCTCCTGATTTCCCCCAGCCACTATCATTTCTCTCTGGGGGTCCAAAGCACAGCCCGCGTGGGATCACACTGACTCTGCCAAGCCGACCAAGTCGTTTCCCATGATGCCTGGCCAAGCTGCACCTTCTCACTTCCTAAAAAAATTGATAGAAGTACAGATTTCCTCACCGGCAAATGCCCATTGCCTTTAGGAATTAGTCTTTCACGCTTTTCCATCTCAGGACCTTAACTTTTATCTAGTTCCAGTTCCAAGGTATTGCAGTTTCGGGGCATGCCCTGCACACTGAAAGGAAGGGACGAAAATGATTGGACAACTAATCAGTTCAAGAGAAGGGTTCTTTCAAGGATAGATGCCTTGGGTGCAGCCTTGACATTTCTCTTTATTTTTCAGTCTTTTCTTCCCTCCGCTCCCCCACCTCTTGTGTTTAAAAGTTAGGCCATCTTCCTCAGTTACAGATCTTCCAGGCAGAAAAGCCAGGGCTGCAGCCCACGATCCAGAAAAGGAACTTTCCCAGGCCCTTCTCAGCAGTATTATCCTGGAGCAACCTCCGGGCTTTTCCTGACACCCCCGCCTTCCCCCGTCTGCACCAACCTGTTGGTTCTGTCCTGCTGGCACTCCAGGACCTGCTGTCTCTGAGCCTCCACTGACTCAGGGATCGTGCAAGCTAAAGATGGGCAGTGTGAGCTGCAGAAATTGTCTCGCTGCCCTGGAAACCACGGACCCTCCAAGGCTGGGGCAGGCTTCTCCCTGAACTCACCGCGCATGCAGACGAGACCCTTCCTGACAGCAGCCACGAGGCAGTCAGGAGCTGACTTGCCCTCGGGGAGCCTGTCAGAGCCCCTCTCCTCGGGGCACACAGGAACTGGGGGACGAGGAGAGGCGTGTCTGCCACCTGGCCCACCACTCTTCGTGCACATGAGGAAACTAAGGCCCACCACCCAGGAGCTCGGTGCCGGAACTGGAATCGGAGCTGGGTCCTCTGCTCCTAGTGCTGTCCTCTGACCCCAGGAGGAATATTGAGAAACTCACCACTAGTGGAGAGTCAAATGGAAAGCCTGCACACTCAGGTGGACCCTTAAGTTCTGCTGTCCTCGGCCACGCGGCTAGGCTTTCTCCCCTTCCACTCAGCGCTTCTCAGCACATCTCTGCCCTTCTCCTCAGTCACGATTCTTCTTCCCATGAAACCGCCACATTCCAAACCTTGCACTGTGAACACAGTTCTTTCTTTCCTGGAAACATTTCCTGACCCTGTGACCTAAGCAAGGACTCCAAAGACTCGAGATACCCCCAGAAAAGAGAATGCCCCCTTGCCTAAAAGGGGGTGTGAGTATTGTCACTCTTGGCATATCCCGAGTTGAAAGGTAAGCGTCCCAGCAGCGCTATCCTTGCACATTGTCTTGTCCCCAGCAGACGTCAGCAGCCTTTGCTCGGAGACTCTTGGCAGTGCCCGGGAGTCACAGTGCGTCTGTCCTGCACAGGCGCAGGGGACGTGGAGTGAGCTGGCACCGGCAGGAGGAAGGCGAGGTGTTCCCCCAGAGGTGCATTCCTGTCCGTCTCTCCGCTGCTCACCTGGACCAGGCTTGCAGGCTTCCAGACGTCACCACCCGCTGGGGCGAGGGGAGCCCAGACGGTGGGAAGTGGGAGGGACTGCTGGTGCTGCCTCGGGCACACCCCCCCACCTCGCCCAGTCCTGCATGAACTGGCATCTTCATCACTCCCCTCTGGGCATGGTCTCATCGCTGCAACAGGAATTTACTGGAGGTTGAAAAGGGAAAAGAAACAGCACGAATCTCCTGTGTGTGTGACCTGGTGGAGTTCTTGCTGGCGTCTCGCCAGCACTCGGGGTGTTCCCCAGGATGGGGACACAACTTTCCACCTGGCCTTTGACCTTTAAAAACCAACAGGTTTTCTTCCCTCTATCATGCAGACAGCTTCAGGCCCTGCTCAGTTCTACCAACATTCACACCCTGGCCACGGTGCTAAAAATAGCCTCCTTCCTTTCTCACTGCTTAGGCTTCCGCCCTGTTTGATGCCTGCACTGCAGCCCAGGCGGGAAGCGGGAGCAGGGAGAGAGCTCTACACTGCAGCCCCAACGATTCCCCTCCTTCCCCTCCTTCCCCTGCTCCTTCTCCTCCTCCTTCCCCTGCTCCTTCTCCTCCTCCTTCCCCTCCTTCCCTTCCTTCCCCTCCTTCCCTTCCTTCCCCTCCTTCCCCTCCTTCCCCTCCTTTCCCTCCTTCCCCTCCTCATCCTTCCCCTCCTTCCTCCCCTCCTTCCCCTCCTTCCCCTCCATCTCCTCCTCCTTCCCCTCCTTCCCCTCCTTCTTGTCCTTCCCCTTCTTCCCCTCCTTCCCCTCCTCCCTCCTCTCCTTCCCCTCCTTCCCCTCCTTCTCCTCCTTCCCCTCCTTCACCTCCTCCTTCCCCTCCTTCCCCCCTTCTCCTCCTTCCCCTCCTCCCTCCCCTCCTCCTTCCCCTCCTCCCTCCCCTCCTCCTTCCCCTCCCTCCCCTCCTCCCTCCCCTCCTCCTTCCCCTCCCTCTCCTCCTCCTTCCCCTCCCTCTCCTCCTCCTTCCCCTCCATCTCCTACTCCTTCCCCTCCTTCCCCTCCTCCTTCCCCTCCCTCTCCTCCCTCCCCTCCTCCTTTGCCTCCCTCTCCTCCTCCTTCCCCTCCCTCCCCTCCTCCTTCCCCTCCTCCTCCTCCTCCTTCTCCTCCTTCCCCTCCTTCCCCTCCTTCCCCTACTCCCTCCCATCCTCCTTCCCCTCCCTCCCCTCGTCCTTCCCCTCCCTCCCCTCGTCCTTCCCCTCCCTCCCCTCGTCCTTCCCCTCCCTCCCCTCCTCCTTCCCCTCCCTCTCCTCCTCCCTCCCCTCCCTCTCCTCCTCCCTCCCCTCCCTCTCCTCCTCCCTCCCCTCCCTCTCCTCCTCCCTCCCCTCCTCCCTCCCCTCCTCCCTCCCCTCCCTCCCCTCCCTCCCCTCCTCCCTCCCCTCCCTCCCCTCCTCCTTCCCCTCCTCCTTCCCCTCCTCCTTCCCCTCCCTCTCCTCCCTCCCCTCCTCCTTCGCCTCCCTCTCCTCCTCCTTCCCCTCCCTCCCCTCCTCCTTCCCCTCCTCCTCCTCCACCTTCCCCTCCCTCCCCTCCTCCTTCCCCTCCCTCCCCTACTCCTTCCCCTCCCTCCCCTCCTCCTTCCCCTCCCTCCCCTCCTCCTTCCCCTCCCTCTCCTCCTCCCTCCCCTCCTCCTTCCCCTCCCTCCCCTCCTCCTTCCCCTCCCTCTCCTCCTCCCTCCCCTCCTCCTTCCCCTCCCTCTCCTCCTCCCTCGCCTCCTCCTTCCCCTCCCTCTCCTCCTCCCTCCCCTCCTCCTTCCCCTCCCTCTCCTCCTCCCTCCCCTCCTCCTTCCCCTCCCTCTCCTCCTTCCCCTCCCTCTCCTCCTTCCCCTCCCTCCCCTCCTCCTTCCCCTCCCTTTCCTCCTCCTTCCCTTCCCTCCCCTCCTCCTTCCCCTCCCTCCCCTCCTCCTTCCGCTCCCGCCCCTCCTCCTTCCCCTCCCTTTCCTCCTCCTTCCCCTCCCTCCCCTCCTCCTTCCCCTCCCTCCCCTCCTCCTTCCCCTCCCTCCCCTCCTCCTTCCCCTCCCTCCCCTCCTCCTTCCCCTCCCTCCCCTCCTTCTTCCCCTCCCTCCCCTCCTCCTCCTCCAGCCAGGGCAGGAGAGTAGCCAGGCCAGGCGCCCTGACCCGTGACCACCAGAGGGAGCACCGTCCAGGTACCGGTGCCTCGGTGGCCCAGCCTCTCCCCTCTCCGGGTTCCATCCTGCTCCCGCACACATGATAATCAATCCCAATTCCCAGTGATTTTCATTTATTTTTTCCTCCTCCCTGGGCTCCAGGATGTTATTTTTAGTAGCAGGACTGCTATAAATATTTATAAAGGGCAGTGACTGGAATGAAGTAAGAGGCTCCACAGCTGGCTCTCGCATCACCCCCAACACACACGCCCCTGCAGACCCCTGCCCGCTATCTGTGCAGAGGCCGTGGGCTCACCCCATGGCCGTGCTCGGAGAGTCACGCGGAAGCCTCGTGAGGGAGCAGTCAGGGTGAAAAAGCGGGATGGGGCGCTCTCCATCCTTCTCTCCATGCACCCGCCCCCCTCGGTGACTCCCGTTTCTGAAGGCGGTCAAGGCTCCTGCATGGGGGACGGTGCCTGGCCCCACGTTGTCTTAAGACGAGGCATGAGGGTCAGGCGCAGCTTGGAACACGCCAGATGTACGGGTGTAGGAAGGAGAATGGGAGCCAGGGAGCTGGTTTCCCCCAAGGTGTAAAAAAGAACGGTCTCCCTCTGGGCCTCAGGAGAAGCCCCCGCACCTGGGGGAGAGCCTGCCGCCCGCAGCGGCTCCCACACTGCCTGCCGAGCCCACACTGCCCAGCAGTGAGCTGAGGCCCCGGGGAGGCCGCAGCGGCTCTGGTGAAAGAGAAACCGCACGTTTCTCTGGTGTAAAAGTGCTCCCCCGCGCTCAGGAAACGGGGATCCCAACTTGCCTGGAGGGCCAGCAGGGGCAAGGGGGAAGTAAGCAAACGGAAGGTTTTGGGGGGACACTTAGTGCCAACCAATGGGGAGATCAGGTGGGGAAGGGCTGGGCCGGGGCCTCACAGATGACGCTGTTGGGTGACGGCTTCCCCCACAGCCCTGACTTCTCACTTTGTAGGCTGTGCCCCTGAGGACAGGGCAGAATCCCCGCCTCCTGGTTCCTCCCATGAACTGCTTTCTTCTTAAAGGGCAGAAAGATTCAAACGAACGGTCAGATTAAAAGCACCAGTGGCTTCAAAGCAGCCAGGTGCTCGGGCCAGCTGAGGTGCATGTGCGAATGTCCCCTGGGCCCTGCCTGGCCCCGCGGGGCTGACTCTCTGCTGGCCTTTGCCAATCAACGTCTTCAAACACAGGAGAGGCTCCAAACTCCCAGCCTCCCACTTTTACCAGCACCTAAGGGTGGTAAGGGGACTGGAGAGAGCCACAGGGACGACTCAGGTGCCGGGTGGTCCATTTTTTAAATAAATTCTCTACAGTTGATTTCTTTTCGAGCTAGAATATTTACCAGCATCTCAGGCCCCTGAGGTGCCTCCTGACTGCTTTGCATCTGCTTTAGAATGCAAACCCATGTCAAAAGCTTGAAGCTGGGTCCCTTTCCTCAACCCTGACCCGGAATGGGACACAGGTGGTCATCCTGTAGTGGGCGCTCACTTCTTAATTGCTGTGTGACCATTCAGGAGCCAGTCTACTTTAACCTAGCAGAGGATCTTTTGAGAGAACTGACATACACTGTCAGCATCGTGGGCCCCGTGGGCTGGTGCCGATTTGTAGCTGTGAAGACCCCTGGAGAGGTCCCAGATGCATCCTGGGTCTTGAGGGAGTCGAGGCCCCACCAAGCTCAGGTTCGTAAATCCCGGGCATGCTGAGGTTCCATTTATTGTCACAGCCCTCTCCTCTGCCGGGTGTGCTTTCTCTACCAGCGGCCTCCCCCTCTTCTGCATTGCTTACGCCCTGCTCCTGTAGCCCGTGACAGCTTCGGAAAGGTACAGTTGCTATGGCAATGCCTGGAGCCATCTAAATTCCTGCTGCACCTTCTGGAAGAAAAGGGCATGTGAGGAGCCATGCGGTAGATTCCAAACCTAGCCTTCCCTAGCCTCCTCTGGGAAGGGGTCAGGGGGTCAGGTGACTGCCACAGGTGGAGTGGGGGAGGTAGGTAGCCCACCTTCCTTGGGCAGATATTCCATCGCAGCAAGCCACATGCACCTGGACAGATTCTCCGTGTGTGGTTCAGAAAACCCAGTGAGGTCTCCTCCCAGGGCCTCTTAGGTGGAAGAGGCAATGCCAGTGGTTTTCAAACTGAGAATCAGTATCCCCTGGGGGGCTTCTTAAAATATGGAGAGCTGGGTCCCACCCCCAGAGTACCTGATTCAGGTGCTCTGGGGCGGAGCTGGAGAATTTGCAGTTTGAACAGTCTCCTGGGGGGGGGTGGTGCTGTAGGTCTGAAGAGCACACTGTGAGGCCCACTGTGCTGCACATTCAGGAGGAGAAAAGCATCCTTGCCAGTACAAGAAGCCGCCGCCGGTCAGGTGGGAGAAGGCCAGCATCCGCTGTCTGCTCCAGAGGGAGGAGCGGCTTCCCGTTCCAGGAGGGCTCTGCAGTCGCATCTCTCGGCCAGGATCCCCGGGGGACTGGTGATCCTAGACTGTTTCTTTTTGGTCCCCACCAATCAATAAACAAAGATCTTCCCCTAGAATGACGGTGGGGGCAGCATCACAGGCGAGGCCTTGAACTTGCAGAAGACCAACCTCACAGGCATAGTGGCTGAGTGGGTCCTGCACAGTCTAGAATCTTAGCGGTCAGGGAGACCAATGACCTGTCTGGCTCGGGAGGGAGGGAGAAGAGGGGAGAAGGGGTGTTGCTGGCACTCAGCCCCTGCAGTTGGCACTTTTACACCAAGATGCCTTCCCCAGAATGCAAATACCATATGCTCCACTAAACGATATTCAGGCCCCAGCTGGGCGGCTTACCTTCGGCCTACCTGGAGCTCCCACTGCCTGGGGTATTGTTCTAAGAGAGAAAGTCATGAGAAGAGGACCTGATAGATGTTGCAGCCCCTCCCGGTTACAAACAGATGCCAACGATTCTGACACCTTCTCTGCACACTTAACCCCGCCTGGAAAACCAGGGCTCTAAGCGCTGGGCTTGGTGACTCTCCCACCGGGTGTGTCTGCAAACAGGTGGCGTGTGCTGACGCCATCTGCCTCCTGCCTCCCACCCCACGGGGGGGACAGCTGGGGTAGGGCCAGGCATGACATCAAATGGGTTTACCAATTCCAGAAAGCACTATTAGTTTCCCAGCTCTGTGAAGGTTTGGGTGGGTGTGACTGCTTTCATTTAGAACACGTAGAATCCTTAAGGGAGGCCACGAGGAGAGCTGGGACTTGCTGGGGAGGGGGTCCTTTGAAGAGGCAGACACCAGATAGCCACGCTTGGTTTTCTGAGGTAAGTGGAGCCTAGCACTGCTAGAGGTAGAGGTTAGGAAGGGACATGTAGCCTAGCATGGGACTATTATTCAAGAAGATACTTGATATGCACTGTGTGCCGGCCACCAGGCCTCACTGAATGCAGGACCTTAACGTGTAAGGTTGAAGCCCTGTCTGAGGGCATAACTAGGGGGTGGGGGGTGGGCTTGGAGGGACTGCACTGCCCTCTGAAGCCCATCAGCCTCAGGACAGTGGGTCCAGCTGAGGCCACCGCAGGGAGGAAGGGAAATGGTCACTTAGAAATGTTGATCTTTGGGCCTGTGAATGGAGTGGAGACGGGGAAAAGGGTGTCCCCATGAATTTAAAGGTCATGACTAATAACCTCATAGCTCCTGGGGCCCAGGCACACTACCATTGAATAAGGAGTTATCGTTCATAATCAGTTATAGTCTGAATCCTCTGCAGCCCCAGCAAGTGTCCTCAGACACACTTCACCCAACTTGGGTGAGGGGCGCAGTGAGTCCTCAGCACATGCGCACGGGAGTGTACACACACGCGCACACACACTCGCACCTGGGGGGCCCTCTGGCTTGTGAGGTTTAGGTGTCAGGTACTGCGGTTTCCCTGAGGAGAGCAAAGCCTTAGACTCGGCACCTGACTTGGGGCCGGGAGAGCGTCTACACAGCAGGCCTCAGGATCAGCTGCACACGCTGGGCTTTTCATTCGGGTCCCAGCTTACAGGTCACGCCTTCACCACCACGCCTGGTCCAAGGCCTCAGTCACTTGGTCTCCTTCCCTCCCCACAGAGATGGTATCCTTGCCCACCAGGCACTCAGCCCCTCACTGAGGAAGAATTCAGTCTGGGTCCTGAATTTAAAAGCCTCTAGAAATTCTCCCCACATCTCCTCAGAATCCCAGGCCTTGTGGCCAGGCCCCTCCAGGCTCCCTCAGAAAGCAGGCCTTGCAGCTCCTCCTGCCTCTACAAAGCCTGATGGCCACTGGGGGGCGACAGGCCATGTGGCTCTGGTTCACCTCATCAACTACCTGAGGAACTCTGCCCTCTTTGGGGCTCCCCTGATGGGGTTGGTCTTTTAGAAGAAAGAACATGCCCCAGGGCTGCTGGAAGAGCAGCTCTGGGAAGGGGCAACAGCTGGGTACAGATGTTGCTTGGGAGGGAGACTTGGTGGGGGCCAGACAGCCAGCCTGAGTGCCCCTCTGGGCCAGCGTCTTGGGATGGGAGGACTCCAGGTTTGGGATCCTCTGTAGGTCCCCCTGTTCCCTTGACTGCGGATCAGTATTTGTCCTATTTTCCTCATTGCCTTGGCCACCATTCTGGGGTCACCCTTGTGGCCAGCCTATCCTGGGGGACCAGAGCCCGGCCATCAGAGGAGGGGAACAGAGGATGGGAAATACGGGAGCAGCAGGGTGATGTGAGGGCTGAAGGACCAAGGGAGGAGAGCGCAAGAGGAAGAAAAGGATGGAAGAGCGGCAGAGCCCAAGGTGAGGGGGAACGTTTCACAGTGAGATACAGGGGACTGGACTGCAGGCTGAGACAGGAAAAACCAGGATGGAGGAAGTGAGGAGAGGCCGGTGAAAGAGAGGCTGGGAAGAGGCAGGGTAGGGTGGATTCGCCTGCCCCGGAGCCCTAGGCGAAGGGCATCTCGTTCCTTTTCCCTGGCTCGCTAGCCCCACATTTTACCCTAACTATCCCCACTGGCTTTCCACCCCATTCCGATGAACTCAGGCTGGGGACAGGGCTGCCTGTGCCTCCCTGGGACCTCTACCCCTAGCACCGCCCCTGCCCCGGGCGCAGGCCTTGGCCTCCCACCCCCACCCCAAGGCAGAGGCCTTATCTCCCCACCCCTCCCTCCACCCCACATCCCACCCTGACCCCAGCCCATTTATGGAGCCTCCGAGGGGGCTGATGGAATTTCCCTGGGGCTTGTCTGGTTCAAGGAGTCGCTTATCTTCCCGCCTTCAGCCATCACTGGAGAGTGGAGGGGAGTTAGACTGGGGTCACTGGGAGGCCTCTGGAGCCAAACTTTGCAAACCGTGGGGTTTAATGCCAGGGTGGAGCTGGGAGAGGCCCATGTTTAACATTTCTGTTTACCGAGGCCGACCCTGACCTGCCTGTGGCCCACCTCCCCCAGCTCCTAACTGGTCTTTTCCTGCCCCCGTTTTATGATGGAGATTGGGTCTTTCTTCCCCTGCATATGCTTTCCTGGGAGGCAGCTCCCTGGACAAGGTCACCATCTAGATGTGTTGTAGACACAGAGCTACCCTCACAAAGGTCTTTTGGCTTGGTCCACCCAGGAACACCTGAGACAGGAACTCCAGCAGAGACCTGGAGGGGCCCCTGTCTGGAGAGCATTGTCCAGGCCCTGTGAAGAGGAACCAAGGAAATGCAACTCTGCCTTGAGAAACCAGCCAACGGAGTGACTTAAAGACATCTAGGAGGGGGCTTCCCTGGTGGCGCAGTGGTTGAGAGTCCGCCAGCCGATGCAGGGGACACGGGTTCGTGCCCCGGTCCAGGAAGATCCCACATGCCGCGGAGCGGCTGGGCCCGTGAGCCATGGCCACTGAGCCTGCGCGTCCGGAGCCTATGCTCCGCAACGGGAGAGGCCACAACAGTGAGAGGCCTGCGTACCGCAAAAAAAAAAAAAAAAAAAAGACATCTAGGAGGGAGTTAGTGAAGGAAAATACTAGAACAGAGAAAACAAGATAATTACACATAATCAGCTGTAGCCGTTGTGTTAGATGAATGAACGTCTAGCTTACTGATGCTGCTGGGTGATGAGAACCAGGTGGGCTTCTTCAAGAGGGCTTCGCTCTAAAGGGAAGGGAACGAGCATATATTAAGTACCTGCTGTGTGCCAGGTGTGTTCGCATATGTGATCTTTAGTGTCATCGCCCAACCAAGCTGTGATGTAAGTTCATCAATTCAGAGGACGAAGACTCTGAGAGGTCAAGTAACTTGCCCCAGATCACACAGCCGGGAAGTGACGAGCCCATCCATCTGCTTGACTGTGATGCGACTCCACTTCCCACCATGTCAGACTGCTGAAATGGCAGAATTTCAGCAAAGTTTCAAGGAAGAGGAAGAATATCCCAAGTTTGGGAAAGGAGGAGCAGGGAGATGGCTCAGACAAGGGAAGGGGAGTGTTGAGTCAGTTGCCTTAACTAGAGCCTGATGTGCCTGCTTTGAAAACCACAGTGGAGAAATCATTGCCCAGATTTGCTGATATTTAAGGCAAAGATTCTTAACCAAGAGAGTGGCTCTAATTCCTAGTGCCACCTCCACCTCTGGGCATACCCTTCTCCTGTGCTCCCTAGTCAATGCAAACGGAACCTCTACCTGCCCCAGACGGTTTCGTTAGTTTTCCCCTAACTACAGGCTCTATGAGACCAAATCCAGCAGGAAGAGAAGGAAGGGACAATGGCATGAGCCAGCGCCTGTGTGTCTCGCACCCATGCCGTTCTGGGCACATTGACGACTTTCCCTAAAAGGTACGGCTGGCACCATCACCCCCTGTCCACAGATGAGACAGCTGGAACAAGAGAAGCATTTTGCCAGGGACACAGGGGTGGCAAGTGGCAGGGACTGGAATCCACGCAAGCCGTCTCCAGAGGCACCTCCTAAGCCCCATGTTCTGCCTCCAGGGCCAGCAGACATTGACTGAGCGAGTTCTGCGCCTGGCGCTGCGCCTTCCACGTGTCATCTCATGCACGCAGGGAAGGAAGAGGCGGAGTCTCAGCCTTGGGTTCAGCCGGGTGGCCTTTCACTAGGCCCACCCTGCAGTCGGCGAGTAATGTCCGGGGCACCTCCATTTTCACCCTGACTTTGCAGGACAGGATTGGAAGGCCCCCTATCCACCTGTCACATTCAGCTCTGACCAGGCCTCCCACTAAGGGAGCAAGAGCCCCAGTGGCAGAACCGCCCGGCCCCCCATCCCCTCTATGGGGAGGGACATCAACAAGAACGTAATCGTTAGCCCCACAGAGACACTGTGACGTTGCCACTGCTACTCAAAGGTTAGGGCAAGTTGGAGAGCTTTAGAGTGTGAACAAGCCATCTTGACGACGCCAAGGAAACCGAATGGTCCGGGGCCACACAGGAAGGTGATGGAGGAGCTCTTGGGGGATATGCTGGTCCTTCCAGGCTCCCTTGTGTTCATATGCACCCAGGGAACTGGCCCCGCTGTTTAGGATCATCCTGAACGTTAGGACAGCGTGTTTAAGGACGCTCCTCCATGAGAACAGACCAATCACTCCACACCTCGCTTTACAACCTGGTCGGAGGTGAACCCTTGAGCACTCACCCCGCCCTCCCTGCCTAAGCCGTGTCCCAGAGCATATGCTCATTAACTGCCAAGGATGCTTCTGTCTGCTCACCAGGCTCTTCCACCCGTGAGACAGAGGGCCCCCTCCACACACGATATCGACCTTCGGAGAGGAAGGTCTGCCTGGAGCCATGGCCTCCGGTGATTACAGCGGGGATCCCCTCCTCTCTGCTGCTTTTAAGAATCTTGCAAGATTAGAGGGATAAATAGGTACTTGTTGCATTAAAATAGAGTTCCTAATTTGCCATCCACACTTAGTCATGTGTGCAAAGTGTTGTCTCTGCCCTCAAGAGGCTACAGCCCAAAGTAGGAGGGTGTATATGGAGAAAAGGCAAAGTGATGCTTGTTAATTACCAAACACAGGGTACAGAAAAGTGCTAAGGGAATCAGAGAAGGAGGAAGAGTTTCACCATAGGTAAATAAAATGATGCCCAAATATGAAATAACAGAAGCAACATACCTGTCTCCTATTACACGAACTCATTCCTTCACTGGCTCACACACAGCCTGTCCAAGGCTGCTTTTCGATGGAGTTCCAGTGAGTTCTTTTACTGTTTCCTACGCTTGTAAGATCTTCAGTGTGCCTGGTCTGCCCCGTTAGCGTCTTTGTTTTTAAAAAACACATACTAAACACTATTTTTGAAGCAAAACCTTCCTCCTGGGATACAACTTTCCTTCACTGGCCCCTGCTTTTGAAGTCGCGCATACCCTGCTCCGAGCCAGCGCGCCTCCTCTGAGGTCTCTTTCAGGCTGGAGGCCTGTTGGGTATCAGTGTGCTTCGCCTGTTTTCAATTAAACCCCTCAAGCTGAAGCGGAGTAAATGGCTTTAGCAAGTTGATTTTCCAAAGGGTCAATCTTATTTTTGAACCAACGTGTCAAAACAAAACCAACTCAACCTACAACACACGCAAAGCAAATAAATACATCTGTTTGCCGATTTACCCTAAAAATTACTAGGGCAAAGGGAGATGCAGAGGGCACACAGGGCTTCCGGGGAGGGGAGGGGGATCTCTTTCAGTTTCCCCCGCCGTGGTGGGGGAGTCAAAGAAATGGCAGCACAAACCGGTGTCCTGGCCTTAGGGTGCTCAGGACTGGACTCAGGCCTGGAGGGTTCCTGCCTCTTCCCCTGCTTGGGCCCAGGATCGGGCCGGGCTGATGAGAAAGCACCCACTTGGCCTGCGGTCGCCTGCCCCCCTCATCCTTGCCCACTATAGACGCTGGGCCAGGAGGGGTCTCTGGCCCCCGTGGACATGGGCATCAGAGGCTGGGAAGGGGGACGCTCCTTCCTCAGCCCCACAGCTGAGGGGCTGACACCTCTTGGGGCGGGGGTTAGCGGGTGACCCACACTGCCACTGCCACTTGCGCCTGCCCCGATCTCACCTGCCCGCTTGGCCCTCTGGGGAAGGAGCGCTCTGAGGAGCACAACGCCAGTGGCTGAGGCCTTATCATCTGGACTGAAGAGGCAGACGCTCTGCTTGCTGTTTGGGGACCAAATTGGAGGGTATAACAGAGGGTGGCTTAAAGACATTTTCTTTGGCCCAGAAGGTATTTTTAAAACAATTTAGTGGGTTGCAAATGGTGAAATATCAGAAGATTTCGTAGAAAATCCAGATTTACAGCTTCTCTGGAAAAGCTAGACTATCTGGCTGTACTGATCCCACGATTCCCCCGTGGCAACAGGCCTGCTAAAGACCCGCTGAAGGCTCTCAGACACCCTCCTCTCATCGCCAGGCCTGTGTGTCCCGGGGTGCTGCTCTGGGGGCCGCCGAGGGCACGGAACTGTCGGGCTCTATCTTGCTCGAAGGGGTGTCCCTGCATCCTCCGAAGCCCCAGCCAGAGAACTCCCACCCCAGCCCCCCACCATTCCCAAGCAGCAGCCCACAGGGAGCCTCTCTCTGACTCTGAGGGTGTGTATGGGAAAAAAGGCAACAATGCAAAGTGATGCTCGTGAACTACCAAACACAGAGCACAGGAAAGGGCTCAGGAATCGGAGAAGGAAGAAGAGTTCAACCAGAGGTAAATAAAATGACACCCCAAAATTAACAGAAACAACATACTGTCTCTTCTTACATAAACTCCCTCCTTCACTGGCTCTCATACAGAATGTCCAAGGCTGCTTTGAGACGGAGTTCCAGTGAGTTCTCTTACTGTTTCCTATGCTTGTAAAGTGTTGAATATGCCTGGTCTGCTCCGTTCACATCTTTGTTGTTAGAAAACACATACTAAAAGCTATTTTTGAAGCAAAACCTAAAATCATTTGTACTTTGCTGCTCCTTTCTAGAGTGTGACCTCAGACAGGTCACGCCTTTTTCTCTGCATCTACAAAATGAGAAGATAATTCTAACTTGCATGTTGTTTATAAAGATTATATTGAAACACGTGAGACACCTGGAACGGTGCTCGGCATGTAGCAAACGGTCAACAGCTGTTCCTCTCCTTCCTTCCTCTGACACCGCAGGTGCTGCCCTTTCAGGCCCCTCGGCCTCTGGGAGGGGCTCCTGAACCCCCTAGGCCAGGCCCTCCTGGACTCACAGGTGAGAGGCTGCGGTGATGGAGATGTAGGAACCTGGTGCTGCCAGGACCTAAGCCCCACACCCAATGCCAGGTGGCTCAGAGTCACCCCAGGGAGTGGCTGGCGAGAGCTGCTCAGGCCTGGGGCACTGATTTATCTCCCCTGCACAGACACGTGAAACGCCACCTTCAGAGGTCAGAGGATGGGTCCGGAGCGCCAAGCCAAACCTCTAAACCCTGTGGCAGCCTACATCACAGAAAAAAAACTTCTGGGGGTGGGAGCTGACTCAGGAGTGCCAGGTAAGGACCAAGACAGGCTGGGGAGGGCCACCTTACAGACCTCACCCCCACCATCAAGTACACCCCTCCCCGGGAGCTAACTGCCCCTCAGCAGGTGAGGCAGTTTTTTCAAGACTCTGAAACACCAAGGTTTAGCCCAGCCTTTTCTCCCGGGGCAAAAAGGCTGGTTCGCCCTGGATGAAAGAGAGCCCTCTCTGAAGAACTTAGCCTTCACCGGCGATGCCGGGCTCTGCACCGCTACATTGAGACTAAGGGAGGGTTCTCTACAGACCAAGAAGAATCTGCTTCATTCATTCACTTACCAAATATTTGTTGAGCAACTACTATGGCCCACACATATTCCAGGCCCTGGTGATATAGTAAAGAAGGAGACAGGGTGCCCACGCTCAGGAAGTTTACATTTTAGTGCAGGAGACAGACAACAGTTGTGTGAGGGTGGGTGGTAAATGCTCAGGGGGGAGAAGCATGGTGAAAGTTGAGAGAGTGAGTCATGGGGAGAGGTCATGCATGAGCTCTTCAGGGTGTAGGTCCCTGCCCCTACTTTTTAGGTGAACAAAGAGAAAACACACACTGACATTTGGCAGGAAATTCCCCCGGTAGGTCTCCAGTTGAGAACAGACTCTCTTGTCCTCGCTGTTTATGACTCTCTGGATCATGTCCCACCATTGCCAGCCACCTGGGCCAGACTCTCCCAGCAACTAGTCCAGCCTCAGACTTACCTTCCTGCCTCGTTTTCCCTCCTGCTTCTCTCTGCATTCCACCCCTGGGTCCTGGACTCCAGGCCTTTGTTGCACACCCCAGTGGTTTTTTGTTTGTGTATTTGTTTTGCCGGTCCTTCTTTGACCACCTTCTCCTGTGACAAAGTTTACAGTCCCCCCATCATAGCCAGTCCCAGAGGATGACTTTCTATCTGCAGCAAAAAAAAAAAAAAAAAAAGAATATTCTGGAAGTTACACACTTTCCAGAACTTTCCTCCACCCTGACTATACAGGAGGCCAGGGAGCCCATCTTGGCTGCCCCAAGGTATCCCCCAAACCACCTCCAAACTCCTTCTACTCCTCTCTGACTTCCCCACCTTCACAAGGGAGTCTTCTGAAATGAGATCAATTTAACTTCAGTCTGTGCTCTTTGGCAGAGTGGCCCTGCAGCCACTGCACTCAGTGCTATACTTCCTCAAAACTCCCGCTCCTCTCCCGAGCACCAGCCACTTCTCATTTATTGCCACAAGGGAGTTCTAAAATTTGACATGTGTGTGTAATTGCTGATTTGTGTCTGTGAGCTACTTGAGGGCAGGGCCCAGGTCTGTTTTGTTCATCAGTGACTGCAAAACCCTGCTCAACGCCTGGCAGAAAGTGGACGCTTAACAAACAGTTGTCAGATGTGCGAATATAGTACACCCACAAGTACAATTATGTTGGTAATACACATACAACGTCAAAGACTAAGGAAACATGAAAAAAGAAGTGGTTTTGGCTGAGTGGCAGACCCTAAACCTTAGCTTCCTTATAACGATATATTTATGATAAGTAGGTCCAACCAAGAATTTTTCCCGCTGTGTAAATTTATGAGGTGTCTTATAAAGGTATGAGAAATAGAAACTCAGTTAATTGTAAAGAAAAAATAACATGACACCCATTCACACACCCTCAGTTAACTGTAAAAACAAATTACACACACACACACACACACGCACGCACGCACACACTTCCTCCCGCGTAGCTCAGGCGCTTTGACTGGGTGCTCTGGGTGCTGCCCCTAAGACCTGCCTCTGGACACGGAAAGAAAGCAAGACCAAGTCCAACCAATCAGAAGTCAGCACCTCCAAGGCCCCGCCCCCTCCACATGGGTGACAGACAGCAGGCTCCGCCCCAGCCCAGCGCCACCTGGAGGTCTAGGCGGACAAATGCGGCGCCTAGCGAGAGGCTTCTCTGGCAGCCCGAGCGCGCTGAGCTGGCCCGGGGCTTCGTGGTCCGCAGACTTGCGGCCTCCGCCCGGCACCACTCAGGCCGTTTAGGGGGCTACTGTGGGGTCACTGTAGGCGGAGCCGCTGAGGCGCTGTCGACAGCTGTTAACCTGTTCAGTCAAGTGACTTTTCCCACAACTTTCCGCTACTTCCTGTTGTAAATTATCCCTGCTTGACCTGAAGAATGGGTGTGATGAGGGAAAGCGGCTCAGAAAAGTGAAACAATAGTGCTTGCAAATGCTTCAATAGTATCTCTTTTGGACCCAATCTGCGTGCACCCGGAGAGCGGGTGGCGCCCTCTCCCTGGTCGCCAGTCAGCAGGGTGGGGACGCAGGGGCTGCCCTCCAGCTGGTGGCCTAGACGTCCCGGCAGGAGCCCAGGCTGCGGCCTTGCACTTAGATCTCAAGGCCGGGCCGCCAACGTGTCTTCAGCTGGCCCCGCCCTGAATGGGCCTGACTGGGTGGCCGTCAGCCCTGCTCTCCCTCACCTGCTCAGGGCACAGAACTAAAATCACCGTTATTCATTTCATGCTCCTTGTTCCTAATTTGAAAGGAGGTCTGAGGTCACAGTCAAGTAGCCTGTGCTGAGGGTAAACTGGGGCAGACACTGTTGGCGCCCCTGAGAAATATCCTTTCCCTCTCTCGTGCAGCCTGACACCTAATGGCCTCTATTTCCCCTCATTGTTCCGATTACCTGTTAGTTCCCTTGTCCCCAGAGACATGCAAACCCCAGTGCTGGTCACAAAAATTGGCTCCCATGGCCCAGGTTCTCCCCCACCCCCAGCCTCTTTTTCCCCCTCCACTGCTCTCCTGCCCTGTTCATGTACCCCAATATCCCGAGGGCTATGAGTCATGTTCAGCTCCTGGGAATTCATTAATTGTAGAATAAAAGGCTTGGTCTCCAGTAAAGAGATTTCAAGACGTCGGGGGCAGGTGGGTTTTCTAAATACTCTTTGGATGCCGGGAACCTGGGGGGAGGGTACTGTAAGAGGAGGGGGAGGGTTAGAGCGGCAGGGACAGAGCTGTGGGCCCGAAGGCCCATACTCAGCGGGTGCGGAGCTTGGGTCCGCTGTTGCGGCCATCCTCATGTGCTCGGAGGAGCCCTGCCCCACCCCGAGAAACTCCATATGGGTACAGAGTGGGGCTGGGCGTTCAGGTCTGGTCCTGCTTGGCCACTGAGATGCCTCTCTGGGCCTCAGTGGCTTCCTCCTTAAAACTGGCGTAACAGTCACTGGCCTGAGTGCCTCTGGGATTGTAATTAGGATCTAATGAGAGCTTGATCTGAAAGCCCATCTCAAAGATTATGTCCTATTGAGGGTATTTTCCTCATTCTTCTGTCCCCTTAGGTGACAAGGAATAGAGAGAAGGGGTGAGACAACTGATAAAAGTACTGTTAGCTGCTTTTTTAGAGTGCAAGGGGTTCTGCTCTCCCAGCCACCTACCAGATCCTTGGGGGAACATCCCTGGCCCTGATCCTGTGTTGGGCTAGAAAAGGAATTCAAGTCGGAAAGGGAGTCAGTCCTGGGGAGTGGAAAGAGCTATGGAGTTGGGTCCTGTCCCCCCATGCCCCGCAGATGCTGCTGTGCCTCGATGGTGAGTGACAGTTGGTGGGATGGAGATGGTGAGCCAGATGCCTGCTTGTGTGGCTCTGCTCTGGGCGGGGCGCGGGGTGGGATGAGGAAGCAGACCCATGCAAACAACCCAGCTCGGACCTTCTGGGAGCTGGTGGGCGCTCCATCTGCAGCAAGAGGGGTGGGGCTCCTGAGTCTGTCCATGTCTCCCTGAAGTGCTGGGGGCAGCTGGGATTTGGGCATCACCACCTGCCTCGCTCCATTCTGTCGTCTGCCCCTCACACTCTCCTAATACTGTCTTGTCAGGGGCACCTTGGGGGAGGCTCCGGTTGTCTTTGCTCCCTGTAGTACACTGCAGCTCAACTGGCTTCCTGGTATGCAGACCCTTATATAATCCTCTCCTCTTGAGTGTGGGCTGGTCCTAGTGACTTGCTGTTCATGAACAGAATAGGGCGAAAGCGTCTAAGACTCGGTTATAAAAGTCTGTGTCGGCGGCTTCCCTGGTGGCGCAGTGGTTGAGAATCTGCCTGCCAATGCAGGGGACACGGGTTCGAGCCCTGGTCTGGGAAGATCCCACATGTCGCGGAGCAACTAGGCCCGTGAGCCACAACTACTAAGCCTGCGCGTCTGGAGCCTGTGCTCCGCAACTAGAGAGGCTGTGATAGTGAGAGGCCCGCGCACCGCGATGAAGAGCGGCCCCTGCTCGCCGCAACTAGAGAAAGCCCTCGCACAGAAACGAAGACCCAACACAGCAAAAATAAATTAATTAATTAATAAACTCCTACCTCCAACGTCTAAAAAAAAAAAAGAGTTCTCAGGCCACAAATGGCGGGCGAGAGAGGAGTGCTAAATTTGCTAGCCCCCTCCTTTCCTCTCACCCCACCCCCAGGCAAAAAAAAAAAAAAGAACAATTTTGAAAAAAAAAAAAAAGACTCCACGCTTCCACTGCAGGGGGCACGGGTTGAATCCCTGGTCGGGGAACTAAGATCCCACGTGCCACGTGGTGTAGCCCAAAAATAATAATAATAAAAAATTTTTAAGTAAAATAAAAGTCTGTGTCCTCCATCTTACCCGCACACTCTCGCTCTCTCCTGTTCGCTCTAGCGAAGCCAGCTGCCATCATGTTAGCTGCCCGGTGGGAGGCCCACAAGGCAAAGAACTGGGGGCAGCCTCTAGCCAACAGCCAGCATTGAATTGAAGCCCTCAGACCAACAACACGTTAGAAACTGAATCAAGTCAGCGACCATGTGAGTAAGCTTGGAAATGGACCGAACGCCGTCAAACCTTGGGATGACTGCAGTCAGACACCCCGAGCCTGAGGACCCCACCAAGCCACCCACAGATTCCTGACACACAGAAACTGTGTGATAATAGATGTTGTTATTTAAGCCACTAAGATTTGGGTTAATTTGTTATGCAGCATAGATAAAAAATACTCATTTGGCAGGAAATGTGTATTTCCTCCTTTCTCCTCAACCCTGTTGCCTCATCAGTGCTAAGTCTCTTTGGCCTTGGCCTTCATTCACTCCTCTGGTTCCCACGCTCCACTCCCTGCCCCTGCCTTTCGGAGGCTCCTCTCTCTTTGCCATCTCTCCCACCACCTAATTGGGGTTTCCCCCAGCATCTCTGTCTCCATACTCCTTGGAGAGCCCCTTGCTCATGGCTTCAGTAATGAGTAAGCACTGTGTCTATGGAGATATTCTTCCAGTCGTTTCCCCCATTCTACCCACCCATCTGCGTTCAGTTCCATTTCCCCTCTGGCCTGTGAATATATATTTTATCTGGATGTTACTATAACAACCCAAATCAGCTAATATGTCCCTCCTCGTCATCTCTGTTTTCAGTCAGCAGTAGATGTTTGTTCCCTTCAGAAGGCGGCTCAGAGCCTCCCCGGATCCCCCGCCAGAGCTGAGCACAAATGTCTCTTCTGAGCTGCCTCCCTCCAATTGAGACTCACCTTCTTTACACACGACTTTCAAGACATCAGATTATCACTCACTCTTGAGTCTCCATGCTTCCTGCTGAGCCTGCCTGGTGTTTCCCACCAGTAGCCTTATGTGGCTCATGCAAATGGACCAGGGCTCACACCACATGCCAGCTCTCGCATATTTGGCCTGTGTACCCTGGTACAAGTTGGTTCACTTCCCTGGCCCCGGTTTTCTATCCTGTAGCTAAAAACTAGAAATTCCCCAGATGTTCTTCAACAGGTAGTACATCTGTGCCATGGACTACTGCTCAGCAATAAAAATGAAAGCACTATTGACACACACAACAACCGGGATGAACCTCCAGAGAATTATGTTGAATGAAAAAAGCCAATCTCCAAAGGTTATATACTGCATGACTCCATGTATATGACACTGTTGACATGTGAAAACTACAGAAACAGAGAACAGATGAGTAGCTGCCCAGATGAGCAGTTGGGGCGGTGGGGGGAGGTAGGGGAGAAGTGGGTATGACTGTAAAAGGGCAACGTGCAGAATCCTGGGCTGATGGAAATGCTCTCAAACTTGGCCACGTCAGTGTCAATAACCTGGTTGTGATATTACACTTAGGTTTTGAGAGATGCTATCATTGGGGAAAACTGGTATAAGGTATAGGGGATTTCTCTGTAGTAGTTCTTACAATTGCATGTGAATCCAAATTGATCTCGAAAGAAAAAGTTTAATTAAGAAAAGACACCCCCTTTATTGACTTGCATGGAACTCAACTTATAACCTAGAAGTTACATTACCTAGAAGGTACGTTCATTCCTAGAAGGTATGAATGAAAAAAAAATCACTGCTTTTTTTGAATAATTTGACCAGCTATAATTCTTTTTAAAATTCTTTTTTCTCCATTTTTAATTGAAATGTAGTTGATGTACAATATTATAAAAGTTACAGGTATGCAATGTAGTGATTCACAATTTTTAAAGGTTATACTCCATTCGTAGTTACTATAAAATATTGGCTATGGTCCCTGTGTTGTATAATATATCCTTGTAGCTTAAAAAAAAAAAATCACTGCTTTTAACCCCCTAAAATGTTTGTGTTTGAAAAGTAGTAACAGAACCACAGGCTTCTAATCTTTTACCTTGACCTTGAGTGGCACTTTTCACAGAAAGCTAGGTGGACTGTGGCACTGCCCACCGTGCTCGCCTAAGACCATAAGACCCGGCTCACTACACCTACTTTCCTCCCCCTTCTGGCGCTCCTTTCCTCTTCCGTCTGGAGGAGCAGTGAAGATCGGGAAGAACTTAGGGAAGTTCCTCAAGGCAGAGTACCTGAGTCTGAGGGTTTGGGCTGGGGCAGAAGGAGAGAGATGAGGGGACGTCACCACAGGCAGATCAAGTTCTCGCCCTCACTGTGCCTTCCCTCTAAGCCCAGGATGCCCTCACTGACCATAACCCAACCATCGTCTAGCCCCAGCTCAGCTTCCATTTCCTCAGGGGCACCTTTGCTTCAGCCCACACCCCTTCTTGTTTGAGCTTCACAATTTAGCTCGTGATTAAGTGGCTAACGTCAGTCTGGATTGTGTCACGTGTAAACTCCTCACAAGCAGAGACCAGCCCACCAGGATCCTCGGTGCAACGCTAGGCACTGAATACACAGTACAAAAATAACGGTTGGCTCGTAACACAGTCAAAGGCATAACCTCCTCAATTCATGAAGAGGTCATCAAAATCAAGAAGAAAGACCCACAACCTGATAGAAAAGTGGTCAAAAGATAAACTGAGAGTGCTCAGTGTATAAATGCAAATGGCCCTTGAACACATGAAAAGACGTTCAACCTCCTCACCGTCAGAGAAATGCAAAACAAAACGTGTATGGAGAGATCACTGCTCACCCAACAGGTGGGCAAAAGTCCAAGAGTTTGACTACATACTCGGCAACATTCTCTTTCATATGTATTCCTGGTGAGAAGGCAAAATGCTACAACCCCTGGGGGTAATTTTTAAAACGTTTTATTTTATTGGTTTTTTTTTTTTTTGCAGTACGCGGGCCTCTCACTGCTGTGGCCTCACGGGCCCAGCCGCTCCGCGGCATGTGGGATCCTCCCGGACCGGGACACAAACCCGTGTCCCCTGCAACGGCAGGCGGACTCTCACCACTGCGCCACCAGGGAAGCCCCCTAAAACTTTTTATTTTAAAACAATCTCAAACTTACAGAAAAGATGCAAATATGGTAAAAGAATTTATTTTTTTTTCTAAACCATTTGTGAATGTGTCAACATGGTGCCCAGTCTCCCCCCAAAACTTTAGTATAGGATATATTTCTTTTTATCCTAGACTAGAAATATATCCTTATAAATAAGGACACTCTCATAACTAGAGTACAAACATCAAAATCAGGAAAGTAGCACTGATCCATTACTACCATCTAATACTCAGACCCAATTTACATTTCTCCAATTGTTCTAATAATGTCCTTTATACCAAAAATATCCAATCCAGAATCACACACTTACTTGTGATGTCTCTTTAGTTTCTTTTTTTTTAATTAATTAATTTTATTTATTTTATTTTTGGCTGCGTTGGGTCTTTGTTGCTGCGCGCGGGCTTTCTCTAGTTGCGGTGAGCGGGGGCTACTCTTCGTTGCTGTGCGTGGGCTTCTCATTGCGGTGGCTTCTCTTGTGGAGCACAGGCTCTAGGCACGTGGGCTTCAGTAGTTGTGGCTCGCGGACTCTAGAGCGCAGGCTCAGTAGTTGTGGTGCACGGGCTTAGTTGCTCCGCGGCATGTGGGATCTTCCGGGACCAGGGCTCGAACCCATGTTCCCTGTGTTGACAGGCGGATTCTTAACTACTGTGCCACCAGGGAAGCCCCCTCTCTTCAGTTTCTTTCCTTCGATCTGGAACACTTCCTCAGTCTTTCCCTGGCTTTCATGATCTGGACGCTCCTGAAAAATACAAGTCCGTTATTTTGTAGAATATCCCTCATTTGGGGTTTGCAATGGTGTGATGTTTGTGTCCTCTCAAAATTCATATGTTGAAACCTATCCCCCAAGGTGATGGTATTAGGAGGTGAAGCCTTTGGGAGAGGATTAGGTCATTAGGGCAGAGCCCTCATGATTGGGATTCGTGCCCTTATAAAAGAGACCCCAGGGAGCTAGCTTGTCCCTTCCACTGTGTGAGGACACAGAGAAAAGCCGGCTGTCTATGAACCAGGAAGCATCACCAATCATCTAATCTGCTGGCATCTTCATCTTGAACTTTCCCCAGAACTGTGAGATAAGTGTTTGTTGTTTGTAAATCGCCCAGTCAATGGTACTTTTTAACGGCAGCTCAAAGGGACTAGGACAGGGTTTGTCTGATGTCTCCTTGAGATTAGATTCAGGTGATGCATCTTTGGCTGGAATATGTATCACAGAAATGATGCCGTGTTGTTCTCACTGCATCCTGTTAGGTGGTGTATCATTTCAATTTGCTCCATTACTGATGAGGTTAGCTTTGATCACTTGATTAAAGGGCTTTTCCATTGTGAAGTTATTCTTTTTTCTCTTTGCAATTAAAAAGTATTTTGCTGGGAAGTACTTTAAGACTATGCAAATATCCCATTCCTCATCGAACTTGCAATTTATTCCTTTATTTATTTCTAGCACTGTGGACTCAGGGATTCTCATTTTACGCAGTGGGTTTATAATCTGTTGGTATCATTATTTTGGTGCTCAGATTTTCCCATATTTTGCCAGTGGGAGCACTTTTTTGTACCCCATCATTCTTTGAGCACTTCCTTGATTTTTAAGTGTGACATGTTCTGGGCTCATCTTGTTCCTTGCTTGACCCAACTCTAGAATCTGCCATTTCTCCAAGAAGGTCCAGTTCCTTTTAGTAGGCAATGGTATTTAGAAACCAAGATCTGGGCATGAGGTATACTCATCACTATTGAGGTTTAATTGCTTGTACGTGTTCTCAGTGGAGAGAAAAAGAGGAATATATGTATGCATATATTGGGTTGGCCAAAAAGTCCTTTCGGTTTTCTCCATAAGATGGCTCTAGTAGCACTTAGTTGTCTTTAACTTCATTTGAAACAATTTTGTTAGATTGTATTGTGACAGCTGTCATATCAGCGTGCATTAAAAAAAACTTATCAAAATTAGTGAATTTTTGTGTAGCCATTTTAATATTGAAGATGGAAGGAGAAAAGCAACATTTTTGGCATATTATGCTTTATTATTTCAAGAAAGGTCAAAACGCAACTGAAACGCAAAAAAAGATTTGTGCAAGTGTACGGAGAAGGTGCTGTGATCGATCGAACGTGTCAAAAGTGGTTTGCGAAGTTTCGTGCTGGAGATTTCCAGCTGCACGATGCTCCACGGTCGGGTAGACCAGCTGAAGTTGATGGCGATCAAATCGAGGCATTAATTGAGAACAATCAACATTATACCACGCAGGAGACAGCCGACACACTCAAAATATCGAGATCAAGCATTGAAAATCATTTGCACCAGCTCGGTTACGTGAATCGCTTTGATGTTTGGGTTCCACGTAAGTTAAGCGAGAAAAACCTTCTTGATCTTATTTCCGCATGCGATTCTCTACTTAAACGTAAGGAAAGCATTCCTTTCTTAAAACAAATTGTGACGGGCAATGAAAAGTGGATACTGTACAATAATGTGGAATGGAAGAGATAGTGGGGCAAGCGAAATGAACCACCACCAACCACACCAAAGGCCGGTCTTCATCCAAAGAAGGTGATGTTGTACATATGGTGGGATTGGAAGGGAGTCCTCTGTTATGAGCTCCTTCCAGAAAACGAAACGATTAATTCTAACAAGTACTGCTCCCAATTAGACCAACTGAAAGCAGCACTCGATGAAAAGTTTCCAGAATTAGTCAACAGAAAACGTATAACCTTCATCAGGATAACGCAAGACCGCTTGTTTCTTTGATGACCAGGCAAAAACTATTACAGCTTGGCTGGGAAATTTTGACTCATCCGTTGTATTCACATCGCACCCTTGGATTTCCATTTATTTTTGGTCTTTACAAAATTCTCTTAATGGAAAAAATATACACAAATATATTTTACGTCTATATTTATTTCCAGACCAATCAATATACAGGGTGAGCCTCAGGCTAGAGTGAGAGGCAGAGGCTCAGCTGTCGCCGGGAGGAAGGGGCTGAATCAGCATCTAGAAATAGGGGAGGGAAGTTTATGGCAGTTGCTGTGGGAAATCCAATAAGAGGGTAAAAGGAATTGAATAAAAGGACTGTGTCCCGGCACAGACAAAACCATACAGAATGAATTTATGTCTCTATGATTTTCTCTGTGAATGAGGATAATGACATTTTATGGGTTACAGAGCACTTTTATTTCCACTCTTTGCCGTAATGCTCACAACTTCTGTGGTGGGCATGAAGAGGTGTCCACTCAGCAGCTTTGGGTCTTTAGGGAGCTAGTTACTAGTCCATGGAGTTCCTAGGGAATGAGCTGACTGGCGGCCGGCTGAGGTTTTAAGGAAGGGATACTGCAGTCCTCAGACCTAGTGCTTGCCCAGCCTCTGAAGGAGTCCCCAGGAAGCCATGGCCATGTCAATAAGGAGCTGGCCTTCCCCAAAGAGGACCTCTTCCCTGCAGGCCCTCAGGTACAGCTGTGGAGAATAAGGAGCCAGGAAGGTTCTCCCAGGGTACCAGGCCAGGACCCAGCTCCACTGTGGAGAAGTGAGTGAGTCCTGGCTGCCCCACCAGCAGGGTGGACAGGCCACCCCTGTGTGCTCCTTCCCTTCTCCTCTCTTCCAAAGTCAGTCTTCATTGTGGATAATCTATTTTACCTCCACCATCATAGACTTGGTGTTTTGGGGATGGTTACATTTATAACTTAGCCACTGTTGCAGATAATAAGAAGCCACGTGTAGACCATCGATAGGAACGCACATTACTCGGATCCTGTCTTCCTTTAGGAAGGAGAGTAAGTGTTTTGGTTGTACATGGTAAGGGTTCTTTATTTTAGAAGGAACATGTTAAAAATATCTTTTTAGGGACTTCCCTGGTGGCGCAGTGGTTAAGAATCCGCCTGTCAATGCAGGGGACACGGGTTCGAGCCCTGGTCTGGGAAGATCCCTCGTGCCGCGGAGCAACAATGCCCATGCGCCACAACTACTGAGCCCACGTGCATCAACTACTGAGGCCCGCACGCCCTAGAGCCCGTGCTCCGCAACAAGAGAAGCCACTGTCATGAGAAGCCGGCACACCTCAGCGAAGAGTAGCCCCCACTCACCGCAACTAGAGAAAGCCTGTGCACAGCAACGGAGACCCAATGCAGCCCCCCTCCAATGTATATATATATATCTTTTTATTGAGGTGAAATTCACGTAACATTAACCATTTGAAAATGTACAATTCAGTGGCGTTTAGTACGTTCACAGCGTTGTGCAACCACCACCTCTATCAAGTAGCAAGACCATTTTTGAAAGCGCATGTGTGGGGAAAAGAGGGTATACGTGGATGCTGGGTGGCCATGGGGTGGAGTGCAGTGTGTTTGCCCAGCGCCCCTTGCTTTGGAGAGCAACACTGCCCCTTTTCCATGGGGTGCTGGTTGGATCTGCCAATCCCCAAACCACCTCTTGCACCCACTTAAGGGGGTGGGCATGTGATCCACGCTATCCCACAGGCTGTAGAACCTGGTTCAGAGTGGGCTTGTGACTAGTCACAACAACTGAAGTAACCCTCGGGACTTTCTGGTTAGGGGTGGCACCGTGAGTGAGGGTGACAATGAAGCGCAAAACAGGACAACTGTGTCTCAGATCTTGGGGCACAGGGGTTGGGGGGGTGTTGTTAAAGGACATGGAACCTCATGTCCTAGAAGCATTAAGGAGGTTCCTGAAGGAAAGGAAATTATGTTCTTCCACTGGGGCTCTAAGTTGGGAGAGTGTGAACATGAGACAGCTGCCCACCATCTTGGAGTTTGTTTAAAGTAGGGAGAAGCACCACCGTAGTGGGAAGCAGACAAGAGTGATGGAGAGAGAGCCGGCTCTGGAGCTGACACTCGAGTCCCTGGATTTACCTGTGCCTGAATCCCCAGCCCTGGTCTTCCCAGTTGTCTAAACTCTATACTACTTAATCCTTTTGTTTGTTTAAGGTGGTTTAGGCAGGATCCTGTCACTTGTTTGTTACTACAGATGACCGATGCTGCCCCTCACCCTTGATGATCTAGAGTCCACCAGGATACTGGCTGGGCCGCAGTGGGCCAGACAGAAGTGATGGGGCTGTAGGAGCCCAAAGGCAGATCAATCTGAGCTGGACCCAGTGTGATTTGTCGTCAGAAGGGCCCAGTTGGGTTAGCCAGCATTAACGTGTCTCTTCCTGGGACAGCCTCGAGGGTCCTCCTCATGCCAAAAACGCCGAGGCCAGGCTCTGGAACCAGGCCTGTAGCCACACAGTTGCTTCCTACTGGACACGAGCAAACCCCCCAACATGGTCACCTTGGGCCTTTTGACACCAGCAACACAGACATCCAAGGTCACACATCATGGACTCCCAATGATTTCATCATAAATAGTTCTACTGAATAGAAACGTGCTTTTTTTTGTTGTTTTTGTGTTTTTGACTGCACCACATGGCTTGGGGGATCTTAGTTCCTGGACCAGGTATCGAACCCGGGCCACGGCAGTGAAAGCGCCGAGTCCTAACCACTGGACCGCCAAGGAATTCCCTCCTGAATAGAAACTTGCAGTTGCCCACTTGACCCTGAAAATTTCAGCTTGTTAAGAGTAACTGTAGGGAATTCCCTGGTGGTCCAGTGGTTAGGACTCTGTGCTCTCACTGCCGAGGGCCCGGGTTCAATCCCTGGTCAAGAAACTAAGACCCCACAAGCCGTATGGTATGGTCAAAAAAAAAAGAGTAACTGTAATGTTTTAAGGTAACAATAATGATTTCAGAGTCAGATGAAACATGCTTTGAATCCTGGCTCTGCCACTTCCCAACAGTGTGGCTTTGACCGAGCCTCAGTCTCTTCATCTATAGAGTGAAGATAACACAAACTACCTCAGAGGGCTGCTAAGGAACAGGGCCAACCTGGTGCCCGGCGCACAGGAGACACTCAGTAAACTATCGCTGCTACTTGCGGGCAGTATTATACAAGCCCTTAAGGAACGAAGCGGTATCGCAACGATCTTTCTAAACATGGTCCTCCCGTTGGCCAAACTTTAGCATGTCTGTGGTTGCCCATCTTGATGCTGAAGGCAAAGTGGCACAGAACCTGCAATGTACATATTCATTCATCCAAAGCTTATTGAGAACCTACTATGTGCCAAGTGCTGGGCTACAGAGATGACAGAGGTGGTCTCTGTCCTCATGGAAGGAACATCCCAAGTCTCTGGAACTGGCCAGGTGGAGACCACGGATAGCACGGCCTATCACCAGCGGCATGGGGTGACCACTTGAGCGAGGGTGACAGGGAAAAAGGCCGGGACAACTGTGTCGAGAGCGGCCTCTGACCTTGGGGCACAGGGAGTGGGCAGACTGAAGGACCTGGAAGCATTAGAGGACTTCTGGAAGGAAATCTCTTGGATGAAAGGTCAGCTCTGTGTCCCAAAGAGTTAGGTAACTGTTCCTGTGACCCCTGGAGGGTTGAAGTTGGTGGTGGTGGAGGGAAAAGTACGACTGGTTTCAGCAGTGAGGGCCTGGGTGTCCATAAGTGGGATGGTTGGTGCCTGGGGAAGGGAGCACACCATGGCCTGGGGCAGGGAGCTCAGGGCACTGCCATGTAGCTGAAGCACTGGGTGGAATGGGGGTACACAGTGGCAGATGACTGGTGGAGGTACAGGCAGAAGAAAGGAGCCAGGCTGGGGAGTCAGGGGCCCCAGCACCAAGCCCTAGCGGTGGCAGTTGGGAGAGTGATGAGCAGAGGAGTGGCTGTGCTGATGAAAGTAGACAGAGATGCCCCGAGTCAGAAACCTGGAGCCCTGGGAACTCTATGGGAAATGAGAACAACCCTCGCCGCAAAGGGGTGAGTAAGCATGAGGGCGGAGTGTAGGTGTGTGCACAGAATCTTAGAGCTGGAAGGGATCTTCAATGTCATTTAGTTCCACCCCCGAGCCATGAAATCTTTCAGTCTTCCACTGACCAACTGAGGACACTCAACTCTACTTGGACACCTCAAGGTACGGGGAACTCACTCCCTTCAAGGGGGCTCATCCTATAGAAATGCTCGAGCCTCCCAGACGGCCTCGATAGCCTGGCGCCCCGACCTTGGTCCTGTTGAGTGGGCCGGCCTCCACTCGGCGGCGGCACCTGGCGGGGGTGGCGGGTGGCGTGGGGCTTGCGGCGCGGATGGGCCGGCGCTGCTGTCCCCAGCCCCAGTGCTGAGGCAGGCAGAGTGCAGTGGGCTCTGGTGGAGGTCGGGAGAACTGCAGGGCGAAGACCGCCGGGGGCTCCGCGGGCTGCCGGGGGGAGGCACTTGACACCGGCCGCGGGAGAGGAGGGGCTGCTGTCCCTGCGGCCAGTGCTGGATGCGGGGACCCAGCGCAGAGGCAGCTCCAGGTAGCGGGGCGCCCCGCGGGGGGAGGGCTGCCGCAGGCCCCCGGCGGAGTGGCCGGGAGAGCGGCCGAGGCGGGGTTCCTGGGCCCAGCGCAGGCTCGGGGCGCAGCGAGGTCCGGCCCTCCGACCCGCAGCGTGCGGGGAGCCCCCCCCAGCGGGGGCGTAGAGGCCGGGAAGTCGGGCCGAGGGCGCTAGGACCGGCCGCGCGCCCAGGCCGCTCCCGTCGCGGCGCCCCGGGGCCCCCAAGTCGGCGCTGCCTCCCGGGCCGGCTCCGCAGCGCCAGGGCCGGGGCCAGCGCGGCCGCGGGGGGCGAGCAGCGGGCGGAGGCCTGGGCCCGCGGGCGGCCGGAGGGAGGGAAGGAGGAAGGCGGAGAGAAGGGGTGGGAGGGGGGGACCCGGCGGAGGAGGCGGAGAGAGGGAGCGCGACAGCGAGCGGAGGGAGGGAGCGAGCGAGGCAGGCAGGCGGGCCGGGAGGGAGGGAGGGAGGGCGCGCGGGCGGCGGCGGCGGCGGCGGCGGCGGCGAGAGCAGAGGACGAGCCGGGACGCGGCGCCGCGGCACTAGGGCGCGCAGCCGGGCCGGCCCGACCCCACCGGCCACACGGTAATGAGCGCCGCTGCTGGCGGCCCGGGAGGCCGGCCCGGAGGCGGGCGGGGAGGAGGGGAGCCGGGCGGGGGCCACGGCGGCGGGCAGTGCCCGGCTCGGGGCACGCTCCCGGACCCCCGCAACTCGGCGCCGGGCGCTCGCGGAGCCAGGGCTGCGGGCGGCGACGGCGGGCCGGGCTGGCCGGGGCGGCGCGGGGGATTTGAGGGTTTGTTTATGTCCCCGCGGGCTCCACAGGCGCCCCCTCCCGTCCCGCCAGCTCCCGGCGCGTAGCCCCCTCCGCGCCCCCGCCCGGCTCCGGGCTCAAGTTCAAGTCTATACAATGCCGCGGGGGGCCTCCTCCGCCGCCGGCCTCAGCCGCGGTGCCCCGCTAGGCGCTGCCGCAGGGGCCCCGGCCTGGCCGCCCCCGCCTTCCGGGCCCTGCCCCCGCCCCGGGGCCCAACCTGGGGCCTGCGGCCGGGACGCCGGAGGGCGCGGACCCCGACCCGGAATAATCGGCTCCCGCCGCGGCCCGCAGGGAGCGGGGGAGGGGGGCGGGGGCCCGGCCCCGCGCAGGCTCCGCGGTGGCGGCAGAAAATGGCAGCCTGGCACGACCCGGCCCCCCGCCCCTCCCCCCGGCTCCCGGCCCTCCTCGGCCCGGCGGGGCGGGGGACCCGGGAGGCCCCCGGGGGCGGGCCGAGGGGTGATCTGGGGGCCGGACCGGGGAACGCTGCGCAGCGATCTTCCTCCGGCCACCTGTGGCTGGGGGAGCGGGGTGCCAGCGGATCTGGGAGGGGCTGCGGGGGTGGGGAGAGTGCCACTTGGGGGGCACACCTCTCCGCGGAGAGTCGGGTGGCGCGCGGGGGGGACGTCGTGCCTGGCTCCTCCCTGCCCCCGCCGCGGGCCGTGGGAGCCGGGGCGGCGGCGGCGGCGGCGGCGGCGGCGGCGGTGGTGGCGGCGCCGCAGTGTGGGGGCGGGGCGGGGGCGGGCGAAGATCCCGGGCCGGGGCCGCGGGGGCCGGAAAACGCAGGGGTGGGAGCCTCAGGGCCTGGGCCCGGAGCGTGGCTGGTGGGGACGCCCTGGGTCGCCCCCTGCAGCAGCACCCACCCCCCTGCACACACTCAACACGCACGCGGACACACTCACGCACACGCACCCCCGCTGGGCCGGTGCAGACGTGTCCTTGAAAGCTTCGCATCCGCACGGTGAAGGACGAGGCCTCGCCGAGGCTGCGGATCGGGGTCTTCGGCCCCACGTCCCAGCGCCCCGGGAGACCCCAAGCTTCCGAGCCGCAGGCGGCCTCGGTCCGTGTCCCGCCCTCACCCCAGCTCCCCTCCCCCTCCCTCCTCCCTCCCCCTCGGCTCAGACGGAGCTGGCAAGGGTCCAGGGCCCGCCCCTGGCCTCCCCCAGCCCCCCATCGCTGAGGCCCGCGGCCCTCTAGCTGCCAAACTGCTTTTCGCTTTCCTGGAGGCTCCCTTCTTGGGGGCACCCACTCCCTTCCCTCTCACCCCCATTAGTTCCCCCGTTTCTCTGCATCCCTTCTGTCCTTCCTCCACTCTCCAGTGCAAAGGCAGTTGAGTAGGTGTTGGCCCCTTGGGTGGGGAGTGAGGGGCTCACTGGTTCTCAGGGGCTCTCTTCCCCAGCTCGCGAGAGGAGCCCCCTGTGGTTGCACCTTGACCCAAGATGGCGTCCTGTACCCAGCTGGGCAGCTCTGGCCTGTGTCAGGCAGGGAGGAAGGGCCCGGGCCCCAGAGCCACACAGCTCGCCCCCTTCCAAACCAGAAGGGACAGGAGGCTGCAGGAGAAGAGCCGGCCGCCCTGTGACCCAGCTTGCCCCTTGCTGCCGTGCCCAGAGACTGCCATCACCATCCCTGGGGGACTGTTCAGTCTTCATGTTTCACCCTGGGCTGCCAGCGCTGAACCGGCCTCCTGGGCTGGCGGGCTGCGAAGGGATCCTGGGATCAGGTGCTGCTCCGCTGTGCCTCCTCCCTCCCAGGCAGATGTGACAGCTGCAGCCGGGGAAGCTTTTCTCTTTGGGCGATGCTGGAGAGCTAGGACTGGCCTCTGGGATTTGGGGAGCCCAGCTGTCAGGCGGACCCTCTTTGGGCTGCCCCCTCTGCTGGCAGGGGTCGTTTCCTGGTGGTTTCCTGAGCTGCCTGGGTTTGGAGGCTTGGGCTGTTAGGAGTTCCTGCTAGGTTGCTGGGGCAAGGTGGTCCCCCTCTGCTTCCAGGTCCCGTTGAGGCCCTGGTTGGGCTGTTTGACAGGGAGCTCTGTGAAAGCGTGAGTCTGTGTGCGTGTGTGTGCATGTGTGCACATGTGCTGCACGCAGTCAGTGGCCCAGGCAAACTTGTGTGGCGGGTCTGGCACCTGCCCGCCTCCCTTCCCGGGCCCCACTCGTCTGGGCCCTGGCTCCCTCTCCAGCCTCTTGTCCAGCTCCTTGGGGCTTGTCTTCAGCTACTCATCAAATGCACACTTCCTGGCTCGGGTAGACCAAGGCTCTCCTTGTCCTCCTTCCCAGGCTTGTGGGCCTGCAACAGGAAGCCGACCTTAGAGAAGGTGAATTCCTTCTAGACTCAAGGAGTGTGGTCCACAGTGCAAGGGCTGCCCCCCGCCCCCCCCCCCAACCCCGGCACTGGAGAAGCAGAGAAGAGGACAGCCATGCCATGTGTCAGGGTGTCTGCGGACGGGATTCCTCTGTGGGGTGAGGGTTGGACTGCAGCTTGAAGGTCCATTCCAGCTTTTAAATTCTATGGCTCTGATTCTAGTGGTGGAATTTCAGACCCAGGAGTGGGGGCGGGGTGGTCTCGCCTCACAGAGATAATCAGGAATGGCTTCCAAGGAGAGGAGGCCTGAGTGAGAGCAGGGCCTCCTGGGGGCTGGGCCTTTGAAAGGAGAGGGTGGGGTGAGGGGTGAGGGCCCTTCAGGAGACAGGTTTGTCACGTCTGACTCCACAGGAGTGTAAAAGTGCAGCCTCTGGTTAAGCCTTCGCACGTGTGTGTCCTTCTGTAGGTTTACGTGTACACTTGTGTGTGTGCGTAATTTCTGAGGTTTCCTCCCTGAGTCCAGTTTGCGGTGAGCTCCTGCGTTCCTGTGGACCTTCTTGAAGCTGAAACTCCAAGCTCCTCATCCTTTCTTGGTCTCTCTGGTGACCGGGCCGCATCCAGGAGCCCACCCAGAGTCATCTATCTCACTAGAGCCAGAGATGCTCCCAGTGCTTTCCCTAGCACAGTCACACATCACCGCCATTGGGCCTCTGAAAAAGCCTGCAAGGGAGACAGACAAGCTATAAAATACTTGCCCCGGGTGACCTGGCCGGGAAGAAGCGGGGCCAGGCCTGCCCTCTGGGGAGCTTAGACTGTCTCCTGCTCCAGCTCTCCCGGGCTCCTGCGCTGCGTGTTGGTCTCTCCTCTCAGTTTGTGGTCTCCACGGGACCTTGCCCTGGCCGCCTCTGGTCCCCCATCAGACATTCTGTGGGGTTTCCACGAGTGTCTGCTGGACATCTGTGTTTGCGTCCCTGTCCTCCCCCGAGTGGCAGGCTTGGTGCCCAGCTCTCTACTGCTTGCTACTGCTCTGCCTTCCCCGAATAGCCATCGCCTACTTATAAGCCAGTTCCTTAGGCTCAAGCCCTCCTGAAAAACCTAAATTCTTCCCCGGATTCCATCAAGGCTCCTTTTTGTGGGAACCAGATAGAAAGGGGACTCCGAGAACAGTCTTGCCAGCTCTCTAATGGCCATCCTTGACCTGAAACGTTACCGTTAGAATCCAAGCCCTAGAGTTTAGGGCTGAAAGAGAACTTGAAGCTCTGAGAACACCTGGAGCTGGGTTGGGGGCTGTTTGGTTGTGGAGCCAGGCCCGGTTTCTTCCAGGGCTGGGAGTGCTACCCAGAGCCCAAGGCCGGAAGGGCCAACTGTGTGCCTGTCACATGTTCCCCTCCCTCGGCACTTCCTGCCACCTTCCACTCTCTTGAGCCTGGGGTCCCTGACTTGGTGCCCGTGTCCTCTTCCCCCATCCCATGCCCCATGGATAGTTGAGTGTGTCTCTGGCCTGTAGCTTGGGGACAGGCAACAGTTAGGGTCACGGAATGGCCTGTGGGAATTGTTTCCACTTCCGTTCTGGTGTCTAATGGATGGTAGTGCCGGTCAGGAGCCCGACTGCCCTTGGAGGCTGGGCGTCTCTGTGGGCCTGTGCACTCTGCTGCTCCTGAGCAGGGCTTAATAGTAAACGAAAGGCGCCAGATTCCTTTCCACTCAAATCTTGAGGGCTCGTTTTCAGTCATTTCTCTCTTTGACTCTCTTCCCTCAAGAAAAACGTACCAAATCCGAGATCCGTGCAGTGTTGGAGATTCGCGTGTGTGTCTCCAAGCCTGCCTCCCCTTGGCTAAGTGTGTGGGCAAGCCAGGGTGTGGTGCACGTGTGTCTGTGCATATTTCTGTGTACGCGGCCTGCAGCCGCGTGGGGACAGAGAGCCTGGACATGAGCTTGCACATGAGCCTGTCTCCAGGCAGCCGAACAGAGGGCCCCGGAATCAGAAGGAGCGGCGTTCGGACGCTTCACAGTTGTGGGATCTGGGGTAGCGCAATTTCTCTGAGCCTCCAAGTTTCCTCACCTGTAACGTGGAAACAAGACCAGGCGCTACACATAGGTTGTTGTAAGGATTAGCTGAGATAATGCCGCTTCCGCTCTTAGCAGAGTGCAGGCGCTCAGCGTTAGCGTGAGTAGCGTCATCATTTGGGCGGCTCGTGTGGCCTGGCACTGCAGGAAGTGCTCTGTGAAGTCTTGTCCACCTTCCTGCCTTTCTTGCAAAATCTTGGACAGATGAGGAAAGTGCTGATTCTGACTGAAAAATCTTCGGAGGTGGGAGGCTCCTCAGTGCCGTTTAGGAGTCCGTTCCAGAGTTTGACAGATCGCACTGTCAACAGGTTGTCTTTGTATCTACCTTAAACCCCTTGTGCTACAGTTTCAGCTCTTTATTCGGATTCTGTCCTGAGTTCAGTCTGTTTGTTGCCCTGTACCAGGGTCTTGCTGGGCAAGACCCTGTGCTGAGCTTTGAGGGAGTTTAGGGTGTGCCCAACTAATTAATGACCACAGACCAAGGTCGAGGGAGAGGGAGAAATAAAACGCTCAAAGGACAGTGAGGTCACAGCCAACTGGAGGGATCAGGAGAGGCTTCCTGGAGGAGGTGGCTCCTGTGATGATCCTCAGAACACAGAGGTGGGGCTTCCAGACCAAGGAGAGGAAGCCAGGCTGTCGGGGACAGGGTGGCTGGAGTGTGGCGGAGACTCCAGGGCGGTGAACAGGGCCTCGGAGGCAGCCTGAGGCCCCACGCCGATTTGAGGGGAGTGGGCCCCTGTGCTCTGTAACTCCCGTGTGGCCTGTGGAGAATCGCCTAGAACTTCCCTGCCTGTGGCTGTGAGGGACGGCAGGGGAGACTGAGGGACGAAAGGGAGGGAGGGGACGGGGCCGGCTGAGCTCATTTGGTATAGGATCTTGATTCCTTTATATTCTGCAGACTAGAGCTTAAGAGCTCAGACTTGGAGGGAAACAGAGTTTAAATTACACCAACCCTGGGGGGTCGTGACCATTAAGGGGAACGCCAGCGGGGCAAGGTCTCTGTCAGTGATGGCAATCATGATGTGAATGGGCGGAGGAGGGTCCCTGGCCTGGCCTCCCAGAGGTCTCCGTGCCCCGTTTGTGCATCCCCTTCCCCGGGCCGAGGCACCCCAGCGTCCAGAACATTCCTGTAAGGGCTGCAAGCACAGCGAAAGGGGACGTCAGCAGACCCTGACTCCACACTGCCCTCTTCCCTCCCTCCTCCATGTGCAGCTGAACGGAGCCCCCAGCTTGGAGGGGAGGTGCCCGGGCTGGCGGCCATGCCCCTAGGTGTGGCTGCAGGTGCCTGACAGGCCCCGGCAAGGACAGCAAGTGGGCAGGGCCCGCCAGGCCACATCTCCCTTGCTGATCACATAGCAGGCCTGTCTGGAGGACAGTGACAGGGGGAGGAGGTGTGGATACCTGGGGCTTTCCTAGCTGCATCCCAGCAGGGAATGAAAAAATTTTTTCAACTGTAGCTCAGCAATGCCCACTCCCATCCTGCTCTGGTCCCCTCTGACCTCCAAGGTTTCCCAGCCTTATTTACATCTGCAATCAGATTCCTATTTTCTCTTTCCTGAGGTCATGGCCCTGCTCACTGTCATCCTTATTGATCTTCCCTCTCTGTTTCTGTTTCAAATGTCAAGGTCATTTTTAATTCTGAGCAGTTGTTAGCTGCCCCCGTTTGGATGTACAGAGGGGATGGAGGACCACCTCTCACAGCTCGTAACTGGAGGGCTGCAACTTGGGTGTCCTGACTCCTAATCTAGTGCTCTTCCTGCTTTGCGGCTGTGTGGACGGATCCAGGGGTCAGTGGGGAAGATGTTCCAGACCTAATAGATCAGCTAGAGCCCGGTGTGCCAGCGGTCCTTCCTTGAAAAGGTTAAAAGATGCTCAGAGGGGACATTATGGGACGGTGGGGTCAGATCTGTGGCTTACTGAGCCATGGGTCGAATGTGGGCCCTATCATGGTGAATGTCCGGGAACGCCTGGGCTGGGAGGCTGGGGGACCTGGGAGCCTGCCTTCCCTCAGAGGTTCCCCAGAGGACACCAGGAGGGGCAGGCGAGGGCGCTCGGGCCCATGCCAGGCGGCTGGGATCCTCTGGCACTCCAGCAAGCAGAACCTGTTGGCAAGGGGCTTCTTGAGGAATGGTCCTTTGTGATTAATTTTGTAGATTCTGAAAGGGTACCTAAATTTGTGGATAAAGAGGAATCTAATCAGATTCTCCCAGTGGCTTTGAAATGAGATGGGAAGCGTGTCTATTCTGACATGTTAGATGTCCGTGATATGGTGCAGAGTGTGATCTCATTTTCGTAAAATTCCTTTAAAATACACGCCAGTGTGCACACTTATAGGCTAGCAGATGCTTAGAAAAAGTCGTTCTGGAAGGATAACCCAGCAAACGTGTCAGCAGAGGCCTTGCCACTTTACTTTATACACTTTCGTAACCTTTGCAAAAATATAAAGGCGCATGCATTCCTTTCTTAATGACCACAACAAAAATAAAACCACACTTTTAAAGCTTCTGGATAAGAACTTATAAAAATTTGAGTCACCCTTGGGCTGGAAGGGTGGACTTTTTTATAATGGATACGAAACTGGCTTGGAGACTGACAGCAAAGGGTGGGGCTACTCAGGTACTTGTCTTTTCTGGAAAGGTTGCAGGGAGATTTATTGCAGACCCTGAGGTCTCCAAGCGAAGGCCTGGCCTGGTAGGGATTGGGTGAGAGTGGAAAACAGGCAGCTGGCAGCACCCCGGTTCACTCCAGGGCAGCAGACCAAGTTCGCTTTATAGGACGGTGACTGGAAACTCTCAGTTCTGACCCAGGATGGGAAACAAATCATTGAGGATCTTCCCTGAAGGCTTCAATCTCGTTGCTGTTGTGACCCAAATGGTCTCGGTGTGGACCTCAGGTGACCCAGCCCTGGCATGGCCTGGGGAGCCACGTGCAGGGAGGACAAAATGGGGCTTCAGGAGGCCCCTCCAGGGGTGGAGGGGATGCCTGGGAAACTCGTCTGGCATGTGGGCTCAAGCTGTGCCCGCCTCTGTGATCTGGAGGCCCAGGAGCAGGTGGCAGTGACCCAGGTGACAGGGTGGAGAGGTGAGGAGGGGCAGATATAAATTCCTCTGCCTGTTGCTTGGCAATAGTGCCCACCTCCCCCTTCCACAGTCCCGTCCCCCAGCCACTGCCCATGGGCGCCATCTTGGAGCTTGCTTTGCCCTCTGAGGCTGCCCCTGGTAAAGACAGCAGGAGAAAGGGTGTGTGGACTTCTCTGGCCCAGCCCCGCCCCACTCCGCCCCTGCAGTGAGGCAGGAAGATAAATAAAAGGACAAGAGCTGGTCCCTCTGCAGACCGCCCCCTGCCCCAGGCTGCTAGGGGACAGACGTGCAGTGCAAAGAAGTGACCACGAGGCAGGCAGTCCTTGATTTGCATCTCAGCCCTGCTACTACCATAGCTACAGAGGGACCTAAAAGTCTCTGAGCTGCAGGATTTTCATCTGTGAATCAGGGATAAGAATCACATTCACATCTTGCTGGTATTGCTTGAATCAAATGAAATACGGTGTGAAAACTGTCAGCGCTGCACCCAGCACATAGTAGGTACTCAGGAGGTGTGAGTTCTTTTTCTCTGAGTCGGGTCAGGACAGGGCTGCATGAGGGTGAATCTGGGGACCTGGTGAGGTGACCCCGTTGGAGGCCCCCTTGCCTTCCAAGACCCCACAAATGTTGCCTGTCATCCTCATCACCCCTTAGGGGTCGCAGGGCCTCCACTTCCTTTGTAAAGCCACGATTTGGCTGGTTGATCTCTGAGTGCTCCGGCCAGCCCCGGCCATCTGCTCTCTGGGCCTTGAATCTTGATGTACTCCTGTCAGTTTCCTGAGAGTCCAAGCCCAGTGGGGACTCAGTAGGTCCCCCAAGCCCTGGGCCCTCGCCCTTCCTGCCCTCTGCTCTCTTTGGGTCCAGAGCAGGCAGTGGCCTCTCCTCTGGTTGCTGGGCCTGCTGGCAGGGCTGGCTCTGCCCCCTGGCCCACAGGCATGGGAGGGTCTTGACCACAGCCGGGCCTGGGAGCTGGCACACAGCACTGGTTCCTAATGGTTTTATTACCAGCAACAATGTGGTGCTTGTTGCCATCCTCTCACAGGCCTGTGGTTCCCAGCCCAACTAGTGGTGGCCTGAGGGCCTGCCTGGTACTGGAAGCCCAGCTGGAAAGCCCAGTGGGGCAGGGCAATTGCCTCTGCATTTTCTTTTGTCAACACCCTCTGTGCAGCCTGGACTCTGAGATAGCGTGGTGATATGCTGGGGCCCCAAGCTGGCAGGCCTGGCAGCTCTTGAGTTTTCTCTCCAGAGGGCCCTTGCTTCAGCTTCACAGATAATGTTTATCTATTCATTTATTAAAGACCTACTATGTGTCGGGCACTGGCTACAAAGATAAGAGAGACTGAGCTGGTTCTCAAGGACCCCGCAGGGGAGATGAGGGTCTGGCAAGGTGACCATTACATCGTAGGTGGGTGGAGAGAGCTCTGCAGCGTGTACCTGGAGCATTACGGGGGCTCAGAGAAGGGACATCTCATTCAAGGGGGGAGGGAAGAGCAGGAAAGGGTTTCTAAAGGAGGTGAGGCTGGAGCTGAGTCTCAAAGCGTAGGGGGCAGTTAGCCAGGTGGTCCAGGGCATTTTCTCCCATGATGTGGTGGGAGTGATGGGATATGGGGGATCATGGGATGTGAGGCTGGAGGGCTGGGCCGAGCTGGACCACGGAAGGCCGGGATGTTACCCATTCGTCGACGTTGGCCTTGGAGTAACGTGTCCATATTTGCGTCTGAGGAAGATCATCCCGGGGCGTCAAGGAGGAGCACTTGGGCAGCTGAGGCTGGGGTCGGGGAGCCCAGGCAGAAGGCTGGTGCAGGAATCCAGGGGAGCCGCAGTGCAGGTGTGGAGGAGGGCTGCTCTGTGAGGCATTTAGGTGGGAGTGACTGGGTGATGGAGAGGGTGAGGGGAGCTGGCTCAGCCCGCCGCGTGGGTGGAGGTGCCGTCCGTCCGCTGAGAGGGCTCGGCTGGAGGGAGTCTGGGAGAGATCTTCCCGTGGGAGGCAGGGCTAGAGTTGGGACTTGAGGGTGGTTAGGATTTGTGCAGGCGGAGCCTGGGCTGGGCCGGGCTTGCAGAAGAGGGAGGGCCTGTGTCACCAGGCCTGGATGTGGGGACCCAGGAAGGCGCAGGGTCCAGGTGATGGATTAGAAAGGCAGGCGCATTTTATTCCGTAACTGGTAGCAATCCCTGCAGATTTTTAAGGACGGAAGTAACGTAACCAGGCATTTGTACCACGTACATTGGGCATACTGATGTTTGGGGGGGGCTTGAGCAGGGGCTTCTGCTTCTCAGGTGCTCCCCCGAAAGATGAGCTGCAAGGCCTAGACCCTGTTCCTCAACTCCCTGCTGCACAGCCTGGTCTGAGTGTCATCACCCTCTGACAGTGGTATGTGAATTGCAAAGTTGCCATCCGCCCTGGGTTTAGAGGCAGGTCTGCCAGTGTAGGAGGGGATAAGATGGGCACAGCAGTTTTGGTAAACAAACAGAAAAGAAACAAAAACTGTTTCTCTAAAGTAGGAATGTGAGTCTTTTGTGTGTCACAGGAAGAGCTGTTTCCAAAGAATTTCTAGAAAAATGGCGTGAACCAGGTCAGCATCACTGAACCCGGGCAGAGGCAAGAGGCGGCGTGGCATTGTGCCAGGGCCACCAGGCTCGGTGCTGAACAGACAGTGGTTTCACCTTGGCCCTGCCACCTCCTAACTGAGTCCTCCTCAGGAAGATCGCTTCACCTCTCTTAGCCTCAATTTTGCCGTCTGCAAAGTGGAGACAACCTTCCAGACTTGTGTCATTTGTTTGTTTGTTTGTTTCAAACACTGCTTCTTGCCCTAAACTTGGATATTTTGTGTCATGTGTCTTTTAAAAGAATCCTTCTACAGTTGGCCTCCCTGGTATTTGCGGATTAAAATTCAGCTGTGCCTGGTCCCTGTCTGGCGCTGAAGAGGCACAGCCCCCCACCGCGCACGCCCCTCTTCCGCTGTCTCACATGCCAAGTTTCCTCTTGCTCTTTGCCTCCCGAGAGGCCTGACCCCCCCCCAGTGGGTTTTGAGTTCCACGTTCCTGGGAAGCTCCACTTATCATGTTCCATTGACTCTCTTGTTCCCCAAACCTGGGTCACCCCAGTGTATTTGAAGAGCATCTGCTGAGCTAAATGGGAACTAGGGGAGGAGGTCAGTTCCTTGTCTCTTTTTAATGGAGGGGAGGGTCGGGTCTGTGTAGAGCTGCCCATGGCTGTGTGGAGAGCAGAGGACGAGGGAGGGAGAAGCTGTGACCCATCCAGGGCCTGGGCGGACCACGGCTAGGACCTTGCCCAGTAGCTGGCTTCTGTGCCAGGGAAAGGGGTGCAGGGCCCTGGTGGAGTCTGGGAGATGATCTCAGGGTGACCTCGGTCTGGATGGGGAGGCCAGCTTCCTCTGTGATCGGGCACACGTGGTGGCCATTGGGCTGTTTTGTGGCCCCTGTGACATGCAGCCATGGCCACGGGGAGACCTTGGAGGCATCTCTGCTCTCCGGAGGAGGCTGGGTGGGAAGCTAGCTCCTCAGCGGGGGCTCCTGTGGAGGTGGCGTTGGCGAGAAGGCCTGGGCCGGAGTCAGGCTGTGCCTGGCGGGGGATAGGGTGGGTGGGGACCACTGTCAACTTGAGTGCGGAAACCAGTGTTTCCCTGGTTGCACCCCTGTCACAGGGGCACCCTCTGGAAGCTGGTGTGTGTGGACCGAGGGTGTGGTGGTGTAGTCACACGGAATGTACAGCATAATTAATCCGGCATACCCTTAATGGCATGCAGAATTGTGCTGCATGCTAATTAGGTGTACATGGTGAGCAGTTCACGTAACGTTTCTGTAATTGGTATTAGTTTTGCAGAGGCGAACTGCGCTTATGTGGTTTGTTTCTTCTTGCTGCGTTAGTTCTCTAGCACAGGCAATTCCTAGCTCTTGGAGGAATTCTACTGCAAATGTTTGTTTGTAGGGCAATGTTTTGTATTTTCTCTCAGAACAATGTTATGAATGGTTATGAGGTTCCCAAGCTGGTTTCCAAATGCCTCTTTGGCCCACACTTTAGGTGAAATGTGCGACGCGTATGCGGGGAGGCCTCGCCTGGGATCCTCCTGCTTCAGGTTCCTGGAGCCTGCCTGCATGTGTGTGTGTGTGTGTGTGTGTGTGTTTGCGCACACAAACATGTCTTTCTGCATGTGTCTGTGTATGTGAGTGTGCCCGTGTGGGTCTGTGTCTGTGTCTCTGTGTGTGCCTCTGACCCCTGAGGCCACAGTGGCAGGTTAAGGGTGCTGGTAAAGAGGTTATTTATTCTGGTTGCGAAGGCCCTTGCGCTGGGGGATTAGGGGAGGCCTCGCGGCATTAGCTGGGAGAGAGGACACTGGGTCAGGCCACAGCAGCCGTTCAGGAGCCAGCGAGAGCCATTCCTGGGCGTTGTCTGAAGTGAGAGTCTAGGTTTCTTAAGGACACTTCACTGGCCTTTCACCCTAATTAATGACATACTTTTTTCTTTTTGAATTTTTGCATTTAATTTTATTTATTTTTTTATACAGCAGGTTCTTATTAGTTACCCATTTTATACATATTAGTGTATCTATGTCAATCCCAGTCTCCCAGTTCATCCCACCCCCACCCCCACCCCTGCCGCTTTCCCCCCTTGGTGTCCACACGTGTGTTCTCTACATCTGTGAATGAGGTACTTTTTAAAAAAAATTCATATTTATTGAGCGCCTACCATGTGCCAGGTATCACGCTAAACACTCGACTCAAATTCTGTCATATCTTAAAATAGACTCAGGAGGTAAGGACTCTCATTGTGTGGTTTGGTAAAGTGTGGCCTGCGTCTGAGCGGCAGAGGTTTGAGGTGGGTTCCGGCTGAGCCCCCTTAGGGCTGAAGGGGTGGATGAACTGCACCAGGGCCCCCGGGCCAGAGGCTAGTGATTCTGAGTTGTGCTACCCAGAACCCTGGGTTCTTCCTCCTCTCGGGCCCCCTTTCCCCCCTGCAAGTGGTTTGGTTTCGGTTGGGGCAGAGAGTGAGGAGAAAGCAACCCAGGGAGCAGCAGGTGGTTCTGACAGCAGTGGGTTCTTTCATGCACTCTTGGGTGGGCAGGGACTGTGCTCCAGCAGCAGCTCCCAGACCCTGAAGACTCTTTGGGGGACCTCCTGGTTTGGGCCCGGGAGGGGGTCAGCTCTGTGGCCTGGGAGGAGTGTGAAAAGGTGCGGGCGGGGGAGCATCGCACGGATGGTATGAGGAGAGAGTGGCTGGCCCCAGGCAAGCGGGGGACCAGCTTCCAAAGGCCTGGGTGGGTGGGAGGCCGGCTGTCCCCGCTTCCCATGGTTCACAGACACCCTGACCTAGGTCCCTCACGACCCCCGGCACCCTGGGCATCTGGGGGCTGGCTGAGCCTGCGGACCCCGTAGCAGGCGCACGTCCTGGCCTGGGGCAGGTGGAGCAGGGCCCTTCCCGTTGGCGCACTGCCTTGGGGAGCTCTGGCAAGCGACCCCTAGAATGAGCTTGTGGGGGGTCCCTCGAGGCACCGCAGCGCCGTGCTGGCGATGTTGCGGCTGCCTGGGAGTGACTTCACCCCCTCCTCTCTGCCTCAGGGGTCAGGCGGAACAGGGAGACCAGGGAGGGCCGGTGGCAGAAGAGCAGGGTGCAGGACATGACTCTGACCTCATCTGTTTCAGAAAACACACACATCCGTCTACACGAGAAAAGCCAAATGACTACGCAACAAACTGGTTAAAGACCCCTGGGAGGGTGGCTGAGGAGGAGCGGTAGGGGGTGGGGGTCCTGAGGGGTGGGGAAGGGGGCTGGGGGCCCTCTGGAAGGAGCCCCCCCTCGTGGAGGAGAGAATGCTGTGAACGTAGACACAAGCGTGTGGGAACAGGGGATGTGAGCTGGGGGCCTGGAATGATGGAGTCAGCTAGGCGAGGTGGGGGCCAGGTCAGAGCAGTAGGCTGAGGCCAGACTCGGAGAGCCAGCAGTGTAGGACCAGACCAGAGTTCAGATCTTACAGTGTGTGAAAATCACTGGCATCATCGGGTTTTTAAAAATAACAGCTTTATCGAGATATGATTCATATACCATACAATTCGCCCATTTAAACTGTGCGATTCGATGGTTTGTAGTGCGTTCACGGAGCTGTGCAGCCATCACCACAATCTCAGAACATTTCCATCAGGCATCGTAGGTTTGATTGAGGAAGCCGTGTGTGGAAAACCTTTGCCAAGAGGCTGGGGTGGGAGAGAGGGACACAGAGGCGGTGAGACGCGTTACAGGGTAACTGCCGAGGTCTAGACCTGTGGTCCCGAGGGCCTGGAGGGCAGGGGTGGAGAATAGGGGCCCGAGGATCAGGTGCCTGGTGCAACGTGGGGACTGAGGGGGCAGGTGGGACCTGAGTTCTCTGCGGGGTTTTGGGCTTTGGCAGCTGAGGGGAAGGGGCTGCCACCTCCACGTAGAGAGAGGAGCCACAGGAAACATGAAGCATCTGGTTCTAGAAGAGCAGGGTTTTAGGTAACCGCAAGGCATCCAGGTGGGGATGTCCAGAGAATAAAGTTGGAGGCCTTGCAGTAGGAAGTCTGCACTCATTTAAGCCCACGCATCTCAGCAGAGGAGAATCTAGGGTACAGCTGGATCACAGCGGGACCCGAGAGGGGTGCCCACTGGGCAGCAGTGAGAGCAAGACCCCAGCCAGCCAGGAGAAAGAGCAGAGGGGCCCGAGGGCCAGGAGCTTGGAGCCAAGGGGGCAGAGGGAGCCAGAGAATCCCCTTGTTTGTGAACTTGCAGGGGTCTCCTGTCCACCCCAGTGCCCAGCTTGGCAATGACACTCAATGAGGGATCGCTGGGTGAGTGCTTGAAGCAGGGAATGATTAGCTGGCAAGGAGGCTGAACTGAGCTCAAGGACGCCAAGGATGGAAAAGGCCCTTTGAAGCCGTGGGTGACTGTATCTGTCAGGGCCGACTCGGGAGACAGGAACCACATAGCGATTTGAACAGGCAAAGTTTAATATAAAGACTTATTAATGATAACAGGAGATTGGAATATTGAGAGATTGGCTAAGAAGTAAAAAGATCTGCAAAGAACACAGAAATAGCATATATGAGAACAGCAGCTACACCCAGGGCTGCCATGGAGCGCCCAAGGAAGAGGCCCCCAGGGCTGAGAACCTGGCCTTGATGCCCCTGGCTCCCTGGGTGACGGGGAAGTCACTGTGGTGCCACGTTGGCAGGACTTGCTGGAAACCTGCCCCCGGGACTCACTGGAAGTCCATCCTTCTGGGTCCCAAGGAAAGTTGTTCATGAGGAAGTATCTTGCTGGAGGTACAATGCTTCTAAACCACCCAAAAGGAATATTGGGTGAAGCTGCTGGCTGCTCGCGACTGTCGAACACTGCTGGAGCCAGGTGCTGGGGAAGCACCCTTGCTGCAGGCCAGGCACTGGAGAAGCTGTGACTCGACAGGCCTGGCCACTAGGGGAGCCCCAGGGGCAGCAGGATCTGACTGCTGGAGAAGTTGTATACGATGCAGAAATCCTTCAAGAGCACACTGGTTCTAGGAAAGAAAACTCCTCCTCCTTCAATGTCTCTCCAGTGCCCTCTGCTGAGGGAGTTTGATGTCATGCCAGCTGGCAAAGGGGACATATTTAAGGGGCCTAGCTTCATTTTCACAGAGCAGGCAATGAAGGGTGAATAAACTAACTGGCACAGTCTGCTGCTTGGGCTGCACAGCTTGCATCTGCCCCCTTTTACACACATGTGGGCTCCCCTACCACAACCAAATAGTTGTATTTCTACCTACCAAGACACAGCTATCCTGCTTCCCGTTCTTACCCTGTCTCCCAAATGAGGCGTCCCAGCACTCATTGTATCAATCACTGTCTACATGAGCAACGCCTCACATTCAGTCACAGTCTCACTGAATATTCTGTTACCTAAAGACTAAATTGTAACGTTAACTTCTAACAACTTGTATATGAAATATAAATAATGGGAAGATGAAGGAAAAAGAAGAAAAGTGTTACCATGTACAAATAAACACGCATCTATATCAAGTAAATAGAAAACATGCAAAACTACTATAGTTCTCATTTCTATATTTGTTCACAAGACCACGTTTGCCCTCCGGCTTCCTTCTCCCATTTCCCATCCTGCATCTCCTCTGCACTCAGCTGGCACCTCAGCAGGGCAGGATTCTTTTACCTGGTGGAGTGACCCAAACCCTGATTCCTGAAGGATCTGAATCCTCGGTTGTCCTGCCTTTTCTTTTCTCGGTTCCTGTAGTTTTTCATTAACCCTTACTTTGGGGCATGGAAGTTCTAAGAGGTACCTGAGAGAATCCTCTGATTCCAGAAATTATCTTCCTGGCCCAATTTCTCCTTGGTAACTAGGATCAATCACTCCAGCTTGTGGAGTAACTCCTTCCTGTCTGTTGGTTCAGCGGCATTAAGGGGGTCCCCAAAAGCCAGGTCAATGACTCGTCTTCCAGGGGAACCATTGGGGTGTCCTCTTGGCAGACAGCATTCAGAGCCCCTAAACCTTGTCAGAGATGCGGGAGTGGAGTGGGGACCAGATGCAGGGGTCAAGGGGAGAGTAAGTGAAGAGGCTCTGGAGCTGGCACGTGCGGACCGTTGTTTAGAGGAGGCTGGAAGGGCCAAGCATCACACAGGTGTGGACCGTGGGCCACCTCGGCTTGGGGGGAGGGGAGCACAGAATCAGACCCAGGCTCATGGCCGTCCAGACAGCAGGCCCCGCCAGGGTCCACATGGCTGATTCTCGTGTGGACTGTCAGCCTGGACCCTGTGCCCTGCCTCCGGGGGCGTGGGGAGCCCATCGACTGCCCCCGCACACACGACCCCGACCCCCGGCAGGGCTCCTCCTGACACCACGTTCGGAAATGCGTGCTCCTGTACGGAACTCTGTATTGGCTCATTTTGGCTCCCAAGAACAACTTCAGCTCCTTACCAGTGTCTATTTTGGGTACAAACCTTTTTTTTTCCCTCTCCTCCCTGCTTTTGGGGCTGTGTCATGGTAACCATAAGTGTGAGCAGAGGAGTCTGATTCAGCTCGGCTCTGCCAGTGTGGCCACCATAATGGCAGCATTTGGTGTGATTAAAAACGCTCACGCTGGTGGTGCTCTGGCCTCGAGGGTGGTGTGAGAGCCACAAGTCATCTTGTTGTGACTTCAAAGCCAGACAGATGGGCTTTGAAGTGGGAACAGGATGGCAGGATTGCTGGCCTGTCGCCAGTGGCTTTTGGTATTCTACGGGCAGCTGGTGATTTGGGTGGGAAGGACGTTTCTGGAAGTCAGAGTCACGGTATGATGACACGCATCTCCCTCGTGTTGAGAGAGAATGAGCAATCAGAAAGTGGCACTGGGACCTCCCCCTCCCCCTCATCCAGCCCCGGTCTTGTGACCAAGGGTGGGGGAAGATGTGGCAGATAAACATCTCTGTCTGGGAGGCTGTGATGTCTCCTCTCGGCTTTCTGCTGCCCCCAGCTTACCAAGCTTATCACCACCCTGGCAGATGCTTGGGTGGTGTGGGGCACAAGATACTCTCACGTCTTCTGTCGCCCACAGGACTCATTGGCACCTCCTCCTAAGGTCAAATAGGAAATTCAGCCGTGAGGCTGTTATCTACAGGCTGGTGTCACATCAGGGGCACGGAGAGCTGATCTGGGGTCTGTGTTACTCGTGCTCATCTGTGACCGGGTGTCGCCATGTTTGTAAGGGCTCTTAAGTTAGATGGACCTGGACTCAGAATCCTGCCCTGGGACTTTCGACCTGCACTACTCTGGAGAGGTAATTAACCTCTCCAAGCCTCAGCTTATCCTTCTATAAAATGGGAATAATAGTAGAACCAACTTCATAGACTTCATAGGTTGGTTATGAGGATGAGACGGGACAATGCATGTCCCTTAGCACAGTGCTGGACACACGGTAGGCGCTCAGTAAATAGTAGGATGAATAAATGAATGAATGACTGCCTCATCGGCAGGGCACTGAACACGATGATTAGAAGCTTGGACTGCCTGTTACCACCCTTCCCCCTGCCCTCACAGCCGACAGGCCTCACCAGGAAAGGGAGACTAACTGGAAACTTTGTTTTCTGATCAATTCCTTGGGAAAGTTAACATGTTTACAATGGTCACGTGCTAATTGTAAGAGATCATGATGAAGTGGAAAACTGTGGGCTTCAGCGGGGGAAAGACCTGGGTTTGTATCTGGTTCCTCCACCCATGAACTGTGGGACCTTAGGCAGCTTTGCTAACCTCTCCATACCTCATTCTTCTCATCTAGAAAATGGGGATAAAAATAGTCTCCACTTCAGAGGGTTGGAGTGAGGTGTGAGGATGTACAAGATGTTGAAATTGTAAAGCTCTTTTCACAGGGCCTGGCGGGTTGTAAGAATCGTAATCAGTACAAGCTCCATTGGAGTGAAGTACACTCACGGGCACTCCAGGGATGTCAACAAAGGAGAGAAAACTGTGGGCTGGGTTAGTCAGGGACTAATAACTGTTAAAATTTATTGAGTATATTCTTTGTGTCAGGCACTCTTGTTGGCATGTTTCTTAAAGCAAATAATTTTAATGTTATTTCATCCATTCTATTTTTATTTTTTTTTTTGGCGCCGCCGTGCGGCTTGCAGGATCTCAGTTCCCTGACCAGTGAGGGAATCGAACCTGGGCCCCCTGCAGTGGAAGTGTGGAGTCCTAACCCCTGGACCACCAGGGAATTCCCTGTTAGCATTTTTAATACATCTCACTTTAATTCTCACAACAGGCCTGTGAAGTGGCAAGTGTTATTTTCCCCATTTTACAGCTGAGAAAACTGATGCACAGTTATGCCTCAGGTCACACAACTGACGCTAATACAGACAGAATTTGAACCCACGCAGTCGGGCCTCCCAGGGAAGACTTCAGGAGGTTGAGATTAGTATATGAGTCAGGACCGTCAGCCGCAAGGCACAGACTCACTCACACCAAAGTAGGGAAAGTCTCACATTACCGGGAGGTTCAGAGATGCCCTGCCTCCAGGTACAGCTGGGTCCGGGGGCCCAGACAATGGCCTCAGTGTTCCAGCGTCTATCTCCATCCCTCAGGCAAGCTTTCCCCAATGCAGCCAGCAGCTCCTGACCCACGTCCCATCACGTTAGCATCTTTCCTTTGCACCAAAACTCTCCTGGGGGGCCTCTGATTGGCCCCGCCTGGTCACACGCTCACTCTGTGACTAGGGTGAGGGGTGGGGTCGGCACAAACACCACAAAACCCCACTGGGAAGGAGGGGAAGGTAACTAGATCGAAACCAGCAAAGTCCACTGCAAAAAGGGCAGACTTCAGCTAGAGGGGTGAAGAAGGACCTGGTGCAGAGACGGTCAGATATTTTTCAGCAATTCAAAGAGAGGACTTGAGATGGAGCCGGAGGGGCTCTTATGGTGGTCACATTAGGGTTGTTTTTGATGGAGGAAGGATCTGGGTTTGTGGGCAATTATGGTTTTGTTTCTGGAAGGGGATGATTCCTCGCCGGCCCTTGTTGAGGTGAGACTGGGGTGACGATCTAGTCGGTGCTGGTTGGAGCAGGCTTGGAGGTGAGGCTTTGGGGTGATTGATTGGCTCAGGGGGTGCTGATGGGGTTGGGATCGGTGAGGAGGGTGGGAATGGTGCTGGGGACGGTGTGGTGGCAGAGGTGGGAGGTGATGCAGCAGGACGGTCTGGAGGCTTCGGGAGATGGTTGAATTGTGGGTCTTGGGTCTGAGATGGACTGATGAGCGAGCTGGGCTGTGGTTAGGGATGTGGGCAGCAATGGCATGTCGACATGCAGTTAGGGGGGAACATAAGGGAGGTGCACCATGCTGCACATGGGCTGGACTTGGTGGAAATGATGTGTTGCGAGAATTAAACATTTCGTGAGGGATGTGATGGTGGGGCGGGGAGGGAGGTACCACTTTTAGAGCGGATGATGGAACTCTGTGTGGGGGTGAGGAGCTGATGATGGGTGTTCTGTGGGACGTGACGGTTTCGTAGCGTAACAGAGGTGGAAGGACTTAGCTGCACTCTTATGGAGGAGGACGGAGGCCAAACCCATCCAATGGTTGCAGCTGGATGTAAGCCCTCATTCCCAGACCCATTCTCTCTTTTTAAAAATTACTTTTTATCTCTTCACAGTATTACATGCATATAATTTAAGAAGTAAACAGGACTAACATCTCTTCACCAAATGCAGTTGTTCCTTGTCTCCTTCCACCTTCTTCTTCTCAGAGGCACCCACTTTTAGCTGTTTCTTCTAGCGATTTTGCATCTCATGGGTCTGAGTAATGTTCGTATTTTTGACTCTTCCATTGTAGACATTTTCCATTGATTTCCTATTTGGTAAATAAGAATTTAGCTCTCTTATATGGCCAACCATGGCATTCTACCCAGCCAACCCCCTCAATATTTCTCGTGGTAGACATACTATCAATAATACCTTACCAGGGGTCTTCCCTGGTGGCACAGTGGTTAAGAATCCACCTGCCAGTGCAGGGGACACGGGTTCGAGCCCTGCTCCGGGAAGATCCCACATGCTGCAGAGCAACTAAGCCCGTGTGCCACAACTACTAAGCCTGCGCTCTAGAGCTCGTGCGCCACAACTACTGAGCCCTTGTGCCACAACTACTGAAGCCCACGTGCCTAGAGCCTGTGCTCCGCAACAAGGGAGGCCACTGCAATGAGAAGCCCCCGCACCGCAACGAAGAGTAGCCCCCGCTCGCCGCAACCAGAGAAAAGCCCGCGCACAGCAACGAAGACCCAACGCAGCCAAAAATAAAATAAATAAATAAATAAATAAATAGTACCTTACCAGTGTTCTTTCAAAAATGTCTTATGCCTATAATAATATACATATATGTATGCGTGTAGCAGGCAGGATAATGGCCCTGCAAAGACAGCCACATCCTAATCCCCTGAACCCGTGAATGTGTCACCTTATGTGGCAAAAGAGACTTCACAGATGTGGTTAAGTTAAGGATCTTGAGATGGGGAGATTTATCCTGGATCATCTGGGTGGGCCCAGTGTCATCATCAGGATCCTTGAAAGTGAAAGGCAGAGGCAGGAGGGTCAGAGTAATGTGATGGGAGAAAGACTGGCCATTGCTGGCTTTGAGGATGGAAGGGAGCCAGGAGCCAAGGAATGCGCGCAGCCTCTCGAAGCTGAAAAAGTTAAGAAAATGGAACCTCCCCAGGGCCTGCAGAAAAGCATGCAGCCCGCCAACACCTCGATTTCAGCCCAGTGACGAGAACCATTTTGGACTTCTGACTTCCAGAGCTGCAAGAAACAAATTTGTGCTGTTTTAAGCCATTAACTTTGTGGTAATTTGTAACAGAAGCAATAGGAAATTAATACACCAGGCAATATGTCTACATCCACATACATACATACAAACATGCATACTTATGTATGTCATGTACACATACTTGTTAAATCAACTCATGCAACTGTTCACAGCTGAGCTTTATACTGTACTACAATAGTTTCCTTTTTTCCCCCTGAAATGAATAATTACCTTGTTTCTTTTTCTTAATTGACTTTTGTCGTTTTAAAAACTTATTTATTTATTTACTTAATTTGGCTGCACTGGGTCTTGGCTGTGGCGCGCAGGAGCTTCACTGCTGCGTGTGGGATCCAGTTCCCTGACCAGGGATCGAACCTGGGCCCCCTGCATTGGAAGCGCAGAGTCTTAACCACTGGACCACCAGGGGAGCCCCTACCTTGTTTCTTTATCTGCCTTATTTTCTTTATACCTTTTGCCCATTTCTGCTACACCTCCTAATAGCTGTCTGTATGGCTTCCATGAGGGCGGTCACATCAAGTGTTATGTTTCAGTTCCATTTTTTGAGTTATCCGCTCTATTGCTCTCGGGGCGTGTGGCATAGTTAGCTGCCGTCCGGTGACTTCTTTTTGTTGTCCTCCTTGGCATTCCCTTTGCCTTCCTTCTGGTTGGAATTCCTGTTTTCTGGAGCCCATGTCTTCTTGCTTGTTTTACTCCCCCGTTTGGAGCCCATTGCCCAGGACAGGTCTTCATCTTTATCCAAATCCATTCAGTTCCTGAGTTCAGACCACAGAGTAAAAACAGCAAATGACACCTGTAGTTTTGTCAGATTAAAAAGACAGTTCAGGCTTCCCCGGTGGCGCAGTGGTTGAGAGTCTGCCTGCCGATGCAGGGGACGTGGGTTCGTGCCCCGGTCCGGGAAGATCCCACATGCCACGGAGTGGCTGGGCCCGTGAGCCATGGCCGCTGAGCCTGCGCGTCCGGAGCCTGTGCTCCACAACGGGAGAGGCCACAACGGTGAGAGACCCACGTACCGCAAAAAAAAAAAAACAGTTCAGCGGAAGCAGCTTAAGTGTCCATCGACAGATGAATGGATAAAGAAGATGCAGCACATATATACAATGGAATATTACTCAGCCATAAAAAGGAACGAAATTGAGTTATTTGTAGTGAGGTGGATGGACCTAGAGCCGGTCATACAGAGTGAAGTAAGTCAGAAAGAGAAAAACAGATACCAGATGCTAGCGCACATATATGGAATCTAAAAAAAAAAAAAGGTTCTGAAGAACCTAGGGGTAGGACAGGAATAAAGATGCAGACGTAGAGAATGGACTTGAGGACACGGGGAGGGGGAAGGGTAAGCTGGGATGAAGTGAGAGAGTGGCATGGACTTATATATACTACCAAATGTAAAATAGCTAGTGGGAAGCAGCTGCATAGCAAAGGGAGATCAGCTTGGTGCTTTGTGACCACCTAGAGGGGTGGGATAGGGAGGGTGGGAGGGAGACGCAAGAGGGAGGAGATATGGGGATATATATTTATGTATAGCTGATTCACTTTGTTATACAGCAGAAACTAATACACCATTGTAAAGCAATTATACTCCAATAAAGATGTTAAACAAAAAAACAAAGAAAACCCCCAAAAGATACATGTACCCCTATGTTGATAGCAGCACTGTTCACAATAGCCAAAACATGGAAACAACCTAAATGTCCATCGACAGATGAATGGATAAAGATGTGGTACATATAGACAACGGAATACTACTCAGTCATAAAAAAGAACAAAAAAGGCCATTTGCAGCAACATGGATGCAACATGAGATTGTCATACTAAGTGACAGTATTATCATGCTATCCACTAAGATTATCATACTTTCTCAGAAAGAGAAAGACAACTATCATATGATATCACTTATATGTGGAACCTAAAATAAGGCACAAATGCACCTATCTACAAAACAGAAACAGACTCATAGACACAGAGAACAGATTTGTGGTTGGCAAGAGGGAGGGGGGAGGGAGAGGGATGGACTGGGAGTTTGGGGTTGGTAGATGCAAACTATTACATTTAGAATGGATAAACAATAAGGTCCTAATGGATAGCACAGGGAACTATATTCAATAACCTGGGATAAACCATAATGGAAAAGAGTATAAAAAAGAATGCGTATAAAAAAGAATGTATAACTGAGCCACTGTGCTGTGCAGTAGAGATTGCCACAACGTTGTAAATCAACTCCAATCAAAAAAAAAAAAAAAGTTCAGTGGTAGAGGGCATGGTGGTGCCCTTCCATGGTGGAAGCACTGCAAGTTGGAGTCTTCCCTCGGATGTCTAGTGGTCCTTGGTTGTCCTTTCAGGGTTAAGAACAGGGGACTAAAAAGCTGATTGGAAGCTGGCTGACTTGCAGATCCACATTAGCTGACCTAAACAAGCCATTTGGAAACCATTTGGGTTCTGGTGTCAATATCTGTATCCTTAGGCCTTTCTTCTTGCACTGGTAAGATTCCCCAGAGAAGAAGGTAAGGTCTGGCTGCCACTATTCTAGGAGCCCAGTGGGGGACTAGCCTGGGGGACTCAACCTCAGCGTTGAAAATAACCTTCATCTCCTTGGTTTTTGTTTATTACTCTTGCTGTCAAGGGTGCTTGTCGACTCTCTGCGCAAAGACCCTCTGTTTTGTGCTCTCTGGAGAGTAAATCTCAGACTTCTGGGGGAGGTGGATTTAGGGATCTTACTTCTTTCATTCGATCCTTTTTATTTTCACACATGCAACCTCTTCACCCCTGGTCCCGGAGATACATGGTGCTATCATGCCACGTGTCTTTAAAGGACTCTGTTATGAATCACTTGTCATGTGCTGTCTGAAATTTGCCTGCCACAAATCTGCTTTCCAGACCCCCACATCTTGTTGGTGGTGTCTCCTCTCTGTTCAACCCAATCTTGTGACTTTATGTCTTCTTTATTTTATTTTTTTTTGGCTGCACCATGTGGCATGCGGGATCTTAGTTCCCCAACCAGGGTTCGAACCCGTGCGCCCTGCAGTGGGAGCATGGAGTCTTAACCACTGGACCACCAAGGAAGTCCCTTTATGTCTTCTTTAAAAAAATCTTTCTACTACATTGGATTTAGAAGGTAGCGCCCTTGGGTGTGTAGAATCAAAATCCCATTCCTTTTCCACAGCAGTTTTGTAAGTGGAGCGGTGAGGATGGTGACCATGTCAGTCGCGATACCAAGACATTTTCATGATAGGATTCCTCAAAACAACTTTTTTTAAGTTGTTCTAAAATTATTCATGGCCACTGTGGATGTTAGCAGTATGAAGGAGAAACTAAAAGCTGCCTGTTGTGGGGGTAGGGCTCTTGGCAAGGGTTTTTATTTGGTGGTGGTTTTGTGGTGCAGCCCTTGGCATGCGTGAGGAGGACGCTTTGGTGCCAGGAGCAGCAGGGCCGTCATGTCACGGTAGACACACGCTGCTGTGTTGGGACCGTGGGCCCAAGAGAGGGTCTCTTCCCTCGGCAGGACTGCTTGGGAGAAGAAGGAAGCTTCTAAGGACGGGCGGGAAGTGCTGTGTTCAGGCCTAGAACTTGGCCACCACGGTGGGCTCTGGAGCTGTGCAGTGCATGGCCTGCCCAGCCATGTGCTGGATGGTCTTAGACGATGCTGGGTGGCTTTGAGGGACACTTACTGACAAGGCTGTTCCATTGAGTTACACAAAGGAACCAAAAGACTGACCCAGGTCAGCTGTGTTTGCTGTGAGACAGCGTGCAGCTCGTGTCGGAGGGGTGAGCAGAGGAAGGGGCGGAGGAAAGAGCCTTTCCTTTCCTTTCCGGGGTGTTTGCCGTCGGGGTCAACACCCTGCGATGTTCTGCGTTTCCCTCCTGCTTCCTTCCTCTTGTCACTAGCCGCCAGAGGTTCTCTGAAAGCTTTTTCTTACAGAAGCCCCTGGATGTTTCTAGGACTCAGGGCAGCATTGAGACACATACCCGGGAGAGGGCTGTCTGCCCCTGACGTACTCTGTGCCTGGCTCGGACTCCATTCTAGGGCTCTCGGGGCTCCTGGAGATGGCCCAGCCTCGTAGGATCCTGCCCTTTGCCTTTGGGGCCTCAACAGCCTGGCAGGGCAGGGCTAGGAGACGTTCTCGAAGATCATCTAGTCGACCTCTTCCATTTTATGGATGAGGAAGCTAAGGGCCAGAGAAGTTCTTCCCGGGTTCAGTGTTCTTCCCAGCCTACCCTGCCTCTCTCAGCTTGCCCATCCTTTGGAAGATTTTGATGTGGTGGGTGATCGGGGATCTGTGCTAACAGACAAGGGGTGGGTTTGAGGGGGACTCGCGGGCTGGCTGATGACGGTCAGAAGCCTTGTGGAGTTCTGGGTTGGCCCGGTTGTCTGATGGGCTCTCGGGGTTGTTTCTGTGGGGTGGTGTAAGCTGGGGGACGGAGCTTCATAGAGGCGCCCTCAGAGCCCTAGAGTCAGAGATCTGGATTCAAGCCTCTGCCCTGATACTGAAACACGGGTAAGCCTTAGCCTTTTGCAGCCTTAGATTCAATAGTAGATGGTACTAATACTTGTAGCTGCCCAAAGAGGAAGACCCGTCCCGGGCTTTGCACCGCATGGGACACACGGATTTGCTCTCCCTCCTGAACCCACATAGCAGACGTTCCTCGGCCCAGCACTGCGCCCAGCCTGGACCAGCGCTACACCTGCGGCTTCCTTAGGGCTCACCTGGTGGGGGGGTGGGGGGTGGGAGCACCTTCAGCCTGTCCAGGCTCTAACTTATGGGGCCCCTCGTGTCCGGGCCCTAAGGAGGCTCCTCCCAGCGCCAGCTTCCCCCTCCACACCCCCCCACCTCCCAGCCCAGCGCCCATCCCTGGGGAGGGGCTGCACCCGTGGGAGACCCAAGCCTGCACCTTCTCCGGTTCCTGGTTTTCCAGGGAGCTCTGGCTGGAGGGGGATGGGAGAAGCAGCCCTGGAGTTGGGGGGGTGGGGAGCGGGGGAAGCAGAACCGGGAACTGGAAGTGGAAGGGTGTGGGTGGGCCCGGATCCAGCCTGCCTCCCACTTTCCTCCTCCTGCCAGGCCCCTCCCCGTGCTGGCTGGCCCTCGGAGGCAGGGGCTGGGCCCAGGCTCCTCCTGGGGGGCGAAGAGCCGGAGATCTCTCTGCGGCTCCTCCGAACCAAGGGGGTGAAGCCGCGACCCCCCCCCCCCCGCCCCCGCCCCAGCTGAGGCCTGTGGCCCAGCCTTTGTTAGTTCACTGGCGAGAGGCCCGCACCTGAAGCAGGGAGGCCGAAAAGCCCCTAAAATTCAGCCATGTGCGTTCGCAGGGCCCCCTGGAGCCCACAGTTCCCCAAGGCAGGTGGGGCTGGTTCGCGGGGTGCCGGGGGAGCGGCCTGGCATCCTCCCTCGCTCGGTGCGGCTGCCGCCTCGCCCCCCGCCCCACCCCGGGGCGTCCCCTGGACAGCCCTGCAAACGCAGGCCTTCAGCCTGGCCGCAGTCCGGGTTCACCCTCAGCCTTCTCCGGGCCCAGGCGCCGGCCCTAAAGTGAGGTGACATTCATCTCACTACATCCTGTGACTGCGGCTCACTTCCTCCACGTGGTGGGGGCGGGGTGGGGGTAGGGGCGCGGGGAGGACAGATCAGAAGGAAAATGTAGCCGGCTGGGGACCTCTGGGATTTCCCGGGGGGGCGGGGGGGGGGAGGCTGCGGGAAGCTTTCAAAGGAAAGAACAGCCGTGAATGAAGAGACGGGAGGGGGCGGGAGGCGGCTGGAAGTCCCGCAAGTGGCGCCCACTGTGCCTCGGCAACTGTCGCGCGTTGGAGGCGGGTGCGGCCCTCCTGCCGATTCGGCCTCGGTGCCCGCATCGCTGGGTGCCCGCATGGCTGGGTGCCCGCATGGCTGGGTGCCGGGTCGGCCTGCGCCTGGGAAAAGGACTCAGGCCAGCGGGGCCCCGGGGCCGAGGGTCTGGCCCTGGGAGCCGGTGGCTGTCAGCTGGGGCCTGGGGTGGAGGTGGCTTGCCCTGCTGACCCCTCTTCTCTTCCCCCCACAGGTGGAGCCACGGGAAGCCCAGCCCCACAGACAGCCTGAGGCCGCGTTTCACCCTCGGCGCCGGGATCTATGTTTAAGTTTTAACTCTTGCTTACCAAGACCACGATAATTCCTTCCCCAGAGGCCAGCAGCCCCCCAGCCCCGCGCAGCCCCAGCCTGCCTCCCACCGCCCAGCTGCCCGCGATGCCCGCCAGCGGCCCCGGGGACGCCAGCGGCCCCGCTCCGGAGCGGGGGGAGGAGGAGCGCAAGGTGAGCAGCCGGCTCTGCTGGGGGTGCTGGGCGCTGGACCGCGCCGCTCCGTCCTCACACGGGCCTGTAGGGAAGATCTATCTCCCTGTTTTGGTGATGAGCAAACTGAGGCTTGGAGAGGTTAAATCCTGGTGGTCAGGCTCCGGGACCCAGTCTTCAACCCCCGTGGTGTGTGAGCAGAGCTTCAGACCCCAGGCGTGTGCGATTGTTAGGGCTGGCCTTGCAGGGTCCTCACATCTGGCTTCCTTTCTGGATCGGCCTCTTACTAGCTGTGTGTCCTCAGGTGAGTCACTTTACCTGGGTTAGCTGCCTCTGTTTCCCCAGGGGGGTTAGTAGCTTTGGGGAGGCCAAAGACAAGTTCAGGGGGCTCTGTAGATGGCAGGCCTCGTGAGGGCTCCCCCGGCGGCACAGACAGCGAGGCTCACCGCGGTGCATGGCGCGCTGTGTGCTGTATGCTGTGTGCTCAGGGTGGCACCAGTCACAGTGGAGATGGTGATTTCCCTCCCCTGCCCCATCCCTGGCGCTGAGCAAGTGTCACTTCTGGCCATGGAGCTAGTGACCTCCTTGTTTTTGGAGCCCCATGAGGGGTGACCTCTTCACCCTTCTGCTCAAGTCCAGAATGGGCCTAAATCAGTTAGAGGAGATGCCAGCAGACTGGTAGGTGTCCCTGCCGGCTTTCGACAGGCAACCTCGGGACCTCACCAAGCCGTGTCCACCTGTAGGCAAAGCCATTCGAATCCCCAGCACGTGGACTCTTTTTCCCTTCTGTGGAACGGTAGACCCTGCCGCCACCCTTCCAGGGAAGCTGCACCAGCCAACGGCCTTCCCGGGGCGTCCCGTCTGCCATGCCCTGGTCCCCGCAGTTCCCTCTGCCTGTTCTCCTCTCCCTGAGCGGCAGTGAGGGGTGGTGATACTTGGTGGTATCTGAGAGCTTCTGGGGCACAGTTTGTCCTCCTGGAACCAGGGTGGACACCTGACACCAGGTGTGGGACCACTGAGCGCTCTGAGGGGGTCAGCTCGGGTGATCCGCCATCAGCGGCAGTTCTGAGACCTGCTCCCTGCCCACCCTCCCGCCGCGTGTGCTCAGCTCCTTCTGGGCTTGCTCATTCTTAGAGCCAGTTTCTGCCTTCTGGGTGGTTTCCATCCATTTGGTCCTTGAGGACAGCCCTTGAAACAAGTGGGGCAAGGACAGATGGCCCTGGTTTGGAGATGAGGAAGCTGAGCCCAGCTTATCAGTGGGGGGTCCAGATGAGAGCCTGCTCTCCTGTATCGGAGTCTTTTTCACTGCCCCACCTGCATGGTTACGGACACACACACACACACGCACGCACGCACGTGCGCGGATGCGTGCACGAAGCCCAGACGCCTGTCTTTCCAGCCCAGGATCCTGCAGGGTGCCACGGGACTGGGGACCGTGTATACCCCCAAGCTGGGAGGAAAGTGCGTGCTGCAGCCCACTGGGTGGGGCTCCTAGGGCTTACAGGTCAGTCCCTTTCTTTCCGATCCCGCGGACGCAGGCGGCAGCAGACCCAGACTCTGCCGCCATAGAGTCAGGGCCACCCGCACCCACCTGTGCTCTTGAGTGGCAGCTGTGGCCATGGATAATTCCCTTCCCTCCTTGGGCCTGGCTTTGCTCCTCCGTTAGATTAGGTGACCCTGACCCCTCCCCCGGTCCGATGTCCCGACTGGTGCTGACACAGCTCTGTGTCCATGCACTTGCAGTTGGTGGTCAGCTGCCCCCCGCCCCCCAGTTGGAGGAGGAGGGGCAGCCGAGCCACATTTCTCCTGTTACTGGACAGGGCTTCCCTGGGCCGCAGAGCCCCCGGCCCCTCCCATGGAGAGCCGCAGACAGGCTCTCCATCATGACAGTTCAGGACAGGGAAAAAGCACTGGACAGAGAGTCCCGAGTCCCGGGCCCCAGGCCTGAAGATGTCACTTATTGGAGATGTGGCTTCAGGCCCTCTGGGCTTGCGTTTGCTCAGCTGTAAAATGGGGATAGTAACTCTAGCTGTGCCTGTTTTATGGGGTGGTTGTGGAAGTCAGATGAGGTCACGGGCATGGAGCGAGTGCCCTGCAAACAGCAAAGTCTGGTCCAATTATGAGGGATTACGATGGCTATTATTATCCACCCATAGTAACTGTTCTGGCTCAAGAGGCAACAAACACACACCCAGGCCCAGAGCTGGTGCTGATAGAGGGAGCTGACAGATGGGGGCTGGGGTGTGGGGGGCGCTCTCCCCGGTGTGCGTGCTGGCTCACCTGGTACACCTCCCTGGCACCGCTGGGCTGGTTCCCGTGCAGCCCCCAGGAGGGCAGGCAGAGACGCGGACAGCCGCCCACGGCAGCCCGTGAAAGCCAGGCCTGGGGCAGGGGTGCCGTGTGGCTGCAGAGTGGAAGATGGGTTTGGGCCACAGCCCAAGGAGTCTGGCAGGGTTTCCAGGGGCACCTGGCACAAAGGAACTGTTTGGTGAGCCAGAGGGCAGGGGTGTGGCTGCCCACTGGCCCCTTCACCACCTGGCCCCATGTGCCCTTCCCGCCTGCCCCTCCCCCCCCACCGGCCACGCCTCCCTGTACCTTTCACTCCAGTACTTCCTGGAGCTGCCAGGCCTTTGTTTATGCTGCTTCCTCTGACTGATGTGCCCTTTCCCTAATTATCTCTCCTCTCTGATCAAAGCCCTGGCTTCAGTCTGTCTTGAATTACAGAGAGAACCCTTGGTTCTCAAAATGGGATCCCTAAATCAGCGGTACCAGCAGCACCTGGAAGGCTTAGCCATGCAAAAGCTCGGGCCCCACCCTAGACCTGCTGAATCAGAAACTCTGGGGAGGGGACCTAGCAATCCTTGTTTTTACCAGCCCTCTAGGGGATTTGAGAAGTACTGGTGTGGATAATATCTAGCCCCGCAGCTGCCCCAGGAGGGCAGGACCCCAGCCACCGTCGTCTGGGTGGATCTTCAGGGCCCGACGCACACAGTAGGTGCTCAGGAAGTATCCTGTGGATAGGATGCAGGGGAAAATGAGAGTGGATAAGACCCCTTCACAGGAGAACCATCCCAGCGCCCTGATCAAACAGGCAGGGTGCGGAGTGTGCGTGGTAGGCGGAGGCGGCCGCGCCTGTGCTCGGCAGTGCAGAGGGCTGTGTATGTGGTGTCCTCGTGGCACCTGCCCAGCAGCCTCCCCAGCCCTACTGTCCATGTGTTGGGCAGGGACGGTGCAGCTTGGGGAGCCTGGGAGGAGGCAGGCTCGGTGGCGGGGGGGGGGGGGCGAGGAGGGATGCTGAGCCCTGGGACTCTGGCCACAGAAAAGGGAGGGGGAGCTGGCCTTATGAGAGATGGGAAGGGAGGTGAGCATCAGGAAGTCCAGGAGCCTTGGTTCTGGCTCAGAGGGGATCATGGAGATATGGTGCCAGGCCCTGTGTAGAAGGGAGAGAGGGGGGCAGAGGGAGCAGGACGGGGGACCAAGAACATTCCAAGCCCGGGGCTGGAAGGGCCTCCTCAGATCCCCAAATGTGAATCAGTGCCTGGCCAGGAGTCCAAGCCCCGGGCTGGGCCCCTGATCTTGCTGTTCCCCTCTTTCCTCGGGCCTTAGAAACATAACAGATGCATTGAGTGCTGACTGTCTGCCAGGTGCTCTTTTAAGCTCTGTACTTGCATTATCTTATTTCATTCTTACAACTGCTCCATAAGGTAGGCTCTGTTATTTTCATCACTCTATCTTATTAAAGACTAAACTGATGCTCAGAGAGGTTAGGTCACTTGTCTAAGGCCACACAGCTAGTAAGTAGTGGTGCTGGGATTCGAACCCAGGCTCCTGTGCCTTTCAGGCTGCCTCTTATGTGAAGGGGGATGGAATGGATGGTGCCTCCGAGCTGTGATGTTCCATAGTCCTATCCAAGTTTCTTCTGAAAGTCGGGATGGTCAGAGAATGCTTTTCTCTGCATAGCAGTGCTCTTGCCCTGGGGTCGCTGTTGGGAGCGCTTCATCTCCAGCAGGAGCTCACGTACACAGGCTAGTGTGTGTGACTGGCTGCACGTGCGCATGCACATACACACACATACCAGGTACACACTCTTACGTGTGGAAGACACCGCTGTGGACATGTTGCTTGTTTCCCTTCCTCCTTCCTCCCTCCCTCCTTTCGTCCTTTTCAGACTTAGGTAGCTTTCCAGGTACCTGGCACATAGTAGGGCTCCACGAGTTTGTTGGGTGAACTGAATATACTTTGCTGGAGGACCTAGTAAAGGGAAGGGGATAGGAAGATACAAGGATGGGTAAGCCATGCCTGCCCTCTGGAGGAAGGAGGCCGCTCCTGGACGGCTCGCCCTGAGCTCACCCTCTCCTGCTGGGTAGGAGAAGCGCCTGTTGGGGGGGTACGTATTTGTGCTGGGGGAGCACAGCAAGTGTGCCCGTGTGTGTGTGTGTGCGTGCCTGTGTGTATATGCATGCACGTATGGCCAGTGCTGTGGCCAGGGCTCCTTCCTTCTCACCTAGGTCCAACCCAGAGGCCTGGCGTACTGATTTCCCTCGGGCGCCGACCACTTCCTGCACTCCGGTTCTGAAGTTCAAGGGCATCCTTGGGTGGGGTTCCCCCGGCTCCACGCTCAGCTGTTCTTGCTGGCCCACAGATCCGGTGCCCGCCCCGGGCATGCCCTGCCTTTAGAGCACTCAGATGCCCACACACGGTCACTCGGCCTGCTCTTTGCTTTATAATCGTCACTATAGGGGTCATTGAGGGAGCATCCCTCTTACACATTTAAACAGTTCCGGTAAAGGCAGCTTTGCCCTCACCCCTTCGGGAACACGGCTAATCATCATAACGGCGCGTCCGTTTTTAGCTCAGTGGAGTCGGTTAGATGCCTGCGCATGGAGAGCAGGCAAGTGATGTAAACAGCGCCCACCCCAGAGCTGACTGGGACCTCCATTTTAGGGTTCGGGTTCTCTAAAATTCTCTAAGTTAACCGCTATTACATGTCAAGTTTAAGTCTGCAGTCAATACAGTCTTAAGTGGGGGTCAGTTGGACTCTGGAGATAGGCCTGTGTGTGAACGTGGACTCAGCTAGGTGACTGCTGAGCAGCGAAATGAGGGATTTCCGTGAGGTGGTGTGTGTGAGCGGTCAACACAGGGGCACGGATTTAGTCTCGTAATTTATTTTGGATAGTTAACCAGCTGTCTATTTACCTACCTACGTACCTTCCTCCCCATCTACCTATCTCTCTGTCTACCAACCTATCTGCACATGTGTGGTGACGATCCACTGCAGCCCCGAGGACTGAGCGGCATGGGAGAAGAGTGGGGACAATGCAGACGAGGGTGTGAATGGTGTGGGTTTAAAGTCCCCTGAGAGCCCACGGCCTATGGCCCCCTCTCCCTTTACCCACTGAACAGAAGCAAAACTGAGGCAAGTTGCAGGATGACCTAACTCCTTTTTTTTTTTTTTTTTTTTTGGCTGCGTTGGGTCTTCGTTGCTACGTGCGGGCTTTCTCTAGTTGCAGCGAGGGGGGGGCTACCCTTCATTGTGGTGCGCAGGCTTCTCATTGCGGTGGCTTCTCTTGTTGCAGAGCACGGGCTCTAGGCACCTGGGCTTCAGTAGTTGCAGCACGCGGGCTCATTAGTTGCGGCACGCAGACCCTAAAGCACGTGGGCTTCGGTAGTTGTAGCTCGCGGGCTCTAGAGCGCAGGCTCAGTAGTTGTGGCGCACGGGCTTTGTTGCCCCGCAGCATGTGGGATCTTCCTGGACCAGGGCTCGAACTCGTGTCCCCTGCATTGGCAGGTGGATTCTTAACTGCTGTGCCACCAGGGAAGTCCCAGGATGACCTAACTGCTGATGGCAGGGGCTGTGCTACCTTCAGAGGCTCGCATGCGGGGCCACGGCCGGGCCCAAGGTCCCTCAGGTCTGGGCTGGGGTTGGAGCCCATCCTGGCCAAGAAGCAGGCCCCACAGGGCCTGGGCGGGGAAGCTGAGCTCAGCTCTGCAAAGGGAAGAGGGCCGGCGGGGAGCTGAGCAAGAGTGGGTGTCCCAGGATGACTGAGAAATGGGAAGATATCCTTCCTTTCTGGCACCTGGACTGGGCACAGGGCCTGGTCATGTCCTGCAGCTGCCTCTGCGGAGAGCCACAGGGCTATTAGGGCTGTTACTTGCAATCACCCCACTTAGCATGTGCACGGTGTGGAAGGGCGTCCAAAGGAGTTTCCTTTGCCCGGCAATTAACTCACCCAATCCTCACAGTAGCTGGAGGATCCCCACTTTACAGATAGGGAGTTGAGGCTTAGAGAGGTTGAGAAACTTGGTAACAGTCACGTGGCTACGAAGTAGATTTTCTGGATTCTTTCCGTCCACCAAGGGAGGGTGGCCGGTGGGGTGGGAAGGAGATGGTGGGCTGTGCAGAGCCCAGGTGGGCTGCTGAAGGAGCGAGGGCAAGGGGGCTTGGGGTGGCTGCTAGCAGAGCGGCCGCGCTCCATCCCAGCCCTCAGCACAGCACAGGCACTTGTGTGTTTATGTGTTGTCTCTCCCTCTGAACTGAGTTCCCTGTTTGCTTATCTTTATATCTGGTACATAGCTGGTGCTCAGTAAATGTTTTTGAGCACATCCATGGGCCTGGCCTTATGGTGGCCCTAGGACCACAGGGGTGGGCACGGCTGGGCTGCAGTGGGCTGGGTATGTGCTGGGGGGAGTCTCCGTTCCGGAAGGCGGTGAGGCCCCAGCATGGTGCACGGGGTGCGGAGGGCCTGGGGAAAGCCCACAGTGCGCAGGTGCCTGGGAGCTGTGCGGGTGTCGGAGGGGCCATCAGGACACGGACGCTGCCTTCTGGGAGCATGGCCTTTTGGGAGTCATGGAAGACCTTCCTCGATAATTATAATACGAAGCCCACTGAGCAGTCAGTGAATATCTGTTGAATATTGTTGAGTAGTTGAAACAAAGGACTGATGAGCTTTGGGAGGTGACTGAGAACAGAAAAGCCGGGGGGCTTGGGAGGGCTGTGTGGAAGTGGGAGCACCTACAGCAATTCCCGGTGCCCCTGCCCTCCCCGCCCGTCCTCCTGCAGCTCACCCTGCGGCCCGGCCTGGGCCTGCCATGCGTGTGCGTGTGCATGTGTGCGCGCGTGTGTGCGGGGTGCTCTGCGGAGTCGTGGGCCTGGTACCCAGGCACCCAGAACGGGGCTCTGCCTGCCAGAGAAGCCAATTCGTCTCGCTGAATTCCACGACCACAGACAGGCCCTGGGAGGCCAGCCAGCCAGCTGGCAAAGGCTGTACGTGCTTCTTGTCCCAGGGGGCCCGGGCAAGTGGCCGGCTAGATCCGGCAAGTTCATCCCCTTGACTCAAACACCAACTTGAGACATCTGCTCAGCGGATGCTGGGTCAGTAGCATCCGGTGTACGCTCTGAAGGGAGCACGTATGTCTGGCTGGCCGGCTGGCTCTGGGTGAGGGCCTCGTGGGATGTGTCTCTCTTAGCGGGAGGGGTCCCCGTCTAGGCATGAGGCCCCTGAGACAACTGCGTGTGGATGTATGCGTGTGAATGCCAGAGCATACCTTTACCTTGGCTTGCCTGGCTGCTCCTCGTCGTGCATATGTGCACGTGTCAGGGGCACACGGCATCGTAGGGTATGGTGGCATGTTGCTGTGGAAAGACCCGAGGGCTGGGGATCAAAAGATTTAAATTTTGGTTCTAAAGGCCTCCCTTGCTGGCTCTCTGATCTCTGAAAGTTAGGTAACCACTCTGAGCTTCAGATTTCCCGCCTGCGTAATGGAAAAAAATAAAACCAGCTCTACTTTCTGTAAAGCATAAGAGTAAAATGAAATCACGTACGTGAAAATGCTTTGTTAATTACCATGTACTGTACCAATGTGAGATTATTGTCATCGTGGCCCAGCTCCTCAGAATGCGAAGTTGTGTGTGGCCTAAAATAATCCACCCAGTGAGCTGTGTTAAAATGTAGGTCAAAGCATAGCCTCAGAAGTTGAGAGAGGCTGATGGTAACCACCTAATCTAACAGGCCACCAAATGCAGAGGGGCTTTGAAAACTGTAAAGCGTTACATAAATTGAAGTGACATGATTATGTTTAAGACTAGAAAATACGTTTTAGTCATCCTGTTTCCTGACTTTGAGTCATAAAGATGAGAACGGCTCTGGATCCTCCTGCTTGGCTGTATTCGTGCACGTTTGTGGATTCGTACACGTGCCTCTCTCTGTGTGTATGGACTTGTTTATTGAACATCTACTATGTGACAGTCACTCATCAAGTATTTTGAGTGCCTGCCCTGTGCCAGGTGCATCGCTCTAGGCACTGGGGACGAAGCCAAGGTGAATAAGACAGAGTTCCTTTCCTCGAGGGGCTTCTGGCTTGGTCATGATGATAGCTGGCAGTTGCAGTGCTGGATAGTGGGTGCTGTGGGAGAGGAAGGACCCATAGACTCAGTCTAGGTGGGGTATGGGAAGGAGGGGCCCAGGGGAAGGGAATCTAGGAAGTGAGGTTGGAAAAGTGAGGCAGAAGCAAGGGTCTGTGCCAATGTCCCAGGGAGGGAGCAGCCCACATTTGCACCTGGCGTGGTCGGTTTACGATGGGTGGGAAGTGCCGGCCAGATCCTAGGGCCTTTCTTCACCGGGGCCAAGGAGCTTGGCTTGATCCTGCAGGGCCCTGGGAGCCCCCTCAGCAAGGGCTTAAGCTCTGTGGAGTGACGTAATCAGCTTTGCATTTTGGAAGGATCGCGGAGCCCCAGTGTTCCTGAGTATCTCACTGCGGCGGTACCAGCCAGATGTGGGGGTTTGTCTGTACACTGAGTGATGGCTGCATATGCTGGGCAGTGAGCTGGGGTTTGCATGGGGGTGGGGAGGGACGGGGAGGAGGCAGGGATGCACGTTTGTGAACAGTTCTGGTCGGGACCTGGGAGCGGAGGAAGTTAGCGATTCTTGAGTGACTCTCATGCGTCAGCTTTCCACATATTACCTCAATTAATTGTTATACCATTGCTATGAAGTAGATATTATTATCCCCATTTTGTAGGTGAGGAACGCTAGACTAGAGAGGTTAAATAGCTCGAAGGGACTAGGGAGTAAATAGCAGAGCAAAAAGTCCAGCCTGCCCCCTCCCCGCCCCAAAGCCCACCTCACTAGAATTTCTGCCCATTCCTGCCTCCTCCCACTGGAAGGACTGACTAATTCAGCCCCTTCACTTGACAGATGAGGAAACCAACCTGGGCTCAAGGCTGTTCCTGCTGAATTTGTTACTGTTTTCCAGCTGCTCCAAGTCACTGTGGATCAGACTCTTGCCTTTCAGAGTATTAGTGACGCCTCCCGACTCAGTGCTACTGGCAGATTTGATAAGCATATTTTACATTCCTTTGCTCAGCCCATCAGCAAAGATATTGAATGAAACAGGCCCCACGACAGATGCGAGAATGAACCGCTTGATACGCCTCCTTGAGGGGCACGCCCCGAGCCATCTGCTCACCCTTCTCAGTGTATTACCCCTCTCACTTGTGGGTGTGAATGCAGGCAGACCCAGAGCTGAAGGTATCGCCACCTCCCTTTGCCCCGCGATGTCGCTGTATCCCGGAAGAATGACGCGTTGACCGAAAACGGCACGCTTTTCACAAAGCCGTGCTTCGGGGCTAGATGGAAAGGGTATGGGCCAGAGTCGCTCAGACCTCGGTGCGACTCCCCACCTGGACTCTCGTGGAGACTCGTTTTCCGAAGCACACCCCAGGGGTCCCGGAGGGCAGAGTGTTGGACTGGGCATCAGGTGCCGTTCCCCGCTTGGGCCCCGAGGGATAGGCTCAGGACATGGCCCTGGGGGCTCCCCGTTCTCAATACACCAGGACCTGGACAGATGGTCTGGCGTCAAGGTCTTCCACCTCTTCCTCTTGGGGGTGTTGCATTGAATTAAGTTCAACAGGGAAGGATGTGCTGAGCATCTCCTGTGTGTCAGGCAGAGCACGCGTGTGGAGGTGAGGAATGACAGCAAGTCTCCAGATGGCACAGGGGTTGCCTATCAGGGGCCCCCAAAGGCTTTCTCCATATGCTAATGGAAGCTGGGGCTTGGCGCTCCTGAACAGCAGGTGTCTTTGTTTTTAGTCAGCACAGGCAGCCTGGTAATTGTGGTTCCTTAGTGCTGATCTGAGGCTCTGATTGGCTTTCCCGTGTCTGATAAGTTCAGAGCAAAAGTTAGAAAATCAGATGAATCTCTTCCGTAAGAGATGCAGTGTGCTAAAGAAATAGTTCAGAGCCCAGAATTTCTGGGTGGTAGGAGTCTTTTCAGACCCCATGGCCACCCAGACTGATCCTGACCCACCTCGGCACCCCCTCTCGGCTGCTACCTGTGCATTCCAGGCCCATGGCCCCGGCCACGAGCAGTGGACAGAGGCTTGGCTAGGTGTGGCCTAGTGCTCTTCAGGCAAGTACAGGGGCTGGGTGGGCCTCCTGCTGCCGGGGAATATGTAAGCTCTCTCATCGAGGGGCATGTGGAAGACCCACTAAGTGCTGAGTCTGTTCTAGGCTCTGGGCATTCAGCAGTGAACAAAACAGGCAAGGGTACGAACCACTTAGTCATCTGTCTTCTTAAAAACCCGAGAAGCAGGCAGAATGGACAGCTTCCTACTCCCATTTTATGGATGAGGAAACTGAGTTTCAGAGAGAACAGTCCTGGAACTAGCACATGGCCAAGCCGGGCTCATACCCATTTTGCTTTGCGTTAAGCCCCATGCCTTTCCACGACCTTGCGTGGCCTCCAGATGTGTTGTAAATGCCGAGTTACCTGGTCGGCACGATCAAGACGGCGCCCTTTTAGCCGTGGTGTAACCTGACCAAAAGCACCACCTCAGCTGAAGTTCACTGTACTTGGGTAGATTCAGTTGGAACTTTCACCAACGTTAAGCTGCATTGGTAATATTTTCTCTCTGTGTGATCCAAGTGATTGTTTCTTAAATGGGGGTGTGTGTAGGGTCTCAGAAGACAGCCCAGCACCAGCAGGCCTGGCTTACCATGGGGCATGTGGCCCTGGGCCCCCCTCCAGTCCAGGCCCACAGAGCTGTCATGGAGGCCTCCCTGCCACTTGGCTGTCCCCCACCTCGGCCTTTCTGCCCTCACAGTTTCTCTGCCATGTTTTCCTGAAAAGAGCCTCTCAAGGGTCTCTGGTCCTGGGGCAGCCTTTCTCTCACCACCCTGGACCCTTACCTCCTGTCCACAGCCGGCACTAGGCTCCCTGTCCTTGTCTTCTTTTCCAGACCTTTCTCGGCTGGGTTCCTTAAACTGTCTCTCCAGCCCCTCTCCGGCCCCTTGGTCCTCATTGCCGTGTCATTCTGCACAGCTTCCCTCTGAGGCTGACCATTTCCACCTCTAACCAAATCTCTCTGCGCTCGACTTCTTTGCATCTGTCGACTTTGCCTCTTGGGTTGGCAACTCCCTTTTTTCTTGTACCCACAATACACCGGCGTCCCCTTTCTGCTCCTCTGAACACTCTCTCCACCTCCTGCAACTTGACTGGAGTCTCCCCTCAGTGCTAAGGCCTGGGGCCTCTGTCATCTTCCACCCATATGTCCTCGGAGGGCTCCCGGACTCTCAGCTGCAATGCTAAATCTCCCTCCTAAATCTCCTTCCTGGGCAGGTCTGTCCCAGATGTGCCTTGAATGGATGGATGGACAGAGCGGGCCAGTGCCACTCTTCCCATCGGTCTCATGTCTGTGACGGGTCGCAGTAGGTTTCCATCTGCATGTCCCACCATCACCTGAAAATTAATGTGGCAAACCACAAGCTATTTTGAAATCACAAAAAATGAAAGTTGAGTGGGACATTGAGGGCCACCTCGATTCAATCCCCTGGGAATCCGTGTACCTCCCCTTTTCTGTGGCACCAGCATGGCTCTGGGCTGGCGCCCTCCCCTGGGAGGACTGTGAAGATGTCTGTGGCTGCTGACGTCATGCAGGGCACGAATGGCAGGCAGCCTGAGGGGCCTCTGCTGGGTCAGGGTCCCTTTCTCTCTCCTTCCCCAGCACAGTTTTTGCTCATGATTAGTCATGCTGGAGCCGGCTGAGTCAGAAGCAACTTGTGGGTGGTTTGTGGCCAGGCTGGAGCAGTGAGGCAGGAGGACTTTCTAGGTTTATGTGTCTGCCCCACGAGACAAGCATTGCAGGGCTCGGCCCTGGCATGTGCCAGGTGAAGGGTGGTAACAAAACCAAACTCTGGTCCAAAATTCAGCGAAGGACGGGCATCACGATGAACCAAGACACGGTCCCTGAGATGCTCCCGCGGGGTAACAGGCACATGCAGTGCCTACGCGATGTGGCAGCTGCTTCAGGGCAGGTGTATGTACAGGGGCTGTAATGCCCTCCATGGTCTGTGGTACGCCTCCTTCCAAGGGTTGCGTGTACTTCCAGTAGCCATCGCTACATGTCATGCTTCTCTTCCTGTGATTTTATTCTCTTCAATAAAGGTGATTCATTAAATACGGCATTAATCATTTTTGTACTTGTTTTAGATTTTTTTCATATAAATAAACTCATATCCAGAAACAAATTCTTTGTCAGAGCATGTGTTATGATTCTGTGGTTCAGAGAACGTGTCCACCCAAGGGAGAGCTGCGTTCTGCTGGGGCAGCGGGGCGGCTCTGAAGTCCCCTGAGGGTAAAGTTGACTCGGCCCTCAGGGGTGGCCCAGCTCTGCCAGTCAGAAAGCGGGTGAAGACCATCCCTGCCAGGGGGACCAGCGTGGCACAACCCTGGAAGTGTGGCTGCCCTGCGGGTGGGACACTGGGGAGGGCTCTGGGGTCCAGCCCTGGCTTTACAGGCTGTGTCTGTGCCCACAGGAGGGAGAGGAGCAGGAGGAGGCTCGTGGCAAGGAGGAGCGGCAGGAGCCCAGCACAACTGCCCGGAAGGTGGGGCGGCCCGGGAGGAAGCGCAAGCACCCTCCGGTGAGTGAGGTGGCGTACCCCCAGCCCAGGTGCGCGCGCAGGCGCACACACGCTAACAGCACGCACGCGCATGCGCGCACATGCACACAACGCTAACATGCACGCGCACATACGCACGCACGCGCACATGCACACTGTAAATGCCAGTGATGTGTCCCGCAGGGATCTGGGCACGCCAAGACTGGGGCATGGAGTGTACCCCTCCAGCTGTAGAGCCCAATTCCATTCCCCATTCACGGGATCCCCAAAACCACCCCCAAACTTTCCTATTTTCTGCATCGAACTGGAGGCCCCTAGAGGCCAGGGGACTTGCGCTGTGGGTCTTGTGGGACTTGAATCAGGCCCCTGACTCTCAGCTTCTTTCTGGAAGGGCAGCAAGAGAGTGGGACTTGTTTTTCCCTAGCCTGCCTGCATGGGCCCCTCCCTCCCCATCCAGACACCCACCTTGGGCCTCAGCCCCACCTGGAGAACTTGGAGGAAGGGAACTGAGGTCTGGAAGTCCGATCAAAGCGAGTAGGGAAGAGATGCAGGCTGTTAAGAGAGGAGGAGGGCTGGGCGCTGTGTAAGTCCAGTGGAAGTGTAGACCCCGGGCTTCCGGGTGCCATTGCCTCTGAATCGGGGTGGGGGGGACTCTGGGGTTGCCCAAGATGAGGCGTGCTCCGGAGGGCAAGGCCCGTGGGCGGCAGGAACGTGCCTTCCTTATGCCTTAAACTCAGAGGCAGAACAATAGTTATCTGCCAGCTGCAGCCACAGCTGGTTCCTTTCTTTTCGTCCCTTCCAGCTGAGAACGGGGAACTTGGAGCAAGAAGGTAAAGAGAAGCTAGGAGCCCCGCATTTGTAACTCAGCCCTTCAAGGAAATGTTCTCAGCGGGGCAGGATTTTCCTCCTTGGGGCAGAGAGCAGGGTGAACGCGGCTGCAGTGAAAGGGGCGGCGGAGGGAGGGAGGGCGGGCGGCACCAGCTGGAGGTGAGGGGGCTTCTTGGAGTCGGGAGCTCTGGGAATCTGCAGGGCACTGAAGTGCACCACTGCCACTTCTGCTTGGAGATTTGGAGGGGAGGGGGGAAGAAGCTAAGTCATTTAACTGGTAAGTAATTTTAAACACTTTAATATTAAAGCAGACATGGATATTTTATGGCCTGGAATGAAAAATTCACATGCAGTTGAAAGATAAAACGGGACTTCAAAGGAATTTTCAGCTTGCAGCGGACTCCAGGCCGCACTCCTAGATTCCCCGGGGGTCCCTCCACTCTCCTCCCCGCCCTCACAGGGCACCTGGCGGGAGAAGGTGGAGGGGCACGGTGCAGGCTGAGTCAGAGCCCACCTGTCATTCCGAATCTGAGCTGCACGTGCGCTCGAGATCTGCAGAGCAAACCCCGCCTTTCCCTGGCTCGGGTGCTGGGGATGGGAGCCACCACCTGTAGCAAATGGGACCTGGCAGCCCTTGGACTCACACTTGTGAGTCCCTGGAACCAAAGGGAGGGCACGTCACTGAGAGCTGGGGTGGGGCCCCAGGATCAGAGGGTGCAGGGAAATCAGGGGTAAGTGTGGAAGTGCGTCCAGAGGTGGACAATGAGAGGGAAGAGGGGCACGGCCCAGTGGGTCATACACCCCTGGCCTGGAACAGTGCCCAGCATGGAGGGAAAAGCACTGTCTTTAAAATCCAGCAGAACTGGGTTTAAATCCCAGCTCCACCACAGACCACCTGTGTGACATTGAACAAGTCACTGCCTGAAGCTTGGGTTCCCGTTCTGAAAAATAGAGATGATAAAAATGCATTCCTCCTAGACCCCTGTGAGAATTAAATGGGTTAAAACACCAAAGAGCCAGTGGTCAGCAAAGGTCGGTCCTGCCCTTACCCGAGACAGAAGCAGCAGCCCTGGATTTACTGCTTCCCAGCTGTGTGACCTTAGCAAGTTACTGAACCTCTCTGAACTTTTGCTTCCTCATTGGTAAAATACGGCTACCGGTAATACCTGCCCTGTCCACCTCCAGGGGTGCTGTGCAAACAGCAAAGTGGGCTCCAAATGCACAGGGCCAGCAGCGTCATAAACCGGCATCCCCACCCCCGGAGGGGCCAGTGGGCCAGGGGTCTGCAAGGCCTTTCGGGTGGGAGCCTGGCGTCGGCCTCTCAGCAGCTCCAGTGGGCAGCGGTGCGCATCCCATGCAGGTCAGTGTGGATGTGGTCCAGTCCTAAGTGAGGCCCTGGGAAGGGAGAGAGTGCGTGGGGAGGCATGGGGCTGAGGCAGCTGTCGTGAAAGGGACGCCTTGCATGTAGAGGGGAACAGAGAACAGCCAGCAGGTCTTCCCCGGCAGCAGGCCCGTGGACCCCAAGGGAGCCCACGTGGGGGAAGTTCGTGCTGCAGCTCAGGGCCAGCCCACGGTCTCCTGGGCCTCGGGCCACCTGGTTCACTTGTGGAGCAGGTGCTGGCCCAGGCCTCCGCCCCTCCCCAGCCGAGGAGCACAGCAGGGAGGGCTTCTGGGGACCTGGCGCAGCTGTGGCCCTGGGAACAGATTGACCAGGGAGCTTTAAAGCAGCTGAGTGTGTGTCATCGAGCTAAGCCTGGAAACGGGGTGGGAGGGTGGGCTTGGCTCAAATCCTGGCAGGTGGAACAGAGGGAGCAGTGCTGGGAGTGCAAACATTTGTGCAAATGTTGCATATGCACTGCTGGACGGGGAGGGACGAGGTGCATCCAGTGGTGTCCTCACCATCCCCCGGCCTGAGGCTGTGAAATCGTCTCCAGAATTTCCCCCGAGGCCTGCCTGTCCCTGAGTGCCTTCCACTTTCCCCTGCTCCTGTGTCAGCCTCCTGGCTGCGCCCTCACCCAGATCAGGCCCCACCTGCCCCCAGCATCTCTCTAGAACCCCCGGCCCTCTCTTTTTCGGTGACAAGCACATTACACGTACCGAGCACCTGCCAAATAAATAAGACTTATTTCAACCTAGTGTGCCAGAGGGGAGGCCCCACGTAATTAACTAAACACGGCCCGGGGCACGTCGCTTTCAAGAATCTCTAGGCGCTTTCTTCTCATGGGACGAGACCTGGAGCCCTCCATTTGCCTCCACCATGTGACCCCTCCTGCCTCTGCACTGCTGCTCAGCGGCCACCTCTTTTGCCAAGGAAACCCCGCCTCTTCGCTGCTCCCTGATCACCCCAAGCACGCTCGTCCCGCTGCCTCGTAAGCTGTTCTGCAGCCCTCCCTTCTCTCTACCTGCCCGGTATCGCAGCCCTCCCTTCTCTCTACCTGCCCGGTATCACAGCCCACCAAGGCCTGTCTTGCAAATGAAGCCCAGTGCAGCCATCGTGACCCACGCTGGCTCTCCCTTTTGAACTGACCGTGAAATTAAAATGAACACTAAGAAGTAAGACAAGATATCAGCCCACCAATCCCGGGCTTTGGTCCACACACCTGACTGCGAAGCACCAGTCTGCGAACTGTTTTGCTACCTGTCTGTACAGAACTTGAGAATCAGCATTTAGAAACCTTTATATCAATTTGATACTGTCGCCACATCCACAGTCATGATTTCGTGTTTTACAAAAGTACCATTTCCTGGTGGATTGGGAACTTAAAAAACCTAAACCAAAGCCTGGCTTTTCACACAGAAAAGCTGGTGGAGAGGCCTTGTCTCTTCCACCAGATCTGCCATTTAGAGGCACCCCCATTGCACTGTCTACCCACTCACTGAGGTCAGCGACCACGAAGAAAGGCTCAGAGTGGTGCAGCAGTCGGTTGCCAGCGAGGGCTTTCTGCACCGTGACCTCATCTGATGCCAGCGACAAACCTGTGTCGGGTAGGTGGAGGCCGCTGGCATTACCATCCCCACATTCAGATGAAGAGACTGAGGTTCAGAGAGGACGATCTGGACTTGGACTCCACACCTCCCGACTGCAGAGCCCACGGTGCTCATTCCCCCTTGCCACTACGGCCACACCATCTGGAAGACTGGGTATCCCACATTCGCTTTAAGATAACATATGAATGCAGGGCTGTTTGAAAAAGCGTGTAGACCTGGTCCAAAAAGCATGCAGAGAAAACAGAACTGAGCAGGGCAATTGACCCAAATACCAGGGAGTCTGCGGGTAAGTGGGGAAGGCTGCGGTGGTCTGAGGAGTGAGCAGTGGGCCCATTTCAACCGGGCGGCAGTGTTGGTCTGTGGCACTGGCCTCAGAGCCAGGATGCTCGCAGCCGGAGCAGCAACAGGAAACAGGAAGCCGGCCTCAGGGCTGGGCGGAGCCTAGAAAGGGAGCTGGCACCTGGGTGCAGGGCCTGCTGGCTGGCCAGTACCCGCGACCAGAGGACGGGACAGCAGCCTGCAGGGCTGGTCTCTGCTGGCCAGAGAGTGTGGGCCTGTGTGTGGGTGTGAGCGTCGGCTGGGAGGAAGAGGCATCTTCCTGTTCACCGGCTCCGAGGACGTTGCCGAGTAACAAGTGAGGGTGTCCGAAGCTGGTTCCTGCCTGCTCACAGACCCAGCCTGCCCTGCGAGCGCCTTTGTCCTATGTGCTGGTTACCGCTGGGGCTCCAGGAGGGACAGTATCTGCCCTTGCCCGCCAGACCCTGGGGTGGGGGCCGGCCCTTCAGGGCTCCCCGCCCTGTTTACTAGGTATATGCACTTATTCATTGAAAATTTATATTCATCAACTTCCTCCAGGGTTATTTTTGCTCAGTGGGAGCACTCTGAGGTCACCTCTTGCTAAGAATAACCCAGAAAGGGGGGGAGGGGGAGGGGAGGAGGGGGAGAGGGGGCTGGGAGCAGGCACCGAGCTCAGCCAGACCCGCTGCCGCGTAGCTCACTCCTCGCTCCTCGCTGGAGGCTGGGCCTCCATCATAACGCCTGCGTGAGTGAGTTCCTGAGGGCCAAACGGCTCCACTTCAAAGCGAAAGACTTGTGCTGTAAGCTGTGTGAAGCCGGGGGACCGTTCCACTGCAGCTTAAGCCAGCCGAGTATCGTTTCCCTCAGTTATTGGGCCTTTGCAGTATCGGCTCATTTTCCCACCTAATATGACCGTTTGATTCTTAAGACAGAAATCAAATCCCCTCTTTGTGTCCGGGTTAGAAGGGCTCCTTCACTAACCCCTGGAACCTTGACTCGGTGACTTGGTGCCCCTTGTTTTTATGCACGAAACTTCCTGAAAGGGTATCTCCCATTCCTGGGCCCCGGCCCCTCACGGGGCATCCCTGCCTGTGAGCCTGCGTGGGCCCGCTGCTGCCCGTTGCCCTGTGTCGTCATGCTTTTGAAGGTGTGGGGAAAACACGGCTGTCAGACATCTCGCGAGGTTAGAGACTTTCCTTGTAACTGTGCCATGCAGACTCCTCTGCTCATTCCCCCAGCTGATCATGTCAAACCAGCGCTCACAGAGCCATCCAGTACCCCAAGAGCCTGGCCCGTGGTCTGGACCTGAAGTGCCGAAGACATTGGCGGGAGGGGCTGGACTTGGGCCTTCGAAGGGAGGTGACGTGTGGCCGGGGAAAGTGGGAGGTTTCCCCACCTAGGACCTTCCTGAGCAGCGTATGCAGGGACGAGTGTGCGCGGGGACGGGCGTGCTTGGGGGAGGCCGGACCGTGCGCGGACTGGCTTGGCTGAGTGGATGAGGGTTTCGTTTACGAACACCTTTGATCTTGGGTGGAGAGGTAGTTTGCAGGCAGCCCGAGGGTTTATATTTTATCCTCTCAAAAATGTGCTGTGTTTATCTGGAGGATTTTTGAGACGGTGGGAGGTGTGAAGTGATGGGCGTCATGTTTTGGGAAACTCACTCTGGCATCCGTGAGCATGATGGGTTGAGCACAAGAGAATGCAGGGAGATAGGATGGGGCACATTGGGGCCAAAAATTGCCCCCAGAGCCTGTTGGGGGGCGGCCGTGATGGGAGAGAACTGGCAGGGCCTGCAGTGCTGGGCTGCGGACCAGGGAGAGGGAGGAAGGTGCTGCCAGCCCCCAGGGCCAGTGGCAGTGGTATTGTCAGAGATGGAGCCTTCTGGAAGGGAGCAGGTTTGGCAGGGGCCCTTTCCAGAGGCTGATCTACTTATCTGGTCTTATCGGGGGAGCATCTGAGTGAAATCCCAGACTCTCCATTTTGTTTTTCCAAAAACCCCTGTTTATTTTCAGCCCTCCCCGGTCCCTTCCCCAGAGCCACATGTTCCAGGCCCTCTCCAGCAAGAGGGGTTCATTCCCTCCGGTCCCGAGCCCCGTGGGCTTCCTAGGACCCCGTGGGCGTCTCCGGAGCCCGAGCTGCACCTGCCCCACTCCCGCTGCTGCAGGGACCTTCTGCACACACATCTGGGCAGTTATTGACGTCGGCCTTCTTTCATCATCCTCACCTAGAGAATTTTGTGCGTTTCAGTCCTGCCACCTCAAGAAAGATATACAGAGATGGAAAAGCTCCAGGAAAGGGCAGCTACATCGATGAAGGGGAAGGCAGGGCAGCCAAGTGAGGACAGACAAGAGAGCTTACGGCTCTCCAATCTGGAGAGATGAAGCTGAGCGGGGCTGTGATTAAAGCTATGAAGTCACGCCGTAGGGTGGGGCAGGATGAGCATTGCCCCAGCGGGGGTGGGCGGGGGTGGGGAGACACACATCAGAAACTTTAGAAAGGTTCGTGAAGCATAGACAGGAAAGCACCATTTTCCATGCTGAGTTCCCTTCTCACCCAGCCTGTCACCCTAGGCCTGGACGTAGAGGTTGAGAACAGAAGAAAACTGCGAAAGAGGTTTACTTAAATACGACCTGGATCTTCTCTACATAATGGCTTTTTCGAGGGAGGCTCCAGCTCACCCTGAAATCCTTTGAGGTTGACTTCAAAGAGCACAGTCAGGCCCTCTTCCAGGTGGACAGGTGTCCCTGCTGGAAGTAGAACCCCGGATGGGCCGCCACTCACCAGGCATGCTAGTTCTTGCATCCATTTGTCACAGCTAGCAGGGGCCCCGACTGAGTGACCTCTAAGACTTCGCCACACCCTGAAGTTCTCTCCTCAGTCCTGAGTCCCTCTTCTCTCTCTCTCTCTCTCTTTCTTAACACACACACACACACACACACACACACACACACACACACACACACACACACACACACACACACACACACACACACGCTGGAGAGATCTCTGGGGAGGAGGGTGGGAAGGAAGCTCCCAGCCTCAGTGGTGAGAGAAATGGTGGCACCTAGAAGTCATACCCAAGCTGGGGTCAGACTTGCCAGAGTTGGCCCTCTTTGGCCTCTGGTCCTTCTGTCCCTTGACCCCACTGGTGGCCCTTTTGGCCACTCCACTAGAGAAAAGGAAATTGGAAGGGTCAAGGTCCTGGTTCCAAAGTCTTGGGGTCCAACTCCATTCACCCCAGGAAGGCTGAGCAGGGAGGCATGTGGGCCTCTCTTGGGAGTGGGCGTGGGGGAACTCTCTGGCTCTCCCTGCCTCAAGGCCACTTCCGGCCGATCAGAGCAGAGGGCTGCCAGGGGAAGGGGCTGCAGGAAGGCCTGGGGCAGAGGAGACTGGGGAGCCCGGGCCCAGTGCCAACGCTTAGGGGACAGGGCTGCCCCACTTACGTGGACGGTTTGGCTGTTTCCTGAAACGAGAGTCAACTTGGGAAAATCCAGGGCGTTGGCGGCGAGCTGAAGGGTCTGCGAGGGACTGGAGTGAATGGAGGGTGCGAGTGGAGGGGGATTGTTGGCGTGTTTTTGTTGACATCACTCTGGGGCATCTGAGCACGTCTCTGCGGCTGGTGAGCGGGTTTCTCTGGGCCATGGTGAACCCCTTGTGTGTCTGTGCATGTGATTGCGTCTCTGTGTGTCTTTAATCAAGAGGCCATAGCTGGCCAGACGCCAGGGTCCCCGGCTGGCATAGAGCTGAGTGTTCCAAGTGCCTTAAAGGCACAATGGCGATGAGGGGGTAGGAGGGAGGGCAGGAAGGCTGGGGAGGGCGAGGTGAGGCCATCCCACATCTGCCAGCCTCTGGGCCTCCCCCCGCCGGAGCTCCCCTGGGGTCTGGGGGCAAAGGCCCCTTTCAGCAGCAGCTCCTGGCACAGGAGGAGAGGGTGAGTCAGGTGCCCAGAACCAGGCCAGAACGTGGCTCCGACCTCCAGGGCCTTCCAGTGGTAGACACAGGGTCCCAGGTCTCCCCCCTCCACACCTGGGCCCAGGTAAGCCTGCGCCCGGGGCTGTGCTGGAGAGCTGACCCAGGGACCTGTCTCCCTTGTATCATTTCCCTCGCCTCTTAGCTTTCGTGTGCAGGTATCATACCTGTCAAACAGGCCTCAAAATCCCTTTCCTATTTGGAGCCCCGGCACTCTGCCCCACCTTGGGAGACAAGGCCTCCCTTCCTGAGGGAGGGTTGGAGTTCTGGGGTCTGGTCCAGACTTCTAGCAAAGGGGGAGGGGAAGGGGGCAGGGTGGGCAGCTGGGGGACTGGCTTTGGCCTGGACAGGTTCACTTCTGGCTTTGCCTCTGGCCTTTCCCTGTGGTGGCTGCTGCCTGGGAAACAGCTGCAGCCTTTCCCTGGCCCTGCTCAGGCACATCAAAGCCTCCTTTTCCCTCCTTGGATCCCTTGGGATTTGAGGTTGGGCTTTTCCTGAGACTCAACCCAGAGGGGGTGGCTAGCTTTCAAATGCCTCTCCTGTACCTGGGTCATTTTGGAAGCTTTACCACTTAGAAGGCGTGTGACCTGAGGCAGACCTTGGAGACCTTTTCCTTGGGAAAGTGAGAGTAACACCAACCCATCAGGATAATTGGGATAATTAAGTCGATCGATTGTATAAGCATAGTTATGCCGAGTCCTCTGCTTAGCACTGGGGAGCTGTCAGTGGAGTGGTTGGAAGGAAGAGAAATAAAAAGTTAAATAAGGCAAAGCTCACAGTCTAGGAGGGAGACACACAGTAAACAAATAATTAGGTAACATGTGAGGAGTGCTCTAATGAGATAGGGTGTGAAAGTGCTTTGTAAACAAATGTGGTATGCGGTGGGCTAGGGGATGTGAGTGAATGCTGGGGTGAACTTAAGGGCCAGGCTCCACAGGGGCTTTGGGGGTGTTGGGGGCAAGGCTGAGGGTTCCAAAGACCAGGGCCTGGCACAAATACCACCCGGGGTGGTGTGTGTGAGAGACAGACAGACAGATTTTAAAATGTTCCTTAGAAGACAGAAAGTAGAATAGTGGTTGCCAGGGACTTGGGGGGTGGGGGGATGGGGAATTTTGTTTAATGGGTACAAGAGTTTCAGTTTGGGATGATGAAAAAGTTTTCAAGATGGGCAGTGTTAATGGTTGTACAACAGTGTGAATGTACTTAATTTCATTGAATTGTACACTTGAGAATGGGTAAAATGGTGGGTTTTATGTTGCATATATTTTACCAAAATTTTTTTTTGTTTTAAAAAAATGGTCCCTAGAAGAAGTCCCTGGTCCGCGCCCCCGTCCTCAGCCCAGGGCTTTTCAACAACAGCACCATCCACGTTTGGGGCTGCGTAATTTTTGTGGTGAGGGCTGTCCCCTCCCCACCAGAAGCCACTGTCTGTCCCCCCAACCCACAGTGAGGTGGCCCAAAGCATCTCAGACACATTGCCAGATGTCCTCTGCGGGGAACCACTGCCTTCACTGCTTGGGATGAGCTGCTCGCAGGAGGGGCCCGAGGAGCGGGTGGGCAACAGAGAAGCAGGAGGCATTTCCCTGGGGTGGAGGGGTCTTGCCTGGAAGGAAGGCAAAGATCGGCAAACTCTGAGGGGCCCCGGGAGGTGGGCCCTGGGCGGGGTTAGGCGCACGGTGGGAACAGACTCTGCGTGATCCGTTGTGTCCACCACCCCAGGGAGGAGAAGTGAGGGGGCCCGTGGCTGCCATTCCCATTCTGCCTCCACTCCCGCCCTCTTCCCGTACCCCACAGGTGAGAAGAAGGGGAGTGCAAATTGTCACCTCTAGCTGCTGGCGGTGCCTTCTACAGGGACCAGGGGCTTCTGCTGCTACCCCTCCCCGCCATGGGAACAATGAGTGTCTCAGGGTGTGCCGTGTCTCCTTTCAAGGCAACTGTAAAGAATAAAAGCAAACAGAAACAGGATTTTTAACAGTTACGCTTGACATGAACAAAGTTGAAACTCCCTCTAGACGTGTGAACTGGATGCTCTCGCTCGTAACCTGGTCTTTGGCATTAAGGTATCAATCATGACTACTGAACACCTGCCAGGTGCCCTGCTCCGCGCCCAGTCTAACGTAATAAAGCGAGTCCCTGCCTCTAGGAGGCGACAAGCTAGTGGGGGGTGGGGGGAAAGGAGGGCACAGGCCTGGCTGGGGTGGCCACTCCTAGTGGCTTCCAGGTCTGCTCTTCTCACCTGAGATGCCCTTTTAGGGAGCACCCGGCTCCTCCCTGGAGATTTAGAGTTGCGTCAGTCCATTTGCCTGTGGACCTCCTTCCTTCCTCTCAGTGGTTTCTTCTGGGTGGATTTGACCTGCCCAGTTACCCTGAACTCCAGAGAGAGGGCCAGTGAGGGGCCACTACTGGCCGTGTGTGTGTGGGGTTCTTGATGGGTAAGATGGATCAAGGGTTGACCGTGGCAAGAGTCGGCAGCTCCCCTAAGCCCAGAGCTTTGGTCAACTCAGGGTCATCCACGACCAGAGAGGGCGGGCAATGGGGGATGGGCTGGTCGGGAGGAAAGGAGGGAGAGGACTCGTGAGATTGGGGTGGATTTCAGCCCGCTGAGCTACCCCCGGGGCTGGAGCTGTGCAGGGTGCTCCCCTACCCCTCATCCGCCCACCTCGGGAAGGATGGCGTGTCTCATGCTGCAGACGGGTCCTCCAGGGCAGGCCTGGGAGGGGTGCCCGATCCGGGTGGGTTGGGACCCTGGGGCTGGGTTGAGTCTCGGAGCAGGTACTCCTGGGTCTCTATGCTATGGAGCTGGCAGTCAACAGGAAGTGAGTCCCAGGGTGAGAAGAGGCCGTGTGGTCCCCGGGCAGGAAGTGAGTGACAGCGGAGTTGTCTGAGCAGTTTGTGGGGCTGGGAGCCTGCCTCGACTTGAGGTGTCTGGGGAAGCAAGTGGCTAGAGGAAAGGAGGACCACGGCCATGGTAAGAGATTGGCGCTGGCCCAAACTTCTCAGCCTGCGTTGGCCAGCGGAACCCCCTACCCACCTCCCTGGGAGCGCCGCGTCTGGGGCTCTGTGGCGCTGGCACAGCGGGCCTGAGGGTAGCAGTGGGGGCCCAGGCGTGCCTGGCTCTCTGGGTTGCCTGGGCCACCCGACTCTCACACACACAGGAGCCTCGAGCAATGAGAGGATTTATCCAGGGAGGGGAATTCTAGGCCAGGGAGCCTGCTAGCTTGAGCAGGGAGGTGGGAAAGACCTTCTGAGTCCTGAACAGGGTGTGTGGGTCCTGACACCTGGGGATGGCAGCTGAAGAGAGAGACAGGGCCTGGCTGCTCCCCTGGCCATCCTGCCTTTGGCCTCCCGGCTCTGCCGGCTTCGGCCCCAAGTGCCCAACCCTAGTGGAGGACTTCTCCCTTCCGCCAGAGGCCACAGGCCTCGTCTTCCTCTTGCTGCGGCCCCCCACCCCTGCTGCTGAGGCACGCACACGTTTGTAGCTTTCTGCGGGAGGTTTTCTTCCTGGAAGCAGGCCTGCCCCCAGCTGTCCCACACAGCCCTCCACACGGCCAGGAGAGCAGCCCGGCAAGGCCGCGCGTTCCCTCTGCTCGCCCTCAGCTGCTCCATGTAGGGACTCGTCCAGGGAGGATGCTGGTTTTTATTTTTGTTATTTTTTAACAAGGCCCACGTCCCTATTCGCCACCTCGGGGGTTTCCTCACCATATAGCAGTGGGCTCAGAGTTGAGATCGTAGATCCTCGGAGCAGAAGCAGCCTTGGAGGCGGCCGGGCCTTGCAGGGAGGGCCTGGGGAAACCAGTGCTCTCTCAGGCTTTGGGGGGTGCTTCAGGGATACAACTCTCTGGAGGGAATTTGGCAGGATCTACTCACACGTGGATGGGCAGGCCCTCTCCCCCCGGCCAGTCCACTTCTGGGACTCTGGCCTACAGAAATCCACAGGTGCGCAGAGCGGTTAAGTGCAAGGGGTTCACTGCAGGAGAAAGCAAACCAGCCCAAAGGCCCACCATTAGGAGATGGTTTGAATAAATTAAGGAGCATCCGTTCGATAGAATGCTGAGCAGCTGAGACAGAATGAGCCCGATCCACACGCACTGGTATGGAGAGATGCCCGCGGTGCTTGCTAAGTGAAAAAGCAAGTTGCAGAACGATAAGTCGTATGATCCCTTCTTAGGGGAAAAAAAACCTGGATCTGGATGTGTGTATAAATGCATGTGTATAAACATGTAACTTACACATGATTGTAGATGCAGAGGAGAAAAGTCGAGAAAAGCTACTTGCCAAACTGTTAACAAGCAATTTAAAAAAATCTTTTCTTAAATTTATTTATTTAGTTTTTGGCTGCACTGGGTCTTCGTTGCTGCGCGCAGGCTTTCTCAAGTTGCGGCGAGCGGGGGCTACTCTTCGTTGCGGTGCGCGGGCTTCTCAGTGCAGTGGCTTCTCTTGTCGCCGAGCACAGGCTCTAGAGCGCGCGGGCTTCAGTAGTTGCGGCACGCAGGCTCAGTAGTTGCGGCACGCAGGCTCAGTAGTTGTGGCACGCAGGCTCCAGAGCGCAGGCTTGGTAGTTGTGGCACACGGGCTTAGTTGCTCCGCGGCATGTGGGATCCTCCCGGACCAGGGCTCGAACCCGTGTCCCCTGCATTGGCAGGCGGATTCTTAACCACTGCGCCACCAGGGAAGTCCCAAACTGTTAATAACGGCTCACCTGTGGGGAGTGATTTTGGAGGCACAGAAGTGAAATAGGAGCTTTAACCTTTTAATACTACTCACTTTTGTGTGGTTTGTGTTTTTATAATATGTGTGTCTGACTTTTATAAACAGAAAAAAAACTTGAAAAGAAGGAAACCCTCCATTGGTCTAGCCTAGTCATCTCACCTTACAGGTGGGGAAGCTGAGGCGCCCTCTTGAGCGGCGCCTTCCTGAGGTGTTTGCTGAGCTGGTGCCGCTCCCACCCTTCTCCAGGCGGCTGATCTGCAGGGGAGCCGATGGGCAGGGCTGCTGGGGGCGGCCTGGTGCCCGTGGATGTGGCAGAGCGCCAAGTATAGGGGACTCTTGTCTCTCCTGCTCCAAGAGGACACCTTCGTTCCTTCTGCTATGTCCTGGCCTACCTGCCCCCAGAGGGCCAAGGACCAAGTGCTGGCCATGCTCTGTCCTCACAAAGTGTGTGGCCTCAAGCTAATCACAAAATTCTCTGAGAGCCTCCCCAGGGAGGCCGAGCGGCTCTGAGGGGTAACGGGGTGAGGAGCTTTTGCCCACCATGCAGTGACACTTCTGAAGGACGGTTCCGACAACTCTCAGTGTGATTCTTGTAGCAAGCTCAGTTCTGAGACTCTTGGGAACAAAGCAAGACACTTCCTCTTGGGGGGGACGTGGCGCCGCGTGCCAGGGAGGGTTGCTGCAGAGACTGCGGTTGCTGGCTGGGGCCTTGGCTCTCTTGGGGTCTGAGCGCCCAGGGAGGACTGTGGGCCAACGCTGAGGGAGGGACCTGTGCTAGGCTTTGGGGCCCAGAGGAGGCCCTCTTTCACCCTCACACTCCACCTGGCCAGGCAGCAGCTCGAGAGACCAAGAGGACAGCCAGGGGGGCTCTGGCACAGAAGTCAGATCAGCCCGGGGTTACTAGAATCTTCTGAGGAGGGGTCCTGGTTTGAAGTAGGGATAGTGTGAGGAGCATCTGTTTTCGGTAGAGGCCACAGAGAAGACTTGGGCACCCTCTGTCACCTCAGTGAGTGGGGATGGCCTGGCTGGGGCGCAGCTGGCAGTGGGACCAGGCTGTTAAACCTGCTCGGTTTCTTCTCCCGTTTTCTTAACTGGAGTCCACAGACCTCTTGACTTCAGGGGGTCAGGCCTGTGAACCCCTTGAATCTGAGAGAACAACTGTGAGTGTATTTGACTCCATAAACATTTATGTGCACACAGTTTTCTGGACAGCGGGTGTATAATTTTCACCGGAATCTCAGATGGGTCAGTGATGCAAAAGGGGCTAAAACCACTGGTCTAATTCTCGCCTCACGTTTATCTTTCCAGGTGGAAAGCAGTGACACGCCGAAGGACCCCGCCGTGACCTCCAAGTCCCCGTCCATGGCCCAAGACTCAGGCCCCTCAGAGCTGTTACCCAACGGGGACTTGGAGAAGCGGAGTGAGCCCCAGCCAGAGGAGGGGAGCCCCGCTGGGGGGCAGAAGGGCGGGGCCCCAGCAGAGGGAGAGGGTGCAGCTGAGACCCCGCCCGAAGCCTCCAGAGCCGTGGAGAATGGCTGCTGCACCCCCAAGGATGGCCGGGGAGCCCCTGCAGAAGAGGGTAAGTCCTGGGCAAAAGCAGGGCAGCCTCTGCTGGGCTGGCTGGGATCCCCCTGAGGGTTAGAACCTCGGGGCTTAGTGGGTCCCAGGAGGCCTGGGCTGGGCACGGTAGCGGAAGGTCTGCTTGCCAAAGCTGTGCCCTGCAGGCTGCATACAGCCTGCACACATTTTTGATTTGGCCCATGTAGTATTTTAAACATTAAAAAAAAATGAGTTGCCAATATTTAAGAATCAAGAAATTTCACATAAAAATCTGGAGTTTTGGCTTCTCATGGAAAAAAACAGCTAGATCTGGCAAGAGTGAGTTTACAGAATGCCATTGGTTGCCGGACTGGGGTGATGGCTGTCTCCCCATAGGCTGGTCGTGTGCCTCGCTTTCCCTCAGCCTTTGCCTGGCCTGCTTACTCTTCCGCGAGACCTGCGGCTCTTTGGGGTCCACACGTTGGTAGCCCCTGGCCTGGGCGCTCGAGGGCAGCAGATGTCCTTGTGGATATTAAAAGCCCAGCTAGCTTTTCCCGGTGCAGATGTCCTGAGCCCACCATAGTTGAGTGGACTGGACTGAAGTTTGGTGGTGACAGATTGGGGGAGGGGACGAGCAGGGGGGAGTTGGGTGTGCGCTGCCCAGCCCAGGCCTCTTCCTCTGAGGACTTTGTGGCCTAGCCCTGGAGTCCTGGAAAGTTGCCCACTTTTCTCTTTAAGGTTAAGCCAGTGATTTCGGGGCCAACAGAGCTGTAAACATGTTAGTAATGAGGACAACTAGCATTTGTACAGGGCTTCACAGTTTACGAAGCACTTTCTCATACATTATCACATTTGATCCTCCCAGGGCCCTGCCAGGTTGTTTTGCATATGTGCATTTTAATTTCAAAAAGCCTTCCTTCCTAAGTGTACATGATGGAATGAATCAATCGATTAATTGGCATAACTTAATTTTGCATGCATTCAAACCTAATATTCGTGCAAGGTAGAGAGCATCTCCGGAAAAGAGATTCCCAAATTTATTTTAAAATATCTTTCATTCGTCTATTATTCAACTAATATTTATGACGCTCCCACCATGTGCAAAGCGCTTTCTGAGGTACTCACTCTGCATTTGTTGTTTTATTTACTCTTCCAAACAATCTTCTTCAAGAGGGATTACTATCCTCATCTTAAGGTGGAAAAAAATTGAGCCTTAACGAGATGAAGTGACTTGGTCAGGGACTCCAATCCTGTCAGTGGCAGATGCAGAATTCGTTCCATCTTGGTCTCTAGCTTCCGAGTCGGTGTGCCCTTCCCAGATCCCCCGCTGTTCTGGAGTGGGGCTTGGAGTGGGGGATGGTCCTGAACTCTGCACCTCCGGGGGTGTGTCCTGACTCGTGGTGGGAGTGGCCAAGGGGCCAGAGTGGAGTGAAACTGGAGGAGAGGGAGAGAACGCCATCCTCCCCTTACAACGGCCAGATGTGCAAGAGCAGAACCGGGGAACCCATCGGCCCTGCCCACCAAGTAGGCAGCTCCTGGGACCCCACCATGGCTTGCACCCAGCCGCCACCCAGGGCCAGGGCAGCCCTTGCTGCCTGGTGGGATGGAACCAGCACTCCAAGGCTGCTCTTAACCCGTGAGAGTTTGCTTTCGGTTTGGGATTTCCCCGGCTCTGTTCGTTCTCAGGAGCAACTCCTTCGGTCAGTGAACAGGGGTTTATTAAACACCCATTTGGTGTGTGCCGGGATCTGGGGAAACCATCGCGAGCAAAAACCTGGTTCTTGTCCTGGAGGACCTCCCAGTCCACTGGAGAGATAGATGTTAATGAGAAATGCACACTTACCAGTGTGTGATTATACACGGAGATAAGTTCTCTAAGGGAAAATAAACATGGTTTTCTGAGGAGCTGTAACAGAGGAACGCCAGCCAGCCTGGGCTGTTACACCTAAGCTGAAGGATGAGCTGGGGTTCACCAGGGAAGGCGAAGGGCCGGGAGGGGGTGAGAACAAGTGGGAGGGAGCATGGTATCCAGGGACCTGACAGAAACCTACAAGTCTGGAATGGGGGGAGGAAGGGAGAGGGGTGTGCGACAGCAGACAGGACCAGCGCGGCTTCAAGGCTGCCCTCTCAGGGGTTGACGTGATCCGCTTTGCATTTTGAAAAGATCCCTTTGCCATCTGGATCCTGGAATGGAACAGAGGGGCTGGGAAGCAGGACGAGCGATTAGGAGGCTGCTGCAGGCGCCCAGGGGAGGAGGGTGGGTCTGGGGAGCTGTGGATGCGTGCCAGGGACACAAGGGGGAAGGGGAGAGATGGTTCAAGGGTTACTCCTGGGTTTGGGACTTTCACATATTGAGCGGATCCTTCTCAGAATCTTGGTGCAAAGTGCACTGGGCAAAAACATCCCACGTGTCCTTGATCTTCAAAATTTGGCCCTGGAGCAGTCCTGTGTGGCCCCAGCTATTCAGGTAGTGGGGATGCTGGCAGGGATCAGAGCTGGGGTCCCTAAAGGTCACTGTGAATCGCCTGGTTGCTGAGACTGGTGAGCTGTTACCTAGAGGGGTGGGCATTGGCCTACTGGAGGCTCGGCCGCTGGTCCAGCAGTCAGCCACACAGAACACATAGGCAGCTACTTGGTTCCAAGGAGGAAGGAGACTGAGGCCCCAGGGTGGAAGTGAATTGGCCATGGTCTCCTTTCGGTTCCCCTCATTCCAGGTCTCTTTTCAGGGGCCCCATCCGTCTGTCCTGGAAGCACTCTCGTTAGTTCCTACACAGGAAAAATGGAGGGCTTTAAGGCAGTCTTGGCCTGGGCACCCTCCCAGGAGCCCCAGATCTTGATAGTACAACCAGGAGAAAGGAAGAGCAGAGGAGATGATGAGTAATAAAGGACGAGAGCCACCTGGACAGGCAGGTGGTGGGCCTGGAACTGCTCCTGCACTCTTAGCACTGAGGCCGTCATGATGATAGTAGTAACGATGGTAATGTGGCTTTCTTTTTTATTTTATTTTATCTTATTTATTTTATTTTTTCTGAATATTAACTATGTGTTGAGTGTTCTATGTCCTTACTACTCAAAGTGGTCCATGGACAGCAGCGTCTCCTGGCATGACCTGGGATGTTAGAAATGTAGGATCTCAGGCCCCACCCTAGACCTGCTGAATCAGAATCTACATTTGAAAGAGATCCTCATGATTTCAATGCATATTAAACTTTGCTGTTTATGTGATTCTCTTATTTAATCCTTGCTAGCATCTGAGGAAGACTTTTTTATCCCCCATTTTTCAGGTGGGGAGACTGAGGGTTCAGACAGCTTAAGTAACTTACCCGAGATTATACGACCAGTAAAGGACCAGCACCAGAGTAGGGTCAGTACAAAGCTCCTTTCTGCTTAGACAGAACATGCAGCATTGGGCTAGTGGCTGCCCTCTGAGGCCAGCCTGGCCTCAGCCCTGTCATTGAGATTTGGGTTCACTTTAAAGGGAATTTGGGGGTGGCCCCTGGCAGAGTGTAGCCTCAGACCAACAGGTAAGTGTTAGAAGCACCCTGGCCTCTCCTGCCCCCAGGACATGAGATGCCCCAGGGTCATGTCCAAGCCTGCCAGGGCCACCCTGGAAGGCACACAGCCACCTGGCCCAGCCTGTGACCCTGGATCTGGGCCAGGAGCAGATGGACTGCAGAGGGAGTGTCGAGAGAGCTGCTGACCCCCCTTGACTCAGGACAAGTGCTGCATTCTAAGGCCGCCCAGTTGGTTGTTTTGCTGGGACGGGCTGGAAAGTGTGTGTGTGTGTGTGTGTGTGTGTGTGTGTGTGAGAGAGAGAGAGAGAGAGAGAGAGATATCACTCAAGTGGGCATGCGCAGAGTATGTCAGGGAGAAAATTCCAGAAAGAAGCCAGTTGGAAACCGCATGAGGAAAAATTCTGTTTCGGGGAGCATGGGGGCTGGGGAATGAGGAAGGGGGGGGCATCAGGGTGGTGCTGTGTGAAATAAGCTAGCCGGCTTGGGAGTCAGGAGCTCTGAAATCTGATCTCAGCTCTGGCAGTACGTCTCTGCTCCTGGGGCCTCAGTTTCCCCTTCGAAGGGCTGGACAAGTACCCCATCATCTCTACAATTCCTTCAGCCCCGACTTTCTTTCATTCTAATGAATAGATGATTCCCCGTAAACCACATGCCACGGAGGGTCCCCCGAAGGAAGGTCCCAGGGGGCACCAGGCTGCCTCCTGATCCAAGGGTGGGCGCCCCCTTCTGGCAGCCCAAAGCCTCACTAGGGCAGAACGCGGAGGATCTGAGAGGAGGGGCGACCCCCGGGAAGGAGGGAGGCCCGGAGCGGGCAAGAGGGGAAGCCCGGCTCCAGGATGCCCGAGAAAAAGTTGGGGAGCTGGCTGTGGTGAGACAAGAGGGCCTAAAGGAAGCTCGAGGAGGAGACAGAGAAAGTCCGGTGAGACGTAAAGGCCTGCTGTGTACACAGCCTTGGCGAGTACACGTGACCCCACTTCCTCCCACCCCTGGGGGCAGCTGGCACCGCGGGGTCCACACCTCCCACTCGCCCGCAGGTGCTGGCCCTGCCCTCCCCGTCCCCAGGCTCCAGGTCGCCAAAGCCCAGAGCAGAGCCCCGGGTCTTCCCCAGTGAGAGAGGGGGAAAGAAACATCCTCTTCGGGGACCGAGGATTCAGAGACCTTCAGTGCCGTAGCTGGTTTCCGCCTCAGAGCCAGGAGATGCAGGAGGGGCTGTTTTTTCCGTTTTGGGCTCTTTGTCTCCCCTTCACACCCCCCTCCCCGCCCCCCCAAGCGACCATGAGCCAGCCTTAGTGACCTTCCTGCTTTGGGCCCGAGCTCAGTACTCTTGGCTTCAGACAAAGGAGTTCTGGGGCCCAGGTGAGAGGAGGCTCACCTCCCACTCTCCTCACCCCCCAGCCCAGCCCCATCCTCCAGCAGGAAGCTCAGAGGCATAATTAACCCAGCCGACAGCCAAGCCAGGACTGCAGACTCCGGGATGTGATGGCCCGGGAAGGGCGTTTGAAAGGTGACGGCCCTGAGCTGGGTGGGGTAGGAGAGTGGGTAGGTACCAGGGTAGGAGCGCAGGGACATTCTGTGCCCCCCGCCCCGGACCCTTAAAGACGGTACTGCTGGGGCTTCAGCCTCCAGGGGAGCCTTCCCTTCCAGGAACTGGAATCAGGGCCCATTGAGGAACTGCAGGGAAGAGGAGCAGGGAAACGCTGCCTTCCGGAAGCATTAGAAGGGTTATGTACCTTGATTCAGTGAAGAAAAGGCCTGGAAAGCTTACAGAGGTCACATGGAGACAGTTGGAATCCAAGGCTTCTAGAATAAAGGCTGAACTCAGGGACCTAAGAATGGGCGGAGAATGGGGTACCGAAGCAGATATTCAGGACAGAAGCGCAATATTGAGAACTTCAGGAGCACCTTAGAAACCATTTCCGGCATCTTTATTTTCCAAATGAGGAAACTGAGTCTCAAAGAGACGAAGTTGTTTCAGCAGAGTCCTGCTGCTGTCTCCCTGTGCCCTCCCCCTCCCCCTAGAGCATCTTCGCTGCACCCCACACATACAAGCCAGTGCTCCCTTCCAGGGCCAGGGAGAGCTGTGCAGTCTGGCCCCTCCTCTGGGAAGGGAGCTGTGTCGCAACTGGGAGCAGGCAAGGGGGCTATTTCCGGATCCCTTCTGTGTGCCTGAGGCACTCGATGGGCCAGAAGCCACAGTGCTGGCTTTTCTGTTGTTCCTGCGGATTTGGGCCTCCAGCCCTGCCCCAGTCCTTTTTCTGCCCTGGCTGTGCTCTGAGTCCTGGGGCCAGCATGACGCCTGGCACACAGCAGGCCATCAGGTTTGACACAGGAATGACTAAACGGTTGGAGAAGCCCTATCCCCGTGGCAGGGACCCCAGGCACAAGGTGAGGCCTCTGAGCCACTCCTGTAACTCTGCCGACAGTCCCTTTGTTCTTCCCTCTCCACAGGCAAAGAACAGAAGGAGACCAACATCGAATCCATGAAAATGGAGGCAAGTGTTTTCCTCAACCCCCAGGGGCTCTGTGGATCCTGATTCTAGGAGAAGAGAGCCACCGCTCTGACCGACTGTGGCGAGTGTGTGTGAGGGGCCCAAGGTGGCCCCTGGCCCCTTCTTTACATGTCCCTCTGTGAGGAGCAGAGGAAGTGGGTGTGGAGGTTGGAAGGCCCCCAGCGAGGCAGCCAGCTGGTCCCCCTTCAAGACCAAGCACCTCCCCTCCCAGTTTATGTCCTGCCCCACGTCCCTCACTTCTCCAGCCCAGACAGGGGCTTGGCCCGCACTCGCAGGGCTGGCATCTCTGGCCAGGAGTCAGAGCTCTGTGTTCTGCTCGAGGTGAGTGCCTCCTTGGTTTCCCCTCCAGGAGGAAAAAACCCTGCAGCGGGGCTGTCCGTGCTCACCTTAATGCCGGTCTGTCTCTGTCATCTCTGTCCTAGGGCTCCCGGGGCCGGCTGCGGGGTGGCCTGGGCTGGGAGTCCAGCCTCCGCCAGCGGCCCATGCCGCGGCTCACCTTCCAGGCGGGGGACCCCTACTACATCAGCAAGCGCAAGCGGGACGAGTGGCTGGCACGCTGGAAAAGGGAGGTGAGGTGCCTTCTGGCCTGGGCCCCAGCCTGTCCCACGGAACTGGGAAACCGGAAGTTAGCTTCAGCCACTGTCTGCAGCTGTTGTCAGGCCCTGGCTGAGCCTCAGTTTCCCCTTCAGGTTAACCTCTCGCACTTACAGGGCACTGCTGGATCCCTAGGCAGTGGCTGGGTCCTTTGTTCTTTCGACAAATGTTATTGGACATTTACCGTGTAACCAGGCAGTGTCCTGGGCTTTGCGCGTATAGAATTCCTGCCCTCATGGAGCTGACATTCTGATGGGGAAGATGGACAGGAAACAAGTAAACAAGGGGTTGAAATAGAGGTTAACAGAGGCCTGCTTTAGGTGGGGTGGTCAGGAGAGGCTTCTTGGAGGAGGTGGCATTTAAGTTCAGGCCTAAAGGAACAGAAGAGCTGGCTCTGTGAGTTGTGGGGTGGGGGAGAACATTCTAGGCAGAGGAAATAGCACAAGCGAGGCCCTGACTTGTTTGGCTACGTGAAAGACCGATACTCCCAGAGTGAACCGAGCAGGGGAGAAAGTGGGGTCAGATGAAGCTGGGCGGTAAGCAGGGTCCAGTCATACAGGGCCTTGAGGTCCCGGCCGAAAGCTGTTTTTTTGTTTGTTTTATAAATTTATTTATTTATTTATTTTTGGCTGCGTTGCTGCACGGGCTTTCTGTAGTTGCGGCGAGCGGGGGCTGCTCTTTGCTGTGGTGCCCGGGCTCCTTCTCATTGTGGTGACTTCTCTTGTTGTGGAGCACGCAGGCTCAGTAGTTGTGGCTCGCGGGCCCTAGAGCGCAGGCTCAGTAGTTATGGTGCATGGGCTTAGTTGCTCCGCGGCATGTGGGATCTTCCCGGACCAGGACTCGAACCCATGTCCCCTGCATTGGCAGGTGGATTCTTAACCACTGCGCCGCCACCGGGGAAGCTGCCCCGAAAGCTGGTTTAACGCTGTGTCCTGGGAAGCCATTGAAGGTTTCTATGCAGGGGAGTGATTTGATGTGGATTAAAGGAGCAGCAATGGAGACGGATAGGGACAGATCCGGAGATTTAGAGATAGAAACAGCAGGGCTTGCTGATGGATGGCCGGGGTGGGGGAGGGGAGGGAATGGAAGCACGACTCCCAGGGGTTTGGCCTGAACGCCTGGGTGATGGGTGTGCTACTTCCTTAGGTGGGGAAGACTAGGGGAGGAATGAGTTTGGGACGGGAGGGAATCAAGGGTTTAGCCTGAGATGCTGAGGTGCCTGGAGCCTGGAGCCTAGGGAGGTCCAGGCTGCAAATCAAAGATGAGACGGCGTCAGGAGCAGAACCTGGCGTTTAAGTCCACGAACACTGATGAGCTCATGTAGGAAACAGGAGGAGAAAGCAGAGACGGTGTCTCTGGATTCTGTGCACAGAAACCCGACACTTAGAGCCACGTGGAGAGGGGGACTGAGAAGGGGCCTGGGAGGAAGAAGAGGGAGGAAGAGCCGTGTCTCAGAAAGGAGAAGGTTTTCCAGAGGCAGTGGCCGCCCAGCCCTGCGGAGGCTGAGTTGAGACAGGCTGTTGGCACCTGCCGATCTGGAGGTAGCTGGTGACTTTTAGAGAGGCTTCTGTGCGGGTTGGGAGGGAGAAAGCCAGCCCAGGGAGGGCTTCAGTAGCGAGGGGAGGTGATGCCGTGGAGACCAAGGGGCGAAACCAGTTTACGAAGCACCATTGTGGGGCTGCTCTCCTGTATGTCTGGTTAGTAGAGAGAAGCCCGTTGACCTACCGGCACCAGGAAGGGAAGGGAAACTCGAACTGCCACCATGTGGGGCCTTTCACTTCACTCTCACTTGTCTTTACCCCAGGCCTGCAAAGGATGGTGTTATCCCGTTTGCATTGTGTGAGAACTTGCTCTAGAGAAAGTTCAGTACAGGGTGGGGTGGCTACTTGATTGTTTCCAGTTCCTTTGGGATCCAGGAAGGCAGAAATTTCTCTCCTGGAGGAGCCTGGAAAAGGGACAGCCTGTCCAAGGTCTGGGAGAAGAGAGGCTTGACTCTGAGCATTAAGCGTGGTCTTTGGGATGGAAATTCATTCAGGACCTGGGGCTATTCCCCTGTGGCCTGTGGGAGGGGCTTTGCTTTTTAACCCCTTGTTATGAGTGGCCTGTATTTCTGCTCTCCCTTAGCCCTAGGGCCAGAGGCTAGATATAAAGACTTCTTTTTTTTTCTTTAACATTTATTTGTTTATTTGGCTGCACCGGGACCTCGTTGGTGCGTGTGCGGGATCTTTTAGTTGCGGCACGTGGGCTCTAGTTCCCTGACCAGGCATGGAACCCGGGCCCCCTGCACTGGGAGCGCAGAGTGTTAACCACTGGACCACCAGGGAAGTCCCTAGCTATAAAGACTTTTACGCTTGAAAAGCTTCTAGAAATTTGGTGATCCTCAAACTGTGCTCCCTTGAAGAAGCAGTATGGAGGCCTGCTCTCAGTTGCAATAAAAAAGGCAGGTGTTTTCTCAACTCACAGGGAAAAGTAAGATAATAGATACATTTTCTCAATTTTAAAATTTCCACTAAAATTTAAAAAGACTTTTTTTTTTATTATGAACCTGTTCTGACATAGACAGAAATAGAGAGACTAGTATAATGAACCCCCATGTACCTATCACCAAAGTGCAACAACCATTAAAAGCTTTTCTAGAAAAAAGAAACCTTTGGCATCTGCTTCCCCCAACTGATAAAGATCATCAATGAGCGTGAACAGAAAAACTTTAAAGTTGATTTAATTTACAATATTTTAGGGATGCGTGACTTGAGATGTAGAGACTTGCGCCCAGGATATATTTTCTGCTAGTAACGTTGTTCCTTGTTCATATGATACAACTCAAGATTTCCACGACTTCCGGTACAAGCGCTAGAACCCTGGAGCCCGTTATTTCAGACTAGGGGCTGGGGCTGCAGAGTTACGAGCTGGCCACAAGCTTACTCAGGGCACAGGGAAGGGGCTGGAATGGGATTGAGTTCAGGCTGCTACTGCCACGTGGGGGCCATCCCCAGAGACCACACTCGCCCCTCTTGGGCTCTGCCAGGGCACTAGGGAAGGGCTAGCTACAGGTAACAAGAGCATTGGGGAGGACTTCCCCGGCAGTCCAGTGATTAAGACTCTGTGCTTCCACTGCAGGGGGCTTGGGTTTGATCCCTGGCCAAGGAACTAAGATCCCACATGCCTTGCGGCCAGAGAGAACCGTGGGGAAACACAGGTAGCTCCCGAGATTCCCAAGTGCCCCTCAGGCTAAAGAGCAGTAACTGTCTTCGTCAGGCCTGTTTTCTAAGTGGCTTACCAAGGGGAAAGAAATCCGTCCTCCTTTTGCAGTTTCCTCTTAGTTATCTGGCACTTGGCCCTTTCTTCTGAAACTGCCTCACTAGGCCTTTCTGACCTCGTCCCCAAGATTCTTCCCATCTCCTCCAACTGCATCTTCTTAGCATCCTCCTCTGTCCCTTGACTGTGGCACTCCCAGATGTCTGCTCCCTCCCTTGATAGTGGCACCCCCAGATGTCTGCTCCCACCCTCAGCCAGTCTTTAAAGACCTTTTTTTTTTTTTTTGGTTGTGTTGGGTCTTCATTGCTGCGCGTGGGCTTTCTCTAGCTGTGCTGAGCGGGGGCTACTCTTCCTTGTGGTGCGCAGGCTTCTCATTGTGGTGGCTTCTCTTGTTGTGGAGCACGGGCTTTAGGCATGCAGGCTTCAGTAGTTGTGACTCTTGGACTCTAGAGCGCAGGCTTAGTAGTTGTGGTGCAGGGGCTTAGTTGCTTCATGGCATGTGGGATCTTCCTGGACCAGGGATCGAACCCGTGTCCCCTGCATTGGCAGGCGGATTCTTAACTACTGCCCCACCAGGGAAGTCCCCTCAACCAGTCTTGCTCCCCTTACCACTTGTGTGCTCTCATAGATCCTACTCCCAAAAAAGACACATTCCCTACTGCCGAATACAAGCTGTTTCCCAGACTATGCCCCTGGGAGGTCCCGCCAGCATTTCCAAACCTCAGAATGTGACGCCTGCCCTTTGAAGTTCCTGCAGGGCACCATCATTGAGCCGACAGTCAGAACCCTCCCTGTCTGAGTGCCCAGTAAGATACTGGAGCGACCAGAAGCCTAGGGGATTCCTGGTTATCCTATGACAGGGCGAGGGATCGGGCACCTCAGGGAGAGCATCACCAAGGGACTCTTAGACTAATTCGGCCTGGGGTCATCCTCAAATCAGCAAGAGTTGGCTTTTGGCTTTTAAAGGATGAACTTGAATTTAGGGAAGCGGGAGGAAGGCACTGCAGAAAGAGACATACAGCATGTGCAAAGGTTCGGAGGCACAAGACAGTGTGGCCTTTTCAGGAATGGAGGTTCATGGTGGTGGGTGATGGAGCACAGGGTGCAGGTGCTGGGCTCAGAGCAGCAGGAGTGTGGCTGGGAAGCTGGGCGGGGCCTGAGGGCCTGTGTTCCCTGCTGTGGTGCTTCACCCGATCCCAGTTTGTACCTGGTCCACATAACCCCACCTGTAGGGCCTTCTTCCCTCAAAACATCCCCCTCGGCTTAGTTTCCTTTTCCCGTGACCACCCTTGTCAGTCCACAGTTACTGAGTGAGGTCTGCTCTTTACTGTGCTGTCCATCTGAGATTATCTGCCTCCCCAGGCCTTTAAAAAAAAAATTAAGAAGACTTAGAATATCACAAATGAATGAAATTTTAAATAATTGGATGAGGAAAATGGGGCATTTCCTCCTTCCCTGAGGCTGAAGTGGGGCTTCCTGCTGGAACTGGGATGCTGGTGTCTGTCCCATCTCCTATTCTCTGCATCTCTATGCCAGTCCTTTTAGTCATCACCAGGTCCTGCTACAAACCCAGCAATGGCTCTCCGCTGTCTCCCCGTCAGGTCAGAAATCCTCTGGTTGTTTCTCAAGGCTTCAACCCTCACTGTGACCTCCACAATGGCTCCATCCCACTTCACTACCATTCTGTAATAGGTAGTCCCCCGTGAGGGACCAGTCTCCCCTTTATACGTCCTTCCTCCCTGCCGTTGTTCCTGCTGTGCTTTCCCCTATCCATTCTTCAGGGTTGAGTCCCAGAGTTGCTACCTCCTCCAGGAAGCTCTCTAGGATTTCTCCAGTCCACACTGACCTCTTCCCTCCTCTGCACCCCTGCAGTCCTTAGTGTTAATATTGTTGGGTTTAGCAATCAATTATACTTCATAGAGTATTTTTCACTAACTCTTTCTTACATGTTATGTCTTCACCAATCATGCCCAACCTGATTTGGGGCAGGGAGAACAGGCTCAATGAATACCTGTTGGTTGACTAAGCAGTTGGGAGGTGGGTGAATACGAGACCTCTTCTCAGGGAGCTCAGGCCCAAGCCGTTGGTTTGCAGGGGTCCTGACAAGTGTACCCGGAGAACAGCGTGGGGCTGGGGGACTGTGGGTGGGCTCCCACGGGTAAGGCGGTGGCTGAGTCTTCGCCACCCTGTGCTCCTGCTGTTCCCACTGGGCCTCTGCTGTGCTCGAGTCGAGGAGAACCTTCCTTGGCCTGGCAGAGCTGGCCCAGGCCTGGGCAGCTGGGAGGGCAGCGGCGAGGCATCCCTCCACCCAAAAGGGGGCAGTTCCAGGCTCCTCCTTCTGACTCTTTTCAGAACAGAATGACCCTGAGGGAGCGCTTTAGGCTTAGGAAGGGCTTTTTACAGGTGTTACTTTGTTAACCCTCATTACCGAGAGGCAGAGGCCTGGCCAAGCAGCTGGAACAGTCATTGAGCCAGAGAGCCTGCAGACTCCCAGTGTGTATCACTGCTTAGGGCTTTAGGACACAGTTACGGCCGGGTGATGTTATGACTCTCATTAATCTCTTCACCCCAACTGATTCTAAATTACTTAGAGCCAAGGTACCGTGTCCTGCTGATCTAGGATCTGGTTTCTTTCCTGGCTCCCAACCCGAAAGGAAGGACTTCTGCATCCTTAGACTTATTAGATGCTTAATACATATTAAATACTGATAACGAATAACCTGTGGTCCAAATATCACAGTATCTGCTCCCCTCCCCTCTCCCTCCTGCCCTCAGACCCCCCTCCCCTCCTCACAGGCTGCCCTCACGGCCTCCTCTTTCCTGGAGGTGAGTCCAGATGCCGACTCGGCTACTGGATGTGGGACCTTCAGCATCACTTACTGAGCACAGCTGAGGTCCCTGTGCTGTTTCTAGACTTGGCTCTACTCTGCTCTCCTGGGCATGTCTCATCTTCATGGGAGTAGCACTCACCAGTTTGTTTTCTGCTTCTGCCCAACCTGAGCTTGTTCAAAGCAGGCCCTCTTGGCACCTCTGCCCCCAGGGCCGCCATTCAGGAGGTACTAGGTAAAGGTTTGCTGAATGAATTAATGAATAATTCAAATCTCAGAGCTGTGTGGGTTAATAAGGTATACTACATAACATTTATAGCACAGGGCTAGCGTATAATAGGACACGGATAATGTTTTTTGTTTGTTTGTTTGTTTTTTGTTTTTTTGGGCTATGCAGCGCAGCTTGTGGGATCTTAGTTCCCTGACCAGGGATTGAACCCGCACCCTTGGCAGTGAAAGCGCGGAGTCCTAACCACTGGACCGCCAGGGAATTCCCAGAAATGAATAATTTTTAAAAACTGATTTTACATAAGTATTACACAAATACATTCCTGTTAAAAAAATAAATAAACCCATCCCTTCCCAGTGATTTTAATTCCCCCATCAGAGAGGTACCTATTGCTATCAGTTTGGTGTATATATGACATGATTTTCTCTATCTATCTATGTGTGTGTGTAAATATATAATTTTGCTTCACAGTTGCTTTTTTTTTCTTTTCCTTTTTTTAATATATATAGAACCACACCGTAGTTTCGTTTTACAGCTTGGTTTTTCGCTTAGAATAAATCTGGGCAATCAAGCCACGTAATTACTGTTCTCCTCCGCCATATGGATTACCACGATTTTATTTAACCATTCTCTCACTGGCGGACACTTGTGTGGTTTACCGTATTTCACTGCATAAGCACTGCAGCAGTGAACATCCTGGGTCACGCCTCTTTGCGCATCTGTTGCTCTAAGATAGATACCTAGAAAGAGAAATGCTGGGTTGAAAGGAATATATATCTTGCATTTGATACAGTCTCTGCCAAATCGTCCTCCAGAAAGGGCAGTGCCAATTTATGCTCCCGTAAACAAGGTATGAGAAGATCTCCACCTTTGCCAACATCAATATTTTGCTAATCTAACGGGTGGGAAAACGGTGTCTTGTTATGATTGTAATTGGCATTTCCCAGATAATAAGTGAGGTTGGACACCTTTTCATATGTTTATCGCCATTTGTGCTGCTGCTTCTGTGAGCTGAGCAAATGTTGCTTCCTCTGGCTTTATAACCCTGCAGTCTCAACAGACTGTGCTTCCTGTCGGCCCTGGGAAGAACAGCCTGTGAACGTCCAGCCTGTGAATGTCATCTCCTGCTGTGCTATATTCCATTTAATAAGCAACCGCTAAGCACCTACTACGTCGGGGCGGGGGGGGGGCATTGTGCTGGGGGCTTTGGGAATAAGGAGATGAATTAAGTGTGATCTGCTGGGCTTTAGTACAGGAGATGTGAGAAATGGCAACACAAAGTAGACCATTAAGGACTCAAACCAAATTATTAGCAAAGTATGTGCGTAGCAGTTTTAGGGGATTCCGACTGGCAGACGGTCCTTGCTTATTCACTATATGTAAACTAATGAAAACCTGAACGCTTGCAAGATGGCCTCAAAAATAACATCACCCTTGAAGGAGATGATGCCATTTGGAGCAGGCATGACAAGTATACTTTACCAAAAGGCTGAACACATTTTAAAGGGACTCCTGTGACAGCTCGTAATCAGTAGTGAGCTCCAGGGCTGGCCTTTAGGACGGGCTGTGAAACTGTCATCATAGAGGCGCCCCATTGTCTCTTAAATGGACCGGCTGTTTGCACACTGGCGTGTTCATTCCATATGGGGGGCACAGAGAGAAGAGCTCTTAGAACAACCCTCACTTTTTAGTGGTGAGAAAACAGTAGTGGGGAGGATGGTCGTAATTTGAGTCTGGTCCACCAGCGGCCACGGCCAAGCCTGAGCTAGGCCAAAGGGGTAGCTTTGTGAGCACGTACTTCACGCCAGGGACTGTGCCGAAAGCATTAACTTCCGCCACAGTCCTGAGAGATGATAAAGTTAATTTGTATATCACAAAATGGAGGCCACCCCTGTGGCCCAGCCCAGTTCAGGAATCTAAACCTAGGTCAGTGCATGGGAATTCCCTGGTGGTCCAGCGGTTAGGACTCCGTGCTTCCACTGCAGGGGGCACGGGTTCCATCTGGGGTTGGGGAACTAAGATCCCAGCATGCCTCGTGGCGCAGCCAAAAACGTTTAAAGGATAAAATAAAATAAATAAACCTAGGTTAGTGCAGTTACAGGAAACTCTTGCCCAGGAATCCTAACATCCACCAATCACAATCCTCCAACTCAGTTTAGCGAGCTCACCTTCCCCTAGGAAACAGGACCGGCTGCCTTTTAAGGAAATTCCATCTCTCCTAGCCAATCACGCCCTGTTCCGAGGTGGCTCTTCTAACAGTAGGTGAGCCTCGCTCTCGCCCAGCATCCCTGGTCAAGAGCGCACGCAGCTCTGAGGTGCTGTACTCCCCCAGTCCAAGCACTGTTCTGCCTTGAATAAAGGACATCAAACTTGTTACTAAATTGTATTTTTTTTCATTTGACAGGTATATTATCTGCAATTACTACAAGAACTAATTTTTATCCCCATTTTACGATTAGGAAGCTAAGATTCCCCTAGGTGAGGAGGTTAAGAGCCACGTGGATGTCCTTGTGGAGAGGCCCATGGGCTAAACCAGACTCCAGATTGCATGCGGCTTCTGTTTCGTACCCAGATGACTCCACTAGAACCGGGTCTTCCTGGTTTTCAGTCTTGGCTTCCCCTGAAACAACAGAATGGGGTGGGAGGGAGCACAGTGGCCCAGCCCTCCTGCCCATGCTGCCTCACCCCACCTCCGCCCTCACCCCACCTTGGCTGCCGGGTCTTGCCAGGTTTGGGTCCTTTTCACCCTGGGGACCCCTCCCGCACTTCCTGCTCCCCTCATTTGGTCCTGAGCCCTCGCCCTTGAATTACTGTTTTTTCATGATCTTATGTTTGATGTCGTGAAACTGGCTTAAATGAATGGAATGAGATTCAGGAGGTCTGGTTTCTGGGCTCAGCCTCTACCCCGATCAATTTGAGAAGGTCATTCTCTTCTCTGCGCTTCAGTTTCCTCGTTTGCAGTGTGACACAAATAGACTAGCCGACCCCCGAGATTCTGAAATTGCATAATTTAGGGGCAGGAGGACTGGAGTCATGACCTGTAGCTCCCTTTGTCTCTTATATGACCTTGTACGTACATCCTAAATTAAATATTTGAGTGAATTCTCAGACTTCACATATATGCCTCTTCAAGAGGCACATACATAAAGCGTCTTGATAAAGATGCTTAGAAAAAAACTTCCATAAAGTTCACATTTTGTGCTAGAATATAGCTTTCTTTTCTTTTTGCGGTACGCGGGCCTCTCGCTGCTGTGGCCTCTCCCGTTGCGGAGCACAGGCTCCGAGCGCAAATGCTCAGCGGCCATGGCTCACGGGCCCAGCCGCTCCGCGGCATGTGGGGTCTTCCCGGACCGGGGCACGAACCCGTGTCCCCTGCATCGGCAGGCAGGCTCTCAACCACTGCGCCACCAGGGAAGCCCTAGAATATAGCTTTCTTTTCCTCTTCATGATGGTCCCCTTTCCTTCCTCTGTGTTTTCTGCCAGGATCAGAAAGGTGGGACATGAAGCTCATCGTTAACTAGGCCTGGGCGAGGGAGGGGCTTGAATCCATCACTAAAAAAGCTGATGTTGCAAATGCACCCCTGTCTGACAGGCACACATTCCTGGGGCATTTCCTTAGCTCAGGAACTCACCTCCTTGTTCTGACTTTGGTCGCCATGTTCCTAGGTCTGCCCCTGACCACTAGTTTTCATTAGTCACACAATCATCTGTTCATTATTTTATTTATTTTATTTTTGGCTGCATCGGGTCTTAGTTGTGGCACGCGGGATCTTCGCTGAGGCGTTCGGGATCTCTCATTGCGGCGTGCAGGCTTCTCTCTAGTTGTGGCGCTTGGGCTCCAGGGCATGTGGGCTCTGTAGTTTGTGGCACACAGGCTCTCTAGTTGAGGTGCGCGGGCTCAGTAGTTGTGGTACGCGGGCTTAGTTCCCTGGCCAGGGATCGAACCCGCGTCCCCTGCATTGTAAGGCAGATTCTTTACCACTGAACCACCCGGGAAGTCCCTGTTCGTTATTTTAGAGAGTTACAAACCTTGACTGAGCAAATACTTTGTGCTCAGGCTTTCAGAAAACTCCACATGCATCTGGGTCTCTACTGTGTTCCCACATTTTCTAGACACTAAAGAAACACATTTAAAGGAATGTCAGAATCCCACCCTGGGAGAGGTAGGCAGGTAAGTACTGCAATAGGTTGCAATAGAAATGTGAGGAAAGGGGCCATGGGAGCGGCTAACTTGCCCTGCCCAAGGAGCCCGGGAAAGCTTGCCAAAGAAGAGACATCCTGCAGGCCTGCCACTGGGACAGGAGTTTGCCTAACAGGGACAGTGGGGGCAGGGCATTGAGTGGGATCATGAGGTCGGTGGTCCAAGAAATCCTCTCGGAGTTTGGGATCTAGAGCACCTCAAGATTTCTTGCATATTTAGTTCAGCTTTTGGAAACATCCTCATAGCCCTTGCTACGAGGCAAACAGGAGAAGACATAACGGTGCCCTTCTCTCTGCTTTGTTTTAAAGATCAGACCATTCGTTAAGGAGGTCCAGGGAGGCTCAAGCATGGCGGGGGTCAGCTGGACTCTGTCAAGGAGCCTACGCTCTAGATGAAGGAGTGAACGGACCTGTGTTAGTATTTCTGAGACACACAGAGCACCGTGCTGGCGCTGCAGGGGACTGCTGCACCCAGTCCCAAGGCACACATGGTCTAGAGGAGGAGGCAGGAGTGCTCACCATGAGCTGCTGTGTCAGATGCAGTTCTGTGCTCCTGCCACCAAGAGTCTGGTGAGCACAGAGGAGGGCGAGAGAGCTTCTGCAGGAACTCCTGGAAAGTTTCATGGAGGAGGTGTCCTTTGAGAATTCCAGTAGGGATAAATAGAGAAGGTGTTTCAGGGAAAAGAACCACTGAGGGCAAAGAGAAGGAGGCATGAAGTTTCTGGGTTGTTTAGGGAACAGCAAGAGATCTGGTAACTAGGTGTGGGAGTTGGGGAGGAAGAAGAGAGAAAACTACAAAGGGAGATGGTCAGATCGTCACCAGTCTTCCTGTCATAGTGAGAAATGCAGGCTTCACTGTGTAGAGGGAGCTGGATTGTGAGAGAACTGGATGTGTATTTTGGGAAGATAACCGTAGCCGCATTGTAAGGGGGCCCAGAGCAGGGAAGCTTAGACCAATTAGGAGGACATTACGTCTGGTGTTGGCGGAGGGTCCAGGCAGCGGGAGGCAGACTTGGTAGATACAGCTTGCCTCTGGTTGGCAGGAAGAGAGAAACCTGCCTGGGGTTTGGGGGCTGGGGGTGAGGGGGCATTATCTCAGCTAGGGAGGAAGAGCAGGTTTGGGGCAGGAAGGTGGTATGGACTTTCCATTTTCTTAAGGATGTATTTTGATGAGCAGAAGTTTTTCATTTTAATAAAGTCCAATTTAACCAAATTTTTCTTGTATTGGGGTGCGTGTGTGTGTGTGTGTGTGTGTGTGTGATCTCTGAGTTCTCTGCCTACCCCAGGGTCATGAAGATATTCTCTTAGGAGGAGTGGACTTTGTGTGTGTGTGTGTGTGGTACGCGGGCCTCTCACTGCTGTGGCCTCTCCTGTTGCGGAGCACAGGCTCCGGACACGCAGGCTCAGCGGCCATGGCTCACGGGCCCAGCCGCTCTGCGGCATGTGGGATCTTCCCGGACCGGGGCACGAACCCATGTCTCCTGCATTGGCAGGCGGCCTCTCAACCACTGCCCCACCAGGGAAGCCCGGGAGTGGACTTTTAAGTTAGGTTTTAGACAAGCTGCTTTTGAGAAGCCAGCATGGTGGCTGTTGGTGGGGAGAGGGTTAGCAGGCCCTCAAGAGTCATCCACTTGGAAGGCAAGTGCAGGCTGGTGAGCAGGGAGGGAAGAGCCCAATGCGTGGAGAGCAGCGCTGCCTTGAGAGGACCCGGGTAGGGAGCAGCAGGGACTTGGGGCCTCTGGGAGCAGCTGGCTGGCATGTGGGGTGTGTGTGTGTGTGTGTGTGTGTGTGTGTGTGTGTGTGAATGTTACCATCTTTCTGACTTGCCACTCTTTAATAACAACTCTTCACAGATGCCATACGACTCTAGTCAATGATTAGTGAGCAGTATATTTTAACTTTTCACTTCTAACTCAGATGGATTAAACAAAAATAGGGATAAAACAGTGCAGTCTCCTATATATTTGAATCTAGATACTGTTTAAAAGGCAACTATATGGGGCAAACAAAGAACCAGAAATTGAGTTGGACTTGCTTTATATATACCAAGGATGCTGTTAGAATTCAGTATTTCTTAAAGGGCAGGTTTGTGTATTACCTGGGCAGTGCGTTAAAAAGGCACATTCCAAGGCCCCATTCTGAAACTAGGAGGCAGAAACTCTGGTGTTGTTCCTGAGAAATCTGATTTTCTAGTCAGGGCTCCATGGTCCTGGGGCTTGTGAAAGTTTGAGAACCACAAAGCTTCGGATGATTCGAAGTAAACCAAATCTGACAGCAGAGATTCCTCCAAAAATGCATTTATTGTATCACCTACCACCCTGTCACCCGCATCGGGGGTCTCCCCGCACATTCGGATCACCTGGGAGTTTGCTTTAACCACCGCTGCCTGGGCCCCTCCCTCTGGGTCCAGTGCATCTGGAATTTAACGATGGGCCCTGGCCCAGAGCATTCCTAAAACTCTCCAGGTGATTCTAATGTACAGTGGGGTTGAGACTCTCAGACCTTGAACACACGGAGCCAAGGAAGAAGTACGGGCTCTAAGGCCAGCACAGCTAGAGAACCGTTTCCAAATGTAGGTGGGGGAGAAGACCGGAAAGGACTTTTCCTTTGGGATGGAGATGGTAGGCGTTCCTGCAGTTTTCAGCAAAGGTTTACCGCAGTGCTTGTCTGCTGGGCTCCTCCTGGGTCTTCTCTTTGGACCCTGAAACTTGATAGGGTCTGCATGCCTGAATCTGAATGGTGGTCCCTGAGGTCCCTCCCTTTGACCCCTGGAGGCTGGAGATGGGGTTGGGGGAGGGGAGGAGAAAGCAGCCCAGGCTGTTCAGGTTTACCTGGTTCCTGTTGATACACCCCCCCCACCCCAGGTATAAAATTAACATTTCTCTCCAGAGTCTAGTTTTTAAAGCAAAGTGACAGTATGAGCTTGTGCTCAAGCAAACCTGTCGTAAGATTCTTTCCACCTTTTAAATGATATGCCCTCCTGACTTCCTTTGATCTTATCTGTAATATTCAGCAGATATCTGTGGTCCCATTAGACCGATCAAGAAACTAAGATACAGAGAAGCTAGGGGCGCACTGACTGTCCTGGCGTCGGCTGGGATCCCCTGCTCACATGCTGCTCCGTCTGTTCTTTCTCCTGGCGAGGGGCAGGTGAGGTCTGGGGACCTGCAGCAACGCCACCGCCACCCCTGCTCCCCGCCCAGAGCCTGCACTCGACTCGCTCCGGGTTAGGGGATGGAAGTGCTGGGGGCAGGAGACTTGGGTTTGTGGAGAAGCCTCCCCCTCTGCAGCAGACCCGGAGCTGTAGGGAAAGAGGATGCGGATCGGCGCGGGGAGGGAAGAGGCAGCAGCTGAGGCTCCAGGAGCCTGATGGCAGGTCTGGAGAGTTGGGGCTTCCAAGCCCTCCCATTAGGGAAGTGTGGTAATGACCTGGGAAGGAATGGGGGAGCCAGGGAGGAATGAGGGCTGCCTGGGACAGAGGCGGGGAGATGGAGAAGTGAGGGGTCAGCGAAGGGGTGGCTCCCAGACCCTGCATTTTACGCTCTGGATCAGAATTTCTGTGACTGAGCGGATGGTACAACAGGCCCCGGGCAGCTCTCCTCCCCAGCAGGTGTCCATACAGCTATGCCCGTGCTTCTCCCTGGGAAGCTAATGCGGTTGCAGATGCCCCCGGTGATCTGGCCGTGCTGTCTGGGAAACCTGGGAGGCTGGGCCCAGCCCTGGTTCACCCTCTCTCATCCTCCCTTGAGGCTTCCTGCCTCTCCCGATCCGGGCCACCTCGGATTTCCTTCAGCACATGGAGGAAGCATCTCCACCACATAATTTACCGTCTAATTGCATGCTGTCTTGAATGAGGGCTGTGGTTTCATGTGCGGTGGGTCTTGGGCACGCAATTAGGCTGTGAGTAACAGGCGGGTGGAGGCCATCTCCTGCACCGTCTCCTCCATGTCCTTCCTGGCCTGGCTACTGCATGTGCTCGGGACTCCTAGGGCTCCTGGACCCTAGTGTTTAGGTGTGTTTCGGGCAGGCTCAGAGGTTGGCTCCAGGGTAGAGCACAGCCTCCTTACAGTTCTGAAACTAGACTAGACTGGCGGGGGAGGGGGGTGCCCCTGCCCCATGGCGTTTGCCTAAAGCCGTGCGTCTCCTGGGCCCAGGTTTGGGGAGGGCACCAAGCCCAGCCGGGCCGACACCCTGCAGTTGCCATGGTGACCCTTTCGCTTTCCTTCCGAAGGAGGATGGATTTCTCTTTCAGCCCAGATCATCTGCCTGGGCAGCCACCATTCTGTACACTCTGGGAACCAGACTGCCTAGCCCCACTACCTTCCACTTTCTGCCACAGGGGACGGTTTGTTGAGAGGCTCAGTTTTAAATCCCAGTCCAATATCAGAGACAGCGTGTTCTCGTTTCAAGGGGGAGCAAGAGAGACAGGCCCAGGAGGTGGGCAGCTCCCCTCAGGTGTGTGTTTACCTCCTCCTCAGTTTTTGGCTCTGACCCTTTGGGTGGGGGGCTGAGTCCCCTGTAGGCCTGTTTCCTCATTTGTCACAGCCAGGGCCATTGGTGGTCTCCACACCTGGCTGGTATCAGAATTACCTAGGGAGGTTGTAATAGATTCCTGGGCCCTACCCCAAGCCAGCTGATCTCCATAGGTCGGGCCCAAGAATCTGTATTTTTAAAAATCTCCTCGGGTGATCCTGATACAAATAAACCCAATGAGCATGGGATTCTCCTGGCAAGGTGATCCGTGAGGCCCTCACAGGAAGGAAAGGAAGCTCTGCCCTGTGCTGAGGATTGACAGGCCGTACCGGGGTCCCAGGAGCTTCCGAAGAGCCCGTTGTAGGTCAGTCTTGTCAGGAAGCCGGTGTTTCCTGGTCATGCTGGCTAAGCCAAGACCAGGCCCCCACCTTTTCCCCACAGGAGAAGCCAGGAGAGAGAGGATGATGGGCTGGGGGGGGGGGCGCGCGGGGGGCGGGTTGCCATAACAACCGGCTCCAGGCAGAGGCCTCCCTTCCAGGGGCTGGTACTTCACCCCAGCAATGGTGGTTTCCATGGAGATGGGTTACTGAGGGACGGGGGTACACTTGCCCCACTCAGTGCATTAGTCAGGAGCTACCAGAAGGCGGAACATCTCTAGGTGGGATCCTTGGACCCCTGTCAACTTTGAGTTCCCCCCACCGTGGCCTCTGCTCTCTGGGTGCAGGTCTGACGCTTTCTCCCTGCTTGGTTGCGCTCTCTGCGACCGGTCTCCCTAGCAACAAGTCCTGCTAACTCCTTGTTGTTGGCTCTGTGGCTATTTTTAGCTTCATTGCCAGCAGCCCAGTCCTGGTCATTTGCTTGCAACCTCCATATGGATTGCAGGGGAATAGGAAAACAAAGATTCCTGGCCTCTTTCGGGAGCCCTGGACCTGGACCTCTTAGCACCGATCGGAACTTTGCTGTGGAAAGTACCTGTCCGCATCTGGGAACTTGGTCAGTGGACTCCATATGAGGCTCCTGAGACAATGCTGGATTCAGTTCAGCAAACACTGCTTTCATCCTCTACAGTGTGCAAGAGGCTCTGGTCCACACTGCTTGCATGTGAACCTGAGTAAGATCCCGGCCCTGCCCTCTAGGATTTTTAATTTTGTGGAGGAGAAAGATGAGTACACAATCAGCTTAGTACAGGCAAAGACTGGCAAGTGCTAGGAGAGGATTACAAAGTGCTCTGGGAGTACGGAGGAGAAGGAGGGACAGGGTAACTTTTCAGTGGGGGAAGATCAGGGGGAGGGGCTAGAGCAGCACTGTCCAAAGAACATTCTGCAATGAGGGAAATGTTCTAAAATCTGTGTCCCTGGTACAGTAGCACCAAAAACCCACATGGGCTCTTGGACACTTGGGATGTGGCTAGTGCACCTGAGGAACTGAATTTTTATTTAATTTTAATGAATTTAAATGGCACATGCAGCCAGTGGCTCTCTTATTGGCCAGTTCAGGTCTAGAGAAACCTTCTTGGTGGAGGTAACTGGTGAATTGGGCCTAGAAGGATAGCTGGGATTTTGGCCAGTGGAAGGTGAAGGGGAAGAGCAAGGAACAGCACGAGCAAAGGCACAGAGGCAGGGAAAGGGCATATTTGGGAAACAGCAAGTGGGTGGGCAGAGTGTGGGCTGTGTGATGTAAGTGCTGCAGGTTGTGGGGGCCTTGAATGCCATGCAAGGAGCGTAGATTGTAATCAGCAGGTAGTCACAGGTCTACTGTGTAGTACTGAGGCTTTTGGGCTGCAGATGGAAGGGCAGGCCAGGATCAGAAGAGACATCCATCTTGATCTTGTAGCCTTTGCCGGGATAAGGTCTCGCTGGTCTTGGGGTCAGTGGGAATGTTTATGTGGCAGAAAATATGCAGTGTCCTCCCAATATGTGGCTTTGCAGATGGCTTCTTAGGGATCCCGGCTTCTCTGATTCTGAGTACAGGGACTCAGGTGGTAATGTCCTGTTTGAGGGAAGCAACATAACCTCCCCACCTCCCACCAGCACTGGATTTTATGACAAAGCACGCCACAGAACGCTGAACTTTGAGTTAAAACCAGTCAGGCAGGCGTGGCATTCCCACCTGCACCTGTGGGAGTTGCTGCTCTTGGGTGGAGGATCACGACTTAGCATCTCACATCAGCTCTGTGAGCTGGAAAGTCAGATTCACGGCACATCTTACAATCGTGCTCTTCAGAGACAGGAGTGTGACGTACACCAGGATGTTCAATTTACAGATTTATAACAGGACTTGTCCTTTCAACCAGATCCTAGTGCTACAGGACCTAGTGGTCCTGATGTTTTCTGGCAGCTTACTGGTATCAGAGTCACTGGAAAATGTAATTAAAGTTAGAAGTTTGCTTGATGAACACGGGATAAGTGCTGAGAGTCAGGTGTCCTTAAGAGGTGTTTTCATCAGGCCTACTGGATCACTGCTCTCGGCCTGCCAGACAGGAAATGTGCCCTCTCTTTCAGGTCACCCTCCCTTTTGGACCATGCTGGACGCTTCCTCTCCAGCGCTTCTTTTAGGCTCTTGACATCCGCCAGATCTTCTTTTCGTCCAGGGGTTCCTCCTCTCAACATACTTCTAGAACATTTCCAAGAACCTGGCTCACTTTACATGACCCTGCTATTTTAGGTTGACTATCTTTATCTTCATCAAAAGACCTATCCCAGTCACCACCCTGGGAGGGTTACTCTGGAAGGCCGAGGACATATATGACCTGAGGATCCTAGAAGGCTGCCCTAGTTTTTTCCTGACCTTTCGCTAAAGTCACCTCTTATCCTAGATCTCGGGGTCTTTTCTGCGTTGAGGTCTCTCTCTGCCCACCAGGTACAAAGAGGACACGAATCTCAGTCTGAGTGACTTACAGTATAGAAAAGGGTAACCTTACCTGTCTGTGTAGCTACAGGAGAGGGGCGGTGCTCTAAGTGGCGAGGGGACACCTTTGAATTGGGCTTTTTTTGCTTCAGTTGGGAGCTGTGTGGAAGAGGTAAGATTTGAGCTTCATTTTACTAAAACAAATTTTTTTTATTGAGGTGTAGTTGATTTACAATATAAGTTTCAGGTGTACGACACAGTGATTCACAATTTTTAAAGCTTATACTCCATTTATAGTTGTTATAAAATATTGACTATATTCCCTGTGCTGTATACTATATCCCTGTAGTTTATGTTATACATAGTAGTTTGTGCCACTTAATCCCCTACTCTTATGTTGCCCCTCCCCCCAATTTGAGCTTAATTTTAAAGAATGAGAATAAGGAAGTTTGGCAGCTGGAGGGAAAGGCTCCTTTATTAAGTGGGCCAAGAAAAAGTGAAACTGATGGCCCTGGTCCACCCTGACACTTTGAGTCCTGACTGCATGCACAGGCAGCATTACTTACTGAAGAAGTCCCAAGACCATGGAGTGTAGAGTCTAAGGTGTTTAGCCACATAACAATGGAAAAGGAGATGTCATAGATGAGATAGTGTTTTTAAAAAGAGCCGGCCAAGCCGGATCAGAAACTTCATTTTGAGAGGAGGCCTGGGGTGAGGTCTAAAGTGGCCTGGGAGGATGCCGGGGAGGCATCAGTGAGAGAAGCCAAGCAAGTCTTACTATGTTCCTTAAAGGGTGGGAGCAGGCAGGAGGTGTAAACTCACGGCTTCTCATCTCTGCTTGGGGATCTTCTGAAAAATTATACCAAGCAGGTACCTTGATTGGGTTGAAAGATGGCCTGGAGCAGAATAGGGCCTGTGTTTTATGGAACGGCTCCTCTTTGCTGTATGGGTTCTGGATCTCAGTCAGGGTGGGGAGAGGAAGTCTGTACTCCCTGAGTATTATTTGGAGAAGGCTCGCTCTGATTTGGAGTCCTCTTCCTTTTTTAGGGCCTGCTTGTTCTGACGGCGCCCAGAAGGGTGCTGAGCCCCAGGAGGGATGGTAGGTAGGCTCTCCTTCACAGCCCATCTTTTGACCTCCTTATACCAGCACCTGTTCCAGCTGGTTTGTTCCCGCAGCTTGTGGTTGGAAGCCAGGCACCTGGGGGCATTATCTCCTTAAGTGATGCTGGTATTCCGGGGCCTGGGAGGGCAGATGTCATCACTCCTGTTTTGCAAGTGAAAAAAGACTTCTTGGAGTTAAGTGGCTTGTCCAAGGTCACAGTGATAGAACCAGAACCCCAGTCCAGATCCTCTGAGAGTGTGGCTGGCCAAACAGCCCTGCCCTGCTGGGAGCATTTACCCTCAGCTCCCCTGCTCTTCCTTTTTTTTTTTTTGGGCGGGGGTGGGTACGCGGGCCTCTCACTGTTGTGGCCTCTCCCGTTGTGGAGCACAGGCTCCGGACGCGCAGGCTCAGCGGCCATGGCTCACGGGCCCAGCCGCTCCGCAGCATGTGGGATCTTCCCGGACCGGGGCACGAACCCGCGTCCCCTGCGTCGGCAGGCGGACTCAAGCACTGTGCCACCAGGGAAGCCCCTCTTCCTTTTAATTCATCTTGCAAACAAAACAGGCTAATCTTTCTTTCTTTAAAAGGAATATTTATTTATTTTGGCTGTGCTACATCTTAGTTGTGGCACGCGTGTGGGATCTAATTCCCCAGCTAAGGACGGAACCCGGCCCCCTGCACTGGCAGCGTGGAGTCTTACCCACTGGACCACCAGAGAGGTCCCCAGGCTAATCTTTCCAAAACACCCATTCACCCTGTCATGTAAGAAAACCCGCGGTTATTCTTCACTGCGATAGGATATATCCATCAACATCTCTCTCCGCACCCCTTAGCTTTAGTTGTATTGTGGGGCGGGAGGTGAAGGTGGGCAAGTGTTTTCCTCCCCATCCAGCCTAACATCTCTTATTTCCTCCCTATCCAGCCTCATTCCAAATCTGATTCATCCTCCAGGTTCAGCCTCTGCTCTACACTGACCTCCTTAACCTCATTTATCATTGATACTACTTATTTTTGTTTGGCTTCCAAGCCATCCTGGCCCATCAGGGTGGTTGGTATTTGTGGCGTAGTTCTCTTTAGAGATGCTTTTCAACGATCTTTTCCAATCTCTCCAAGTCTAGTTGAATTTGTCAGCTCCTTGAGGGCAGGGCCAACAGTGTCTGCTTCTTTGATGTCGGGAGGGAGAGGGAGGGAGGGAGAGAGGGGGAGAGGGAAAGAGAGGGGGAGGGAGAGAGAGAGAGAGAGAGAGTGAGAGAGTATATGTATGTATGTGTGTATATATATACATATATATACACATATATATTCTTCTTGGGGGGAGGGGCCTCTGCTCAGGAGGAGGGAACTTGAAATGGTTGAAGCTGCACCTGGAGGCTCCGAACGAGTGCAGTCTTGAGCAGCAGATGTATGTGCCTGGGAATGAAGGAATCGCTGTACTTTTGAACTCCTCCTCCCCACCCCCCAACCCCGCACCTTGCAAACAGGAAAATGAGACATCCAAGGCTGACCCAGAGTGACCTAGGGGACCCAGGGACTTGGCCAGGAAGTGATTTTCAAAGCCTGAACTCCTCTTCACGCCACGCCGTTTAAGGCAGAGGAGACCACCCCCCGGCAACGCTCCCAGTTCCCGTTCTGGAGCGCACCCAGTTCTGTACGGGCGCTTTCTGCCCATCTCTGTGTGCTCTGAGTTTTCCTACAGTTTCCTGGGCCTCTTCGCTCATCTGTAAGCTTTTCCTTCTTTTTTTTTTTTTTTTGGTTGTGCTGCTGAGACTCACTTTTAACAACTTTCTTCTGTCTCTCCCAGACGGCCCGAAAGCTCCTCTCTCCTTTTGCCTGCGCTCCTGGCTCTCTGGGCGCTCGTACCTTACCTCCGCAGCTGGAGGGCAGCCCCTTCCCTCCCGGTTCTCCTCCTTCCCTCCCCGCGCGGCCCGCGGGCTCCCGGCCTCGCCCCCCGGCTCCGCGCCGGGCTCTGGAGGAGTTGGAGGAGAGGGGGCGGGGAAGGCTGGCCGGTTGGAGGGGGCGGGCACCGCCTCCAGCCTGGCCTGGGCGGGGCCCTGGGAACGGGCGGAGGCCCAGCCGCGCCCCCAGGCCCCAGCGCCGGCCCGCGCCCCTCGGACCGAAGGAGAGGGGCTGGCCCACTGCCAGCGTCTGAGAGCCGGCCCCCTCCCCCGGCCCGCTCGCAGCCAACCAGGCACTCCAGCGGGGCCCACGTGACCTGGAGTTCTAGACAAAGAAAATGTTCAATCCCTCCCCCCCACCTCCCCCTCCCCCTCTCTCTGGCCCCCTCCGCCCCCCAGCCCCATCGCCCCCTTCCCCTCCCCCCAGACGGGCAGCTACTTACAGAGCTTCAGGGCTGGGGCTCACACCTGAGCCGGACCACAGAGGGGCTGCACCTGGCCTTATGGGTAGGTTCCTGGATGGAGCCCTGGGGAAACTGGGGGCGGGGAGGCGGCCGGGGCCGGTGGGAGGATCTCTGGGCCTGCAGCCCTCTGGGCTTGAGAAGAGTCAAGTCTGCCTCCCCGGCCCGCAGGAGCTGGCTCCCCTGCCTGGCCTGAGTTCTGGAGATGCTGAGTTACTGCTGTCCCACCCACTTCCTCCTCAGGAGCCCCAAGCCCCACTCCTTCCTGCGCTCAGGTGGGACCTGGCGGCTCAGGGGCCAGCAAGAGCAGGCCTGGTGTGAGCCTGGGGCAGTGGTCAGCGAAGGCTGGGGGCAGGCCCCGGCCCGTGGAGTCGGGCTAGCAGCGGCGGTTTTGCTGAGCTGGCTGGCAGATGGGTTGCTGGCATTTCCTTGCTGACCTGCGTTCCTGGCTGGTGGACCACGCCGTCCTCAGGCCGTGCCAAGCTTGTGGCCTCTTGAGAGGGACAGTTTCCTCTCCTGCCTGTTCCTGGGAGCCACCGTCAGGCCACCAGAAAAAAGTGGTGTCAGGGTGGGAGGGAGCACTGTGGCCCTGACAGGGGGCTGTGGGGTGGCCTGACGCCGGCCTGTGATGGGAGAGGCACCTGGGACAGCCCGGGGTCCGCGTGGGTCCCTGGACCTCTGACCTTTGGAATGGGAAGCAGCCCGAGTCGCAGAGAGAGGTGGAGGCGGGACAGCTGCCTGAGGAGATGGGACTGGATGGGGAGGCCATGCCTCCACCAGAGTGGAGTTACCAGTGGCTCTCCAGGCAGAACAAACTCCAGGCCAAGTGGCCTCCTCGAGCCGCCGTAGTGGGGCTGGTGTGGTGTCTTCCTGATCCTGCCCAGTCTCTTGGCTACTCTGGGGTAGGACCTTCTGAACTGAGGTGGGGGGGGAGCCTTTAGCCCAAAAGCCCCAGCCCAGAGTTAACCCTTATTTCTCCTATTGTCCGGGGGGGTTGGCATGAACGTGGAAAAGGGGCCTCCCGCACTGCCCTAGGCAAGTCTATTCTAATGAGCCCCTCCCCCACCCAGCCACCCTCTCGCCCCTTCTTCCCCTTTCCTCTTGCCTCCTGCTGCTGACCCACCCCCTTCTTCCTTCCCCCACCCCTGCTGGCCTTGTCCCGGTGGAGGCCCCTTCCTCCCCTGCCTGCCAAACCATGCTGGGTGCGTGTTCTCCTGCACCTACTGGGTTGGGGGCGCTTAACAGCCGTCAGCAGCACCGTCTGACAAGCTGGGGGAAGTTGTGGGGGAAGAATAATGTTCAGGAACTCACTGTGGAGGGGTTGAGAAGAGAGACAAAGGGGCTGAGGGGGAGTGAGGAGGGTGGTGTCAGGCACGACTGCCTTCTAGACTGGGGGAGGCCGGGGGGAGCCCGACGCGTGTGCCCTGGGCCCCCCCAGCGCTGCTTGCTGGGATCCTTTCCCCCTGCCGCCTCCTGCCACCTGCGCACCTTGTTCTGGCTGAGGGGGCCCGTCGCCCCTGGAAACTGGGTCTTTTGGCAGAATGGTGCTGCCTTCCACCCAAGGCAGCACCCTGGTCTAGGTCAGCGGCCGTGCCTGAAGTTCACGGAGGCATGGTGGAGGGAAGGGAGCAGAGACTGCTAGGCAGGGCACTTATCTGAGCAGATCTGGCCCTGGGATAGCGCAGCCGCAGCTGACAATTCTGAGAGAGAGCCTCTCTCCCCACAGGCTTGAGTGCACACCTAGGCACACCTTGTGGGAGGGGAGGAGGTAGATTTTAGGAAGGGGTGGGGCAGGATCCCCCAGGTGAGGGTGGGGCTTGGGAGGGAGGAGCAGGTCCTCTGCGTTCTTCCACCCTCACCCCACCTCGGAGCTCTCTGTCCCAGCTGTTTGTGGGCTGGGGGCAAAGGATGCTTTATCCCATTTTAGAATTTGTTGAGTCAGAGAAAGAACTAAGACTTCCATCCTCGTGTTTTAGGAATTGCCACAAGAAGCAGATTTGGTCTGTGGCCAGGAGGCAACGACTTGAAGATAGATCAGAATAAAATGAATCTAAGAGACAGTAGACCATTGAGCTCTTCTTAACCTGGGACCTGGGGGTCCATTGACAGGCTTTGAAGAGGCCTTGGAATTCTTGGTACATACATACGTCAACTTCTTCAACCAGTCAGAAAAGGTTAACAGAAATCCTTCAGTTCAAACTCCTTTTTAGGTGGAGCAACTCAAGGGACTGCTCCCAAGTCGGCTGTTAATTAGTTGCAAGGCTAAGACAGGAATATAAATGCTGTGACTTCCAGCTTAGAGATCTTATACTCCAGGTAATCTTGAGGGTGGGTTTGTATTCACAGCTCTAAGCTCTCAGGGAAAGCTTCATGTTGAAGGTGGGATTTTTTCCCCTTTGAATCTGGTGTGGTGAAAACGGGTGCAGAGCCTTGAAGCTTGAGGGCCACGTGTCCTAGATTCAGCCGTTGGGGTGAGATGGGTGAGATTAGGTTGAATGGCCCTCAGAGCTAAGTATCAGGTATTTCATTCTCCTCTGCAGGGTGATGGGAATCCTGGAGCAGGTTTGGAGAAGGAATGGGCATGCAGGTCATAGCCTGAAAGATGAGCATGAGATGGTGAACGGTGAAAGGATGGAGGCTGTTCAAATTGGGAGAATACTTGGGTTTGGATTAATTTGTCAGTGGGATGGCAGAGAGGATGCCTGGCTATACTGTGGACTCCCTAAATAGTTGTTGAAAGAATAAGTGTATTTATGGATCTGAAAGGTGCACGTAGAAAGAAGGCGTAGAATCTGGTGACAACATACATTAGCTGTGATCCTGAGAACTCCAGGATGGCGTGTGAGCACGGGAGCAGGCAAGCTCTTCTGGGGCTTTTCGTGGTGGTTGAGCAGAGGGGGAAGGAACCGTGCGCTCTGAACACAAAACAGTGATTTCTTCGTTACGTATCACAACAAAACTAGAATTGTGGTCTGGAAGCCAAGACCAGGAAGAGAAGGGGTCGATTGCCCAGGAAAACTATGGAGAAAAGGACAAGAGGATCCATTTCTAGATCGGGGAGTAAGATAGGAGAGGCTGGAGCCAAGGCCTGTGCCTAATCTAAGGGGCATCGTTGGTATCTGCATAGAATTGATCTCTCCGTATCAGAAGATGGGCAACTGATGATGCTGACAATTGAGGAAGGTTAGACGAGGGAGGAAGATCTCCTAGGAGGCAGAGAAGGCTGGCGTTGAGCCAAGTGATCTGAGCTCACCTCTCAACTTCACGTCTCTCTGTTTTCCGTGGCAAGCTGCTTGAGTTGATGAGGGAAGAACTCCTCTCTCCAGCCCCTTACCTTCTGTCACTGTCTCCAGACCCTGGAGAGATTGAGAAGAGCCCCTTGAGTGTCAGCTCAAGGTAACTTCTGTTCCTTGTTTCCCCAGGCTGAGAAGAAAGCCAAGGTGATTGCAGTAATGAATGCTGTCGAAGAAAACCAGGGGTCCACCGAGTCTCAGAAGGTGGAGGAGGCCAGTCCTCCTGCTGTGCAGCAGCCCACCGACCCCGCATCCCCCACTGTGGCCACCACGCCTGAGCCCGTGGGGGCTGACGCTGGGGACAAGAACGCCGCCAAAGCAGCTGATGATGAACCGGAGTACGAGGTGAGCGGCTGGCTTCACCTGCCTCGTCCAGCTCCTCCCGTCCTGCTCTCTCTACCCGACCCCAGGCCTCTTTGTCTCTCCAGTCTCGCTCTGTCCATTCAGATGGCGCTCCCTCCTGGCTGTCCTGACCCTCAGATGCCCAGGGCTGGGGTTGCTTTGGGGGGAATCAGGGTGGCAGGGCCTCGTGACCACCATGTAATGACTTCTGCTCCTTGGGGCTCCAGGACGGCCGGGGCTTTGGCATTGGGGAGCTGGTGTGGGGGAAACTGCGGGGCTTCTCCTGGTGGCCAGGCCGCATTGTGTCTTGGTGGATGACGGGCCGGAGCCGAGCAGCAGAAGGCACCCGTTGGGTCATGTGGTTCGGAGATGGCAAGTTCTCAGTGGTGAGTCCTGGGGTTTGGCGGTAGCCTGGCAGGGGCGGGCAGGGAGGAAGGGGTCTTTGTCCCGGGGCCTCTGGTTTTGGCTGGGGGCGTGGTTCGGAATTGGGGTGGTAGGAGGGGGCTCCGCTCGTCCCCGCTCTGTATATGTGTGATTGGAGGAAGCCCTTGAGATGATTAGGTTGCACTCCAAACGAGAGTCGGATGTCTTCCAGGAGCCCTGTACCCAGAATTCCCTTCCACCTGCATTCAGGTCCTCCCCGACACCGGGGCTTGGACTCCTCCTTTACGTCATGTAATTATTTACTGGTGCATCCGGTCCTCTTGAGGGCAGAGACCGGGCCCTAATGCCCCCACCCCTGACCACGCCAGGCAGGTGGTGGGTGCTCGGTGAGTGTGGAAGGAGGAGCAAACGAGGGCGGGTTGTGCCTTCAGGTGTGTGTGGAGAAGCTGATGCCGCTGAGCTCCTTCTGCAGCGCCTTCCACCAGGCCACCTACAACAAGCAGCCCATGTACCGCAAGGCCATCTACGAAGTACTGCAGGTCAGTGCCCCTCCGAGGGACTCAGCAGGGCGAGCTCAGACGGCAGGGACCACTTTTGGTCTGGAAGCTGGAGCACAGGGCTTAGGCCTGGGCAGAGGGTCTGCCTGGGAGGCCCTCGGGCCTCCTCCTCTCCTTACTCGTCTCCTTTCTGCACCTGTTGCCTGAGCCCACCTTCGCTACTCTCCCCACACGTGTTGCCCTCCAGGTGGCCAGCAGCCGAGCGGGGAAGCTGTTCCCGATGTGCCACGACAGCGACGAGAGCGACACTGCCAAGGCCGTGGAGGTGCAGAACAAACAGATGATCGAATGGGCCCTGGGAGGGTTCCAGCCCTCTGGCCCCAAGGGCCTGGAGCCCCCAGAAGGTAAACGCAGGTGCACCAGCAGCTCCGCACCCAGGCTCGGAAAGCCGTGCTTAGGTAGGGCCGTCAAGGCCTCCTCCATGAAGCTTCGCAGTGGGAATGGCCGCCGTCTCCCCCTCCCTGGGGCCAGGTAGGGCCAGTGCCACTCTGGGACTTTGAACAACCTGCTCCCCCTTGGCTTGCTGGCACCAGAGACTTGGGAGCTAGGAACAAGCTGGGCACCGGGCCGCACCCTGCTACACCCCGTTGTAGGTAGATGGTCCAGGGGAAGAGAGCTGGGATTCCTCGTCAGCCAGTAACCATGACCTCATCACATGCTTTCCCGATCCAGAGGAGAAGAACCCCTACAAAGAAGTTTACACAGACATGTGGGTTGAACCCGAGGCAGCTGCCTATGCACCGCCCCCACCAGCCAAAAAGCCCCGAAAGAGCACAACTGAAAAGCCCAAGGTCAAGGAGATAATTGATGAACGCACAAGAGGTAGTTGGCCTGGCTCTGGAGAGAGCGGCAGGGTGAGGCCGGCGTTCAGAGGAATGGGCATGACCCTCGAGGCCTCCTCTGACGCCGGGCTCTCCTCCCCTCTGCAGAGCGGCTGGTGTACGAGGTGCGGCAGAAGTGCCGGAACATCGAGGGTGAGTCCTGAGGGGGCAGCTGGGCCTTGGCCCTGGGAAGTCAATTGTCTGTTCCACTTGGGCCCTAAGGTGGTGGCCGGCACAGAGTACTATAGGTACCGAGGAAGGTACGATGCCGTGGGACATCAGTACTTGGTGACAGGATGTGTCCTTTATGTCCCACCACCTCCAGGCTGCTTGACACACATCTATCTTCCGGTGCCACGATCTTTCCTGTCGGTGGTGGGAACTGGTCACTAGGGTTTGGGACACTCCAGTGGGCCAGATAAGGGTGGCCTCTCTTGGATCTGAACTTGCCCTTTTACCTTTCCTCACCTTCTCTCATCTGGGGGTCATTAGTGCATCCCATATCTGTCTCCCTTGGCCTAGTGATGGTGTGTCCAGCTCGGGGCCCTCAGGGCCAGGAAGGATGAGGGCAGGGGCCTAGGCCTTAAGGGTTGACTGCCCGAGGACATCTCCAGAGTGACACAGGGTCAGGCCCCGTTCTCACAGCGGGTTCTTGACCCTCGTACCATGCCTTTCCTGGAAGGCGGCGTTGCTGCTCAGGGAGATGAGTGGGCTTCTGAGATCGGGGCCGCGCTGCCTCCCTGTTCCATGGGGCCCCTCCCAGACTCTTTCCTGCCTTCATTTCTGGCTGCTGCTCCAGCACGCTCCTTGTTATAGCTTTTCTGGAGCTGGGCTTCGGCCCAAGCGGGGAGGGGGCCCTTCTGTGACACTCACTCTGCTTCCTCTGTTTTCCAGACATTTGCATCTCTTGTGGGAGCCTCAACGTCACCCTGGAACACCCTCTTTTCATCGGAGGAATGTGCCAAAACTGCAAGGTAGGGGCGCACCCAGCAGAGGCGAGGCCCCCGGCTGGCCACACCTCCTGGCCTCCGGGCTGTAGGCGCCTGGGATAGCTGTGAGGGTGACTCCGAGGTTTGCTCTTGAAGCAGAGTCCTGATAAAATGGATCCTTGGGTTTCACGCGTTTGACTTGCTGTTGCTTTTCCTCTGAGAGATCCTTGCCCCCTCTAAAGCCCCATTCACGTCCCCAGATGTGGGCTCACAGTTGCTAGTGTGAAGTGGGCGTGGACAGACTGATGGGTGGGTCCCTGTGCCCTGGGGCGGGGGACCACAAGGCGGTGCAGGCCTTCTTTTCCAGCCCTTCCCACGCGCCTCTCCTTGGTTTGTCCACTGCAGTGGGGAGGCATGGTGTCCCCTTCCCAGATCTGTGGTCTGGGCTGGACCCTGGCTGGATGGGTAGCGGGGTCGTGTCTCCAGGGCTCTGTGTCGAGGTTTCAAGGCCAAAGCCCAGAGGCTGGGTTCATAGCCTGCCTTCACCCTGGCTGGCCTGGGTGCTGCCCGGTGGTCTCTGAGCCTCCGCCGTGCTCCCTAGAACTGCTTCCTGGAGTGCGCGTACCAGTATGATGATGACGGCTATCAGTCCTACTGCACCATCTGCTGCGGGGGGCGCGAGGTGCTCATGTGCGGGAACAACAATTGCTGCAGGTGAGGCCCCGCCCCCGCGCGTAGTGGCCCTCCCTCTTTGCCCTGCACTGCGGCCACACTCCATCCGGGACTGGCCTTGGGGTGAGAGTCCCCTCCGCTCCACTGGGCTTCCTTCCAGGTGCTTTTGCGTTGAATGTGTGGATCTCTTGGTGGGGCCGGGAGCTGCGCAGGCAGCCATTAAGGAAGACCCCTGGAACTGCTACATGTGCGGGCACAAGGGCACCTACGGGCTGCTGCGGCGGCGAGAAGACTGGCCCTCTCGGCTCCAGATGTTCTTCGCCAATAACCACGACCAGGAATTCGTGAGTGCTGGGCCGAGGGTGGCTCTCCTCACCCCCCGCCTGCCAAAGCCAGAGGGCAGACTCCACCAGAGCGAGAGCGCTTCGGTCGGTCGGGGGCCTGGGCGCCGGGCAGCGGGGCCTGAGCCACGAGCGGGCTGTGCAGGTCTGGAAATCCCAAGCGCTCACAGTTGGCCGGGAGGCCAGCCCCGCGTGCGGGTCTGTAGGACACTCCTGGACACTCACCGGGCCTGTTGTGCTGGCTGCCTAGGACCCTCCGAAGGTTTACCCACCTGTCCCAGCCGAGAAGAGGAAGCCTATCCGGGTGCTGTCCCTGTTTGACGGAATCGCTACAGGTGAGAGTCTTGGGCGTCTTCGTCCTGGGACGTGGGAGCTGGGCTCAGGGGACCGTGTGTGCGTAACTTTGGCAAAACAGAGTGACAGTTAACGTTACAACTGTTAAAATATTACCGTAAGGAGGAAGCTTCTGTGTTCAATGAAAAGTAAAACTAAGTGGTAAACCAGCATGTTTGGTGGGCATTGCCTTACTGGGGACGTGAGGTCGGGGTCGGGGGGCGGGAACGGGGGCAGTGGGAGGGAGGCGCTCCAGCAGAGGTTAGAGCGATCGCTGGTCAGAGACTATGGAAGATTTTCACAGAACCTCAAAGGACAGACTTGGCGACCAAAGCAAAATCATAGGCAGTCCTGTTGTGCTTTGATTATAAGTCGCAGTGAAGAAACAAACTCTAAACGAGAGAGTCTAAAGAATATTTAAATCGCCCGTAATCCTATGACTGGTATTTTGGTATATGTCCTTTTACATTTTTAGATTTCAGAATTTTTTTTCTGTGCATGTGTGTGTTTATATAATCATATGTAGATAGATAAATAAGACAAAAGGATAGTAAAATGCATAGTAAATAGTAAAATGTGTCGTAACGTGCCTTTTCATTTATGATATCATGACTGGTTTTTCATGTCAGCCAATATAGAATTACATTATTTATAAATGCTACCTAGGATTCTATGGAGGGACACTACCATAATTTATTTAATGAACCCCCTATCGGGTTGTTTACTTTTTTCCCCGCCGCTATGAGCAGTTCTGTGACAAGCATCCTTGAACATGCGTCTTTATATACTTAAACCGTTAACTTTTAGGGAATCCCGGGTCACCGTGTAGCCGCTGTTTTTAATTTCATGTGGTTCTTGACGTGAAGACTCATATACACCCCTCAGCCCTGCCCCAAGGCTGAGGCTCTTCAGTCCTTAGGAAACAAATAGTCCTCCTTAGAACTTGTCTTCATGGGACCAAAGGGAGATAGATGGGCAGGCTGGGCCCGGAGACCTTGGCCAGAGGGTGGGGAAGGCACCTGGGCCAGATGTCTGTCTTCTGTTCCCAGCTCAGTGCTGATGTCATGTGAACCTAAAGGAGTTAATGTACAGCTTTGGTTTCCCGGGCTAGGACCTTGAAGCCTTCTTAAGCCACGTCACACCCCAAGAGGCCGTGCAGGCTCCTTGTGGGGAGGTCTTTGGGGAGCAGTGGGAATGGTGCTGTGTCTCCTGACACAGGGCCTGTTCTGTTTCCTTGCCTCAATTCAGCAAGGCTTTGTGGAAGGGCCGTGGTCAGGAAGTGTGAGTAGTCAGTTCAGGAGGAAACACGCTGACGGAGACCGCCCACTCTGTCTTGAAGACATTTGCAACCCAAGAGAAGGGCTGGCTCAGGCGTGCGAGCTGCTCTGAGGTGGAGGATGTGCCGCCTCAGAAGGTGCTGGGCCTTGCAGAAGGGGGGAGGCCATCCCGGGGGCTGTAGGCTGGGGTGGGCCTCAGTGAAACCTTTCTAGAGCAGGTGGCATTTACCTTGAGTCTTGACGGATGGTTGAATTTTGCAGCGGGAGGTGATAGAAGGGCTGAGGAAGGACCAGTGTATGCAAGATACAGAAACAGCAAAGCCCACCCAAAAGTCACCTGTTGTTGTCCCTGCTTCCCGAAACCCCCTGCTGTCCTGTCTTGACTATTTTCTGAGTAGATCAAATTAGGCGTGAAAGAGCCTCGACGTAACAGCCTGTCTGATGTCCTTGTTACTGATACTCCAGTTTGATCCAGAAGTCTCCTGCGGCTTTCAGGGCAGGGTAGGGCTTGGGCCTGCCTTTGACCCATGTGTCCGGCTGGCCCGAGGGACCCCCTGCAAAGACTGGGGTGCCAGGGAGGCGACCCAGTGACGGTGCGTTTTGCTGGCTGGCACAGGGCTTCTGGTGCTGAAGGACTTGGGCATTCAGGTGGATCGCTACATCGCTTCCGAGGTGTGCGAGGACTCCATCACGGTGGGCATGGTGCGGCACCAGGGGAAGATCATGTACGTCGGGGACGTCCGCAGCGTCACGCAGAAGCATGTATGTCAGTGCCGCCATGGCCCCGCCCACCTTCTCTACGTCACTTAGCTCCGGGGACAGCGCCAGCTCCTCTCATTTTGTCCATTTGCTCTTTTCCTTTCTCCCCCCCTCCCCCGTTGAACTCTCTCCCTCCTTCTCTTCCATTTCCCTCCTTGTCTCTAGAGGATCGGGGCAGATTCCAGTGGGAATTGGGGGCCAGGCTTCTTGGGCCTGGCTGGTTTCCGGGCCCTCTTGAGTGGAGCGCTGTGGGTTGCAGTGAGGTTCCCATCCTCCCAGTACGGCTGGCGAAAGGTTCGCCAGCCTCCATTTTGGGGAGGGGGGGATCTGGCGGGATCCTGCCTGAGTGGCCCCTTGCTTTTCCAGTTATCCATGTCGACCTCGAACTACAGGCCCTCAGGCATCCTGAAGGGCATATGGAGGGGTTCAGATGGTCCAGACACCTGCCCAAGGTGCGCAGAGCACAGAGTACCTTTCATTCAGCTGCCCAGCCTGGACCGCTGTCCCCCCTGAGTGGCTGCTTTTCCTGCTGGGGGCACACTGGTTTCCCCACTGGCCTCAGAGATGGTCCAGTTCAGTCCTTTCCCTTTATTATTTAGGAAACAGCCCAGAGAGCCTCAGTGACTTGCCTGTGGCTGCACTGTGTGCGCGCGCGCGTGTGTGTATATGAATGTACGTGTGTATGTAGAGAGCATTCAAAGCAGCCGGGTCTCTTCTCTCCCATGCCAAAGTACTTTTTTGCTAAATTCACAGATCCTTTCTCTCTCCCTTTCTGCCTCTGTCCCCGGACATCAGGCCCATCACATTACCTTTATCCTCCCAGATCCAGGAGTGGGGCCCGTTCGATCTGGTGATTGGGGGCAGTCCCTGCAATGATCTCTCCATCGTCAACCCCGCCCGCAAGGGACTCTACGGTAGGTGCTGCGCTCACCCCTCCACCTTCTGAGCTGGTGCTTTCGCACGTCAGTTTCCTACTTGGATATTTCTGCCCTGGGACGGCTACTCCCAACGACCCTGCCCTCCCCTGCCCTCCCTGTGCCCGGGCCACACCACTGTCTCCTGCAGACAGCCCCAGCTGATGGCTTTCTCTTCCGACCTCTCAGAGGGCACTGGCCGGCTCTTCTTTGAGTTCTACCGCCTCCTGCATGATGCGCGGCCCAAGGAGGGAGATGATCGCCCCTTCTTCTGGCTCTTTGAGAATGTGGTGGCCATGGGCGTTAGTGACAAGAGGGACATCTCGCGATTTCTCGAGGTATAGCCAGCACCCTTGGTTTGGTCAGCTCACTAATGGCTTCTACCTTGGACTGCTGCTTTACCCCTGTCTCATCTGCATTGTGGAGCTGGGGACTGGTGACTTCCGCTTTGCAAGGGGCCCGTTTGGGAAGCTCTGGGCTTCCCAAGTAGACAGGGAGGAAGCACGCCTTGGACAGAACCCGTGGTCTCACTGTAAGAGGTGGTGTGTGGGTGTGGGCCTCAGCACTTGGAGGGCCTGACTGTTGTAAACAGGGTGGAGTGTCAGACTCCTGGGCTTGGGGGTCTGTGTGGCGTTTCCCTGGGGGAACCTCTGAGATACCAGAAGCAATTTTCCCAACCAGAGTGGCTTGTCCTCGCTCCCTGGCACCGTGACGGATGCTTCATGGCACCTGGGAAGAAAGCACAGCTTATCTCAGTTTCTATTTCCCATTTTGTGGGTCCCAGCTTGCTGAGCCTGGTTTGGGCTGTGCACAGAGGGTTTCTGCAGCCAGAGTCCTTCTTGGGGCGGGCAGTCTGGAAGCCCGAGCCTGTGCTCCCGGGTCTTGGGGGCAAATGCCTCAAGCTGGTGTGTTTGGCTCACAATGTGGACGTACTACAGCGAACACATCCACACTCGTTGGAACTTTCTTTCTCAAAGCCTCCGGGCGAGCTGGAGCTGTGTGGTCCAGTGTGGTGGGCATCTGCCATGTGTGGCATTTAAATTGACATTAAAATTCCTCAGTCACACCAGCCTCCTCTCAAGTACTCCGCCATCTGCAGCTGGTGGGCTAGTGGCCACTACATGGAACAGTGCAGATAGAACATTTCCATCATCGCGGTGTGGACTGTGCGGGTCTAGACTGTTCCAGTGGGAGCGTGTGGAACGTAGCTGGGTTTAATTCCAGCTTTTCCTGGGGCCTTCAGGCTCTCCCAGTGTGGCCTCTCGAGAGAGAAGTAAGAGCCTTTGAGGCTCTAAACTAGCAAATTTCCTGGCACTCTTACATTTCTCTCTCACTCATCTTTAACCTCTGTCCTGTTTTATAGTCCAACCCTGTGATGATTGATGCCAAAGAAGTGTCGGCTGCACACAGGGCCCGCTACTTCTGGGGGAACCTTCCCGGTATGAACAGGTTGGTGAGAGCTCCGTGCCCAGGTGGCTGCGGGTGGGTGTCTGCAGGCAGGATGACGCCCCGAGGAGGGGGCCAGCCTCCCCTGCTGACCAGCTTGCTGCTCTGCCGTGTTCTTCTTTGTTTCCTTTTCCTTGAGGAAGAAGGGGAGTCAGGTGTAGAAAATACTTGCCTGAGAAACCAAGGACTAGTGGTCCCAAATGGGACCTTTAAAAAGCACACTCTTGACACAGAAGAGGACTCATCGTGCTGCTGAGTTATATGGTTGGTTCTCCTACGTTGGTGATGTGTCTAGAGTCAGCTGGTCCCTAGTCCCCTGAGGTAAAGCTGTGGAGGATGTGTTTGGGGATGGGAAGGAGAGTGGTGCACACAGCTGGGCCACATCGGGCTCTAGGAGAGAGAGTGTCGAAGCAGCAGGCACCTCGCAGCTCAGAGGGCCCTGCTCCACTTATTATCCACACACTTCGTTGGCTTCAAGTCCTTTTTCGGAAGGATGCTCTTCGTTTAGGTTACACAGAGATTTTAATGTCCAGGAATGAAGAAAATTTCATTTCTTCAGCGTAATAATCGTACTATAAAAAGGCGTATGTGAAGAAAGGAATTCTGGTTGAGAGTTAGTCGTTCAAAAGCAGAGGGAGATCCACCCAATCTAGATACCTATTACGGAAAGAAATACTTTGCACCATGTTTTGAGTGTGGATTTTAAGCCTCCTTGGTACACCTACAAATTGGGAACATCATTTAACCTGGCCTCAGTCATCTAATCTGCCTCTCTGGCAATAGCATGAAGTTTTAGGAACTTCCCCCGTCTCATACCTGTTTGGCAAAGCTGCCGTCTTTTGCGAGGGCTTGTTGGCTGGGAAGGAGATGGGTCAGTGGGCAGCTGACCTGAAAACTGTCTCGGTGTCTCCCTAATGTTCCCGGGATGGATGTCTGTGCGTACTGGAAAAATGGACTGGCTTATGTAGTCCAGTATTTTTATGGAGCCAGTAACTCAGCGTACCCTGACAGCCCTTGGGGGGATTGTTCTCACATGCTTCTTCCAACTCTAAAATTCTAGAACTCTGAGCTTCCAGGAGGAGCAGAGGTACCGCGAGGGACCAAGTAGAGTGTATATGCGCCTAAACAGGGAGGAGCCTGGAGGCGCGATCTGACCATGGGTCCTGGGGTGGTTCCCATGCAGAGATGGTGGACCGCTCTGTGAGACCTTTATTACGTAATCCTAAATGTCAGAAAAGGCCAGCAGCGCAGGTGATATTTAGTGATCTGGTCTGCCTTCTGAGAAGTGACACGTTCCGTGTCACAAAATTTTAGTCTTCTGGGGACTGTGCAGAATTTGTCTGGTTAACTAACCGTACATTTCAGGTGTACAGTTTGACGAATTTCATCCAGTGTACAGACCCATGTAACCATCACCGTAGTCGAAATACAGGCCATTCTGTCATGCCAAAGCTTGCTTTGTGATGGGTGCTTTTAAGACTCAGTCTATTTTTAAGTAACAGGTTTAAAAATAATTGGGCTTTTCCCCGTCTGGGCAGGCGTTGTCTGTTCATTTGTAGTTTGAGACCACTTTTGAATTCACCTTTAAGGATTCATGCTTGGGGGACTTGTGTCTGTGAGTGGCTGCAGTGTATGTCGCATGTGTTGGGGAGTCTGAGGGGGGTTACGACGCACGTGGGTGACGGGGTCCTCTTTGATTTCCCCGTGTGAGTCAGATGGCTGCTGGCTCAGGGCCCTGGGTGCGCCCCTGCCGTTGTCCTGGTCTCTGTTGTTACTCTCTCTCTTCTGCCTTCCAGGCCGTTGGCATCCACTGTGAATGATAAGCTGGAGCTGCAGGAGTGTCTGGAGCACGGCAGGATAGCCAAGGTTAGCCCAGCATCCAAGCCCTCTGCTGGGGGTAAGGAGAAGGGCAGGACGGGCTGGAACAGCACCAGGGCTGTGTGTCCCGCCTGCAGAGGATGCGACTGAGGGGGTCGTGCATGCAGTTGGCCAGAGCGGGAGGGTCGAGGGGGGAAAGCCTGGAGGGCCGGGGGAGAGGTCAGGAATCCTTGCTGCCTGCAGCCCTTCCGTGCTGAGCTCGCCCGCTGCTCCTGTGGGAGGCAGACACTAAGACGTCTTTGCCAAGGTCCCTGCGTCTGCTACGGCTTTTGAATGATTGAGCCAGGACCTATTGCACGAGCCTTCAGAGCAGAGCTTCTCCTGTGATGTGGAAGCTCCCTTTCTCGCTGGAGAAACCTCCTGGGGCTGCTGGCACCCCAGGGGTGCCTTTGCGCCCCTGAGTAATTTGGCATCCTCTTGCCTGTAAGTCACCACCCCTGGGAAAAAACAATTCTTAGGAGACTGACGAAGGACAGTGGCTCAAGCTGCTGTCTGTCAAGCCCTTGGCCAGTGGGACTGGACTGAGGATGGCCGGGTGACCTCAGTGTAGGAAGAAAAGCAGGGCAGTGGGGTCTGTGGAGGCTCACGACTGGAGCCTGACCTCGGCCCCTGGATGGACCAGGCCTTGTCACCTTTGGACGCACCAGTCCTTGGTAGGTGCCTGGCAGGAGATGAGTACTCATTTCTCTTTTCCTCTCCTCGTCTTCTAGTTCAGCAAAGTGAGGACCATTACTACTAGGTCGAACTCCATAAAGCAGGGCAAAGACCAGCATTTCCCCGTCTTCATGAATGAGAAAGAGGACATCTTATGGTGCACTGAAATGGAAAGGTACCCACTCAACGCTGGTGTCGGGCAGGAGCGGGTGGGAGGGATCTCCGCCTCTGCACCAGACTCGGATCCCCTGCGGATACCCCGTGAGCAGTGGGTTTTCCCAAGCATTTCCCAACATGGCAGATTCCTGGGGGAGGACTCCTGTGCGTTGTAAGGCTGGTTTAAAGTAAGGGGGGGCGTCTAGGAATCAACCCCCGATGCCTTGGCTCCCAGCGGTCCTTCTGAGCTCCAAGGAAGCACTGTGGCTGCAGGAGCTTCCCTGCGTCCCACTTGCTGATGTTATGTGCTTTGCAGACCAGGACAGTGTGGGACCAGGTGGGCCTTAAAGCCTCAGCACCCTGCTTTGGCACAGATTGGACTTGGGCTAGATTCCTCATTCTTGGGGTAACTGCCATTTAGCCAGACAAAGAGACCATTTTCACAGGCAGCCGGAGCAAGCAGGAACTCCTGACATCAGGCAAGGGTTTGGCCCCCTTGCAGAGTCTTCCGTTCTCTGCGGGGGAAGATACCAGGGATGTATTTTTATTACATACAGAGTTGAGATACCCACTGTGGGTCTGAATTTCAGGTGGAGCGTGTCCTGGAGGTGTTTCTCACAAACGCTAACTCTGTTTCTACTGCGTGGGAAATCTCTAGGCAGTGATCATCTTAACATACCTTCAGACCCACAGAGAGTAGCCGGGCGCCTGAGTCTCGAACAGGTTATTAAGGACACAGAATTGCCCAGGCTGGCGCTGACTCCTGCCCTGTCTGCCTTTTCTCCCCAGGGTGTTTGGCTTCCCTGTCCACTATACCGACGTCTCCAACATGAGCCGCTTGGCGAGGCAGAGACTGCTGGGCCGGTCGTGGAGCGTGCCCGTCATCCGCCACCTCTTCGCTCCGCTGAAGGAATATTTTGCTTGTGTGTAAGGGACGTGAGGGCAAACCGAGGTAGTGAAACAAGGTTTAAACAAACAAACAAAAAACACAAAACACAACAAAATACCAAGAACATGAGGATGGAGAGAAGTATCAGCACCCAGAAGAGGAAAAGGAATTTAAAACAAAAAAAAAAACCCCACAGAGGCAGAAATACCGGAAGGCTTTGCCTTGTAAAAAGGGTTGGACATCATCTCCTGATTTTTCAATGTTAATCTTCAGTCCTATTTAAAAACAAAACCAAGCTCCCTCCCCACCCTCCCACCCCCTTTTTTTCGGTCAAACCTTTTGTTTTCTACTCTTTTCAGAGGGGTTTTCTGTTTGTTTGGGTTTTTGTTTCTTGCTGTGACTGAAACAAGAGGGTTTATTGCAGCAAAAAAAAAAAAAAAATCAGTAACAAAAAATAGTAACATACCTTGCAGAGGAAAGATGGGAGTGAAGGAAAGAAGGAAATTCTATAGAAATCTATATATTGGGGTTTTTTTTGTTTTTTTTTTGTTTTTTTTTTGTTTTTGTTTTGTTTTTTTTACTATGTATCTTTTTTTTTGTTGTTGTCTCTAGCCTGATCAGATAGGAGCACAAGCAGAGGACAGAAAATAGACACTCAGGCGGCAGAGTTCCCTCCCAGCCACTGAGCTGTCTTGCCAGCACCATTCCTGGTCATGCAAAACACAACCCAACTAGCAGCAGAGAGACGAGAACACCACACAAGACCCTTTTATACAGTATTCAGGTGCCTACCACACAGGAAACCTTGAAGAAAATCAGTTTCTAGAAGCCGCTGTTACCTCTTGTTTACAGTTTATATATATATGATAGATATGAGATATATATATAAAAGGTACTGTTAACTACTGTACAACCCGACTTCATAATGGTGCTTTACAACAGCGAGATGAGTAAAAACATCAGCTTCCACGTTGCCTTATGTGCAAAGGGTTTTAACCAAGGATGGAGAAAGGGAGACAGCTTGGAGGTGAACCGTTAACCGTGGTGGGGTTTTTCAATTTCCCCTTGGTGTTTAACAAGGTGAAGGAGGAGAATTTGGGAACAGCATTCTCCCGTTTCTCCCTGCCAAAAAAGGGGGTGAAATTCAGTGGTCGGGACCGTGGAAAGCTGAGAGTGGGATCCATCCAGGCTCCTGAGATAACCTTTTGATTTTTTTAGAAAAGGAGACTCCCTCGGCAAGATGGCAGGATGAGGGGTCTTCATTCCCAATTTCTCACATTAGCCGATTCGAGGGCTCCTTGCGGTGGGGTCAGAAAAAATCCAGAGTGCGGGCAAGTGACAGTTCAGACCCCACCTGGAGCAAATAAAAAAACATACAAAACGTACTGGTGCTTTCCTGTCTAAGTCGCTTTTTGTGTGTTCTTTTATGAGGCCCCCACCATCCACCCTCTGTGCACAAGGCGGCTTCCGGCCCCTGGAATGTGATGTTTTTGGTCATCTCCAAAGGCTGCAGTTTTATACTGGGAGGCTGATGACACCTTTTGTTATAATTATTCTTATGGTTCTGGTTATAATTATGTTTGTTTTCAGATTTTCTTTAAGAAAACAAAAACCCAACCCCCCCTCCCTTTAGGTTTCAAACCAAGGTGCGGGGAGCAGGGTGCTTCTAAGTCAGTGGTGGCCCTGGTGCCCTGGCTCCCCACCCCTCGGGCCAGGTGGGCCACCGGGCGCTGCGACAGCTGGGCGTCGGCCAGGGGGTCCCCGAGGCCGGCCTTCCGGGCGCGTCCCTCTTCTCTTCTGCTTCCCTCCTCTCGAGTCACGTGTGTCAGGGCTGGAGGGAGGACCAGGCATCTCTCTCCTCGCGTGTGTGATTGGAGTGGTGTGTATTTCTTTTCTAGTACTTGGTCTGATGATAGCTGTGCTCTTACCTCGAGTCAGCAGCACCTGGAGCCCCAAGTGCACGACACTTGGTTCCGCTTCCCGGCGAGGCAGGCAGCCTGGTGTTGGCTGTAGGCAGGGACGGCATGTGTGGCTTCAGGGTGAGGGCCCAATGGGCAGATGCCTGCCTGGGTAGATGGGGTGTAGATAATGTGGCATATAGAGATATATATTTTATAATGGGAGGGGGGAGTGGCACCTCCTGGGACTGGCAGGGCTGGCAGGGGTGCTGCCAAGCACATGGTCCCACGTTCGCATCCCTAGAAAGATAGGGCCTACGGTGATAGGCGCTATATAAATACATAGATAGGGTCACGTATAAGAAATATTTTGTAGTGGGGAGCGGGGGAAGGAGGCTCAGAATGCTGAGTCTCGGGCCCCACTGCAGACAGGCCCCACACCAATCAGTCAGTCCCACACGCACACACAGGAACATGTTTCTATACTGATGCGTAACGAATGCGCGTACACACACACACACGCACACGCACACACGCGCGCGCACACACACACACACACACACACACAGCCAGGGAGCTCCCAGCGCTCTTCTCCCCAGGATTCAGGACTTTGCAGAGTCGGCCCTGCAGCTCTTTACCTCTGTTGCCCTAATTGCAGGTAGACTGTCAATCCCAGAAGTTGCTAGGTGCTGAGGGCAGGAAAAGGAGGAGGTTTTCTTTCAGCAGGTGCTCTCCTCTAGCAGGTAGCGTTCTATCTCTTTTGCCCCTGGTGATGTCAAAAGACTCTTCTGTTAGCAACCTGTGACACTGACCTGCAACCCTAGGCACCAGTCCAGTCAGCCCTCAACTCCCCCTACCTATTCTCCCCCGACCAAAACGAAACTGACGTCCAGGGCTGTCTTGGCCAGGGGGCTTCCATTGGAAAAAAAATGGGACAGTGAACCTCGCCTTTTGAATAAAGCAAATTAGTATTTGGTGACAAAACGAAACCAGGCTTTGAATCCCGTGCTCATTGCTCAGGAGTAAGCCCACAGCTGGTGGCCGCGGTCTCCCGCTCCTTTTAGGGGTGCTTAGTCCCGCACCCCGGGCTACTCATTTCCTTGTCAGATTGGTTTTTAAGATGATACCCAGTTGCTTCCTGCCAGCTGTGTGCCGTGATGCCAGGTGGTGATGGTGGGCTCCCACGGGGCTGGAGCAGCTGTGGGGGAAGCCCTCGGCCCTTCCCTCGTTGGAGTCTGTACCGAACTGTGGTGCTCACCCCACCCCCTCCAGCCAGGCTCCATCTTCCCGGCCCAGAGCCCACCAGCACTGCTCCGGAGGGCTGGGGGAGGAGGGCTGCCGCAGGCAGTCCAAGGTGCTCCCTCCCCTGGCGGCCAACGCTAAGGTCTTCCCAGCCCCAGTGTCAGGGCAGAGTCTCTTCCTCTGCAGACAGACTTCCCGGCTCTCCGAGGCCTTTTGTCCACTGCTTGTGTGCAGGAGTTTGCTTTTCCCAGTGGCCCAAGCCCCACCCAGGGGCTTGGTGTGGGGAAGCAGCTCGGTAGCCAAGGATGTGGTGAGCCTGAGGGCTCGGCGTGGGCCGGCCAGCTTGCTTGCTGTGGCTGAGGACCTGTTGCGCGCAGTCTGGCCACCTGACTAGGCCCCAGAAGGGGCCAGGTGCACCCTCGCAGGGACGAGCGTTAACGATCACCAGCTTTCCTTCCAGCCACACCCGTGGGCTTGGTCCCATAGTAGAGCTTGGTAGGGTGCAGGGGACCTTGGGGATGTGCCAACTTGGCCACACCGGGGTGCTGTCCAACTCTGGGGGTGCTCCTGGGGGCAGTGATCAGGTCCCCTTCTAAAGGGGACTGAGGTGAGGTCGCGCGGGGATGCAGGTGGGGGGTCGCGGCACTCGTTGTGCGTGAGGCTCAGGGTAGAGGCAGTGCAGCGGGAGAAACCACGAAGGCCTAGGGAAAATTCTGGAGTATGTTCCCGGTGGGGTTTTCTTTCTGAAGAGCAGGCCAATTTACAAATTCCTGGAAACGAGGGTTTCTAGGGACTGAGGATGATGCCCCCTACTTGCTGCAGGTGCCAGAGGGACCTGTGCCTCTTGCCGGGGGTAGGTAGCTGGGGCTCGGCAGGGCGCAGGGCCCTGGGTCGCTTGCCCGAGGAGGAAGCTCGTCTCCAGCCGGCGCCGCTGAGCCCCGTGGGCCTCAAGCTGGCTGGTGCTGCCTGCCTTTCCCGGGAGCCGACCGAGGAGCACAGGACCCGTGGGGTCTTGCAGTCAGTGATGGCAACCCAGGTGTGCCACTGTCTGTTTTTCTTTCTAGACCCCAGAACCTTCCTGCTATTGAACATTCTAGAAAGCAAACTTCCCCAAAGAGCACGCAGGACTGCTTTGCTTTTGAGACGGGCCTGGGAGTGGCGGCTGGCGAAGATGCCTGTGGGTTTTTGGTGAGTCGCTAGAGTGCAGACTGGGACAGGCAGACCCAGCAGGAAGAAAGGCTGGTGGTGGACATCGGACTGGTCTAATGAGGGCCGGCTCCCCTTACTTCCTGCATAGCTGGCAATTCTGGGGAAGCCTGAATTGATGGGATGGGAATTAGGTGGGAATAGCCCACGGTCTCCAGCACAGGAAGGCCTGTAACAGGAGCAAGGGAAGGAACTATTTCAGCAGAGCCACCTGGGGAATGTTCTTAGCCTTCATCTCGCTGATGACATCATTATACATAAAGTGGATCTTGGAGGCGCTTTTGAATTCCTGTCGCTGTTCTGTTTGGGGCAGAGAGGCTGTGGCACTGGTATTTTTCAGAGGTGTCGTTTTCAAGAAACTTGCAGGGTTAGGGCCGTGGGTCCTGCCTCGCACTGTGATCTGATGAGGGCTGGTCGTTGCCTGTGGTCAGGGTAGCAGCAGAGCCAAGATGCTGGTGAGAACTGGGTTTCTAGCCAGGCCCCGTTTTGATCGCAGGAGATGAGGAATCTGAATTTGTCATCGGGCGTGGTCTAGTCTGGCCCCTCCCAGCGCTTGTGATTAGCGATGACACTGGAGTTGTCCTGCCCTCTTTCCTCCACCTCTGGAGGGCTGGCGTGGAGCTGGAATGGCTCTCCCGGCCATTCCTTGCTGAGGCAGGGATTAACCATGAGTGTTTGGAGGATCTAAGAGGAAAGAGAATAGATTTCTATCCAGGGTGGACTCCACTGTTCTAGCAGAAGCTCTCGAGTCTTTACGTTTTGGTAAAGGAAGGCTGGGGTCTTCAGGAAGCGAGAGCAGCCCCTCTTGCACCGGCGTGTTCCAGAGACCCGGCTGAGTGGGCCTTGGGTTGTTTATCCAGCTGATCCTCAGCAGTGGAGCCTGGGGAGGGGGAGAAACAAGCAGGTCAGAAGCAGTGAGGGCAAGGATGGAAGGTCCTTAGCTAGTCGTGGCCGGCCGAATCGCCCGAACGGAGGCCCGCAGATTCCTGTAACTCCAGTAACTGGAAAACGCCCCGCAGGGGCATGGGAGGGCGGCTTTCTCAGCCTCCAGTCTCACGGCCTCCAGCCCTGGGCCTGAGGACATGAGCAGGGATCCGAAAGCATCACCTGAGTCCCATTTCACTTCACAGACTGATCTGGTTGCACAGCCCTAGAACCCAACCAACCACAAAAATGCCGAAATTCCTTAGAATACGCAGAGGGAGGAGGTGACTCAACAAGGTGCTAAAACATTTTATTAAAAATATATATTGTTAAATTAAGTCTGCTGTCTGGACAATGACTGTTTGTTTTGTTTTCTTGTAGTGGAGTTTAAAAGAGACTATTATTTTACTCTGATATATTATTATTAAAAAGGCATTTTAACTTTGTACTTGAAAACTAAATGAGCGATTTCATGTGTTTTAGCTGAGGCATTGAAGTAGCGGGTGCTTACTTATTTGTGGGAAATCATGTATTCATACTGAAGAATAAACTCCGTAGCTGATTTGGTAATAACTTTTACTGTTACAGACGATTTCGCTTTGACCCCGGCGGGAGAGCACTTTTACTGCACATTCCACGCAGCTAAATGCAGGACTTAACTCCCCAGACCCTTCCCTTCCCAACCCTCTTTCCTTTCTCTTCAGTTCCTCTCTGACTCTTCGTTGTTGTTGTTTTTTTCTCCCTGGTTCCAGCATCCTTTCACCACTGTATTTTTTTAGGGTCGCTTCTCTATTTATTGACAATAATAATGTACATTTCACAGTCTGGTTCTGGGACATCGGGGAGGGGCAAGTGTGAAAGGGCCCTGCACGGGTCCCCACCCCCATGCCCTGGTGTTCTGTTGTATCTCTGTGTAAGTGATGCTCGTGACATAGCTGTTATGAAATAATTATAAAGAGGTCAGTGCGTACAGCAGATGTAGAAAGTCTGTCAGTTCCGCCTTCATCACGTTTTTTTTTTTTTTGGTTTTTTTTTTTGGTTTTTTTTTTTTTTTTTTTTTTTTGTGCCCAGAAGCATATAATAAAGCTCCTTTCTAATGTACTTGTGCTGGAGAACACTTGAATAAATGGACTGTTTTTGTGCAAAAAAGAAAAACGGAAAAAGCACCGTAATAATGTCCTTTTGTCTTGCGTCTCCTTTCCCCTGACATGACTGTTGGCAACCTTCTTCAGAGGGGTTAAGTGCCCAAACCAGGAGGTCCTAGCACTGGGTCTAGACAGTGCAGTTCCTCCCTTTAAAAACATCACCTGCATGAACATTCAATAGGGACTGTAAACTGGGTGCAAAAAAGGGTGGTTTGGTTGACAGGAAGCTCGAAGATAAGTTAGAGTGAGGCAAGGTTGCAGGAAGAGCAGATTCTGTCCAAGGCTGAGCTATAGAAATTTTCAGACTAGAGCCGGGAGAGGAGTGGGCCTTGTGCCTGTGTCAGACAAGCTAGAGGGCTTTGGTTACGGGCACCGTTCCTCTCTGTGTGGGGTTTCTCCAAAACACAAGGGCATCCAGAGGAGAGCAGCCGGGTGGTGGACAGTCTAGACTGTGCAAGGGACCCTGCGAGACACAGGTGTTTGGCCCCCAAAATGGGAGAATTTAGAGAATGGTGCAGACAATGACAGGGAGAGCCCAAGGGGCTGGGATGATTCGGGGCAGTTCCACGTGGCAGGCGGAAGTGGGGCCAGTCGGCCGAAGTCGGTCTATTTCAGCTCAGCATAAGAAGATCCTTTTTCACTACTGGCCAGCAGTCCGAGGGCTGCCCTGAGTACAGTGAAGCCCTGGTCAATTAAGAGGCGCTGGACAGCCACTGGGGCTCCTGCTGACCTTCCTTGAGACCCCAAGTCTGGGTTATCCTGGCTGACCCACCCCTCCTCAGCACTATCTTGCAAGTGGACGGTGCCTTGCGGTTGGAAGAGCCCGTTCACACATGATGTCCCCTTTGTCCTCGTGACTCTTTGCCTGGCAGTTACTAGTTCCCTGTTGTCCCATCTAAGAGACTGATCTGAACACACAGAAGAACTGGGCTTTTCCCATCACATCTCCTCTCTAAGACCCCTGGCATTCCATGCTGCATTTCCATTTCCTAAGTGCCAAGCAGATCCCGCCAATGATTTCTTGTCTTCAGGGAGGATTATTCAAGGTTTCTTTCCTACAGCAGATTTCGGGGGAGGTTTAGGACTGCACCACTTTGCTGGCAGCTTTGAAAGAAATTATAAGGGGGAAATTTGAGAAAAAGGGGAAAATAACAGGCTTTTTTTTCATGGGCACTTTTTATTTTCTTTACAAAATTGTAAATGTATATTTAACTGTTATCCTACTTTTTTCTCAATATTTTTCAATGTTGATGTAGAATTCTTTTTTAAAAAATGGCTGCATGGCATTTTCTTGTTGGATGTTTGTTTCTATATATATATATATGCATTTTATTTTAGCTATAAATAGAGCTGCAATAAATATCTTTATGTGTTGGCTTTTCCCCCCTATATTTTGTATTTTTTTCTTTAAGATAACATTACCAGAAATGAGACTTACTGGGGCAAAGTAGATGAACATTTTGGTTGGCTCCTGACATGTTCGCCTGATCTCCTCCCAAAGGTCAGCCAACAGTGTATCTTCAGCTCTGAGACTCTCAGTTCAGAAAGAAACAAATGTAGTCTTTAGTTTGACCAATTCAGAAATGTGTTAATCTCAGTGGGAAAGTAGAGACTCAAGACACTTTGTGTGTGTGAGAAGCTAAAAATCTGTAGCGAGAAGCCAGAGGTGGAAGCAACACTATTTGGTCACTTAAGTTTTGAAAATTAGCTCACCTGGAGTGCCGGCCTGGAGGAAGCATGGTGGGGGGTGGAATTCGGACTGAATCCCTGAGACTCTAGCTCCAAGTCTAAGGAGAAATGGGAGGGTATCTTTGGTGTCCTTTGGCTCTGAGAGCCAAGGCTGAGCACCCCAGCGTCGTCAGAGCTGAGGGTGGGAGGTCTGGCTAGAGCTTATGGGAGGGAGCTGCTAGGGCCATTTCATTAATAAAAACCATCCTGTGAAGTTCCTGGGTTTAAATGAGGTGTCACTTGATGGTAGAGGGGTTGGGAAAGACAGGGAAGGGTCAGGGCTGGGCAGGAGTCAAGATAGATGGGGAGTGACAGGGTTGACTGCCCAGGTGGGTCGGCCCCAGGCGGGGAGGAGATGCCACACACCACCAGGCCCGGGCTGGCTGGTTCAAGAGAACCTTCCCTGGGCTCACCATGTTTGACTCAGTGGATCTGGGGTGGAATAGAGGAAGGAGGGAGAGAAGAGGCTGCCTGGGGGCGCTGGCTGGTTGGGGGAGCCAAAGCCATAAGTAGAGGGCCAGAGGCGCAGGCATGGGCACTGGGTGTAATTCCTGGGGGATGTGGGTGTTGGAGGAGGGGCTGCAGTGAGGGGAAGAAACTGTATGTTGGAGATGGGGACGCGGGGAAGTCACGTGCAAGGGGCACGGGGGCTCCCCTTGGACAGTCTCCTGGCATCAGCCCAAAGCTCCCTTTCTCTTAAGTTTCAACACACCTTCTTAAAAGGCCATGGCCCACTCACCTCAGTGTACCTTTTCCTCCCCTCAGCTAGGATCCTAGGAGGGGGTGCGGCTGGGTTGGAAGTGCCTGGGGGCTTGGGGGCGAAGGCCTCTGAGAGGTGGACAGCTCACAGCAGTTTCCAGAGATGGATTCAAACCTCAGAGAGCGACACTGCCAACCCCTCACCCCTTCTCGACCCCGAAGCCCCCAGTGCCCTGAACTGTCTCAGAAGAAAGACCACCATTCAGAACCCACGGATCTGGATCCTGTGTGGCCTCGGGCAGGTCAGCTACCCATCCTGAGCCTGGGTCTTCTCTTTGGAAACCTGGGTTTTGTCTTGTGGTCAAGCATGTGGCCTCGGGTGCCCTACCCCCAACCCCAGCGTGGGTACAGCACGGGCGCTGGGTGGGGAGGGGCCCTGCCCGTGGGACGCGCCACCACGCAGCCCCCCTGAGCCCAGGGCTTTAGCCAAGGTCAGTGCACTTGGCTGGAGGGAGGGAACCCGGGGCCTTTGAGAAGCTTCGCCTCTGATGGAATCGCAAGGCCTCCACTCCGTCGGAGGAAGGAAAGGTACCAGCATAGAGAAATATACCCCGATCTCTCACAAGGCGTCCATCCCTTGCCTGGCCCTGACTTGGCTCATGTAACAGCTACGTGAGCCTTAATCCATCACTGAGGTCCTGCCTGGCCCAGTGTGAGGACTTCTGTTATCTCCCGTCCTCGCTCCCCCAGCCCACCCCTCTTGCCTGTCTCGAGAGGGAGCTGACCTGCTGTGCTGCGCCGCCTCCCTCCACCCGGCTCTGAGTCCCACTCTGCCCTCCTGCTCGGGCCACAGCTCCCTCTGTCTTCTCCGTTTCTCCCCAGGCATCTCCTTAATGCCGCCCATCATCTCACACACGCATACCGTCCCTTGACCCCCATCCAGATGCCCTGTTTCTCTGCTCCACTTTACAGCAAAACTTGAAAGCACTCCCAGCCCTTGCCGGCTCTGCTTACTCACTTCTGGTTCCCCTCCAACCGCCCCGGCAGGGCCTTCACCCCCATCCCCACGACCTCTCAGGAGCTGGACCGACGACTCCCCTCCTCCCTGAAACCTTCTACCTGGGCTCCTGACATCACACCCCGCATCTTCTTATGCCCCCGGGTCCCTTCCTCCTCCTGTTCTCTGCATGTGGGAGGGTCTAGGACTCCCACACCCGCCCCAACCCTGACTTCCCTCAGAGACCCGGGTTCATATATCCAGCTGTGATAGGCGCCCCCCCTCTTGGAGGTTAAATAGGCACCTTAAATGTGACCTGAAAATCTGAATTGTGACCTGAAAACCTGAATTCTTGGTCTCCTCCCAACTGGCTCCTAGGCTTCTACATCTTAGTAACCGGCGCTTAATTGGCATCAAAACCCTGGGGCTCATCCTCGATTCCCCCCTTTCTGTCACTTCCCGTATCTGGTTCGCCGGCTTGCTCTGACAGTCCTCACCTCTAAATATATCCTCCGTGCAGCCATCTTTCACTACCCTGCTTCTGCCGCTTTAGCCCAGGTCCCCATCACCTGTCTCCTCACTGGTCTCTGGCCCCATCAAACCACAACAGGTCTCTTTGCTTCTCTTCCTGTCCCTTCCGGTCCATTTAATACACAGAATAATCTCATGAAAAAATCAAATCCTCAAAAACTCCCATCAGCTGTGTGCCATTGCAGCTAGAATAAACCTTCTCACCCTGGTCTCCAAAGCCCCACCAGCCTCAGACAGCACCCCAGTCACACTGGCTTGCTTTCCCGTGAGCGCGCCAAGCTCTTTCCTGTCACAGGGCCTTTGCGCAAGCTGCACCCTCTGCCTGGAAAGCTTGTTCGTCTCCCTCCTCTGTTTCCCCTCATTCGGGTCTCAGGGCAGAGAAACACTCCCTGACTACTCTCTGTCTCAGGATATCTTGTTTCTACTCCTTCCTATTTTATTCCTTATCTTTGTAGCTATCACCCTCTGAAATTCTGACTCATTATTTTGGCTTACCTGTTTATTGTTTATCTTCCCTGCTAAAAGGAAAGTTCCGCAAGAGCAGGGACTTTTCCCTGTTTCAGCAGGATCCCCGCGGCCCAGACCAGGTCTGGTACGTAAACGTTCTGTAGTTATTATAATCGCTGTTATCACTAACATGTGTTGAGTGCTCAGTATGTACCGGAAATCATTCTGTACTAACATCTCCACAACCCTCTGTGCCAGGTACTATTATCCCATTTTACAGACGGGATACATACTCTGTCATGGTCACAGGGCGCATAGTGGCAACGTCCGAATTTCAAAAACTGTCTGCACACTCAAGGCTGCAGGTTGCAGCCTGAGTTACCTGCCCCCGCTTTGCCTCTCACATGTCTTGGGCTGGTCCCCTAGGGTCTCTGTGGCAGCTCCCCACTCCCTCCTCAAGGGTCTGGGTGTGCAGCCCCTCACCCTTCCCTGCTTAGTCCTGGCTCCTTCTCCACCCACCGCCCCAGGGGACTGCCTCTTTGGAGTCAGGGGCATGCAGGAGCTGGAAGCCAGGGCATAGGGGTACCTCAGGGAGAGATCTCCTATTTTATAGTTCCAGCTGTGTGCAGACACTCCCACTGGTACCTCCTCCCCAAGAGAGGCTGCCCAGGCTCAGATTTGGATGCCCTCCTCCCTAATTTTCTGTTTCAGCCCCTTATTTCCATTGTGGTTCTTACCACAATTGGTAATCGTTTTATTTACTCATTTATTGTGACTCCCTCACTAAAATGGAAATCCAGGAGGGCAGAAACAGACTCTGTTTTGTCCTCTACTGCAGCGGTCCCCAGCATTTTTGGCACCAGGGACTGTTTTCGTGGAAGACAATTTTTCCAAGGACCGGGGAGGGGGGATGGTTTCAGTATGACTCAAGCGCATTACATTTATTGTGCACTTTATTTCTATTATTATTACATCAGCTCCACCTCAGATCATCAGCCATTAGATCCCAGGGGGTTGGGGGACTCCTGCCCTAGAGAGTGGACCATGGGTTTTTTTTTTTTAATTAATCTAACGTGACCCTTTTTCTCCTGCAGCCTAAAATTATACTAATTGCACCAAATTTTTAAATAACCAAAAAAGGGAAAAAGCAAAAAAATTATTCATCATCTTATATCCCAGAGATAATTGCTGTTGGAATTTGTTTCACTATTTTTCTTTTGCACTAGATACATACAGTTTACTAATTTAAAATTGTATTATTCACTAACATACCATTTTGTAATAATTACTAACATTTTTTGAGAGCTTACTGTGTGCCAGATATTATTTTCCTGTCAACATTTTATTGTGAACATTTCCCCACATCACTAAATATTATTTGAAAATATCATTTTTAAAGGCTGCATACTATTCTACCTGCTAGATATACCATAATTTATTTAATCCATCCTCTGTTTGGGCATTTAGATTGTTTTCTTGTCTTTTATTTGGAGGGTGCTAATTTTATCAAACTGTGTTGGAGTGAGCATTCTATCGTGTTCCCTCACTAATCAGCAAACTTTTACATATATTTTTGTAAAACAAAAAACACAGCATAGTTACCAGAAAAGCAGCAGAGCGTGATGGGAGGGGTGCGGTGCGCTCGCGTATCTGCAGCTTGGCTCGGTCGGGGTGCGGGGGGGGGGGTCCCCGGTGTTGCCTGACGATCCGGACAAACCCGGCAGCTTTTCCTCCAGCAGGCCCCGGACGCCGCTCCGCACAGCCTGGGTACTTCCGGGAGGGGGGTGGGCCTCTGCCTCGCACGCATGCGCGCACCGCCTTCCATGCCTGCCGGCCCCCCTACTTTCCTAGCTCTGGCTTCCTTGAGAGCAGGGAGGGCCCTCCCTACCTGGGTGGGGCTTGCGCCCGGGGGTGCGGGAAGGTGGGGGAGGTAGCGGAGGTGGGCGTCTTCACCTGCTGGGATGCCCCAGGTCCCCCTATGACCGAGACAAATTCCTGTCTGCAAGGGGCACGCAGTCTAGTGGGATCATGTTCAGCCTTGTGCCCATAGCTGGCCATTTTCTAGCATAAACGTTTTTGTGTTTTTTTGGCCCACCCCCAGTCCCCCGCATGTGGAATCTGAGTTCCCTGACCAGGGATGGAACCTGCGCCCCCTGCATTGGGAGCGTGGAATCTTAACCACTGGACCGCCAGGGAAGTCCCTCTAGCATTAAACAGTTTGAAGTGTAATTTCAGCTGAAAGGGCTCACGTCCTATGTTAGTAAACTGGCCCCAGAAAGACCGCGCGCTCCCATCTGCAGTGAGTGAGGGTGCGCGAGGGCCGGCCCTCTGAGCTTGTGTGACAGGTGGAGCAGCAGCTGGAGAAAGGGCAGAGGCGTTAGGGGCTCACCTTTCCTGGGGGGGCTTGGGGCTGTCTCCACGCAGTTGTCCGAGGAAGCACTCTTGGATGCCGCCGCGTGTGGTGATGGGGACGGGGTCTCCGGTGGTGGCCGGTGACAGGAGCATAGTGGTTAGGGCCCCTAGAGGATCTGGGTTGCAACCCTGGCCCTAGGAAGGTTATTTCATGCTCTGAGCCTCGGCCACTTAGGAAAATAGGGGCAATCACGGGGTTATTGTGAAAATTACAGGTGATAACTGTTGTGTAAATGCTCAGCACAGGGCTGGGCTGGCCTATACAGGAGCACAGTAAATGCTGTCTATACCAATCGTGTGTGTGTGCGTGTGTGTGTGTGTGTGTGTGTGTGTTGGGGGAAGGGGTAGTGTCCCGGAATGGACAGTTTGGGATGTGCACAGGTTGCCCTGGTCCGCAGCCTCCTCCCAGGGAAGCCTCAGGTTGCGGTGCACTTTCCCCCATGTTAGTCCTCAGCGCTTGGGTTTCTAGGTTAACTGAGTCAGAGGAGGGGGCCTTGATGACTCCTGGGTGTGCAGCCTGAGGGGAATCAGCTGTGGTGGGATCGCTCCCCGGAAGCGGAGAGGACGTGTGTGTTGGGGTGCGGGGGTTAGGGGGTGCTGCTCTCCCTGTCCTAGCTGCCGTGGAGCAGAGTTCTGACCGTGCTGGGGACTGGGGCAGGAGGTGGGTCCTCCTGGCAGGTGCTCACCTGTTCTGAGTGTGGATGAGGTGTCAGTGGGTTCCCAGAGGAGCAGGTCTCCTGATGTGGGCCAGCTTTCACCATCCCCCACCTGAATCAAATTGGTGACTAAAGAGAGGGGGTCGTTGTCCTTCAGGGCCGGGCTCTGAGGCTGCTGTCTCTAGACAGGCCGATGGCCTCATTCCCTGCAGCTCTGGGGAGCCAGGGACCCCTGAACGCACCTGGAGAAAGTCCAGTCAGTCAGGCTCCACACACCTAGCTGAGTAAGGCCTATGGAAAGAGGGTGGGACTCGGGGTCCAAGACCATCCCTTATTGGCTCTGACTCTCCACATAGTGGGGGACAGAGTCGCTGACCCGAGCTGTGGTTTATTCATCCAAAAAATGGGTTAATGTTCTGCTTTAACCAGGTCCTCAGACAGTGGCTGTGGAGAGCCCTCGGGAGCGATGGTTATTGAGACCCCCAGTCAACCTGCCCCACCCAAGGGCTGGCTTCCCCTAGAGCGCAAGGCCAGAGACCTGGGACCTAGCTCTCTCCATCTCTCTCTCTCCCTCTCTCACAGTACATGTTTTTATCCAATTACTCAAGTCATACTTGTCCACTGAATTAAAAACATTAGAAATTAAAGAAAGGCACAAAGGAGAAAATAAAAATATCATGTGGTAGTTACATGGGTGTATATTTTTGTCAAAACTCATTTAGCTGTACTCTTAAATACAGTGCAGTTTATTGTATGTAAATTATACCTCAATAAAGTTTTTATTTTTAAGACTCCCACCATTATTGACATTTTAGTATATTTACTTCTAGATTTTTATTTATATATAGTATATATTCTATTGTATATACATATGTAAATGTGTGTATATGTATAAACCTATGTACATAAACTCTAAACAACCCTCAAATTCTAAATGTATGTGTGTGTGTGTATATATATATATATATGTATATATATTTATCTTTTAAATAAAAATGGACCGTGACGTGTGTGCCCTTCGTGAAGAAAGGCTTTCCGTGCAGGTGGCTGGCAGCTGGCGTTCTCCACCTTCAGGAGGTCTTGCCCACTCTGTGGAACTGGGCTGTGCACGCTGGGCCCCCGTCCAGGCCACGGTGCCGCCTGAAGCAGTCACTCGGGGTGGGCAGCCCGAGAGCAGCTCTCCCTGGACTCAGCCAGGCCTCTCTCATCCGCATTTCTGGAAGGGCCTCTCAGGCCCTGTGAACCCCGGGCAGACGAGGTGCCAGGCCTGTGTATGAGCCTAGGGAAGGAGGCAACACTGACCAGAGGACTTTGAAGTGAGAACGTCCAGGAACTTGGGGATGGCCCAGGCAGGGAGGGAGGCCCACCTGAGGGGGCAAGGGATGGCAATGGGGTAGGCTAGGTCACAAAAAGAAACAGAATCCTGTCTGACTGACAGAAGGGGGCTTGGCAGAGCTTGGACTAGGTGTGAAGGGTGGAGGGTTGGGAGGCGAAATGCATGGACTGACATGGGGTTTAGGAGAGAGGCAGGGCCCCAAGAACTGCTATCCAGGTTTCTGTATGGCTGGAGCCCACACTGGGAAGGTCTGATAGGTGTTCTGGATCTCCAGGTCTGGCTGTGTAGAACACACCATCTAGTTCAAAGGGCAGAGAGAGTGGACAGATCAAACAGTGGGGCAGAGCTCCAGGGGCTGTCTTTATTTCCAACAGGAAGATGTGGCCGGCTGTCACCACGAGAGAAACTTTCTGATCAGCTCATTCTCCACCCCTTGAACCTCATGGGGTGAATCATACTGCCTTCGTCATGGTGACATATTACAGAACCATGTGCTTAACAAAAAGGAAACAGACCCTTTCAGTTAGGAAGGATGCGGGTTGATTATTCACAGCGTTGAACAGACCTCGAGACCCGGCGTCAAGGCTTGGTGCCTCTGCTCTCTCTCTGTCTCTCTCTTTGGCTTTCTTTCTCCCAGCTCTCTCGAGCTCTCTCCACTTCTATCAGTTGTTTTTGTTTGGCTGTGTCTGGCTTCCCTCTGTAAACAGACTGATTCCAGATGGGGGAAAGATGGCCACTGACAGCCCTAAATTTACATGCTCTCAGCTGACAGCCATCTAGCTCAGGGAAGAATTCTGATTGGTCCTGCTTAATGCTGTACCATCTCATTACTGGGTACAGTCACTGTGTCCAAGGAAGCTGGGTACCTTGATTGGCCAAGTCAGAGTGATATGGCTGAAGGGTAGTGGGGTGGGGGAGGTAGACCCCCTGGTACCAGAAGGACATGGAGTTGAAAGGGGCCGATCAACCCAAAACAAGAGCCACCAGATGCCATCACACATGGTTTCCAGGATGGAGAGGGCAGAGGGTCTACATCACGGAACACACAGTCTACTCAGGCAGACGGGAAGGCCAGAGAGGTCAGTAGAAGGTACCCATGGCTGGTTGCCCTCAGACCGCCGGGAGACTGCTCAGCTTCTGGAAAAACTAGAATAGAAACACTGACACCCCTATCCTGCAACTGACTGACTCACATTTCCAAGGCCACAGAAGCTGGAGGAATCAAATCTAGAACTGTGGATCTTAATAATGGTAAGGATTCAGTGCAGCAAAGCAGAAAAGGCAGACGGACCAGAGTCAGAATCCCAGCTCTTTACCAGCTGTGCGGCAATCAGCTCAACCTCTTCAAAGACTCCGTTTCCTCACCTGTAACGTGGGAACAACTGATAGCCTCCTTCCCAGGGCTGTTGTGAGGATTAAGACGTGTACGCCAGGTGTTCAAGAGGGCACGTGTATGCGTTCTCAGTCAACGAGATCTAACGTTATGGTATTAGTCTTTGACCTATGCTGCCACCAGTGAAATTGCTGGAATCCCACCTCCCTCCCTCTTTTCTGGGGGATCTTTGTTTCCCAGAAGTCACCCCAGATGCCTTCCTCGGGCAGAAGTAAGGCATCCCAGCCCGAGAAGGCAGGTGGGACCTCCCTGGACGGGGGCAGGCGCTCTGAGGACCTGCTCTGGGCCGCCCCGTCCCGCCTTCCCTGTGAGCCTGCCTCAGGGCAGCCGGTTTGGCGAGCTGCAAGCCCCCTAAGCTACTTAACATCGAGGGGGCCCTGGAATCAGCAGTCAGGCATTTCAGGACACCCAGCTGCAGGAAGCAGAGTACGGAGGGACACCCAGACAGCGGCCCCCTCCAGGATTCCTTCCCTGGGGCCATGTGCATGCTGCCCGTGGCCCCTCCTTGTCTGTTTCCTTCCCTTACCTCTGCCGTGGCCCCTCTAGAGGGCTGGTGTCCCAACCTTCCTAATCTTCCGTCCAGGCATCATGCCTGGTTGACCCAGTCTCTCACTCCACACCAGGTTTCTGGGACAGAATCTGATCGCCCGGCTTGGATGGGGGTTGCTGCTAATCCAATAAGCTGGGATGGAGAACGGCTGTGTGGTGCTGAAGCCTTTATTTGTTTTAGCAAGGGGTGTGGCCGGCTGTCTCAGAAGCCCTGAGAGAGGGCTCAGTGGAGAGGCACGGTCTTTGGGGGAAAGGCCAGACAGCCCTCGTCCCAGGCTCTTACCTGCCTACTTGTGTCTGGGCCAGATCCCGAGGCTGCCTTGTGTTCTAGCTTGACTAATGACACCTGGAGAAGAAGTATTTGGTGACATGTGAACACTATGTCAAATTCAAATTTCAGCTCTCTATGAGTTTCTTAGGCCTGCCATAGGAAAGTACCACAAACTGCATGGCTTACAACAACAGAAACTTACTGTCCCACGATTCTGGAGGCTTAGAAGTCCAAAATCAAGGTGTTGGCAGTGCCAGGCTCCCTCTGAAGCCTTAGGGAGGATCCTTTCTTGCCTCTTGAGCTTCTGGTAGCCCCAGGTGTTCCTTAGCTTGTGATAGCATCACTCCATCTTTACATGGCCGTCTTCTCTCTGTGTCTTCAAATGGTGTTCTCTCTGTGGGTATGTCCGTATCAAAAAAGTCCCTCTTCTTATAAGGACACCAGTCATAGTGGATTAGGGCCCACCCTAATGACCTCATCTAAACTTGATGATATCTGCAAAGACCCTATCTCTAAATAAGGTCATACTCACAGGTACTGGGGAGTTAGGACTTCAACCTATCTTTTGGGGGACACAGTTCAACCCATAACAAGTGTCCATAAATAAATGTGGCTAGCGGTGACAGAGACCACATGCCAAGTGTGGAACACTTACCATCTGATCCTTTACAGAAAATATTTGCTGTCCCCTCCTTAAAGGATCAGGGGTGGGGGGGAATCCACAGGAGGAGAAGGCCAGGGCTGTGGGGCGTCCTGGGCTGAGGGGACAGGAAGGCTAACCGTGATGAAAGTCAGGACGTCTGAGGAGCTGTGAGTCTGGAGCTGTCTCAGAAAAGGCATTTGAAGGAGCTGGAGTTAAAACACAGAGCATCTCCTTTTGAAACACCTTCAGAAACGCGCCTTCGGTTCTTCTCCCCAGTGGAGAGGGTGTGGGACCCCTTCAGCACAAAGCAACACAGGGCACGTCTGGACGCCTTAGGGACCCCCCTGGGGAGAAAGCCCAAGTCAGGCGACTTTCTCGGGAGCATCGGAGGAGGCCAGTGGGCACTGTTTCATGAGCTCCTTTCCTATCAGGCGTGTCTTCCTCCAGCTGCCCCACGGGAGTTGCTCTTGAGCCTGACAGTCCAATTCTACAGACAGGGCCTCTTCAGCGGTAAATATTTGGGAAGCCCTTCAGCACGTTGTCTGCCTGCTGGAGAGATGGAGGGTGGCGAGATCTCCCTTTTTGGTAGCAGCTGGGCTGTGAGTGGTAAGAAGCCTGCGGGAGCTGCCCTTGCCACCCCGTCCCAGGCTCATCTTCTGGCCGGGCTGGCGAACTGACTGTGCTCAGGCCCTGGATGACATTGCCTGAGTTTGGCAAAAACAACCTCACAGCAGCCCTGTTAGAGAGCGAGGGCCCGGGGAATGTGCGCCACTCGGCTGCTGACAACTGCAGCTCCAGGGATGTTGCTTGATTTGCCCAAGATCACAGAGCTAGGCCAGGCCCGGCCAGGCGGGCATCTCAGCCTCCTGCAGCCCTGGCCCAGGCCCCCGCCTCTCTCGACCTGCCTTTGCTGTCCACGCCTTCATCTTAATTGATAACATAGCAACATTAATGAGAAACATTGAAAAGAAAATCTCTCACATCCCACCACCTTCACACAGTTCTACACATGGACACGTTCTTTAAAAAAACCATTCCGATGTGCTAAAATTGTACAGAATACACACACACACACACACACACACACACACACACACACACAGACAGGAGTATAATAAAATTGGGGAAATCTGCATGAGGTCAGTGGATTATATCACTGTCAATATCCTTGTTTTGCAAGATGTCACCAATGGGGGAAACTGTAAAAGTGGTAGCTTTTTGTATTCTTTCTTTTTTCTTTTTCTTTTTTTTGCAGTACGTGGGCCTCTCACTGCTGTGGCCTCTCCCATTGCGGAGCACAGGCTCTGGACGCGCAGGCTCAGCGGCCTTGGCTCACGGGCCCAGCCGCTCCACGGCATGTGGGATCTTCCCGGACCGGGGCACGAACCCGTGTCCCCTGCATCGGCAGGCGGACTCCCAACCATTGTGCCACCAGGGAAGCCCTTGTATTATTTCTTACAACTGCACGTGAATCTACAATTATCCAAATAAAACATCAATTAAAAACAAAGTACTTCTGAGGAGCTGAGATCCATGAGTAGCATTTCATGTTACACTATTTTACACTAAGATGATATTGTAAACATTTCCTGTGTTTCTACAACCCTGGCAATAATCACCTACTAGCTGTGTCATCTTGAGGGTGTAAAATCATTTTCTTAACCATCCTTCTTACTAGATCTTAAGTTGTTTCTAATTCTTAGGCACCGTCAATAATGCCGTAACGAACATTGCTATGCGTATAGCACTTTTATTCTTTTGAACTATTTCATTAGCATAAGTTCCCAGGGAGTGGGAGCATCGGGTATAAGGAAGGCTGGAGCTTCGTGGCTGTATTGTGTTTTATTAATTTAATGTTATGATACCTTTATTATTGTCTTTTCCAACCTACAGATTGGCTTTCTCCCAAGTGAGTGAAAATTCTCTGCTGTGCCTTTCGGCATTCAGATTCGTAGGAAAAAAACAAGGACACCTCCACCTTCTTCTACCTACACAACTTCACCTGGGATGTGAGTGGCAGAATGCAGGGGCAGCAAAGTTCAGCGAGAAGAGCTGTCACCGGCGTCACCTCCCACGGGGCCTTGGCGGGCGTCCTAGGACCTCGCCAACCCAGCTGGCGCCCACCACCTTCTCCCCGGCGAGACAAAGCAGCAGAGGCGAGGCGGAGCCTGCGACTTTCCGGAAAACGGAGCGGCATTTGCTCCCTCTTCGGGCGCTTCTTTCTGAGCGGCAGAAAGCCATTTCTAGAACACACTGGATTAGGTTAAAAAGCGGTTGAAAAACCGCCGCGTCCTTCGGATGCCGTGTTGGGGGGGTCCTGAGTGACAAGCCCCCACTTCTCCGGGGCGATCGCCGCCTGGGAGGCGCAGCAGGGCAAGCCCTGGGCAGCGGCTCTTCCAGAGCTTTCTGCGGGCCCTGCGTCACCCTCCGGAGTGAGCCGCCGCCGCGGGTGGGCCGCAGGTGAGCGCTTCAAGGGCGGGGCGGGCGGCCCGGGAGACGCCAAGGCCACCGGCTAGACAGCCTGCGGGGCGCCAGGGGCCAACCTTCGCCCGCTGGGGGTGTGTTATTTTATATTATTTTATCTTTATCTTATTTTATTAATTTATTTTATTATTCAAAAATTTGTTATTTTATATTTACTTAAAAATTTTTGTAGGGCCTCCCTGGTGGCGCAGTGGTTGAGAGTCCGCCTGCCGATGCAGGGGACACGGGTTCGTGCCCCGGTCCGGGAGGGTCCTGCATGCCGCGGAGCGGCTGGACCCGTGGGCCATGGCCGTTGAGCCTGCGCGTCTGGAGCCTGTGCTCCGCAACCGGAGAGGCCACAACAGTGAGAGGCCCACATACCGCAAAAAAAAAAAAAAAAAAAAAAATTTGTATTATATTTTATGTTATTAAAAAAATAATTTTATCATTTCACTTTCTTTTTTATATTGTACTTTATTATTATTTGTTTTGTTTTATTTTATTCTTAATATAATTTAAAGTTTTCTTAATTTAATTTGGTTGAGGGGGCAGTTAAGATGGCCAGATAAAATACAGGATACCCAGTTAAATTTGAATTTCAGATAAGCAACAGATAGTTTTTCAGTGTCAGTATATCCTGTTTAGTATGCCCTGTGTAGTATATGTATGTCCCAAATATTCTGTCTTGTATTTTTATTTAAATCTGGCAACCCTATTTGCAGTAGAACGCCTTTCTTTGGAGGGAATCTGACTGAGAGCCCCAATAACTCACACAGAGAAAGTGACATATTTTGTGTGGACTTGGGGTGGGCAGGAGGCAGGAGTGTGTGTCACCCAGAGCCTCTGTGGCCGGCCTGAGGAGCCCCACTGGACAGAACTGATGTGCCCAAGCTCTCTGTAGGGGCCAGAAAGCAAGATAGCAGGAATCACAGCAGGAACCCAGTACTAGCCTCTGCGGTCACTGTTTCTGTCCCCTCAGATTTTATTTTATTTTATTATTATTTTTTAATTAACTAATTTATTTTTGGCTACGTTGGGTCTTCGTTGCTGGCGTGGGCTTTCTCTAACTGCAGCGAGCAGAGGCTACTCTTCACTGCGGTGCAGGGGCTTCTCACTGCGATGGCTTTTCTTGTTGTGGAGCATGGGCTCTAGGCGCGTGGGCTTCAGTAGTTGTGACATGCAGGCTTCAGTAGTTGTGGCTTGCGGGCTCCAGAGCACAGGCGCAGCAGTTGTGGCTCACAGGACCAGTTGCTCCACGGCATGTGGGATCCTCCCAGACCAGGGCTCAAACCCGCGTCCCCTGCATTGGCAGGTGGACCCATAACCACTGCGCCACCAGGGAAGTCCCCCCCTCAGATTTTAGAAGAGGACTAAGTGGCACTGCAGAGGGAACACATTGGATTTTCCCAAACACAGCCTCTGAAAATGTCCCTCGGGCGCATCTCCTGTGAGCCTTAAGCTCTGAGGGTGGGGCCCAGGTTGGTGACTGTGGGATCTGGGCAAGAGACAGACACCTCGGTTTCTCCATCTGTGAAATGGGGCTATGGCCGGGATTACACGAGATGAGTGATGGGAAAGTGCCCGGTGAACTGCAAAGCACAGGTACTCTGCTGTTCGCTTGTACTTTCTCCTGTCAGCTTTACTGCGGTGTAATTCACAGACAGTAACACTCACCGGTTTTAGGCAAACAGTCCACTGAGTCTTGACCTATGTTTATAGTTGTGTGATCACCACAATTGCAAATATCCCTTCCTTTTAGGTCATCAAACATTTGTTGTGCATCTATGCCCTAGGGCGTGCGAGGTACTCTGGACAGAGATGACAGTCCTTTCTGGAGGAACTCAGAGTCTGGTAGAGAAGATGGATCACACATATACCTGTGTGAGAAGCACCCTCTGAAGGGAGCACACCAGGGCATGGGGGGTCCAGCAAGGTATGAGGTTACAATTGTGACTATAACTCCCTAGAGCATTTAACAATCTGGCTGCCTCTAACTCAGCCCATCAAGCTCTCAGTCCCACCCTACAAGAAGCCTGCTGGGTCTTGAATACCCCGTGCACACCTTTTTGTCCTTTTTTATCTGCCAGAAGCTCATTCCTCTTCATGCTTCAAAGCCCAGCTCAAATGTTGCCTCCTCTGAGAAGTCATCCTGATTTTCCCGGTGGTTGTAGGGCAGAGTTTCGACTCCCTGCTCAGTGGATTTGGGGCCTGCAGGTGTTGAAGGTTAGAGGGAGGCCTAGTTGGAAGGGCAGCAGGGTAGGCCAGAGGATCACTTCCTCTAAACGGCAGGTGCCGAGGGCAGGGAGTGTGGGGACCGGGGCTCAGGGATGTGGTGGGGAAGGCTGAGTACCCTTCCTCCTGGACCAAGTCCACCCAGCCAATAAAGTCATGCTTCCCGCTGGGCAGGAACCAGGGTTCGGGCTGTGGGGAGTGAGTGGCGGAGGAGGCAGGTGGTGTACCTGTCAGGAACGGCCTCTGCTTACACACCCTTCTGAATCTAGGGTAGATGGTACCCATGCAAATACTTGTTCAGCAGGTGCCGAAGCTCGTACTTGTGAGGATGTGTAATGGGGGTCGATGGGCAGAGCCGGCTCAGACCCTGCCGTCTTCCCCGAGGTTCCCCCGTGCTCTGTGCCTTTCCCTGCACCAGCTCCATGGGGCGTCTCCCACTTGGAGGCTCTGAGCTCCTAGAGCCAGTGCTGGCACACCGGCTTCCTGGGCTCCTCCAGGCTCTGTCCTCCCAGAGCTGATAGTCTAGTGGCTGTAGGGCAGAAAGGTGAGACAGGAGAGTTGCTGTGGGAGCGCAAAGGGGTTCATTTCTCACCTTCCTTCTGGTCGGCATTGCCTTTTAAGTAAATCTGGAATCCATTTATTTCTTTTCAGCTGCACCGCCGCCATCCCAGCCACCATCATGTCATATCTGGATGGCCAGATGTCTCTCCACAAGCCATGACTTGTGACTTTGGTCAGTTCACTCCATGGCAGCCTGAGTGATCTTAAAACAACAACAACAACAGCAATGAAACAATTTGGTACTATTACAAAAGCTAATACACACTTATGGTAAAAATTCAAATAATAAAGGATATATGGTGAAATGTCCAAACCAGATCCCTCTTTCCCTCATCTGCAACCTCCAGACCTACTTTCCAGAGGCAACCGGTTCCTTCCGTGTACTTCCAATTTTTTTCGAGGCATATAAATGCTTTTTTATATGTGTGTGTACATAATTGCCTATGTATGTATACAGGTGTGTATGTATGCAACCTTAAAAAACAAACAATGCAGACTCCCGCACCTTGCATTTTTCACTTGCAAGTGCGCCAGAGCTTTTTCCTACCGCCAAATCCGAGGACTGCTGCCCTATTGTTCCCAGTGATTTGCTCTTATAAAAATCGCTGCGGTGCAATCAGTTCCTAGAAGTGGAATTGCTGGCTTAATGGAGACGTGCAATTAAAATGTTGATAGCTATTGCCTCTCAGAATGGCCTTCTGATTTCCATTTCCAGAGTGCGACTTCTCCTCACCCTCATCAACACTCCCCCATATCTTTGTCACGTGGATAGGTAAAAATTGGCAACTCCTTTTAAATTGTATTTTTAAAATTACGAGTTAGGCTGAGCTTCCAGCATATCTGTTATCCACATGAATCTCTCTTTCTGCTGAGTTGCCTTGCCTGTTCTTTCTGCTGCGTTCTTTATCTTTGGCTTTTGAGTTCCAAGCATTCTTTGTAGTTAAGGAAATAGGCACATTGTCTCTCATATTGTTGCAAATATTTCTCCCAGTTTTCCAATGGTCTTTTGACTTTATTTTTGCCATGAAAGAGTTTTATGCTTTTTAGAATCAAATTAATTAATCCTTTCCTTCTCAGTTTATGGAATTAGTACCATGATTTTCTACTCTGCTGCTGCAGAAGAAATCTATTCATGCTTTCTTCTCATGCTTTCATGGTTTGATTTTTACATTTAAATCTTTGACCCATCTGTAATTTATTTTGATGTGAAGGAGAGAGGTCTAGATCCACATTTAATGGTTTTCCAAATGGCTAGCCATGTTCCCAATACTATTTACTGAGTAATCCATTCCCCCCATGTAGTTCCGGCTTTATCATATTCTAAATTTCCATGTATAGTTGGGTCTACTTCTGGGCTCTGTATTGTGTTCTATTGATCTTTCTGCCTATTCTTGTATGTGTGCCAAATTGCTTTATTTACTCCAGCTTTATCATGTATATATTTTTACCTAGTGAGGTTCTGTTTTAGAAATTTATTGGCCATTTGCACTCGTTTTTTTTCCAGATGAATTTTAATGTTATTTTATCAGTGTAGTGGGTAAGCAGCCTGAAATATGTAATTACAAAGTAATTTAATCACACTGTGGTATGTGGTGTGGAGGGAAGGTACTAGGAGTTGGGGAAGTGTAATATACTGGCCCTATAGTTCAGAAGGTTATATTATATGTATGTGGCAAATGTATAGATAAATTTAAGGAAACTTCACATTTTCACAATACTGTCTTTTTGTTCAAGACAAAATGTGTCTTTCCATTTATTCGAGTCTTCGTTTTTGCTCCTCAGTGAAGTTTACAGCTTTTCTTTAGAAACATATTACCTACATCTGGGTAAGTGACTTTCTGAATAGTTTGCTCTTTGTGTTACACTTATGAATGGACTCTTCATCCAGTGTATTTTCTTTTTTCTTTTTTCTTTTTTTTTTTTTTGCGGTACGCGGGCCTCTCACTGTTGTGGCCTCTCCCGTTGCAGAGCACTGGCTCCGGACGCGCAGGCTCAGCGGCCATGGCTCACGGGCCCAGCCGCTCCACAGCATGTGGGATCTTCCCGGACCGGGGCACGAACCCGTGTCCCCTGCATCGGCAGGCGGACTCTCAACCACTGCGCCACCAGGGAAGCCCCTGCCTGCCTTTTTCATGGCTGCATCCCCAGCCCCTAGAATAATGCCGGCAGGTGGTATTTAGATAGAAGTCGTGTGCCCTGACTTCAGGTCTGGAGCACTCAGACGTCCAGGACTGAGGACTTGCAGACAGTAAGAAACCCACGCTGGTGGCATGTGGCAGCAGTTCAGCCAGCAGCACCTGACTCTTGCAAAAAAGGAGACTTATCTGCCTCATTCTAATTTCAAGAAGAAGGTGCCCATATACTGGACAAATGGCTGAAGACATTAACTCAGTGGGCTGGCAGAGATTTTTATGAAGTGTGTGTGGCAACATAAGTTATGATAGAAGTGAAGATATCAGGATAAAAAATACAGACTGATTACAGGCAGGGTGTAAGCAGCACAAATACAGTGACTGATTTTTTTTACTTGTTTTGTTCACAGCCATTGCCTGGAACAGTGCCTGGGACATGGTGGGTACTCCGTAGATACTTGATCGAATGAATGAACTAGGCATAAAATTGGCATAAGATTGGAAGTTCCAGTAGCATCAAGGGTATTAAGGTGATGTGATTACTTTTTATTCTCTTGTTTGATGTCTTCCCCGTTGTCTATAACGGAGTTAGGCAACTTGTCGAATGAAAAAAATTTTTCTTACGTTTTTTGGGCAAAGCTTTTCCGAGATGGCACCACACTAGGTGGCCACCAGAGGGCAGGGTTGCCCTACTGTCAGGGGCCGTAACCACCAAACCAAGTTTCTTCTAAAACCCTTAAGTCATGTGGAGGTTTAGTTACACACCTGGGGACCTTCCTGGTGACAGGATTCAATCCTATTTCTCCCTCACCCAGCTCTCAGCTCCCCAGATTGGAGGCAAAAGCTTTTGTGTGAAGAACACAACCTGTCCCATTGGGCCCTGCACCTTCTCTGAACCAGCTTTTAATTTATTGAGTGCTGAGCCCCTTCTGAGTGCCGTCTCTGGGATGAGCAGTGAAGAGGACTTGGTTCCTACACTCACAAAGCTTGTCCCAGGCCTGCTAACCTTCAGATTCACACAGGGAAACTCAGGCCTGGAAAGATGCCAAGCTTGGCAAAAAAAAAAAAGTCTAGAGCTTAATTTAGCAACCTGTCTTATTTATTTGTGTGTCCATTCAAAAAGAGAGTGGTACTGGTGCGTGTGGCTGGGGCTGGTGGGAGGATTCATTCATTCTCCCCAAATATGCACCAGGTCCCTCTTCTGCAAAGACACTGCTCCAGGCACTGGGGAAGCAGCAGACCCTACCCTCGTGAAGCTTACAGTTTGGTGGTGGTGGTGATGGGGGTACAGACAAATAAATACAGAGTGTGAAGGTGGCGATGAGGGCTGTGAAGGAAAACAGGCAGGATAAGGGGGTTGAGAGTGATGGGCTGGTGATGCTGTTTCTATAAAGAAGTCAGGGAAATCTCTGATGAGGTTAATTTTGAGCAGAGACCTTAGTAAAGTGAAGGAGCAGAACTAGTGGCCATCTGGGAGAAAGCAGAAGGGACAGAATGTGCAAAGGCCCTGAGGCAGGAGTGTGCTCAGGTGGGAATGTGTATGTGTGTGTGTGGGGGGGTGCAGGTTCTGGAGAGGTGCAAGATCCCACAGACCCTGTGGGCTGCTGTAGACTTTGCCTTTTGCTCTGAGCTGCTGCACTGAGAATAGTCTGCAGAGGCGCAAGGTGGCAGCAGGGAGACTGGTCATCTGGGTGAGCTGATGGTGGCCTTACACCTGGGACCCTCAGTAAACGCTTGCTGAATCGAACTAAGCTATTCTTATCAGAGCTTGCTTGAAATCATGACCTCCTGACCTGCTACAGAGAATGGAAAAAGCACCACAGGAACAAAACCTCCAAAGGAAAAACTGCCCCAATTGTGGTGGGATAAAAAGGAAGATTTTTTTCCTATTCTCCATCAGGAACCAGAATTCTGAAGGGGAAAGGCTCCTGACCAGAAATGCCTGGCCAGACCTCGAATTTGGCAGAAGAGCGATCTGAAGCCCAGGGTGGTGAGGTGACTCATCCAAGGTCACACAGCAGCTTAGTGGCCACCTGGGATGCTGGAATGAGGACTCTTGCCCTGCACTGTGTACCTCTTGCTGCTTTGTTCCTTTTCCCAGGCTCTCAGACAGTCCCTTCTCTGCTCCCACAGTATGAATCGCCTCTCGCCTGGGGCTCCGCTCGTGGCTCTGGCTACTCGCCAGCTCAGCCAGGTTGCACCCAGCAGCCCCAGCCTCGCTGTGTTCTCCCAGGACCCTGAGCCGGCTCTGGCAGGCCCCCTGGTTCTCTCACTCCGAATCCAGAACAGAAATAAATTTGATCTGTGACTGACGCTTTCATGCAATGTTGGTGAGAGGGAGAATTTGCAGGATCTATCAAGATTACAAGTGCCATGTCCTTAAACCTAGAATTCCACCTCCAGGGTTTATCCTGTGGAAACGCTGTGCCTCTGCACTCTCCTGGGGGCCTCCTCTCTGGCCTTTCCCTCTGCCATCCAAGCTCTCGACGTGGCTGTTTCTGCAGGCACTAGACCTTTGAGGCCTCTCCCCCTCTGTGTGCTCTCTGGGTGTGACTCTCCGTTCCCTTGGTTCTAAATGCCGTCTCTACGCTGACTCTCCCTTGGTTAAGACATCTCAGTGGCTCCAGTCTCATTCAGCCAACTGCCTTTTTATTTTTTATTTTTGAGATGTAATTCATGTACCATAAAATTTGCCATTCTGAAGTGTGTATTTCAGTGGTTTTCAGTATATTCACCAGGTTGTGCAGCCATCGCCACTGTATAATTCCAGAACATTTTCATCACCCCAAAAGGAGCCCCGCCTCCACGAGCAGTCACTCTCCGTTACCCTCTCCCGTCAGCCCTAGGCAGCCGCTAATCTATTTTCTGTCTCCATGGATTTGCCTATCCTGTACATTTCCTGTCAATGGAACCATGCAATAGATAGCCTTTGTGTCTGACATTCTTTCAGGCAGCATAATGTTTTTGAGGTTCACCCATGTTGTAGCGTGTATCAGTACTTCATTCCTTTTTGCGTCCAAAAGAGGGTTTCATCGTATACCATAGATGTAAACCATATTTTGTTTACCCATTCATCAATGGATAGATATTTGGATCGCTTTCATTTTCTGGCTGTTATGAATAATGTTGCTGTGAACATTTGTGTACAAGTATTTGTGTGCCTATGTTTTCAGTTCCGGCCCATCTCTCTAAAGTTGTAACCCTTCTTCCCCATCCCGCCCTTCTCTCCTGCTTCCTCACCCCTCCCTACACCACCCCCATGGCACTTAGCACTCTGTATCCCACTTTGGATTTTACTGATTTGATTGATTGTCTCCCTTTCTCTCAATAGAATATAAACTGCATTTTTGGCTGTTTTGTTTATTTCTGTATTCCTAGTGCCTTGAACAAGGCCTGGCACCAAAGTAGCTCAGTAGATACGTGTTGAATGAATAAATGAAGGAAGGAAAAACAACTGTTCTGCTTCTCATCTCTTTCTGCTCCTCCAGTTCTCTAACTCAGGGGTAACCACTCACCATTGTTTCCCAGGTAGTTAACTCGGTTTCTCTAAATAACATGCCACTGCTGCCTTGTTTTGATTTATCCATTTTAAACTTCTATCAGCTTCCTCTGACCCTGCTACCTCTTTTCCATTATCCCCAAATTGATGTTTTACATTTAGTTAAATCATTCGGACTATGGAAATATCGTTTGGCGCAAAGACAAATTTGCACTCTCATTATATTTCCTTCCTTAAACACCTTTTTGCTTTTCTTAGAGCTTCTAATTGCCTATGTCATCCCCTGCAATGTTTATTATTATTATCATCATAACTCTGATCATTTAAAAAATTTTTATTTATTTATTTTATTTTTGCCTGCATTGGGTCTTCGTTGCTGCACACGGGCTTTTTCTAGTTGCGGCAAGCGGGGGCCACTCTTCGTCGTGGTGCGTGGGCTTATTGCGGTGGCTTGTCTTGTTGTGGAGCACGGGCTCGAGGAGCGCGGGCCTCAGCAGTTGTAGCACGCAGGCTCAGTAGTTGTGACACACGGCCTTAGTTGCTCCGTGGCATGTGGGATCTTCCTGGACCAGGGTTCGAACCCGTGACCCCTGCATGGGCAGGCAGATTCTTAACCACTGCACCACCAGGGAAGCTCCAACCCTGATCATTTTTGAATGGTGTACCATATTAGAGAGTCTTAGCAGGTTTTTTTCCTCCATGGTGCTTATCACAACTTGTAATTATGCATTTACTTGATTGTTCACTTTCTTAAATGTCTCTCGTTGAAACATAAGCTTCCAGAACAAAGCCTGCTTTGTTTACCAGAGCATTTCCAGCACCCGGCACTAATAGATCCTCAATACATATTTACTGAATAAATGAACAGCAAAAACTGGCAACATATATGGCCACCAGTGGCTGGTTGGTTCAGCAAATTGTGGAATATCTCTATAATGGAATAGTATTCAGCATTTGGAAACAATGAGCTATGAAGGTTGAATACTCTCTTGTATCACCACTGTTTTGTTCTTATCACTGCTAAATCCCCCAAATTTTGCAGCTTCAGAGGAATCACTATATTATATTATGCTCAAGGATTCTGTGGGTCAGGACTTGACCTCCACATTTGTTTTTAAAACTTAACATAGGGACTTCCCTGGTGGCGCAGTGGTTAAGAATCCACCTGCCAGTGCAGGGGACACGGGTTCGATCCCTGGCCCAAGAAGATCCCCCATGCCGTGGAGCAACTAAGCCCATGCGCCACAACTACCGAGCCTGCGCTCCAGAGCCTGTGAGCCACAACTACTGAAGCCTGAGTGCCTAGAGCCCGTGCTCCACAACAAAAGAAGCCACCACAATGAGAAGCCCACGCACCGCAGTGAAGAGTAGACCCTGCTTGCTGCAACTAGAGAAAGACTGCACGCAGCAACAAAGACCCAATGCAGCCAATATAAATAAATAAAATTTTAAAAATGGTCAAATGGTAACTTAAAAAAAATAACTTGTGTTTTGTCTTATAAGATCGAAACATAGTTATTACAGAAAAGTCAGAAAATATAAACAAAAGATCAAATAGAAAACACTTTGTAATGTAACTCGTCTAGCAATGAGCACTGTTAAAATCTCCAACGTGTCCTTTCCAGACCCTTGGTGTTCTGTTTTCTCGTAAATCTTTCCAGGCTTAAACAAATGTATATACAACTCCATCGTGCTGGGTCGTGATCTGTATTTTCTACCCACCAACACATTGTGGCAGTCTCTCTGTATCAGTGATACCAACCTCAGCCTCTTTCTTCCAAAAGGCTTTATAGCATCGTATTATGTTTGTTCATTTGTTCTTCCCTTCATTGAACAAATGCCTGCCATGTACCAGACACTGTGCTGTGTTGTTAGGTATATAGTGGGGGTTTTTTTCAAGTGGATTTTTTTTAAATTTATATTTTATTTATTTAGTTTTGGCTGCATTGGGTCCTCCTTGCTGTGTGCAGGCCCTCTCTCCTTGCGGCGAGCAGGGGCCATTCCTCACTGCGGTGCACGGGTCTCTAACCACAGTAGCCCCTCTCATTGCAGAGCACAGGCTCTAGGTGCGCAGGCCCCAGCAGTTGTGGCACACGGGCTCGGCAGCTGTGGCTCGCGGGCTCTAGAGCACAGGCTCAGTAGTTGTGGCGCATGGGCTTAGTTGCTCCGCAGCACGTGGGATCCTCCCGGACCAGGGAGCAACTCAGAATTTCACTCGCCGGTAGGGCTTCGTGTCACCTGTAGCCTTGAAGGGCTGATGTCATTTGGCGCCCTCTCTTCAAGGTCATGGATGAGAGTGTTTCCAAAGACCAGTCCTTGCACAGATCCTGGAGCCCGACCATGGAAGCCAAGCCCTTCTTGCTGTCACGCCAGGGTCCTGTCTGTGACCACACACTCCCCCCCAGATGGTGACACATCTTCACTGAGTCACCTTTGGTGGAGAAGCCACACCTCAAAGTCCCAAAGTATGATGAAATGGGACTCAACTGCTCCGACACATTTTCCTCAAGGCCGCGTCCCTTACTCCTTAAGGCAAGACCTTGACCTGAAGGATTATTATGGGATCTGGGGGTATCAGATACTGCGGCAGGATGTGAAAGAGAGAGCTTTATATTTATTTTTGTGTTGTTCATTTAAAATTTATTATTAATAAAAATGCTTTCTTACAAAAGGACTATATGTTTATTTTAGAGAATTTGGAAAATTTAGAGACAAATGAAAAGAAGAAAACAAAACGCCCCAGTAATCCCTGGATTAGCACTGTTAGCATGAGGTGCACGTTTTTCGGAGGATCTAGTTCTCTTCTATGGACTGTGTTAAAACAGCAAAAATGGGATCACACCATAGATACTGATTTGCCACTTGCTGTTTACCACTTAATAACAGCAGGAATGTCTTTCCACGGGATTACACATTTTTCTACTGTGGGAGAGACTTCTGGGTGCTCAGGTCGGCAGCCACCTTCTCATCCACGTGGGACGCTGGCCCTGCCTTGCCCTCTGGGGGTGGTACAGAGAAGACCCCCGCTCTGGGCCCTCGTGCCCCCCAACCCCTCTGGGCCCCATGCTATGGCCAGTCAAGGACAGGGGGACGGTGCGCATCCTTTTCCCTCCCCTCCCGAGTATAAGCCTTGAGGTTTTAAGTCTGTTGTTTCAGATGGCCAAGCAGACCCCCGAGTAGGCAGCAAGGGAGGTGGGTTGTGGAGCAGAGACCTCAGGGAGCCTGAGAACTTCTGAGAGGCCCCCGCACCCCAGCCTCCCGCCTCCCTTCCTCCACCCCTGCCCCCACCCGCCTGCTCTTCACATCCCATTACCCTGGTCTGACCATCATTAGCGTCTAAAACATTTGGGGGGCCGAGAGTCACTGGGCTCTGGGGCCTTTGTCATCCACCCACTTGAGTGGAGTACAGTGGGCTGAAGGCCGCGGAAACAATGGCAAATGGCTCCCCTGCCGGTGCTGATGCAGCCCCTCGGGCTCCCCTGAAAGCCTCTGCCTTCCCCAAGCTCCTCTCCCCTCCCCGAGCTCATCCCTTTCCAGCTCCATCTGGGAAATCGACCTCTTCAACTCAGTGCCCAGCAAACCACTTCTGCTCTCAGCTCCTGAGCTTTTTAAAAGCAGAAGGAGAAGATGAGACTCGACTACTGTTTTTGTCTCCCTGCTCCCTCCCCACTCCCCATCTAGGCCTGTGCAATGGAGGCAGCAAGCAAGCGGCTGCCCAACGAGATGCCACGACTTTGTTAGGGGAAGACGGGGCCTGGGGGACACTCTCTCTCCCAGGGGCTTCAGCTGAAAAGCCAGGGCCCCTTGACGACGTTTGTTGTCCCTCAATGACAGTCCCCGGGCCAGTGTTCTGAAGGCCAGGCCACCAGCAGCCCTGGGGCGCAGTCACCACAGATGGGAAGTGGGGGATACGTGACTGGATGTGCAGGGAAAGCTGCCCTGTTCTGCCAGGGCTGGTGAAGAATTCAGAGACTCTTTGAGGGCAAGCATAGCCACCATTCTCTTCTCTTTTAAACTGGGGTGTAAGTTACCTAGAGAGAACTGTGCACATGGTGACTATAACTTTCGTTCTCTTTTGATACACCTGTGTGACCCACACCCATCAAAATATAGAGCATTTTCCTGACCCCCGAAAGTTCTCTCATATGTCTTCCCAGTCAACCCCTCACCACCACCCCCAGCCCTCCCCGCCAGGGGCAACCACTCATCCAACTTCTCTCACTGGAGATGAACTTTGCCTGTCCGAGGACTCGGTATAAATGGACCCCCACACACTGTGTAAACTCTTCTGACTTCTTTCACTCAATCTCATGTTTCTGAGAGTCATCCATGTTGTTGCATTCACCAGTAGTTTGTTCCTTATGAATACACCACAAGTTTTCATCCGTCTCCCTCCCAAATCACCCCCTTTTTTTTTCTTTTTTGATGTGTATTTCTTTTCTTTTCTTCTTGGCCGTGTCACACGGCTTGTGGGATCTTAGTCCAGGGATCAAACCCAGGCCCCTTGCTTTGGGAACATGGAGTCTGGGCCGCTGTGCCACCAGGGAAGTTCCAGTTATCTCTTTATTTAGATATTTAGATATTGTCTCTTGATTTCCTAATGATCCCTAGTGACATTAGTTATGGATTACTTCTCTCTCTCTCCTTTGTCAACTAATTTGTTGCTCAGGGTTTTATCTCTGTAATCTGAAATAAGTATCATTTGATTTTTTCAACTTCAAAGGACATTGTTTTATTCTCCCCTAATAACCAGGGGCAGTCAGAAGCCTTATTCTGGCTTGTACTTATCGCCTTTCTGGTTCTCCCATTTTCAGTCAGTTGAATTATTCCTGCAGTGTCAGAGCATCTGACACTTACCTGTAGCTTCGTCTCTTAGTTTCAGTTCTTCAGTTACATTTAACATCACCCCACCCCACCCGACCAAGAGTTAGGCTGAAGCTTCAGAACAATTTCACAGTTTCCTTAAATTTGGTCTGTGGTAGGTTCCTGCATGTTCATACCTGGTCGTTTGTGGCCTTTATACTTGAAGAGTAGTTTAACTTAATATGAAATCCTTGGTTCACACTTTTCAGTGAGAATGCTGTTTCCATTGAAATGTTACTGCCAAGAAGTCCGAAGCCAGTCTGATTTTCTTTTGCTTTTCTTTGATTCATACTGGATTTGGATTTTTTGCATTATGATCAGAGAATATTTTCCTTAATACTCAAGCCCAATGATTGTATTGAAATTTTGTCAGTGTTGAACATTTTGAGTCAACTTTTCAAGTTATGAAATGCCCTTTTAATATAAGCATTACAATATATGTATGTCTATATTTTTAAATCTTTTAGTATAGCAATGTTTCCTTGAATTTTATTTATTTATTTATTTAGTTATTTAGGCCATGCTGCATGGCTTTTGGGATCTCACTTCCCGGACCAGGGATTGAACCCGGGCCCTGGCAGTGAAAGCCCAGAATCCTAACCTCTAGGCCACCAGGGAACTCCCTTGAATTATCATTTTAAATATTAGTTTGTTCTTTTCTGGGGGTTCCAATAAAAGGTGGATCAGGTCTCCCTTGTCTAGCTGCTTTATGTGTCATTTTCTCTAGAACCCTCTTATTTCTCTTTTTTCTATATGACTTTTCTTTTAATTATGTCTTTTAATACTTTATTCCTTTTCTGTGCTTTTAATCATGTTTATTTTCTCTTATGGTTGTGTTTATTTTTTCGTGTATTTCTTCTAGCTTAATCTTTATCTCTGAAACATCATTTTTTCCTAATACATTTTTAAATTCAATAAGAATTCTTTCACATCTTTCTGTCCTTACTGCTCCACCCCCTTGAAATAACTCGTTAAGGTGTTAGACCATATCCTCATTTTCTTTTGCCTGTTTATTTATTTATTTATTATTTTTTTGGCCACACCTCTCGGCTTGTGGGATCTGAGTTCCCTGACCAGGGATTGAACCTGGGCCCTCAGCAGTGAGAGAGAAGAGTCCTAACCACTGGACTGCCAGGGAATTCTCCTTTTGCCCGTTTAGATGGGATGGGTTTTCTTAGGCTACTATAGGAGGTTCCCATGGAAGGGCGTGAGATAATAGAAAGAAAAAAAAAAAAATATATATATATATATATATATATATATATATATATATATATATATATATATATATATATACTGGCCTCTGCCCCCCAGTACCTGGCCAGAGCTCCTAAAACGCTTGTATCTTCCTTAGTGATAAGAGCACTAAGAGCATCTCTTGTTCTACTGAGGCGACCCTGGCTGGGCTTCTGGACGATTCCTGGATGGGGACTGGTCGCCAGAAAGACCAAGCCATGATCAGAAGCTTGGAAATTTCATCCCTGAGAGAAGGGAGAGGGGCTGGAAATGGAGTTACCTGCCTACATGAAGAAGCCTCCGTAAAATCCCAATAGTGCAGTGTTCTGGAAGCTTCCAGGTGGGTGAACACATCCACACTGGGAGGCGACTGCACTCCAGTTCCGTGGGGACAGGAGCTCCTGCGCCTGGAGCCCTTCCAGACTCGCCCTGTGTATCCCTTCATCTGGCTGTTCATCTGTGTACCTTATCATACCTTTTAATAAACTGGTGAATGTAAGTGTTTCCCTGAGTTCTGTGAGCGGCTGCAGCGAATTAAACCTGAGGAGGAGGTCACAGGAACCCCCGTTTTTTAGCCAAATCGGACGGAAGTTGTGGGAAACCTGGGGACCCACTACTTGCGATTGGCATCTGAAGTGGGGTGGCAGCAGTCTTGTGGGACTGAGCCCTTAACCTGTGGGATCTGACACTATCTCCAGGTAGAGAGTATCAGAATTGAGTGAAATTGTAGGATGCCCGGCTGGTGTTGTAGAGAATTGCTTGATGTGGGGAAAATCCCCCCACATATTCGGTGACCAGAAGTGTCAGAAGTGAAGTGTTCAGCGTGAGTAATAAAAGGAAACACACAGGAAAGAAAGAGGAGGGGAAAAGTGGGTGATTTTTCTTGCACAAAGGGGTAAAACATCACATCTTTGTATCTGGAGGATTCCCTCCTCTTCTGCTATGTTGAAAGACAATGCATGGCTTTCTCAGAGAAGTAGTCACTTTTCTGTCTCTCAAAAAGTCACCCCCTTTTTAAATAACAGTTATATTGAGATATTATTCACTTCCCATACAATTCATCCACTTAAAGTGTACAATAAATTGATGTTTATAATATTCAGAGCTGTGCAACCATCACCACAATCAATTTTAGAACATCTTCATCACTTTAAAAAGAAACCTCGTACCCATTAGCAATCGCTCCCTATTCTTCCCAACACGCCCAGCCCTTGGCAACCACGAATCTACTTTCTGTCTCTATGGATTTGCCTCTTCTGGGCATTTCATATAAATTGGATCAGACAATATGTAGGTTTTCATGTCTGGCTTCTTCCAATTAGCATAGTGTTTTTAATATTCACCCATGTTGTAGCATATATCAGTACTTCGTTCCTTTTTATGGCTGAATAATATTCCATTGTATGGATATACCACATTTTGCTTATTTATTCATCAGTGGATGGACATCTGAGTTGTTTCCACTTTTGGATACTATGAATAACGCTGCTATGGACATTCATGTATAAGTTTTGGGGTATATACCTAGGGGTGGACTTGCTGGGTCATATGGTGACTCTATGTTGATAATAGATAAACCGAGGCATATTAAAACCTTTAAGAGCTTACCTGGGCAAAAACTGATTGCATCGGGCAGCATCCAATCTAGCAGATAGAGAGGAGCTCTGAGGAGCTGTCCAAAATAAAAGACTTCTATAGGCAGAAGGGATTGGGAACAAGGAGATTACACTAGCAAAAAGCAGGTTGGTTATTGCAAAGTTACTTTCCTTTAGGGGATGGCAGGGGTCTATCAGGCAGATGACCTAACTAGTGCGGGTCAGGTGATTCCTGAATTCCTGATTGGTTTGAGATCCCATTTCCGGGAGATTAAGTCTTGGTCTGGTGATGTGGGGCTTAGCATAAGAAACTCCATTTTGGGCCTGTTGTCTTGTTTTATTTATTTAGTTAGTTAGTTAATTATCTATCTATCTGGCTGTGCCGGCTCTTAGTTGCAGCACACAGGATCTAGTTCCCTTACCAGGGATGGAACCTGGGTCCCCTGCATTGGGAGCATGGAGTCTTAACCACTGGACCACCAGGGAAGTCCCTGTTGTCTTGTTTTTAACAATGTTTAACTTTGGGAAGAACTGTAAACTATTTTCCAAAGCGCTACATTATTTTACATTCCAACCAGCCACAAAACTTCCTTTTAAAAGCAAATATTCTGTAAGGTCTAATTTAATATCTTGAAATGAAATTTATGCATAAGATGACCTTCCCACACCCATCATAAATGGAAAATGTTTCAACATAAAGACCTAACTATAATAAAAAGGAGAAATAAAAGGAACATAACTGGGGCTTCCCTGGTGGCGCAATGGTTGAGAGTCCGCCTGCCGATGCAGGGGATACAGGTTCGTGTTCCAGTCCTGGAAGATCCCACATGCCGCGGAGCGGCTGGGCCCATGAGCCATGGCCGCTGAGCCTGCGCATCCGGAGCCTGTGCTCCGCAACAGGAGAGGCCACAGCAGTGAGAGGCCCGCATACCGCAAAAAAAAAAAAAAAAGGAACATAATTGCTACATTAAAAAAAATGTGACCCAGGACTCAGAAGACTGGTCTTCTCTGGTGACTTAGAAACTGGTCCTGGAGGTGCCTCCCAAGAGGGTCCACCAATGGCTTGAGCCCCAGGCCCATCTCTGGCATTAAAGACACCTGCCCAGGGGATGTTTTGAAGGAAGTCACTTTCGTCTGACATAAAGGTGTTGGCCATTTTGTTAAAAACCAAACTACCTTCCAGATATCCTTGCACAGCTCACATCACATGCACACGCGTGTTCGGGTACAGATGCAGAGTCATGGGCTTTGGAGCTGCTGCACAACAGGTCACTGTGCACCAGCTCTGCCCGGGCCTGGCGTCACTCTCCCAGGGCAATGGGGCATGAGGGCGTGGTGTGGGCTCTGGACCTCAGGCCGGCTGCTTGAGTTTGCTGTCCTGGTTGCTTTGAGGAGGGCATGGAAATGGAAGTCAGGCACCCAGCAGGCGGGGCTCAGAGATGGCCCTGAGCTGAGTGCTTGTAAAAAGGCCACTTCAGCCCCCTCCACGCAGCCATTGTTGGCTCTGGAGGAAGGACAGTCTGGGGCTGCTGAATGCCTCTCCCTCGCTGCACTAATGGATGTACATTATCAGCGTCCCTCCTGGCCACGAGTCACTCTCCCTACCTCCACCCTTGGCTGAAGAATTCTGCATCCTTCTGGAAAAGTGGCTGTCATGCTGGCAGCCCTCACAAAGGCATTTCCCCACAAAAGGACCATTATGACCACTGCAGCATCAGAGGGTGGCTGTTGGTGCCTGGGCGCTGGAGAGTCTGCTGTGTTCTTAATGTCCACGATGTCTTCAGCAAGACCCCACCTCTAAGAAGTCTGCCCTGATTGCACAGGAACAAACCCTCCGTTTGAAAAAAAGCGATCAGGATAACGGAGTAGCTCTGGAAGAACACTCACATGGTTCCATGTGGCGATACACCCGTGTATAGAGCGCAGGGGAGGAGAGCTTGACATTTCTAACACAGGACTGTAAACACAAACTCACAGTCCTGGGGTGTTGCACTGTATAGAGAAGCAATCACAGGGGGCTCTTTGCCTGGGGCTGGCCACCTGCAGGCTCCCTGGACTCCCGACATAGCTGCCTTCAGGGCTCTGCCCAGTAGAAGAGAAGGTTATCGGTCAAATGACCCCACTGGCTTCCTTTGGAATTTGTAGTGGAGAGAACAGAGAACTGGTTGACTCATGTGAGGGGACTCAAGTAGAAATTTAGAGAAAAATAGGGCATGAGGGAGGCCCAAGAGACCGACGGACAGAGAGGGCTTAGCTCCTTGGCCCAGCGGGCTCTGCTCTCTCCACTCTAGGCCACATTCTCTAAGACTAGTTATTCTCTACTACAGAGTTTGACTCTAGATCTGAGCTTAAAACTGTTGCAGGAGGGGGACCCCTTCCAGGGGACACACGTGATGACAAAACAAGAGACTTTATTGGGAAGGGGCACCCGGGCGGAGAGCAGCAGGGTAAGGGAACCCAGGAGGACTGCTCTGCCACGTGGCTCGCAGTCTCAGGTTTTATGGTGATGGGATTAGTTTCTGGGTTGTCTCTGGCCAATCACTCCGACTCAGGGTCCTTCCTGGTGGTGTTTGCATCACTCAGCCAAGGTGGATTCCAGCGAGAAGGATTCTGGAAGGTTGGTAGGACATACGGACTGGTGTCTCCTCTCTCCTTTTGACCTTTCCCGAATTCTTCCCATTGGTGGTAGCTTGTTAGTTCCTCGTTCCTTACCAGGACCTCCTGTTCTAAGACGACGCATGCAGGTGGCTACTATCTTGCCTGGCCAGGGCAGGCGGTTTCGGTCAGTGGTTCCCCTAACAAAACCATAAAACACCAGAGCTGGAAGGACCTGAGGGGCCATCTCGTCCACACCCTGCCTCCAGGCCACCGTTCAGATACGGAGACTGAAGCCCAGCGGGGAGGTGCCACTGGGCAGCAGAGCTGGGGCTGGAATCCGGCTTGTCTGCCCTCCCACTGCCTCTGCCTGCACTCTTGACTGTTTTGGGCCCTAAGGGGGATGTGGACCAGTTCCTGGGGGGGGCATGGACTCTGGTTCCCTGCCCCTCTGGCCTTGCACCCTGCTGCCCCCCCCACCCCATCCAGGGCATGCAGACGGAGGCCCAGGCTTTGCACTGGTGCACACATTAGCAGATAAAAGCAGTCTCAAGGGTCTCTTCATGAGGCCCCTCCGGCTGTAACAAAGCAAATTAAAACCCCATTCAAAGGTCAATTGAAATCTCTTCCATTCCAATTCTCTGCACAAATTGATTCCTCTTTGCCCTTGGGGTCAAACCGAAAGCTGTTGAAGTGGCCTGGCCACAGTGCTGAATGGGGTGTGCAGTGAAAGGGGTTGCGAATAGGAGTGTGTGTTGCAGGGGATAAATGGGGCCAGTGGGACCCTCCCCCATTCCCTGGGCCATCTGGGGCGCCAGAGACCTTCTCCTCCGCTGTGCTCCAGGCTTCAGGGTCCTTTTTTGGAGACTAGGCCTACCTCTGCCCCCCAAACCCCATCAGGCTCCCCTTGGGGGAATTTGTAGTTAGCTTTTCTATTGACAAGAATCTAATGGTAGTTAGGATTTCTTGCACCTGCTCATGAGTCTTAAGCACTGTGAGCTGGGGCTTTGGAGGTGCCCAGAGAAACTCAGAGAGGTTAAGTTACTTGCTCAAGGTCACAGAGCTCATTGTTTCCACCTCCAAACCTAGCTACCCCTCAGTCTTCCCCAGATCACTGAATGGTACCACCCCTCATCCAGCAGCCAGAAATCTGGAACCGTTTTTAACCCCCTCCCCTTTGCCTCACTTGCACGTCTGCTCCACGTCCTATTGGTTCTGACTCCCCAAAAGAGGCTATTGGTTGCTTGCTGTCTGATTCGTTCTCCAGACATTAGCCAGAGCCATCTTTTCAAGATATTCCACTGGATCCTGTCATTCTGTTGCTTAAAACCCAGCAATGGTTTCCCTCTGCACTTGGCATAAAATCTAAGTCGTCATCTGACGACCTTCATAGCCTCCAAGGCCTGGCCCCTCATGTCCCTCCTCCCAAGGATTGCTCCCCTCCCCTGCTGCCACTCCAGCAGTGCTGAGAACCTCTTCTCTGCCCCAGGGCCTTTGCATCCTCTTCCTTCTGCTAAGAAGCCTTTCCCCTCCCCTCTCCCACTCTGTTTCCTTAATTGTATTTATCACAGCTTGTAATGATTTGTGCACTACTTTGTTATAGGTTTCCCTAGAGCTGAAGTCCTCTTGGGAGCACAGACCAGATCTGCCCCGGTACATGTAGGGGTCAATAAACATCCATCGAGTGAATGAGTGACAGAACAAAACCTGGGCCCTCCAAGCCGGCACTTTTCCCACCTCCCAGTAAGCCCTGTGTGAGCACCCACTGGGGGACTGGCGCTGGGCAAAGGGCGCATTGAAGAGCAGCTGCTTCAAAGTCACTGTGTCTTAGCGATTCCGCACCTGACCCCACACGGCTTTCTAGCCCTGCCCTCTGCTCCCCCAGCCCCACGCCTAAATGCCTAAATCCTGCCTGACTTCCTTCTCTCACCCCCTCTCCCTGGCATCAAGTCAGACCCCAAGGCCTGGCCGTGGCCCTTTTCTGCCGCTCCCTCCCAGGGTCCCTCAGCTTGTCCTTTCCTCTCCAGGCTCTCTCCCTAGCTTGCCCTCCCTTCCCTCCTGCACCGCTGGGGCAGAGAGGCCCTGCCTGAAGCATGCTCACATTCCCACCCTTCTGTGTGCCTCCCATGGACCCCCTCTCTGCAGTGCAGGGCGGCCCCGGGTCCTGCTTCCCGCCCTCCTCGCCCACTCCAGGCCCCACATCTGCTTTACTCTCTCACCGAGAAGCCCCTCTCCCTGGCACCCATAATGCACCAGGCAGGAGGCTCCCCTGTAGAAGGACACTCGGTGTCCTCTCTTCTTGTCTCTGAAAGCGGAGATGCCTGGAAGGCGAGAAGCCTGCCGTGACTTAGGTCGGGGTCATGGGGGGCCAGAGCCACCCCAAAGCTGCCCATAGTCCCTGGGCTGCTGCAGCCGGGGAGGGGTGAGCGTTCCCCGCCGTCCCCAGCAGGCACACACATAAAGGGGCGGGTGCGGGGCTATTTCTAATCCAGACACATCGTGCGGAGGGAGATTACCTGTCAGTTTAGGTTCATACATCGTGCAGAGGAGGTTTGGAGAGAGTTTTAGAGGCTCATGCATGAGCTTCTGCAAATGGAAGCTTCAGCGGGTCTCCCTTCTGCAGTCACTCCCTCCAACCCTCTCTCTGCGGAGTCTCTTGAGTACCAGTTCTTCTCATACACTGACTTGGGAGCTGTCCCCTTGCCGGCAAGGGGCACCAGCCGAGCAGGCCTGAGGCCCGTGCGACCCAGACAATAGCAGGAATGAAGCACTCCCTCGGGCAGAGGCCCCGGCTGGGCCCGAGGAGCCCTGAGAAGGGACAGTTGTTCTGACCTGAGGCAGGGCTGGCAGCCTCCCTGGCTTGTCCCCTGAGACTTGGAGCGGCCAAGATGGAAGGCTCGGATTCCCTCGCACCCCACCTCACCCCTCACTCCAACCCTCAAGGCTTGAGTGTTGGCTTGTCCCAGAGTCTGCGGAACACAGGCAAAGGGCAGCCTCATCCCTAAGTCTTCTCTTTCCCCAGTGAAATGTCCCCTGTTGCCCGGCCCCAGGGCCTGGAAGCTGAGGGCTAGTCTACCCTGCCCGTGTCCCCTCCCGTGAAAGCTCTCAGCCACCCGGTCTGCCCAGCACTTCCTCTCCCCCAGGAGTCTGCCTCCACACCTGTCTTTGTAGTGCATTCACACCCTGGTGACATTGCTTTTCCAATTAAACCCTCAAAGGTGAAAAGCTGGGGTGACGAGAGCAGCCGTGGCCCTGGCCCGCAGCCAGGTATAGATGCCTCACCCGGCCCCAGGCCCTCAGATGAGCACATCAGCTCCCTGCCGAAGAGTCATGTCTGCTCCTGTCTCCTTCCTCCTTTCCCTCCTTCCCTTCCCCCCACCCAGCCCCTCTCCTTCCCTCCTTCCTTCCACGCCAGGTGGGCTCTCCTGGGACCAGCACTTCCATGATAAGAAGAACAAGGGCAACCATAACTAAGGCCAGGCCCTGCTCTCCCATCTTTACATGTATTACCTCATTGCGTCCATATGGCAGCCGCAGTCATTTCCCTCATTTCACAGATGGGACAACTAATACAGAGAAGTTGGGAATTTGCTCAGAACCACACAGCTAGGCAGTGGTTGAGCAGGATTAAGACCAGCTGTCTGGCTCAGAGCTGTGCTCTGAACCATGACATCACACTGTACCATCCACGCAGCCACGGTAACCTCAGATGGGGAAGTGTTCATGACACCTTCCCCCACATTGATGCCACCACTTTAGTAGTTCATGAACCTGCCTCTGCCTCCTCTCTTGCCTCACTGCTCCCACTGTTGGCTGGACTGGCCTCCAGGCCCTGGAAGAGAGCATCGGGCTTTGGGTCACCCCGTGCTGGCTCCAGGCTCCCTCCCCTCTGATCATTCTCCTCACTGCTGCAGAAAGCTGGTCCTACGGCCCCTCTGACTCAGTCCCTGAATGGTCCCCACCTCCTTCCCTCTGACCTCTGACTGTTTCCAGTCTTCTCTCTCTCCCTCTACCACCTGTACAAGCATTCCGTGAACATAAGGTTTTTCCTGCCTTGAATCCTTTGCACATGCTGTTCCTTCTGCCTGGAATTACTTTCCTCTCTTCATCCTGGTGACCTATTGTATCAAGACTCAGCCCAACTCAGCATCCCCTTCTCTGGGAAGCCCTTGCTAACTACCCACCCCCTCGACCTGGAAGAGTAAGTCACCTCCAGGTGCATGCTTTGGAGACCTGTGCCTATGTGTAAGAAGTCTAGCTCCCCTGAGGCTGCACGCTGAAGACGTCACGTGGCCAGGCTGCATGGAGATAGACAGAAGTGTGTGAGGAGCCCCAGCTCTCCTTGCCCCCCGCTGAGTCTTCCCAACCAGGAGCCAGTCGTGTGAGTGAGCGGCTTCAGATGATTTATAGATGTCGGCTTTGAGCTGCCCGAGCTGCTGCCAAGTAGAGGAGGGACGTGTTGGCCATACTTGGACGTGTTGGCCAAACCTTGGCCATACTGCAGATTCATGAGCAACGTAAATGCTTAAAACCATCAAGTTTTGGGGGTAGTTTGTGATCTAATATTAGATAGCCAGAACAACCATTATTAACACTTTGGTATCTCTTAATCTTTTTCTCTATTTCTATCTCTTTCTGTATTTACGGTATCCCTCCATATTCACGAGAGATTGGTTCCAGGACCCACCTCGGATACCAAAATCCACAGACGCTCAAGTCCCACAGTTGGCCCTCTCTAGCCACAGTCCCACGTCCGTGGTCTAACCATGATCATGTAGGATAGTAGTATGTATTTACTGAAAAAAATCTGAGTGTAAGTGGACCTGTGTAGTTCATGGGTCAACTGTATATCTATATTTTATCAGTGGTCATTTTTTATGTCTAGAAATAAACCTCTATTTTATTTTGAATGGCTGCAAAATATTCCGTTGCATAGATTTACCATAATTTTTATGAGTATATTTTACTGTTTTTATAATTACACCCAAGATGTTTAGTTTATTTCATTTTACTGCTACTATAAACTATGTTGTAGGAATAGTCTTGAACATTATTTAGGGTAACTGTTAGATATTTCCTCAGGAAATTCTGGATCAAAAGGTAAAGGCTTTGGTACAGACAGAAGTCACTCATCTTCCTATGGCTTATCCTGTGTCTATACCCCCTTCTTTCTTGGAAGAGGAAAGCTTTCCACTGTTTGGAGGCCAGGTTCTTCCTCTGGACCCCACCTCACCTCTACTTAAGACTTGGATCATTTGGTTTCAATTTCCCCTTCTCTACTGGATTATTTCCATCAGCATGCAACCATGCTCTAGTAGTTTTCTGCCGTCTTCGTCCTTGATTCTATATTACCCTCCACCACTGCCCCACATTCACCATTAGATTTCTAGAAGGAGTTGTTTTTATGCCAGGACCAAAGGGAGAAGTAGTTAAATTTACGAAATGAACGGGGAGATTTAAAAAACATACATCTATTAGTAACTAATGGATTAAAATGACAAATAATCAGAAAGGATAAGGGTATAGAAAGGATATAGAATATTTGAGCAATCATAGAATACATATTCTTTTTAGTTTACAGGAAGCATTAATCAAAACGGACCATATGTGCCTCCATTAAGCAGTCCCGCAAAATTTCAAAGGACTAAAATCAAAGTATGTTCTTTGACCACAGAACAGTTACGCTAAAATTTAGTTTCAAAACAGAACTAGAAAACCCCCAGGGTTTGGAAGTTAAACAGAACACTTCTCAATAACCCACAGGTCAATGAAGACATCTCAATGAAAATAAAGTGTTTTAAACTAAATGGTAATAAAAATATGACATATCAAAACTTGTGAGATGCAACTAGAGCCATACTTAGAAAGAAATTTATAGCCATAAATACACATGTCAAAAAGAATAAAGGTTGAATATCAATTATCTAAGTAAAAGCATTTATTTAATATCCAACTCAAGAGAATAGAAAAAGAATAGCTAATTAGGAATTAGAAGGCAAGAAATAATAATACAAGTAGAAATTCTGGAAATAGAAAAAATGTACATGCAATAGGGAAAATCAACAACATCAAAGTTCATTCTTTAAAAATACTAATAGGACTTCCCTGGTGGCACAGTGGTTAAGAATCTGCCTGCTAATGCAGGGGACACGGGTTCGAGCCCTGGTCCGGGAAGATTCCACATGCTACGGAGCAGCTAAGCCCACGCACCACAACTGCTGAGCCTGCGCTCTAGAGCCCATGAGCCACAACTACTGAGCCTGCGTGCCACAACTACTGAAGCCCGTGCGCCTAGAGCTCGTGCTCTGCAACAAGAGAAGCCACAGCAGTGAGAAGCCTGCGCACCGCAATGAAGAGTAGCCCCCACTCGCTGCAACTAGAGAAAGCCCGCGTGCAGCAACGAAGACCCAATGCAGCCAAAAATAAATAAACAAACAAACAAATTAATTAATTAAGTTGGTAAACCCCTAAGAAAATCAGTCAAAAAAAAGAGAGAGGACATAAATCACCGATATCAGCGATAAAAGAGGACCATAAGTACAGACTCCATAGGTGCCAAAAAGATAATAAGAAGATATAATAAAAAATTTAAGCCAATAAACTTTAAAAATTTAGGTGAAATGGACAAATGCCTAGAAATACACATCTTACTAAAACTGACACAAGAAGAAAGAGACAATTGGAATAGTGCTATTTAAGTAATTGAATCTGTAATTTAAAACCATTCAACAAATGAAAAACCTTAAAAACCTAGATAGCATCGCTAACAAATCATCCCAAACATATAAGGAAGAGATAAACACCATTGTACACAAATTCTTCTACTAAATTAGAAAAAATGGGGGTGGGTGGAGGGATTTCCAACTTGTTTTATGAAGACAGCATAATTTTGATACCAAAACCTAATAGGAATTCTACAAGAAAGGGAAATTACAGGCTGATCTCATAAACATGGAAGCAAAACTATTAGATAAAATATTAGCAAATTTAACCCAATGCTATATAATGGTAGCACATCATAATCAAACTGAGCTCAATCCAGGAATGCATGGTAGGAAAATCAACAATGTAATTCACCACATTATCAGAATAAAGGGGAAAATCATATTATCATCTCAATCGGGGCGCCTGCTCCAGGCTTTCAAAGAGGAGCTCGTGATATAATGAAGCAAGGGCAGTGGTCAGTCCTTTCTGGTAATATCAGCCAAAGTGGGAATGACAACCTCCCAACCTGGTTATAGAAGTGACATCTATGTCCAATGCCTGTGGTGTTGACAGTACAGCTTGTGGCCTCTTGGTCCCAAGAGTGATCTGGTTTTCTTTCTCATTGGATCCAATCAGTGACCATGATTCCAGCCACCTTTTGTCTCTGCCCATTTTTGGATCCTGGTTGCCCAACCTTCCCAGGGATTCTAAATGTGGTTCAATGGAGCTTCAATTCACATGGGCCAAAGTCGGTTTTGCTGCATGTAATTAAGAACTCGACTGACAGAGGAGGACAGAGGCTGGGTCAATCTGAACTTTTCCTGGTCTGGCTTTTCTGCTACCATCAGCTGCCTCTTAAAGGTATAAAAATAATACAGAGAAAAATGAGATTAAAAATCACAATCTGAGAGGGCTTGTAAGCCTGGCAGTGGTAGGGGCAGTAGCGGGTGGAAGAGGGAAGATGGAAGACCGAGTGGAATTTGTTCCAGCTGTGAAAGCTACGTGTACAGGTGAGATGGGAATGGGCTTCTCTGGAAAACAGAGATTGCCGTGTTTCATGCCCTGGTCGGACAAGTGACCAAGGAGGGCTTCAGGGAACAGGTGATGATGGATGAGCTAAATCTTAATGCAAGAGTCTAATTTTCCCAGGTGGCTGGAAGGAGAAAGGGTGTTTTAGCTGAGGGAATAGCATGGACAAAGAGATGGGGTTTTGAGAAAATAGTGGTTATGGGAATGGGAATGTTGTGGATGGTTGATGTGCCAGGACACAAAATGGAGAGGTTGGAGATGACCCTGGAAAGAGGCCAAGCCCAGATAGTAAAGTACCTTATTTACTGTTAAGGAGAGTGAATCTCTCCTGTGGCCCAAAAGAAAAGGATTGCTGAATATAAAGCCAATGTCACCAGCCAGAAATTCTCAAGGGAGTCCTGGAGTCTAAAAGGGCGTCTGATTGGGAATAAAGAAAGTTCCTGCAAATGACAGATGAAACAAGCACCTTGAAGTTGTTTAGTCCCAACACTCCTGCTCACCCCTGCCGCTCCTCACAATTTGCTTCTGCTTCTTTACTCCAGGTTAAGGTAGAGACTCTTCCCTTGCAGGTTTGAGCGCTGTCCTCTCCTCCCTGGCCTGACATGTGAGACTAGCACCAAGCCAGACCTCCAAGACCAGGTTTGGAGAAGACTGAGAATCCCCAGACCACTCTGTTAGCTCATTGGCACAGGGAAAGCACTTCAGCCGCTCTTCACAGAGGACTCCCTCCTCCATCCATTAATAGGCTAAGGTTAACAGCACTTTTTCCTTGGGGGTTAGGGCACAGGAGGGAGCCTGCCAGGGACTAGGCTTCGCAGAGGAGGCCCCAGTGGGACAGTGCAACACACCTTCACACCCCCAAGAAGGCAACGTGTCCTGGGCCTCAGGTGAGTGACTCCTGACCTTCTCTGCCCCTGGTCTCTCCAACCTGTAACAGAGGGATTGTGACTGCTTGTGACATTTTCACATCACAGTTTCCAAATGCTGGGGAAATCTGAGGCATCACAGACGTACTCCCTGGGCGGTGGTATTTACCTCCAAATGCGAAGGAGGCGGATGCCAGCCCAAGCACGTACACAGGTAACTTCACCCTCTCCTCAACGACCTCAGCGGGCGCGCTAGACCTGCCCCACACCGGGGTGCTAAGCCTCCCGCTCGTCCTAACTGCAGACCCAAAACCATCCTTAATTAAGTTCTTACCTGCCCGCTGCCAGGTGTGCCCTTCAGCAGGACAGTGTTAATTCCAGCCTCCGGGGGCAGGGATCCAGCCCCCTTTCCGGGCACGTCTGCTCTCGCGCTCAGCCCCTACCTGGAAACCCCCTCCTGCGCCCCACGGCCCCCCTTCCTGTGGACGGGGGAGTTGCCTGTTACGCTGCCGCTGCCGGGAAGTTCACTCACGTCCAGCGCCCACCCAGGCGAGCCCCGCAAGTATATAAGGACCGCGGAGAGAGAGCGGGACAAGGCGGCGCGAAGGAAGAGAAAGAGGGGAAGAAAAGTGACCGAGAGGCCGCCGAGCATCCTCGCCCCGGCGCAGCGGGAGTCGCCCGAGAGCAGCCTCCCCGCGACAGGTAGGGGCGCAACGGCGCGGAACCTCGCTCTTATTCCCGGACCCCTTGCCCCTGGGGCCTCGGGATGCTCTCGCCCAGCTCCGATCTCAGAGGTATCTTTGACTTGCCGCGGTCCTGAGTTCTTTGAAAACTTTCTGTACTGGGTGCAGCGTGGGAATCCGCCGGCAGCGGGGCGGCGAAGCCCAGCCTCTGGACGGTGGGAGAGCGGCTGCGACGGCTGGAAGTGGTGCCTTCCACGAGCTGGCAGCCACATCTCCCCCGGGTAGGGGGGCTGCTAGGGCCCCTGAGGCTCCTACCGCGTTCTGGGGAGATCTCGGGAGACCCAGTCTTTCGGGTTTTCTTCTGATTTTCTGGGTAGGGGTCACTTCTTAAAAGATACCATATGATGTTGGAAATGGGGGCAGAAGAGACGAGGCTAAAAGTCACAATAAACTCCCTGCGTTCCAGACTTTTTTGGATTCAAATTTCTGAATCCTCGTTTCCCTGTCCGCCTCAGCGCACCCGACGGGGCCGCGCTCTGATACAGACATGGCCTCCTCTACGAACAGCAGCTGGTGTTAAAAAGAGGTGGCCCGGACGGGAACTGTCCACGGTCCTGAACCACCCCGTCTCTTCCCTCAATAGGACCTCAGAATGGACCTTCTATCTCGCAAACCCTAGGTTGCAGGGCAGAAGCGGCCGTAGGAGCCGATCGAAGCCCAGGCAAGATGGAGGCTCAGGCGAGGTGGGTTCCCAGGGAGGGAGAGAGAGTCTGCAGGGCATTTGGATTCCCCAAATTCTTCCTGAATAAATGGTGAGGTGGTGGTTCCCACAGAATGGCTGGAAGGAGCCAAGGAAAGTAAAAGTGTGCATTTGTTCTGTCCATTGTTGAGATATGTACAGACTATGGCTTATGTAATGACTTAATGTTCCTTTGACATTCTGTTTTAGGACTTGATACGTGTGTATCATGGTGCAAGGACAAAGCTCTGCGCCTCTGTTCCTCTAATCTTTACAGAGGGCATGGCCAGTGTGCAATTTTATACTAACAAACAAAATGTTTTGGGTGGTGCGGGAGGGAGGGACTGGGAGTTTGGGGTTAGCAGATGTAAACTAGTATATACAGGATGGCTAAACAACAAGGTCCTACTGTAGAGCACAGGGAACGATGTTCAGTATCCTGTGATAAACCATAATGAAAAAGAATACTTTAAAAATAAAATAAAATTTAAAAAAAACAAAAAAAGTTTTGTTCAGCTCATAGAGAATTCACCCACACAAATGAATTTCTAATAAGTGTAGTTCTATTATAAAGTTAATATCAAGATTAGCAAATTCCAAATTTCTACTTATTTTTCCAGGCTTTCAATTATTGGACACTCCCTACTTACAGAAAGCACACTTGACAGCTCCCCCTTACTTTATTGCTTTAAAAAATAACACAATTATTGGACACTCCCTACTTACAGAAAGCACACTTGACATCTCCCCCTTACTTTACTGCTTTAAAAAATAACACAATTATTGGACACTCTCTACTTACAGAAAGCACACTTGACAGCTCCCTCTTACTTTATTGCTTTAAAAAATAACACAATGTAATATTTGGTTTTGTTGAAAAATAGAAAATATACAGAAGCAGAAAGAAGACAAGTTGCTTTCAGGGAGCTATCTAACTTTTTAGCAGGAGATTGCAGCTCTGAGAGGGTGGGGAGTGAGAATGTCACCATGTTGTACACATAGCCAATGGAGCAGGAGAGGAAATGCTCTCTGAGGCTTTTCAGGAAGGTCTGAAATCATGAGGTAAGTTTTTAGAAAATGAAATCATTCCAGGGCTTCCCTGGTGGCGCAGTGGTTGAGAGTCCGCCTGCCGATGCAGGGGACACGGGTTCGTGCCCCGGTCCGGGAGGATCCCACATGCCGCGGAGCGGCTGGGCCCGTGAGCCATGGCCGCTGAGCCTGCGTGTCCGGAGCCTGTGCTCCGCAACGGGAGAGGCCACAACAGTGAGGCCCGCGTACCGCAAAAAAAAAAAAAAAAAAAAGAAAATGAAATCATTCCAGAATGGCCAACTTTGAGAACTGAAATATAGTTGAAGGGACTGTCAGACCTGCATGATTTTACTTCCTTCTTTACTAATATGTTATTTTACAGTTGCCCATAGTGATATAAAACTGTCATTTTTCTGCTTCTCTTGTAAACCTAGGCGTTTTTTTCTGACCAAAATGCGTTGTGTGGTCTCAGAGCTTTAACATAAATTGCCTTGTCCACCAAATTCAGGCTTTGTACTTGAACTGGAGCACCAAAAGTCTACAACAGGAGCAGCCTGTCCCAGGTCTCAACTGGACACCAAGGTTGACCAATGTTCTCCCAGTTGCCCTGAGACGCTGATAGGCTAGGCCACTGGCTGCCAGCACCACCTAATGGCTGCTCTGAAAACACTCAGGCTGTGCTTGGCAACCACTCAGAAGGGAGCCCTTTTGGCTCAGCTTTTGGGGGAAGGAGTGGGGTGGGACAGAGAGAAGGAAGTGGCTTCCTGAAGTAGACAATGAGAGCCAGGGGGAACTTTCACTTCCAGAGCCTTCCCTATAAAAAAGATTTGGCCTATGCCTCCACAAACAGGAGATTTCTTTAGGCAGATATTTTTAAATTAGGAGAGAAAATTAGTCATCCACACCTTAATGTGAATTACTTTTCTTATCTAATTAGGTTTCTTCCTAACAGCTGGTTGAAAAGATCTTCTGAAATCTAAAATGGTTGTGGAGCTGTTGGTGAGCTGATGACAGAACTCAGGGTCATTTCAGAGGGCTGACCTTCATGACAGGGGACAGGGCAGTGTGAAAGCTAGAAAGCTGGGGAAAGAGTCAGATACATGGGGCAAAATGCAGCCTTGATTCTTCCCTTTACTGCATCCTGACCCCTTGAACTCAGCATCTGACCAGAGGTACTTCTTGACTTCTCTGAGAAAGAGTCTTTGGTAGGTGTTCACAATGGGAGGTAATTCCCTTCTGCCCTGTGTGACCATCTCCTTCCCTTCCACACCTACAGCATCTTCAAGTCCAGCTATTTCAGACTACATTTGAGAGACTCATAGAACAAGAGGAGGTCTGACGTGTAATGTGTTCAGGAGATGAGCCAGTTTTAAAAGAATGGGTCTGATTTAAACATAAATCTCGGGCTTCCCTGGTGGCGCAGTGGTTGAGAGTCCGCCTGCCGATGCAGGGGACGCGGGTTTGTGCCCTGGTCCGGGAGGATCCCACATGCCGCGGAGCGGCTGGGCCCGTGAGCCATGGCCGCTGAGCCTGCGCATCCGGAGCCTGTGCTCCGCAACGGGATAGGCCACAACAGTGAGAGGTCCGCGTATCGAAAAAAAAAAAAAAAAAAAATCTCTTCAAAGTTACAGGGGCCTGAGAAATAGTGATCCCCTGAGTGATGTGTGTACAGGACATCAGATTGGGTCGGCTGAGGTTTTGGCTTAACTGGACAGAGATTTTATTTGCCTTTATTTAAACCTACTATTCATAGGAAACAGGGTTTCTGAGGAATGATAGAATCCTGGTGGAGAGGAGTAGACCATCTCAAGCAGGAGTTTCAGAGTGCTTTGCCTTTCCCAAGTTACTCCTTCGATCTGGAGTGTTAGAACTATAGTTTCCTGAAGATGGTAAAATAGAAAAGCTCTGTGCTGGATCAGGAGGACTTAGCCTTACCTTGTCATGAGCATCTGAGTCACTGTCTCTCCCTGGGCCTTAGTTTCCTCATCTCTCAAATAAGGGGCCAGACCAAATGACCCCTAAAATATCTTCCAGCTCTAACGTCCTTTGGGGTCTGATTTTTAATAGGAGATAAAGGAGAAATTGTACATAGTTTCCCCAGGTCCCACTGCCCTCCTCTCTATCCCAACTCACATGACCACCCTGCACACCGCCTGCTCCTTGAGCTTGTCCTCGAAAGGCCTTGAGCTCCACAGATGAGTATATTGTTAATGTTGGCTCACGGTCCTTTCTGATGAGTGGCCAACATTGTTCTGCTCCTTGCAGGGGTCCCATTAATCTTGTTTGCCTCTGCAGAGCCTCAGCCTGCCTGGAAGATGCCGAGATTGTGCAGCACTTGTTCGGGCGTCCTGCTGCTGACCTTGCTGCTTCAGGCCTCCATGGAGGTGCGTGGTTGGTGCCTGGAGAGCAGCCAGTGTCAGGACCTCACCACGGAAACTAACCTGCTGGTATGTGGGCTGTGGTCGCCATCTTGGTTTGGGTATCAGATGGGACTGGGGCTGGGACAGCACAAAGAAAGGGGTATGGGGAAGGGGAACTTCATTCCCAGAGATATGGGTAAGTCATCCAAGGGCAGGAATAGACCTCCAGAGTGAAGTCAGAATTGGGCCAAGGAAGGGAGGAAGCAGCTTCAGGGAGATGGGTCTGGTCTCCAAGTTCTGCTTGATTATCTTTACTTCCTGTCCTGTCTTCTTGTATAGAGACCCACTTCATTTAAGCTATTTAGAGACAGTGCCATTAAAGCAAACAATACTAACAATGATGATAACAATAATTGCTCCCTCAACTGATCCTATACTTTCAATCTTTTAGCCCCCAAATTATTCCTTTTTATTTTATTTTTTTTGCGGTACGCGGACCTCTCACTGCTGCGGCCTCTCCCGTTGTGGAGCACAGGCTCCGGACGCGCAGGCTCAGCGGCCATGGCTCACGGGCCCAGCCGCTCTGCGGCATGTGGGATCTTCCCGGACCGGGACACGAACCCGCGTCCCTTGCATCGGCAGGCGGACTCTCAACCACTGCACCATCAGGGAAGCCTCAAATTATTCCTTTTTAAATAACCTCACGTCACTTGACATTTCCATTCCATTTTTCTTCCCTTTCTATCTACTACAAGTTACAAAGCCAGGAAGGTAGTACTATAAACCATCTCTAGAGGGAGAAGGAAAAAACCCTTCAGCAGCCTTTCCAGAAGCATATAAAGGCCCTTTTTGCCAGGCTGGAACTCCCTCTAGGTCACCACAGTGTGTGTTTGTGTGTGTGTGTGTGTGTGTGTGTGTTTATGTGTGTGTGTGTTTATATGTGTGTGTGTGTGCGTGTGTGTGTGTATTTGTATTGGGAGGCATACATGAGAAACAATACCAAGTCAAGGCAAAAGACACACTGCTGGTGTCTGTGACTGAGTTCCATCCTTCTGCCTGTAGCTGCCTGGTGAGGGTGCAATGCATATCACTACATTCTGTGTATTTTGTCAGTAGAGAAGCTGAGTTTAGGTGAGGAGAGAGACTTTCTCAAAAACAGAGCAGGTTGCACGTGGAATATAAAATAGAAATAAAGAGCCTAGGGAATCCTGTGAGCTCTAGTTCAGAGACCCAAGAGACTCTTGACACCCATTGCACAGCCTCTTCCGTTGAGAGCTCACCAGGGAACGAGCTCTGGCCGTGGTCAGGCCCATGGGTTCTAGTCCCAGCTCTGTCACCAATGGGCTGTGGAACCTTGCCAAGTTCCCTTCTCCTCTCTGAGAAATTGGGTGTCATTATGTGTCCAGGGGAGAGGAGTATGAGATAATTTTTGTTTTCCACTGTTAATATTCTGCAGTGTTATAATTCTAAATCCCTGGAGTATGAAATCCCCAACTCAACAGAGTGGGTGCGATCATTCTGTTCCCTCCTTTGTTGTTCCCAGTAACTAAAAACTCAAGGCTGCAGCCCCAAGGTCATTTTCCTAAGCAAATGTGTGCCACAGTTGTCCAGTTATAGGGAGAGGAGATACAGGCTCCATGACCCCTGCAATGGAAATAATCCTGACTTTCTACCCTTCCCTCCAGTCAGAAGGTGACAGGGAAGTGAGACACCTCTTCCCAAAGCTCACTGATTGAGGAAAGTATAGGATCAGCTCAGAAGACTTGAAAGTGCGTGCCAGATGGGTGTGGGAAAGTTCGGAGGGAGATGGCTAGGGGAGGGTATGAGGTAGGTTTGCAAACCACTGGGGTAAGGTGGAGGCATTATGGAAAATACAGGCCCTAGAAGCCTGGACTTCTTTTCCCACGTTGGGAGATTCTCTCCCAAATTTCAACCCGATGCCCTTCCCAGACCAAACTGAACCATGTTCATTTATTCAGGATTCACTAAGTGCCAACAACTACCACCCACCTGCCGTTTACTGATGAATTCCTATATATCTGGCTTATAAGGTTTAAGACGTTGACCCTGCCCACAAAGCTAGGGGACAAGTAAACCACCGAGTGGGACAGGATTTTGTTGTAGCTGCCAGGCAGGGGTACCAGGGGACAAACGAGGCGCTGCCCGAGCTGAGTCTCAGATGTCCGTGGGTGCCCAGAGGCGGGGGTGGGCAGACGTCCTCGGCAAGGAATCTACAGGGCACTGGGGCCGCTTGTGCGGCCCGCACGTGCGGAGGGAGCAGAGGCGCAGGTGCAGCTTGTCGGTGGTGAGGGCGCCGCGACGGGGGATGGGGGCCGCGGGGCGCGGGGTCCTGACGCGCTCGCCGCTCTCCAGCAGGCGTGCATCCGGGCCTGCAAGCCAGACCTCTCGGCCGAGACGCCCGTGTTCCCCGGCAACGGCGACGAGCAGCCGCTGACCGAGAACCCCCGGAAGTACGTCATGAGCCACTTCCGCTGGGATCGCTTTGGCCGCCGGAACAGCAGCAGCAGCGGCGGCGCGGCCCAGAAGCGCGAGGAGGAGGGGGTGCCAGGGGGCGAAGGCCCGGGACCCCGCGGCGATGGCGCCGAGCCGGGCCCGCGCGAGGACAAGCGCTCCTACTCCATGGAGCACTTCCGCTGGGGCAAGCCGGTGGGCAAGAAGCGGCGCCCCGTGAAGGTGTACCCCAATGGCGCCGAGGACGAGTCGGCCGAGGCCTTCCCCCTTGAGTTCAAAAGGGAGCTGGCCGGGGAGCGGCCCGAGCCGGTGCGCGGCCCCGAGGCCCCGGCCGAGGGCGCAGCCGCCCGGGCCGAGCTGGAGTACGGCCTGGTGGCGGAGGCCGAGGCGGCCGAGAAGAAGGACGAGGGGCCGTATAAGATGGAGCACTTCCGCTGGGGCAGCCCGCCCAAGGACAAGCGCTACGGCGGTTTCATGACCTCCGAGAAGAGCCAGACGCCCCTGGTCACGCTGTTCAAAAACACCATCATCAAGAACGCCCACAAGAAGGGCCAGTGAGGGCGCAGTGGGCAGGGCTTCTCTCCCTGGGAAGTCGACCCCAAAGCCCCACCTCCTGCCCTCCTGCCGCCTCACGGCCTGAGTGAGGCCTCGCCCAGGCGGTGATGGCGCCAGGCATTACACCTTTTAAAGCTGTCTGTAGTTAGGAAATAAAACCTTTCAAGTTTCGCATCCGACTCTGACTTTGAATATTGACTGGGCGAGTAAAATAAAAATGCATATCCATCAGATAAAGAGCAACACATATTGAAGGAGCGATAGTGGTTTCCATGTGACCAAGTGGTAGTATGTTTCATAGGATATAGTGGGAATGAAAAGAAAATGTATTTCCCACCCGTGACAAATGGGGCTTCAAGGGGTCAAATAGTTTGGGTGATGGCTCAGTATGGCTACATTTCCCACTCTCCATTGGATGGGGAAGGACTGCTCAGCTGGCTGATGTGTCAAGAGGCAGGATTCCTCCAGGTGACCCTGCTTCCCATCCAACTCCATGGGCCAGCGGGAAGCCGATGAAGCCCAACCAAAACTGGGAGGACGCTCTGGGCTCAGGTGGCAAGCTGTGGTAATGCCTCCGTGAATCTAGCCATCTGGGACCTTGGGCAAGTTTCTGAACTTCTCCAAGATTTAGTTCTCTCATCTACTCCTTTCTTCCTTGCTACTGTGAGGGTTAATGAGAAAATGGATGGGATCATGTTATCACTGAGAGGCTAAATGTGAGAGCTGAGGGTTGGTATCAGTTCAGATTTGACTGCCTTATCAGACTACTCGCAGATATTCTCAAACACAGGGTCTCACCCACATAAACACACACCCATGGAGACACATCTGTCTAAATACAACACAAAATGCACAGATGCTTCTTCCAGTCCCTAGGGCTCAAGCCTTGAGGTGTGACTATCTTTTCCCCCTTGTCATGCCCAAGCTCTCTCCTCATGTCCAGCTGCAGCCTTCTCTTCATTCTCAGCGCTCGTGGCTCAGGCCTTAACTATCCTAACAGCTTCCTAACCAACTGGTGCCCTTGTCTCCAGTTGCCTTCTCCCCCAACCCATCGTACACATTCTTCATATTAATGTATACAAAATCTTGCTTTCTCCATATTCCCTAACTCGACACAAAACAATCGCTCCACCCCCACTCTTCCATCAATTCCGAACTACTGGGCACGGCACACACAAGGGCCCTTGTCCATCAGTTTCACTCTCCTTACCAAACCCCACTTCCCCTGGTCTTCTCACTCTTCTACCATCCTCCTCCACCCTCTGCCTGGAATTCCCCACCTTCCCCCTCCATTTTGAATGTTACCCTTTTTTCAACATGAGCCCAGGCTGAAGTCCACTTCCACTGGGAAAGTTGGGATCTCTTGCAGCTGAACCTGCTCATTTTCAGGGTTTCTGCAGTCAGCCCCTCTGCATTGGGGGGGGGGGGCATGCAGACCAGCTCAGATGGCAAGTTTCTTGCTGCACATGTCTTGTGCTTTTCTCTCAGGGAAACTCTAAGCTCCACAAGGGCAGAGGCCAGGGGTTGGGCTTCTCTTGTACGTACCCATGATGTTTTCACGATGTTGGGGCCCCTGGTTTGCAGTCACACACATTTACAATCCACAGGAGACTCACAGACACTGATGCACAGAGATGCACATCTCCACATCAATTGCATCAGACATACCAGGGGATGATGCAGATCAAAGCCAGCTGGGAACGCTTCTGTGTGGCACTTCCATATTTACTCCTATATATATATATATATATATATATATATATATATATATATATTTTTTTTTTTTTTGCGGTACGTGGGCCTCTCACTGTTGTGGCCTCTCCCGTTGCAGAGCACAGGCTCTGGACGCGCAGGCTCAGCGGCCTTGGCTCACGGGCCCAGCCGCTCTGCGGCATGTGGGATCTTCCCGGACCGGGGCACGAACCCACGTCCCCTGCATCGGCAGGCGGACTCTCAACCACTGTGCCACCAGGGAAGCCCTACTCCCATATTTTGATGACCTTAGAAGTTCACAATTAAAGAAAACTGGAATGCACCTGGGAAGTCCTGATGGAATCAGAAAGCCAGACTTTTAAGATAAAGTCTCCCTCAATGAGGGTTATATGAAATGGGGCTAGATTCTAGTCACTGTAATGAAGAAATGGCCCAGGCCTTCCCATCTGAGGATGCTCCTATGCTGGGAATCCTGGGCCTTGTGTTTACATCTTGGTAGCATCCTTTCCCTTTCCCTCCTTCCTTTTGAGGCAAGTAAATAATGATAGGCGGGGGTGGCTAAATGTCAGTGATTAATACTGGTGGCATTTTCAGATCCTGTTTGCATCTCAAAAAACCATTTACTTTAAAGAAATCAAATAGACAACCGTGTGGTAACAACATTAACATTTATTTGAAAAGGGCATCATGAAGGCTCATTGGGAAATCACGACTAATAGTCCTAAAGAATAATCTTGCTAAGAGTCCTTCTTCCTACGTTCCACCCCCGCCCCCCCCAATCCTCCTTCCTATCCCTTAAACTAATTTGATTCAATGAGTTCAAAATACAGAAAACCGCCACAGGCACTAATTCTGCACTCACATATAAATACGTCAGCTATTATATACATACACTGTCAACTATGAACTACACTATACACACTTGCACGCGCACGGGCACACACACACTCAGCCAGGTCATGGACGTCTAAATGGACACAGACATGTCACAATGTATGTGTAATGCTGCAGCATTTGTGGATTTACAGCTCTGCTCTCCACAGGCCAGAATCAACAGCCATGGAGGAAGAGCTCAAAAGGGGAAAGTGATGGGCTGGGGTCCCAAGGGCTCCTGAAGGAGAAAAGACCTGGTCAACCTGGTTGGTGCTAAAGGAGAGCACGGAAAACAGGCCGCAGAGCCCCCTCCCACAGGCCCCTCCCCACTTCCCCAGCTGGCAGGCCCCACCAAGACCATCCTTCGGCAGGCTTCAGCCCTAGGCTGCATTTGGGATACGGGGTATTTCAACTAGAAGATTTCTAGGCTTAGTGAGATGAAGAGGCAATACACTGCCCTAAGCCTTCTCCTCAGACATAAGGAAGGTGCCTCGTTTCAGCACAACTGCCTGCCAGGGTCTTTGGGTCTGGAGAAGTGGGCGTGGCCTGCTCAGAGGTGCCCACTTTCCTGTCTACCATCAAACTTAATATTCAGCCTAACAGCTCAGGTCTAGTCTTTTCCCACAGGCCCCAGCTGGCCAGCTGCCATTTCATGGTCATAAAGAGGAACTGGGAGAAATAGTCTCACTTCTCAGTGAGACTCTCTGTACCCAGGTGAGAAGCCCCAGGGACAATGGAATAGCAACTGGAAGGTGTCATGACCCAAGGGCCCCTAGTGAAGCCGGGAGGTCTGGCCTTTGAGGAGTCTAAACAACTGCAAGGCTGTTCTGATCCTTAGGCCAGTTGAAACATATCCTCTGGGACTGAGAACACCCAGGGCAAAGGACAGTGCACCTGGGACCCCTGCACTTCAAGCACTTCAGATGGTCCCAGCCCCACCTTTTCACTGCTCATCCATCTATGCTTATGCTTGAGGCGGAGGGCTGGACAGAGGGGAATGTCTGAGGACTTCTCTCCTTCTTCTTCTGACCCACTCAGGCTACTTCTCTGGGGAGGAGATGTTTAGCAGTCAAGAAATCACTTATTTCTACTTTTCAAAAAGAGGAAAATGGGAACAGGCACAGGCCATGGGGGACCACTTTGCAAGGAAAACCGGAAGGAGCCTCCAGGGTCACACTGGGGCTCTCCTCTCATCTGTTTCTTATGCATTTATGTGACTCAACCAAGTTCACTGAAATTCCAAATATATCCGTGCTACTGGGTTCTGTCAGCAGAGTGCTAACCGACCCTACCCCTCGCCCACGAGGAAGAGTCTTCAGCAGTTTTGGGGAGTGACTGGCTTGGGTGGCCTTGCTAACTGAAATTCACAACAGAGGGGGGATAGCAAAAAGGGCTGGTTGCTTGACACGGTGCCGCCAGACGCCAGCGGGCTTGGAAGGCAGGAAGAGTGGTGCTAGGCTGAAGGCTGGGGCACCCACCAAACTCTGCTTGCCTTCTCTCCCAGGGCTCGGGAGGGCAGGGGTGGGGTGAAGGAGGCGGCTTAATTTACCAGGTAATTGTTCCAGTTAATGTTCATCATGAACTTTCTGATTCTGAGGCATCTTTGGCCAGAATCCGTATTCTACTCCATGTCAGCAGGCAAGTTAATATTCTACTGAGTGTAAGTTTAAATTGAAACCGAGAAGGAGGGCACTCAAAATGTGGCCATGTCTCCAAAGGAAGCACATCTTTGCTATGTAGCGGTGACACAAAGAAAAAGCTGCTTCAGACAGAGGAAACAGCAGTGAAGTATATGAAGAATGGGAATCCTGCACCTTGTTTCTTCGATCTGTTCCCAGGGTGGGGATGAGGGAGAGATAGCTGATGGACATGTAGGTCTCTGGTTCTAGTGCTGGTTCTAGAAAGAGGCTCCAGGGAATGACTGCCAAGTCCCAGAACCAGGGCCCCAGGGCAGTGCTCAGGGTGCAGTTGCCATGGGGGTGGACCCTACAGTCAGAGAAGCACTAGAGAGAAACAGGGCTTCGCGTCAAAGCTGAGCAGGGAAGAAAGATGGGAAGATCCAGTGAGGAAAAGACATGTTTGTGGCTCAAGATTTACATTTTCTCTGAAGCTTCTTCCAAAGGTCATTTGTCTTCAAGTTTGTTTCTAGTTATTTTATTTTATTTATTTATTTATTTTTTTTTGCGGTTCGCGGGCCTCTCACTGTTGTGGCCTCTCCCGTTGCGGAGCGCAGGCTCCGGACGTGCAGGCTCAGCGGCCATGGCTCACGGGCCCAGCCGCTCCGCGGCATGTGGGATCTTCCCGGACCGGGGCACGAACCCGTGTCCCCTGCATCGGCAGGCGGACTCTCAACCGCTGTGCCACCAGGGAAGCCCTGTTTCTAGTTATTTTAAATTTGGTTTCTTAATAAAGAGATATTAAAGTAAAGAGAAATCTCGGTTCATGCCTGTAAAGTTGGGTTGAGTATTAGCCAAAAGCCATAGAGCAGAGCCAAAGGCTGTGGTGGAGGGGCGGGAGCCGGGCCCCCTCGGCCCTGTAGTCATGTAGACCCTCTGGAAGCCACGGGCCCACAGCACAGAGGCAGCAACCAAGGGGGGAAACTATAGGAACGAGGGTCAGGTAGCCCCCACACCCAACAAGATTATTGCACACGCAATAGGAGAGTTCCATGTGTTAAGATTCTCCTAATTTGGACAAATACACCTGTCAGCCCTGATAATCAGGCTCTCACAGTGCATCTGTGCAGGGCCACGCACAGAGGGTGTCCTGAGAAGACTGCCCTCCCCTTAGCAGAATCAGCCCGCTTCTGACCCCACCCCACGCTGCTGAATATGGTACCCTCAAAAGGGGTTCCTTTGGGTCAAGAAATCTACTCACCCTCCCTCTTTTCAAGAGCAAATTCTCCAGGAAGGAATCATGTGACTATTCTCACCTTCCTGTGAGTCATATCAGCTCAGAAAAGTTATGGGAAGTTAGACTGGAAAAGAAGGAAAGGGCTCTTCTTGGCCAGAGGGAGCTGCCTCAGGAAGAGGCCCAGGTGAGGCTCTGCCAGAGGCAGCTCACACGGGGAGCCGCAGGAAGAAAAGCATCAAAGAGGGAGAACTCAACTCAGAAATACATCCCTCTGGACAAAGGAGGGGAGATACTACAGCGGGACGCAGATTTGCCCACTTCTGCCCGCTGCTCCTGGACAGGAGGCCGGCCCGTGCTTCTGCTCACTGGCCCAGCCGGCCAGCCTGGGGACACGGGCTCCCTCTGTCAGCGGCCTGCTGCCCCCCACGGTGTCTCTACCCCAGCTTCCATTATACAAGCTCAGTGTTAATTAACAATAGAAACAATTCACGAAGAGGCAACTGGCAGGGTGAGCAGGGGAGTGGAAAAGACACCAGAGACTTGAAGGCCTTTGGACCCTCAAATGGGGAAGGAGGAGGGGACACTCTGGAGGAGATCAGCGCCCCATCTTCCAGCTCTCACAGGCCACTGCTTTACGGGAGGAGCCGGCCTTGCCTCCTCCTGATTGCAGTCTACGGCTTCCTTTGACCAACTGTGTTCTCTCTAGTTCCCTCCTGGGGGAATGGCAGCTGCACACCCACCCCCGTGAAAGCCCTTCACTTACTACACTAAGCAGGAGTTTCCTGGGACCTCAGCCTCTCTCTGGAGACCCCCAATGACTCCTGACCCCAGGATGACACAGAAGAGGAGACAAAGGGCACAGGTAGGAAGCTTATTGGCCCCAGCGTGGCCAGATCTCCCTCAGGGAAGACAAAGAGGAAGCAGGGAGGCCGAGAGGGGGGCAGGGGGGCCCAGGGCTCCACCTTGCTTAGCTGTCCAAGGTGCTTTTTCTCTGAGATCCCAGTTAGATCTCCATGGCGTTGGGGTGGGCGTGAAGGCGAGCCCCTCCCTCAGGCCCCACCCCTCCGAGAAGCTGTGTCTTGGAATTCAGTATACGCACAGATCGGGAAACTTCATCTCATAGACGGGGATGGAGTGGCTCTGAGGCTGGCCGTAGGCTGCAGTGATGGTTCCTGATGGGCTTGGTGGAGGCCTGGGACAGAAACACAAGGAGGGGAAAGGCATGAGGACGGTTCTGGGGTCCCGCCCCGTGCAGCAGAGCAGCTGATTGAGGTTTCTCTTTGAATAGGGACCAGAGATTATGTCAGTCCGTGGTTCCCAGGTTTCAAGTTGTTCTAGAATCTTCAGCTTGAAGTCAAGCTTTACTGCAGGCTCTACAGCGACTCTGTTGCTATAGAAAGTACCAGCTCGTGACACTAGGACCCCCGGCTCTTTTCCAGGGTTCACTGAGCTGTCTCTTTCTCCCTTCAGTCTCTGTTTCCTTATCTGGGGAGACTTGGTGGCCGACTCCAGCCCTGGAGACAGAGGCTGGGGGCAGGGAGGGCTGAAGACAGGTGCGAGAGGAGGACTTGGGGGGAGGGGTACCTACACTGGGCCACAGAAGTGGGGATCCCCTGCCCAGGGCTGCCACTTACCGGATGGTGATTTCAAAGATCTGATTGAGTTTGCTCTGCAGCAGTGATGCCTAGACACAAACAGAGGGAAAGTGAGCCAGGGGTTGACTCCCAAGCCCCCCTGCCCACCATGCACTGAAAGTGCTGGGCAGCTGCGGCCTTAGGAAAGAAACCGGTGTGAGCTCGTTTCCAGCACTTATCTGTGGACCCTGGCGGTGGGTTCAGATCAGAAAGAGCCGCCCAGCAAAGGCCTGTCGGGGACAGCACAGAGGCCAGGAACCCCAGGAAGGACTTCAGCAAAAGTTCTGGAAGAGCCCTTAGCTCCTCCAAGTGGGGCAATAGGGCCTGCTGGGCAGAGTCAGGAGGCTCAGAGCTGGTTCCAGCTCTTTCCTTAACTCCCAAGGAGCAGTTGTACAAAGTTGGTGCATTAGGGAAGATGTTCTCTCTGGTCCCTTCCGGCTCCACCTAAGTCCACGTACACAGAGAGTGAGATTGTGCTCAACTCTGAGCTCACGAAATGAGCAGCCTCTGCCTCTCAGGATGGAACTAGAGGTCAGCATAACATAGGCCCAGAAAAATCTATATTATACTTACATGTATTTTTATATATAATTTATGTATTTTTTATATATTACTATATATAATTAATATAATATATGAGAAGTTTATGTATATATATTTGAAATATATATAATAGAAAATTACACGTGTTTTTATTGAGAGGAAAAAGTACAATAAAATATAAGTTATTTGTAGACTTTGGATGTTTACAATTATGTTTCATTGTTACGAAGATGGACACTGGGGCTAACAAATCCTGGAATATCATTTTCAAGAAATGTTTGTGCTCTTCCCTTAGCCATCTACTCGTCTTTCTACTCGTCTGGCGCCCTCCCATTCAGGTTTCTTTTCCAAGGCCAGGCCGTTCCATTCCACCTGCCGGGGTCCCCCAGTTGGAAGCGGGCCCTCTAGCAAACGCTGGCCATCTTTCCTGTGCCCTGGCCCCTTCCCCCATCACTCCATAATGTGACAACCCTAATGGCAACAAACTGGCAGAGTTGTCATGAGAAGGAGATAAGCTGATAAATATAAGATGCTCTGATGAACAGCAAGTGCTATTTCCGTGCCTGCTCTGATGATTATAATTATTATCATCTATTTGGTACAGGAGATCCTGAGGTCAGGGTTTCTCCCTTATATGAAAACTGTGACCTCTGGAGGGGTGTATGACTAATAGCCTTTAGGTTCATGGGAAAACAATGTAGTGCCAAGGCACTGTTGGGATCTAAACCCTAATTTCTGGATGACAACAGAACCAGGATCTCCTAGAAACTCAGTCCTGCCCTGGGCCCACATCCAGTGTCCGTTTGATCCCGGGAGGGGCACCGTTACGTCTCACTTACCCGGGCCCCGCAATGCGCTGCAATCTCCTCAAAGGGCGCCTTCTGGAACTTCTCCACCACCTGTCGCCGCCGTTCACGTTCCTGCTCCTCGACGGCCACACTGTCCACTGCGCCACAGAGAGCCAGGTCAGCCCTCAGGTCCTACCCCAGTGATGCAGTCTGAGATTTCCCCCCAGATCTCCACTCTGCTGATGAGGGGTAGGGTAGCGTGGAGGGTGCGATGCCATCACTTGGCCCTGGGAGGGCTAGACCCTTTTCTGATCTGCCTGAGGGCTCAGCCCCCTTCCTTGCCTAAGAGTTTGAAAATTAGTTGAGTGGACCCTTAAGTGGGGCTAAAGCCCCATGTAGTTGCATTGACACTGGGACTCTTAGACGGAAGTTCCTGGAACAGGAAGTACTCTGGGGGGAATATGAAAAGGGACATCAACAGTGGAAAAGCCACAAAAGACAACGAAGAACCCCTATGGTAGAGCAGTCGAAGGCCATTAAGTTTAAGGCTTCTGCATATTCCTCTTGGTAGCCGAAATGAAAAAAAAAAAAAAAAGGAAGGGTATGAAATACGTTCATCATGCCCAGTTTAAGAAGGCAGAGCAGTGGGAACATTTAGAAAGTGTACCATCAATGACAACAAAGATAAAGATCTGTTACCAGTTATCGGAAAAATTCTCTAATTCGGGATACTTCATTGCCCAATAATCTAGACGAGGTAATACTGCATTTTAAAATCTATTGCCATTATTAAATAAATATTAATAGGATTTGTTCTTAATGGCTTTCACTAAGAACTTTTTCAACTTTTTCTTTTGTATCACACTCCACCAAAAAATTGTCAAGGTATTTATACAAATTAAAATTGCAGGTGGGAGGGAGGGAGACGCAAGAGGGAAGAGACATGGGAACATATGTATAACTGATTCACTTTGTTATAAACCAGAAACTAACACACCATTGTAAAGCAATTATACTCCAATAAAGATGTTAAAAAAATTAAAAATAAAATTGCTTTTTATTTGTCTGATTGGCTGTAACCCTCAACTGACCACTTTTAATGGCAGCAGTCAGTAGAAAAAGGGTTCCTGGCATAGGACATGGACACCCCCCCCAACCCGTTAAGAGAGGGGGACTTTTAATTGCAGCTTCAGTAGTTGTGAAGAGTTTAGAGGAAGCCACCAGCCTCTCCCCTCACACCTGTGTGAATCACACTTGCGAGGGCAGCAGACAGCTGCGCACACCCACACACCTCTCCAGGACCCAGCCCTGTGATCCCCTCCCTGGGGGCTCCCACTTACCAATGGCCTTCTTCAGCGTCTCATAGGTGATCTCCTCGGCAGGCACGCGCTGAGGGAGAGGGAACAGAAGTGCTCAGAAAGGGGGAGGGGGGAGCGGGGGGTGGGGAGGCAGCCTTGGCTTCCTCAGTTACCTGGCAGCCACTTCACTTCTCAGAAGAGTGTCCTGAAGGGAGAAACTCCCTGAGGACACCCACATTCTCACTAGGGTCTCTGGAAGCTGCCTGAGCAGGCACAGAGCCTCCAACTGAAGGAGAGCAGGGAGAGAGAGAGGAGGGGAGGCTACTGCCTCATCAGTCACAACTCTGGCCTGAAAGAACTCACTGGCCCCTCCCCCCCTCGCCCCCCAGCGGGTCCCGTTAAGCTCCCTGGGAAGAAAACACTGTAATTCAAACAAATCTTCAGAGCACTTAACAGAAAATATTCGAAACAAGAGAAGGCAGTTAGCAAATATAATCTCATATGAAAATTTCAAGAACTAACATTTTTTTTTTTTGGCGGTACGCGGGCCTCTCACTGTTGTGGCCTCTCCCGTTGCGGAGCACAGGCTCTGGACGCGCAGGCTCAGCGGCCATGGCTCACGGGCCCAGCAACTCCGCGGCATGTGGGATCTTCCTGGATCAGGGCACGAACCCGTGTCCCCTGCATCGGCAGGCAGACTCCTAACCACTGCGCCACCAGGGAAGCCCCTGACTAACATTTTTGAAGACTTCAGATATTAAATTATCCACCAAGGTGATGTGAGTATTCAGTAAAGGTAAGGCATACTGAGGTTGGTCCAAGGACCTGGGTCACAGGATCTCAGTGTCCTGGGAACCCATAAAAGGAGGTGGAAAATAATGAAACCCAAAGAAGGGTGTTCTGTGGATGTGTGGCCTTAGGTCAGATGCTGAAAATTGTGAAGGAGTTTGGACTAAATTCCAGGAATTCCCCCCTAGACTGTGAGCTCCTTGAGGCAAGACCCATGATTTATTCATATTCTATTAGTTAAGTGTAATATTACATGAACGAGGCAGACACAGGAGAGAATGATTTCATTGATATAAAGCTCAAGAAGTGACATAAGCTGGGCTAGTGGCTCCCTCTGGGGAGGGGGTGCAGAGGCAGGGCTCCTGGAGGACAGCATTTTAGTCCCTGATCTGGGTGTGAGTGCGTCCGTATATCCACTTTATACACTCAGACAATTCACTGAGCTTGGAATTCCACAAATGCTTGTTCGAGTAGGAAAGGACAGAGTTGTAGGTCTGGGATAAAGTCATCCAACAAATATTAAGTGAGCACCAATTATGTGTAGGATTCTTGGCTAGTCACTTAGTTGAAATTGCAAAATGTATTACTATAGGAATGACACGCAAGAGCGCTATCATTCACTCTGAAGATTCATTCACTGTGAAGGTTCATCCTCTGTAGGTCTGTCTATCTACCCATCCATCCATCCATCCATCCGTCCATCCATCCACCCATCCACTGTCAGCACTGATCAACGTCAGATATTCACGGGTAAAGTGATAGGAAACCATGTGGTGGTGGGAGAAAAAGGAAGACAGGTCACTTGGTAAAGGCAGGCAGAGAGGAGCTGATGGAGGAGATGGACCCCAGGCTGGATGTTGATGAATGGGCGATTCAAGAACGTAGAGGTGGAGAGGAAGGGTGATTCCGACATGGGATTCCACACTAGCAAAGACATGGAGGTGAATGAGATAGCATGGGGGAGACTGAGAGCAGACCAGCCAGAGAGGAGGGGAGATGAAATGAAATGGGAGGGCATCCCTGACTACAAATGGCTCTGAATGCCAGGCACTGGGTTTGGAATTTAACCAAACCAGCATTTATTGATCGTCTGTTATGAGGCTGGCATTTGAGGCTACAGGGAGTTACCGTGAGATTCTGGAGGGGTGGGGGGGGCAAGGTGGGCTGGAAGTGGAAAGAAGTACAGCACGGCAGAAGGGTGGAGGCTCCCACACCCCTGCTTTCGATACCAAGCCATCCCCGGGCTAAGCTGACTCTCTGAGGGGGAGGAACCCATGATGCTGACCGAGGGGCCATGAGGGAGCAGGCAGCTGTGTACCCAGGTGAGCATTTCTCTTCCTTCTTCTGCTTCACTTTACTTATCAATTCCTGAGGGTCTCTCAACTCTCGGGAAGGAAGAATTACAACTATTGAGGGGATAGCAGTCAACTCACGCTGTGCTCCTAACACGTGAGGTTCCCATCCCTGCAGAGTTGGAAGGGCCTTGGAGGACACCTGGCTCAACCTCATGTTGCTTCTCCAATTGGCCTGAGTCAGAGCTTCCTTCCTTCCATGGGAAGGTTCCAGACAAGCTTGGAAAAGCCCTGCCCTGGAGGTCTGCCCTAGTAACCGAGGAGCTGTTGGAATGGCTGAGGGCACAGTTAGGGGGATGCTTGACCTTTACCCCACTGACTTCTCCTTGCTCCAGGCCCATCTGGGGAAAGGCTGGGTGTCCAGGCTGTCCTTCACAGCTACTCCAGGCTGTCCATGCCCAGGGATCTCACAAGTCTCCTTGTCCCAGTCCCACCCAGATGTGCATCCTCCCTGCTTCTTGCTAAGGTTCCCCTGCGTCTCTGTCTCCATTAACTCCCTTAATTGGCAGAGTTACCATTTAAAACAAGGGCACTGCATCCTGAGGCTTCAGTTCCCTCGGGATGCCTTTCTCCCTCCTCACTGCCCCGCCCACATTTCTTTTTCATTTTAGTGAGTAAATTTGGTATTTCCACTAAAATTCTTTATTCCCCCTTACTTGTGGGTACACCTTCTTTATTTTCTGAGGTAGAAGCACTACCGCGCAAAAAAAAAAAAGCATTTTTCTTGACATATCTGGAAGAAACATTGTAGAAGCTATTCTTGCCCTCCTCTTTTCTGTGAGGCCTTCCAATTTCCAACATGGAGCACGTCCGCCTCCATCATGAATAGGGAATGACTACCAGCAAGGCTTTCAAGACTGACTTTTATAACATGCTCATGGGAGTGTACGGGGTGGGGGGGACTCGGTAATTTTTTCCAGATGGAAATGTCTAGGATACGTATGATGAGAGTCAGTAAGAAAACAGGACTTACTTGAGAAATTTACTTTCTGTGCAACTTTAAATGTGTGGGGTGGCTAAGGGAGTCTAGATCGTGGAGTGTCTGACCACCTAGGAGGTAGGAAGAGCCCCCTCCCGGGAGGACGCTGAGCTTCACCAGGACAGTGGATCAAGAATGAGACGCTCACCTCCTCCTTCTCTGGGCTGTTCCTCGATTCTACCTCCACCTGCAGGGAAATAGTTTCTCCAATGCTCTTCCTCTTGGATAAGCGATCCTCATCTGGGAAAGGAGGATAGAGAAGCTAGAGTCCCCAGCCCCTGCAGAGCAAGCCAGGATCATGTCTCCAGCACCATCTCCCAACCCCCCTGCCTTTGCCTGGTCCACAGTCCTCGGAGGGCTCAGAGGGAGTTTATACGCTGGGGCTACAGCTGGAGTTTATGGAGGGCTGTGGGCCTTCACCGCCCATCTTAGGGCGGTGAGTTTTGCTTTTTAGGGCTAAGATTTTGAAATTACTGATGAGCACAAAGAAGCCGCTTATGACCAGAAAGCGTATCTCAACTTGCACAAGGGTCATCTGCTAACAGCACCAGCAGCTGTCATTTGCGTAGCATTTCCTACTACGGGCATCTGCCTCTACCCTCTAAGGCAGGTATTGCTAATATCCCTACTTTACAGTCAAGGCAACTGAGACTCAGGGATGCCAAGGGACTCGTCTAAGATTCTTCAGGAAGTAAGCTACAGAGAACTGGGTCTCAGACTCCACAGCCCATGTGTGCTCTTTCCGGCACCGTGGGGTCTCTCCCACGCACAGGCCAGGCTATCCCGTGGGCCAGTTACTCCCAAGGACCCTGCACTGAAGAGGAGAGTGGGAAAATCAAGGATCTCACCATGGATTTCCACTGTGTCTTTCAGCTCTTGTGTGACATCTAAGGTGCCATGGAAGGTGACCGAAGGACTCACAAGTCCCTTCCTTTCAGGCCCTGGCCAAGAAAAGCCAGAGGCAGGCTCGGAAGTCCTCAAGCAGGGCTCCTACCTGTCAGCTGAGGGATGTAGGGCAGGCAGAGCCTGTCTGCATTGTAACCACTGCCCCCCAGGACCTCACTGATGTTGCTCTGGCGGAAGAGAAGCTCAATCACCACTCCATCGACGTTTTGAGACAGCCTGGGAGACAAAGGAGGGAAGAGGCAGATGAGAACCATGGGGGACTAGAATGATTTCCTGATGACCTTCCTTATGTTTTTTTTTTTTCTTTTTTTTTTTGCGGTACGCGGGCCTCTCACTGTTGCGGCCTCTCCCGTTGCGGAGCACAGGCTCCGGACGCGCAGGCTCAGCGGCCATGGCTCACGGGCCCAGCCGCTCCGCGGCATGTGGGATCTTCCCGGACCGGGGCACGAACCCGTGTCCCCTGCATCGGCAGGCGGACTCTCAACCACTGCACCATCAGGAAAGCCCGACCTTCCTTAATTTTAAAAGTAATCCTCAAGGCAGTTCCCCGGTGGCCTAGTGGTTAGGATTCCCGGCTTTTACTGCCGTGGCCTGGGCTCAATCCCTGGTCGGGGAACTGAGATCCCTCAAGCCACACGGCAAGGCTGGAAAAAAAAAAGTAACACTCATTATACAAAAGTGACAGAGGAGCAAAAGGAAAACAAGCCACCTACAGTCCCACTTTCCACATTCAGATTTTGTGCAGAGTCCCTCAGTCACACACATTTTTGCACACACACAGACATCCCCACGGCCCCCACTGTCCTGTTCTAGGATCTATTTTATTCACCTATTGTACAGTGAATATCTCACATGAACTATTCTTTAAAAACACTTTGGATGGGCTACCAGTTGTCTAGGGTGTGGATGGGCCACCATTTATAAAGCCATCCTCTATTGTGGGATATTTTGTTGTTTTCAGAATATCTTTCCCTGGAGTCCCTCTGATGCTGAGGTGATGTTGGCCCACACTGCAGGCTGAGAAGGCCACTTGGATTGGTGGCACTGTCTTGTCAGGAAGGACTCCTCCAGGATTTGTTCCCATGGGCTTGGTCAAAGTTCCCAGAGGCTGCATGCAGCCCATATTCTACGGTACAACACGCTGAGATGGCTCAAGGCATGAATTATGGTCAGGTGAGGGGATCACACTTGACCCAGGACTTCTGGGTCATAGGCATAAGGTCCACTTTCTGCCCTTGAGCCCATAGAAGCCCAAGTCCCTGGCCTCAGACCATCCACTTCCTTGCTCAGCTGCTTGGGTTGTCCTTGAGCATGTCCTCAGTGTTCTCACCTGGGCCTCTCCACAAACACGTCCTCAGGGAGCATGTACGGAGCCTCTTTCTTCCTGCTCTCTATCACCTGAGGTTTGGGAGGAATCGTGAGAAAAGCTGGGTTCAGCAGGGAGAGGGAAATCCAAACAGGCCAGTGAAAGAGTTCCCACTCCCCTGAGCACTTCCTCCCTCCCACGAACCCCCTGGAAGAGCACCCATGGCTGGGCTTCTGAGGGAGAAACTCAGACCAACAGGGACATCAGGGCAGCCTGTGAAGCCCAGGAGGACTGCTCAGGCTGTCTCCAGTGACACACATGCATTAAGTGTCCTCCAAAGGCAGGGGACTTAGCTCCCAAGAGAGTTCAGTTTCTTGCTCCTGTGTCCTATTCCTGTTTTCTGTTTAAATGCAAAAAAGGGAGCATAGGTCCCACTGTTCCCCAAACCCAGGTGCACTGCAAAAACACCCTGATGGAGAGTGACACGGTGAGTTTCCCTCAGCATCCTTTGCAAATTTTTGACAAGAAAGCTGACAGTTATTAAGATGCTGAGAAGTGGGAGGACGCTTGGCATGAAAGTATGTGCAGGAGGTGAGGAAGCCACGATGCTACTATTTTTACTGAAGAGGATGTGGGGGCATCGCCTTTCCTGCCCTCCTGGATCAGCCCAAGGCTGGGAAGATCCTGCCTCATTCAGGGTGGTCTCTGGCACAGCAATACAGCACCTTCCTCCATGCCCACAGCCAGCCCAGGCCAGCTGAGACCTGAGCTTTCTTGTTTAGTTTTATTTTGTTTTGCTAGTGTATTTTAAAGTTAATCCTACGTATTATATCATTCTACCTATACATAGTTCAGTATGTCTTAAAATGCCTTTTTGCAACAACTGAGAACATTTGATTACAGACTGGGTATAAGATAATACCAAGGCATAACCGATAATTTAATTAGGCATGTAAATAGCATAGCAATTAGGTGGAAAGGTGTCCATAATTTTTTGGACACATACTGATATATGCAGAGGTGAAACGACACGATAGTCAAGGTGTGTCTGAACACATTTCAGCAAAGAAAAAGAAAAGGAGACAGATGAAGCACACGTGGACGAATCTTCGTAACTGTTTAGTTCGTGTGACAGCTGTGCAGATGTTCACTGCCCTACTCATATTGCTTTCGTGATATTTGAAAATTCTCATAACAAAAAATTTCCTTAAAGTAGCTTTAGTCCCAGATGACCTGAGAGATGTGGGTATGTGCGCTTCCGGGAGTGGGGGGAGTATAGAGGGGCCGGAAGTAGAGGAGGGCAGGTAGCAAGCAGGTTGGGAAGGGGTACAGGATACTGCCTGTGCCTGACCCTGCCCTGCTATGTCATGTCGTACAGGAGGAGTCACTACCGCTGAGAATCTCTCATCGTTAGTTCTCATGCCTAGACTAAGCACAGGGCTCATGCAATTAAGCAAAAGTTGTTCTGGGGAAACCCCAAGTCAAGGGCCTCCTGAGCTCTCAGGGTCATGAGGACACCAACCTCACGGATGTGCTGGCAGAAGGCAGGCACTGTCGTGAGTTGGCTGATGAGGTTCAGGTAGGCGGCACCCAGCGCGTAGAGGGCACAGCGGTTGTAAACAGGCAAGTTCTCTTCATTGACCTGGGCCACGTCCTGTGGCAACACAGAGGGAACAAACTATGCTGGTGCCCCACCCTCCAGCCACCTTCTACCAACCTCCTTTAGACGTGGCCCACTACTCAAGACAAAGCCTTTTCCAGCATTTTCCCCGTAACTCCCTGGGGAACAGAGGTCGCCCTCATTAAAGCTGAAGCAAATGGTCCTTTGTAGAACAATCCATGAGCTGGAGGCTCATATCCTTGAGTGGAGAGGCGACGCCCTCAGGGCCCTGCTCTGCAGTTCCCGCTGTAGGGAGCTGAACCGTCCAAACCCTCATGAGTCCCACCTCCAGGAGGCCGTCACCTTCACCACAGACCCTGGATGATCCTTGGAGGACTGGATTGCCTTGCTAAGCTGGGTTCACATGTTAAACCGACAAAGCTGTGTGAGTCACTAGGGGATCGGGACACAAAGGAATCTCAGATTCTAGGATGAGGACGATCGGAGCATCTGGGTTGGCCTTGCAGGACTGAGCGCCATCAAGCAGGTAGCTGAAGAGTCTCCACCACACAATTCCAGGCTCGCCACCATTCAGGATACGATGCCCACCTAGCCTCGGGGCCCTGCTGACCCTGGCCTTTGAGGTCTGAAGGACCCGCCCCAATTCCCAGCATCCTGAGCAGTGGACTTCCACCCAGGCAGACCATGAAAGTCTAAAGCCGTATCTAGTGCCACGCTGGCTGCCTGAGAGTCACGAGGGGAGCTTGTTGAATCTCCAGATCCCCAAGCTTGGGGACAGAACTGGGATTATATATTTTTATTTATTTATTTATTTTTATTTTTATGTTTTGCGGTACGCGGGCCTCTCACTGCTGTGGCCTCTCCCGTTGCGGAGCACAGGCTCCGGACGTGCAGGCTCAGCGGCCGTGGCTCATGGACCCAGCCGCTCTGCGGCATGTGGGATCTTCCCGGACCGGGACACGAACCCATGTCCCCTGCGTCGGCAGGCGGACTCTCCACCACTGCACCACCAGGGAAGCCCTATATATTTTTAATAAGTGCTTAAGGCAATTCTGAAGCACAGCCAGGTTTGGGAACTAGGTAATCTTTAGACAAATGAGTTTGTATGGAGATCACTCCGGGCTTATGGGTACCCTCTTGGCAATCCCTGGAGTCTCATTCAGACCTTGCAAGAGACCCAGAATACTAGGGTGAAGGGATATTTTTGAAAGACCCTGTTTCCCGGGTCTCCTTTACTCTGAGGATGGGCCAAAGCCATGAGTTCAGCATCGTTTGGTGGTTCCCCAAATAGGACCACGGTTTGTGGTCTTCGTGGAGGAATGGCCAACCAAGGGTGCAATATTCCTGGGCTCCAGAACAGCTGTTAAGCAGTGGCTACTTGGCTTTCTCACTAGTGCTTGGCCAAAACAGGTGCCTTCCCCCATCCCAACCCCTATGTCCCGCCCACAGGGGGCCCCTACCTGGACAGCCAGCACCAGGCGGATGAGGTCCACCACCACCTCCTCGTTGGCCAGCTCAATGCTGATGAGCGCCAGCAGGCCGTAGAGCGCCTCGTAGTGCTTCTGTATGTTCGTTTCCTCCTTACAGCTCAGGTAGATGTGTCTGTAGAGCTGCTGGGAGTGCTGGAGATGGCGACAAGGGTGGAGGCAAGGCCACGGCGGGCAGGGTGGGGACAGGAGGGGCAAGGAGAATGGGAAGAGCAGTCTGAAGGGGGCGACGCAGCTGTGTGTACCCCACCTCCGCCCTCAGGGACAGGATGCCTTTAAAGCAGACCCCAGTGGAATCGGGCAGTGCGGGAGTATGTGCTTAGGGAAGGTGGGCCCAGTGAAACCAGCAACAAAAGCTGCTGCCCAAATCCAGTTTTAGAACATAGTCAAGGGATGCTCCTCACTCTGGCTCGGTGATAAGTATGACCTGGGGGCTTGATCCCCTAGAGGGGTCGGCTGGTCATCCGGACTAAGCATAGTCAAAGAGGAGGAAGTGGGTTCTAGGGGCATGGCCAGTGGCGACTTGGGGGCTGGAAAACTGGGGTCCGCAGGGCCTGACCCACCCGGGGTTCACTGTGTCTTGAGGTCACGCTTGCTAACCTTCTTCATGAAGATGGTGTCCTGCCGGGAGCACTTGTCCACTTTCAGCTTCAGGACAGAGATGTCGCTGAGGGTACTGGGAGGGGACGTGAGGGGCCACCTCAGTCAGCCCTTCTGCGAGGCCGGCAGAGCTCACATGGTATCACTGGGCTCTATCCCAGTGTTGTTAGTTGTTCCAATGCCTCCCTGTGTCCTCCTGCCCTGGTTCTTAGCCTGATCTCCACTTTCTCCCAAGTTCTCAAGCTCCTGTTTCTTTTTTCTTAAATACTGATCCAGATTACCCTCTTCCTCCCTTTCCTTCCTCCCTTTCAGCCCCCCAGTCTCAACTGATAACCCTGCATCCCCTTCTTTCCTCCCCACCTGAGAGCTCCCGTGGGTACCTGCTCTTTACCTCCCAAATCTCCCTCCCTTGCTCCACCAGGCACAAATGCCCCTTCAGTCTCTCCTTCCCTTGTAGGACCCCAAGGTCCATGTCCATGATTAGCTCCCTGGGGGGTTCCCACTGAAGATCTGAATCGTCTTCCCACCTGAGTGCGAGGTCCTAATGGGAGTCTCCTCCCCCATCACACACCAAATAGAGGGGAGACCCCAAGTTCACCTGATGGTGGAGAACTTGTGACGGTTGCCATGACGATCAATGAAACTGATGAGAATCTCTAGAACGAAGAGACGGATCTCTGCGTCCTCCATGAGGGCGGTGGAGAGAAGGCGGTCAAGGAAGTTGCTGGGCAGAGCTGACATCATGTTGTTGCACTGGAAGCCGGTGGATACCTGCAAGGGAGCCCAGGATCACGTGCTTACGAACGCCGGCCCTCCTGGCAGCAGTGAGGAGACTGAGGGGCAGTCGGCAGAATTTGGGTCTGAAGCATCCATCCTCTCTAAACATCTCCCAGCCCAGTTTCCCTGTCCTCCACCTTAGGCAGCTTTTGGGAACCCTCCAACATCTACCTAGGCAACCCGCCCAGCTCAGCTTAGCTAAGTGGATGGGGACAGTATGCAGGGACATTAAGTTACTAAAAGCAAGCAAAGGATGAGCCCTAGAAGAGAGCAAAAGCCAGGGAGCCTCTGAACCTAATGTTTCAGCCCATTAGGGCACAAATGGCGAACATTCACCATGAACACGCTTCATTAGAAGACGAACAGTCACAAAGAAGGAGAGACAGTGGAAGAACTTACAGCTGGGCTGAGGAATTAGAACCCACGGACATGGCAACAGCCGAGAGCACACACAGCATTTGCTTACATCTCTTCTAGCACGGCCATAATGAGGGTCTTCTGATTAAAGCCAGCAGGCGTAGAGACACCTCACCCATGATGGTGTCAAAGTAGTTAAAAGCAGCAAACCAGATTTACTGTTAAGTCCATATTGCAAAACAATGCCTTTGATGATTCAGCAGGCCCTTGAGGCTCTGGTAAAGCCTGGTGGCATCGGTAGTAAACGTCAGTGTTCACGGAAGGGGGAGGTATTTGAGTGTGCCCCAAACTGTCACCTTGGTAAGACGCAGGGTACAAATTAATGACGGTAAGCTCAGCAAAGAAATGGCAGGAGTACACAGACAAAGGAGGTACGAGATGTGGGCAGTGTCAGCACAAAAAACCTTTATAAAAATAGTGTGACATGAAAGGTGTGGGCTGGAGAGAGGGGAGGGAGGGCGTGAGCGGGAGCGAGGCGGCTGTGCAGAGCGGCAGGGTTAGAACAGAGACGGGTCGAGGGGTCACATGGGGGGTCTACGGAGGGAAAGGGGACTGAGGACCTTCCAATTTCAGTCTGAGAAGTTTGAAATCTGGATGCACATCAATTAGAAACTGAGATTTACTCTTTAACAAGGAGCAACATGTGAAGAACAACATTTCTAGAAAATTCTTCTTGGTTGTATTTATGATAGGTGAGGAGGAGGGAGCAGCTATAGAATAATCTAGTTCTGAGATGTCCAGAGTTTAGGCCGGGGTTGTGCCTTGGGAAGCTTGTTACAAATACAGATTCCAGGACCTCAGACTAATGGCTCAAAATCTCTAGGGAATCTATATGTTAAACAAGTTGGTCATAGGAACAGCATTTGAGAACAATAAATCTAGCCTCCAGTGATGGCTGCAAAGAAGGAAAGAAGACAAATGTAAAAAAATTGATAAAGCGGGGAATTCCCTGGCGGTCCAGTGGTTAGGGCTCAGCACTTTCACTGCCGGGGCCTGGGTTCGATCCCTAGTCAGGGAAATAAGATCCTGCAAGCCGCGTGGCCTGGCCAAAAATATTTTTTAAAAAAATTAAAAATTAAGTTAGATAAAAGAATTATGGCTATTATTTTTTTTTAAATGGATAAAGGGAAAGACAGTGGCTAGGGGACTGAGGTGGTCATAAGTACCAAGGGAGAAACAGGTGGAAGGGACCTGGGGAGATACTTGGAGGGAAAAAGGGCAGGAACCAATAGAGTCCACGTCAATACAGAGATAATGTTTGAGTGACAAGGCCATCAGTAGCTGAGAAGGTATCTTTGTGAAAGTTAGAAACAGGCATCCTGCCTGCTCTGGAAGACCCAGCCCTGTGGGTACCCAGCCTGGCTAGTGAGTGGAACACAGGTTGGATTTCAGCCCCCTACTCACCCCTTTGGCTGGGCATGTTTGTGCAGTGTGCAACCTGCACAACTGTATGTAGTAGCCTTGTCTTGTTTCCTTGGAAGGAGCTGCCTCCTACAGAGGCAGAGCAGGAATGGGGACAGGAGAGGCTCACCTGAAGGAGGGATTTCAGCAGCATAATCTGGGTCAGTCGGTTCCTGTTCTCCCTATAGACCAGAGACACAGATGATCACCAAGATGGTGATACAGGCAAAGACCCCACACTTGCCTGCCCAGTTCTTTCTCCTGATTAGATTCTCCATGAGGCTTATCTTGTTGGGTTACCCAGGACAGTGATTTCCAGACCAGGGAACTAATGGCTCCCCCCAAGGTGGGAGGTTGTTATTGGTGGGACAGCCTGAGGAACTGTAGGATCCAAAGGCCCACTAAAGGCTGCTGAGGGATTTGAGAGTAGAATGAGAGAAGACAAGGAAGCACAGAACCAGGAAAGTTGAGGTGGAGAAGGGAGAGAGCCCAAAAACGTGGGACGGGGAGTCAGGTGGAATTTAGGCTGGGAGAGGAAGGGGGAGGAAGGCATGGCAGACTCACCCGGTCCTCCCCATCTCCATGGGGTGATGCAGGGAAGGCAGTGGAACCTTGCTCATGATGAAGAGGATCACCTCGGAGCGCTGGTAAGTAGGCAACGTGCTGGCAAAGGAGCCTTCAGGAAAAAGACAGAAGAGAGGGTTTGAGGCCGGCAGCTGCTGGAGTCTCCGCTCAAACTTTCAGCTGAACAAACTACTGTGAAGAGTGCGGGCTGCTTCTCTAGGGAGACGATTAAGACCCAGAGGGAGACACCTAGATGACGGCAGAGGACTCTTCCAGGCTCCCGTTCCTTCACGTGTTATTCCGGAGGCTGTGGTTAAGGTCTTCGGGATGGCGAAGCTCCAGTGGCGCTAGGACCAGAGGGCTCTGAAAGTGATGAGCCCTTACACGCACATGGTGGCTTTATGGTTCTCCCCTTCCACATCCACGTGCATATCCATGGCCTTCTCCCTGTCCTCTTTCCTTCCTTTTCTCTTTCTTTCTCCCACCTCCCCTCCAATCGCTCAAACGTGGAAGCATCAGGCGGCCCTAATGGGGACTGGGGTGCGGGAAGAGTTCGCCTGTCTCAGCCTCTGATCTGAAGTTCAGGCTGAGAAACCCAGGGAGACTGTGCTGTGATCTAACTCGGGCCTGGCCCAGGCCACTCTGTGAGCTGTGTGCGCCATGGGCTGACTCCATTTCCCCCAGTGTCCGTGAATAACACGATTTAAGTGGATGACAATCTTACACTCCCCTGGACTAACATCCTCGCAGAAGGGGCCTCGCCTTCCCGCCCGCCTGCCTGGAGCCTGCCCACCTACCTGCCCCTCCCACCGCAGTTCCGGCCCCGGGCCCCGCCCCTCCCCGGGCCCACCTATGGTCTTGATGACCGCCTCCTGGAACATGCGCTCTTCGTGCTCCTTGATGATCTTGGTGCCAAGGCTTATGGCCCCATCGTAGCTCCCGGTCAAAGCGTAGTCGATGCTGAGCCGCAGCTGCCTCAGCAGAGTGTTGAACATCTCCAGCACCGTGGGCCCTGAGCGCAGCGGGGTGGGAGACCTGAAATCCGGGGCTGGCACTCCTCCCTTATTCTCCCCTGCCCTGCATTATCGGGCAAGCCCAGGCCCCCTTCCAGCCAGGGGCTTCCTCTGCCCACTACCTTCCCCAGCTGATTTCTCCTCCTGAGGAAAGCCGGCTCTGACACCTCCCTATCGTGCCTTGCCCTCTTCTGGAAGGGGAGGCAGCCTACGGTTAAGGGCAGTTCCTTGTCCTTGGGGGGGTCCCCAGGCTCCACTCCACTCGGGATCCCCCTTACCCACAGAGCCCGTGGCGGCGATGACAGCAGCTTCCGACAGGACCTCCACGATGCCCGCCCGCACCGTGGCCGCGCTGCGGCTGTTGGCATCCAGGTGGCTCAGGAGCTGCTGGATAACCAGGTGGGAGTGCTGCGGCTGGGGGGGAGGGAGAGGTGCTGGTCCCCAGATAGCAGCCCCCATATGGCCTCTGAGCCAGGGCAGCCCTCGACGAGGACCCAAAGCTGGGTGGACAAAAGGGAGGTCCCAAGGCTAGCAGGCACTAGAGGTGGCACCCGGATACCCCAGTCCTTTTCCTGAGCCCCTCCCCCTCCTCGGTCCAACAAGGAGCTGAGTCAAATCCCAATGAAGACCTGGATTTCCACATTTTCCCTGGGCCCTTTCACTTCAAATGGGTCAAAAGTCAATTTTAAGATACTGTCTTCCTTTTCGGTTTCCCCAGATCCCAGGTCTTATTAGGGCCACAAGAGGCCCGGTGGTTTAGTCCAGTGGTGCTCAAAGTGTGGCCTGTGGTCTGGTGCCAGGTCAAGATCTGTCTGATGCCCATGTACATTGAGCTAAGTATGGAAATTGAGAGTAAGTGTTGAGTAAGCAACTTGACAGAAGCCATGGCAGCCAATTATGGTCTGTGGGCCTGTATTTTGCATGAGGTTGTCGTTTGTTTTTTCTAACAATTCTTTTTGTGTTTTATAAAGTATGGGTCTGTGACATATGGGAAATTAAACTAGTCCTTCTCCACGACTAGATTAAGCAGCGCGGGTTTAGACAACTAGGGGCTTAGGAGAAGTCACAGAGGACAGCTGGTTTTCTCCAGGTGTGCACCGTTCCGCTCCGAGAGGCGCCACCTTGGCCAGAGGGACAGGCTGGACCAGGGGAGCCGCCGTACCTGAATTGAGTACATGATGATTTTAAAGCAACGGATGGCGAACACCTTGGGTTCCCAAAGAGAATGGTTATCCAGATGGCTGTGAGGGAGAAAATATGGAGAGTAACTATGAAACGCAAGTGATGTTAGGAGGGAGAAGCTTGGTGGGAGAAAGTCACCCCCCGAGAGACCCAGCCCCTCTCGAAGCTCCCAGGTAAGTAGCAAGGGCTTTCAGGTGTAGGTGAGAGAAGGGAAGTATGAGAAGTCAACGAACAGGGTTCCATAGCTGTGGGCTCAGGAATGAAGCCGGGCACCTTCCTCCTCCCAACTCCTCTCCTCAAAACTGTGCTCGGTCACCATGTGGTAGCTTTTTTTTTTTTTTTTTTGCGGTACGCGGGCCTGTCACTGTTGTGGCCTCTCCCGTTGCGGAGCATAGGCTCCGGACGCGCAGGCTCAGCGGCCATGGCTCACGGGCCTAGTTGCTCCGCGGCATGTGGGATCTTCCCGCACCGGGGCACGAACCCGTGTCCCCTGCATTGGCAGGCGGACCCTCAACCACTGCGCCACCAGGGAAGCCCACCATGTGGTAGCTTTTGATGCCACAGTGTGGGGAACATGGGCACAGAGAAGGGACCCACTTGGCCGAAGCACCACAACTATAACACCTCCTTCCCTCCTCCCGAGTCAGCAAGGAGATGCCGGACCTGAAACTGTTCAAAGCTGAAGGCGGGTGGGTGGGGAAGGGGAACACTCACACGAGAACAGGCTTGATGGCGTTTTTGATGTTGCCAAAGGCAGCCCGGCCCAGCAGTTCCCGAAGGCACCTCTCAGCCAGCTCTGCAGGGTTCTCCTTCTCCTTCTCTGGTGCTTGGAGGGGGGAGGGGGACCGGCTGTGGAAACACACAGCCCACGGGTGAGGGATGGAATGCACAGCTGGGCGTCGCTTTGTGCAGGCCTTCTGTGCTTCCCTCACGCAAATGGTCCCAGTAGGACAAGCAGGAATTTGACGTGGGCTGCACTAGGTCACAGGGGAGGTGTTGAGGCTGTCAGAAGTTAAATGGGGGTAAGGAAGCCCACAGTGGAGGAAGATTGTGGGAGGAGGGATAAAGTTCTTTTTCTGGACATCCTAGGGATAGGCCTGATGTGCCTCTGCGGGAAGGATAGATGCCCTGAGCACCATGGGCCTGGGGAGGCGCAGACCACGAGTGTCTCCATGCCCCCAAGGCTTTGGAAGGAACGACAGATGAGATAAGAAGAGAGGGAGGCCGACAGACTTGGAGAAAGCAGAAGAGAAGGGGAGAGAGGAAGGAGGGGAAAAAGGAAAGGCACGGGCGTTGGCTTAGTTAGGTGCGACTCAGTGGTACCCACCCACCTCCACCTGAGACCACCAGGGAGCTTGTCAGTGAGATGCTATTCCAGGAACAACCACCAGAGGGCACACTAAATTTCCCAACCGGCTCTAGCAGCGCAGGCTCAACTGACAGAAAGTGGGGAACCCACGATATCTTCAATCGGCGTCATGCCCAGGCGACGTGGACAGCACCGTGAAACTCTCCCTCCATCCCACTTCACAGAGGGGAAGAGTGAGGGGCAGGGACAGGATGAATCCTTTCCAGGGGTTCCCAGATTAAAACTCAGTATCTGTAACTCGTGTCAAGTGGCTGCTGGCTGGTCAAGTGGGCCACTAGGAAGTGAGAGAGAAGAAAGGTCCTCCTCAGCACCTGGAACCATGAAAGGCATTTAAAAACCTCCTTGGCCTGCTGCTTCTAGAAAGACCAAGGGAACCCGACTCTTGGTTCTTTGTGTTCAGTACACACTTACCCCAGGGAGCCCAGCACCATTACTGTTTCTCCTTCAGGAATGCAGACCTTAAGGGGTACAGCAGGCTGGTAGAAGGCCAGAGCCAAGGCTCCTAGGGAAGCAGCTTTGGACTCACTGCAGAACAAGCCACAAAAGCCAAGAGCCCTGACTTTGGGGCTGGGTTTTACCAACCAACCCAGCCGTGTGGTTGCCAAGTGCCCTGGGAGGGCTGCAGGGCCGCGTGCAAGCTCCCCCGTCTCCTGCTCACCTCTCCGCCTCCTCCACGTGTTGCAGATTGAAAAGCAGGGATGGGACGATCTTGTCCATGTGCTGTGGGTCCCAGATATTGGCCTGCAGTTCATCATTCACGGTCTTCCTCACCACCCCTTGTAGACCTTTGATACCTGACATTCGGATTCTGTAAGGAAAAGGGAGACATGGGGCCATGAAGTCTGCAAGCCCTGACAAGTCCAGCTTCTGTGACAAGGAGAGGAGCACAGCGAGGGGATTAGGGATGCACTCGTCCCTTAAAAGGCAGAACAGAGCCCACCTTCTACTCTTCATGTGACTTGGCCTCCTGGCTGGCCGCCTTCTTGTGCTGGTGGATGTGAGCACGAAGGCCACGTCTTCTGGCTTGTCTTGGAGATTCCCAGACAGCCCTTGCCCCGTACCACCCGGGCTTCATCCCTAGGGTGCCCAGCTTCTCCAGCTCTTTAGTACCCAGCTGGGTTTTCTCCAGTTTGAGCCCAAGATATAAGAGCTCAAAGTGCTGCCAAGAACGGACGAGGCAGAAACCAGGGCTGTGAGCAACTTACAGGGGGAGGGGATCTGGAGGGGGAGGGATCTGGAGGGGGAGGGATCTGGAGGGGGAGGGGATCTGGAGGGGGAGGGCATCTGGAGGGGGAGGGGATCTGGAGGGGGAGGGCATCTGGAGGGGAGGGCATCTGGAGGGGGAGGCACAGAGCTGTCAGGCTCTCAGGCACAAAGAGGTCTTGGCTGGGACTAAGCTGGCTGAGAAAGCAGAGGGGAAATGAGTAACAGCACAGAGGGGACCCCTTTTGCACATCCCCAGTTCCCACTCTGCTGACTCAGGGATCAGCACAGCCCTGCAGGAGGCGGCCCTCTTTACTGGCCATTTATTTCAACCTGAAGTTCCTTTTTTTAACCAAACCTTTTTTTTTTTCCTGATTATAACATAATACATGCTAATTATAGAAAAGTGTAAAGATGATTTCCCATGCCATCGCCACTCAAAGATAATTATCTTGGCATTTTGGTGTCTTTCCTTTCTTCTGTGTATAATATATAAGAGGATCAAGAACCTGCTGCATATGTAATTCGTATTGGCTTTTTTCACCTATAGCATTCTATCACAAGCATTTCCCTACATCATTAACTCACAAACATGCTGAATGGTTATGTGCTACACTGTTATCAGAACTTTCTGAACTAGTCGCCTATTGGTCATTTAAGTTGTTTCTAAATCTGCTTCTGTAATAATGCTACAATGGACATCGCTGTACAAAGTACTTTACTACCTTCCAAATCATTGCCATGAGTAGAATGACTGAATCGAAAGGTAAGGAATGAAAGGCTCCCAGTTCTGCCAGATTCCCCCCACGCCCACTGCACAAGCTGCAGGAGAATACCATCCTCACTGTGCCTGCCTCAGCACTAGGGATCTCATTCCAAACATCTGCTCTAATTTTGTGGCTCAGAAAAATCCTCATATCTTGTAGCGATTTCACTTCGTATCCTTTCGATGATTATTGGAGTTGAGCAGTTTTTCTAAATATTTAGTTGCCATTTGTCATTTCAGCTTCAGTTTTAAGTGCTGTTACCACGGCGCTACCCTGAGCTTTACGCGGAGACCATAACTGGGTGGTGAGAGATGCCTAATGCACCGTCATCCCCTGGCCCAGGACCATTAGGGCTGCTGGCAACGGACAAGGATTTCCCGGGCAAACACTTAGCTCCTCTAATCCTGAGCCAGGTCAGCACCCTGAGCTGAGGTTGTCCGGACTCGAGGACGAAGTAACTGTAATACAATTCTGCTAACTATTCCTGGCTCCAGGTTAAAGGTGCTCCCTAGTGCACTACAGAAATAAATCCCAGACATGCTGGACTCATGTCCCACCCAAGAGAGCCTGGCTGGCAGGAAACCAGGCCCAGGGGATGGAAATTTTTCTACCCAGGGCTTCCTTATGTGTGACTCAATTAATTTTTCTTCACTCTTTCAATCTCCCCAGAATCCCTTCCACATAGGTACACATTTCATTCCATGATGCCCAGAGCTGACTGATCAGGCCTGGGGGAGAAGCAGCCTCTTACTGTTCCTTATAATGGGCTCAGTGGAGGCCTGCCCACGTGCAAGGGACTGGGAAGTCTCTGAACCCAAGGGGAGTACACACACACACACACACACACACACACACACACACACACACACCTATTCATGAGACCCAAGGGTAGTTCTTGGAAAGGAGCTCTGAGCTCTGCAAAGGCTGCGAAGGACCAGGGGGAGAGCTCAGGGAGAAGGGGTGCAGGGAGGTTAGGGATGGGAGACAACACAAAGGGAGAAACTCCCCTCACCCGGCAGCCTTGCTTCCATGGGCGGCAGGTGCCAGGCTGTGGGTGCTGATGGCACTGCCCGGTGGCCAGAAGCAAACCTCAGCACCCTTCTCCTGACCTCCAGTCGCTCCCCACACCATCAGGACACGGTGCGACCGTGTCTGCTTCTGTGCCTCCTCCCCTGCTGTGGAGCGTGTGTGTGCGGTTGTGCGTGTATGAGTGTGTGTAGAGCAGCATGAGGAGTGTCCCCTCCCCTCCTGGAGCTTGGCTCTACCTGCGGTCAGCACCTGTTCCAGCCACACCTGGTCACAGTCCCCCCCTTCCCCATCACCTGCTTCTGGACACACCCCACCTGCTCCAGCCCCTTCTGCCTCTTCACAGCCGTTCTGGAGCGAGGTAGCTGCTGAGGGAACCAGCGCTGGGGAGACAGGGGTTCCTTCCTCCCGTGACCCCCACTGGCCCCACTGAGGCACTGCAGCAGCACAGCCCCAGGGAGCCCCTGGCTGGTCCAGGCGAGACTGGGGAGCAGGGACACTGCCATCAGTCACACAGGGTCCTGCCCTGGAGCCGTTCCATAGCTTGGGAGCTTTGGGAACAGGCAGCCTGGGGGATGGAGGGGTTCACGTCCTGTTTCTCCAACCCAGACCAGCAGCCGTAGTGAGGAAGCTGTAGTTTCGGGGCACACAGGGCTCCTGGACCGTGCCATTGTGTATCATGGGCACTCGGGCCCGCTGCAGTGCTGACGTGATGCAGAAAGAAGCCATGGGCTGAGCTCTGGAACAAAGCCATGGAGACCCAGTCTCCCGTGGGCATGTTGGCCACCCAGCCTCAGCCCCCAGCCCCTTCCTTCTCCGCCTCCTGCAGCTTTGCCTGGTAAGGACAGCTCAGCCCTTTTCCCTCCTTCCTCCTCCTTTTCCTGTGTTTCATTTCGCCTCCCCAGGTTGATAAGCACTCTTTGTAGGCAGTGGTTTACTTCTCATCCTTTATCTATCGGTATCAGCATATATTTGTGTGAATTTCTTTGTGATTTCATTAAGGGGTTTAATTTCTATGTCAATGAGTGTATTTCTGTAAGTTAAGTATTTTTGTGAGTGTGAGTATGTGTGTGTAAAAGTGTGTTCTGTAGTTGAAGATGTTGATCTGAAAAGCATCCTTTCCTTCATTCACTTACTCAACAAGTATGTCGTGAGTGCCTGCTGCTCTCCAGGCACTGTCTCAGCACTTGGGATGCGTCAGAGAACAAAACAATGACTCCCGTCCACACAGAGCTTACATTCTAGTGGGGAGAGACAGACAATGAATGAGAAACATATGTAAATTATGGAACATGTTTGAAGGGGATGAGTGCTATGGGGAAATAAAAACAGAGCAGGGTGAGGGAGAAGGCGAGGGTCAGGGGAAGGCGTTGTTGACAAGGGGACACTTGAGCAAAGCCTTGAAGGAGGTGAAGGAGTGAGCTGTACAGCTCCACAGAGGAAGCATCCCAGGCAGAGGAACAGACCGTGCAAAGGCCCTGTGGCAGGAATGTCCCTGGTGTGTTTCCAAGGCAGCACGGAGGCCTGCGTGGCCGAAGGGGAATGAGGAGGGGAAGAGTGGAGGAGATAAACTCAGGAGGACAGCAGGGATCAGCCAGTGTGAGGACCTCGGCTTTTTATTTGTGGGTGTATATTTTGATGGAGAGTGGTGAGTGGGAGTGTTTCTAGGGTGTATAAAGGCATGTACTTATGAACAAAAGAGAGCACAGGTGTGTACATGTGTGTGTCACTGGCTCTCAAATTGGGCTCAGAGGACCGTCACCTTACATCCCACCCTGTTTTCTGTCCCCAGAGGCTGTTCCTTTAGAAAGCATGTGCTGGGAGCCTAGCTCTGCCCACGCATCCACCTAAGTCCCGCCAGGTGCCCCTTCCCCACCAGCAACATCAGAGCCTCGGTAGACGCCAGTGAAATCAGACACGCAATCCGGGCTGGGAGCTCTGCAGGACCATCAATGCCTCTGCCATTAGAGGCACAGCCTCCTCAACTTCCCTTATACTCACTTAGTCTTGATCTCCAAGTCTTCATGGCCAGAGTGGCACATTTCACTGAAGCGAGACACGAAGAAATCGTAGCTCCGATGGTAGGATGGGGTGTCCTCCTCTATGTTGGCAAACTTCACAAACTGTGTGGGGGGGAGAGGGGAAACGCATCGTGAGGTGACCCGCCATGCTCCTCGCCTTTGGGCTCGGGGACCTGGCATCCCCCAGGCCCTTTGCCATAGTAAAGCCACAAGAAAACACATCTTAGGAACCATGCATCTCAGGATCTGGCTATAGTCCACCTCCCAGAGCACACTCGGGAAATCTGAGTTTCTGAGTTCTCCTTTCCTTTCTACACAACAGAGCAGAACCCCTGGCCCTTCTCAGCCCTCCCCTGCTGGGTGAGCAGAGGATGGAAGAGAAGAGAAAGAGAAGGGGGCTCAGTCACTTAAGTTCCTCCTCCCATGTACATCCAGAGCTGCCCCAAACATACAGGCTGAAAGGCTGTGAGGAATAACGCTGGAAACTGAGCAAAAGCCAAGGCCACAGCACAGAGCACCACCCAGGAATGCATTCTGGGAAACCAGGACTGCGCTGAAATTTGATTTAAAACTGTAATTACGTTTTATTGTTAAAATTTTGAGTACACGTTGAACGTTTGCAATTTCGGTTCATTAAGCCTTGCTCAGCATTCTCAGCCGCTAGATTCCTTCTGTCATCACCAGGCCGCACACTTGCAGCTCTAAATAGGGACTTGATTTCAAATGAGTCTCTCAGAGAAGCAGGAATCACAGACTGAGTGGAGTTAAATGACTAAAAGTTAAATATAATTTTTATAGGTTATGTTGTTTAATGTTATGAATTTAATACCACAAACAACTCTAAACGGACTAAACTTAGACTACATCTAAGAGTTTTTAAGAGGGCTGCAGGAGTGAGGCCACTGGTTTCCAAGCACTGCGGTACAACAGAGTCGAGGGGTCTCCGTGACCATGCAGATATCTGCCACAAGCCCCAGACGTGCTGAGTCAGCACTGGAGGAGATTCATCTGTTAGATGGTCTGAGGCAGAAACGCAGCAGGATTCCTGACAGGCAACCTGGCGGCCTCCCTTCCCTCTGGCCCCCCTCCCCACGCTGATACTTCACGGAACGATTCCTGATCTCTGTGGACGTGACATCAAGTCTCTTCACTTTTTTTTTTGTTTTGGCTGTGCCACGTGGCTTGCAGGATCCTACTTCCCTGAGCAGCGATCAACCCCCATCCTCGGCAGTGAAAGCACGGAGTCCTAACCACTGGCCTGCCAGGGAATTCCCAAGCCTCTTCACTTTCAACCTTGACTTTCCCCTTCCTCCAGTGCCGTGGAATCTCAAGGACTGGTGGCGCGTCAGGTGGCCTGGCCGGAGCCCTGTTCACGCCCAGTCTGCTCTGACTGTTTTCCACACCGTACAGGCTGCTGAAGATTTCGACTACGACGCCCTGGCTGCAAGGTTAAAGTGGAGATTACAATCAATTTCTTTTAATTAATTAATTTTATTTATTTATATTGGCTGCATTGGGTCTTCGTTGCTGCGTGCAGGCTTTCTCTAGTTGCGGTGAGCGGGGGCTACTCTTAGTTGTAGTACGTGGGCTTCTCATTGCAGTGGCTCTTCTTGTTGCGGAGCACGGGCTCTAGGTGCGGGGGTTTCAGTAGTTGCAGCACACAGGCTCAGTAGTTGTGGCTCACGGGTTCTCGAGCGCAGGCTCAGTAGTTGTGGCATGTGGGCTTCAGTAGTTGTGGCACGCAGGCTTCAGTAGTTGCGGCACACGGGCTCAGTAGTTGTGGCTCACAGGCTCTAGAGCGCAGGCTCAGTAGTTGTGGCACCCGGGCTTAGTTGCTCCGCAGCATGTGGGATCTTCCCGGACCAGGGCTCGAACCCATGAACCACTGCACCACCAGGGAAGCCCCAATTTTTTAAAAATGGAACATTCTGTGATAGCCACAGAGGTAACGCAGGGTAGAAAACATGCATGGGGATTCCTTTCCTAGAACTACAGAGGCTTTCTTCTAGGCCGGCCCAGCAGTCACTCCTGAATCTCCCCTAGCTGGGCCAGCCACAGCTGCTAAGCTCACTGGAAAATTCCCTCACTCTTTTCTCTCGTGACTCTCTGCATCCCCAGATTTTTACTCTTCTAGAGTCTTCTTCCCTGGAAACTTTGGAAACTTAGTTTTGAGTCTCCTTCTCCATTTTCGATTTTAACATGATGGTGCTCTATTTAAGTGGACTATACTCGCCTACATCTGCCGGGCCCACAGTCAGACAGCCGTGTCCTCACTCTGCTTCTTGTCACCTGTGTGCCTGTGGACATCGTTTAGCTTCTGAGCCACTGTTTCCTCATCTGAAAAATGGGGGTGATGGGGCCTATGCCACGGGGTGTCACCAGGGTTAAACGAGGGATGTATGCAGAGCCTGCCCGGAGGAATGCTCAGGGCTCTGCGCTGCAGTGAGCATGGTGATAGGGGCCTTTCATGGTCTGCTCATCAACTCCGGTCCTCGGCTCTGGTGCAGTGTGACCCTTGTCCTTTCCAGCCAGGCATTCACAGAGGAGGAGCCCAGATGGGCAGCGTGAACCATGCAGGTGACCATGCAGGATGCCGGGGGCAGGTGTGAATATGGAAAGAAGGAAATGAGTTAACAGCCACCCCAATGAACTGGTGCCCGAGGGTGGGAGTTGAGGACGGTGGCAGAAGGCAGGGAAGTTGGAAGATGAGGGCCAAGCCCCCTGAAGCACCCTTCAGGAACCGAAGGTCAGTTAGTGCAATAGGATGGGACAGAGCCCAGCACCGAGAGACAAGGAGGTGGGGCTCGATGGGAGCTCTGGGCAGCCGGCACAGCAAAACCGGGAAGATGTGGCCGAGCATTTGTTTTCATCTCTTTACAAGGCATATATCACCTCCTAGGAATGTGAATGAGGTGGAGATAATTAAGAAAAGCTCCCTGAGTTCCTGGGATAACAGGAACTGAGTGAATTCAAGGCTTACTGTAAGTGAGGTTCCTAGTTCTAAGAGGCTTAAACTTTTTACGGTCCGGCAGGATTCAACACCGCACAGTCGTGGAACGAGCGTTTGCGGGGCAACGTACAAATACATTCAAGATACTGCTTCGCAGACAGCACGCCACTCTCCACGCGCCTGCCGCTCCGCTCCACCAGAAAAACAATTTCGAATATGGTTATTGTGAAGCATGTTTGCTTTGTTTTGACTCATACTTTGTTCCGTTGGGCGCCTTCAAAATATTCCTTGAAGAAGCTATTTATAGACACGGGAGTTTGTGTCCGGAGGAGCCACGCCAGGCCCCGTGCCCCATCTCTAACGCCACGTGTGGATGGCAGCACTCCGGGAAAGAAGGAGTTAACGCCTATATGCCGAGAAATGACAACATTAAATATTTCTAAGGCACTTGCGGCTCAGGCATCATGTTAGTTTCCCGGGGCTGCATGCCTCCAGTCTCTGCTTCCGTCTGCACATTGTTTCCTCCTTTGTGTCCAACCTCCCCCTGCTTCTCTCTTCTAAGACCCTTGTGATTGCATTTGGGCCGACCCGGATAATCCAGGATAATCTCTCCATCCCAAGATCCTTAACTTGGTCACATCCGCAGAGATCCTGTTTCCGTATCAGGTGACATTCGCAGGTTCCAGGGATTGGCACGTGGACATCTTTTGGGGGACCATTTTCCAGCCTACTGAAACATCCATTACCTGATGTAATTTTTGGCAAACCAGCGAGTTTAATAGGAGCGATGTTGCTCCCATTGTGAAGATGAGGAAACTGGAGCTCTAAGGGAGCGACTGAATTATTTCAGGTCAACCCGCTCGTGACAAGTGGAGCTGGGGCTCCAATTTGGGAATTCTGATACTTTGATGCTCTCTGCCCTCCACCAGTGGTTTTTAAATTTTACTGTGTATCAGAATGACCTGGGGAGCTTGCTGACAATGTAGACTTTTGAGCCACCCCAGGCCTGTTGAACAAGACTCTCTGTGGGTAGGACCTAGGCATCTGCATTCGGAACAACCCCCCCCTGCCCCACCAACTCCTACCCTGGAGATTCTGGGGCAGGGCATCTACAGACCCCACGTCCTTTGTTCTCTTACTGGAAAGCTGGACCAGTAGCTGTGGAAATGATCTGAGGCAGGCTAGGAGGAAGAAAGCTTAAGCAATATATTTTGGCCTCCTCCTGTCCTTGGTAACGGAGGCCAGTCAAGGCTGGAGAGATGGCCGCCTCCTTTGAACTGGGGTGGCCTGGGGTTGAACCAAGGGGTCCATCTCTGAGGCCCGGGAGGCTGCAGCCTCCAGGCTCAGGCTGTCGACCAGCCAGGCCATTGCCTCGCTCTCCAGGACTCTTGCTCTGTTACGAGATCTGGTGATGAGGCTGCACTCGATGCCATCCAGAGGGACTGAACCCCGTTTATTACATTACGGGTGGCACCAGGGCTAATAAAAGAGGCAACATTTGGTACCAGGAGCTCTGAGCATCCTTGGGAACCCTTGGTTTGATAGCTTGTCGGGAGGAGCTTCCCTTCCCTGAGTCTGAAACTACGACAGCACAGATGACCTGCCCAGATGACCTGGTCAGGGAACGCTGGCCTGCAGTATCCCCATGGGGGCAGCTCCGAGGGAGCCTACCTCAAGCTGCTCCTGAGTCCTCCAGGGCTTACAGGAGGAGGCCAAAATGGAAACTTTGGTAATTGTGGTTCAGAGGATCAAATCCGGGGGACCTGGTCATGGGACCACACCCACTGGAGGAGTCCACTTGGGAAACATGCCCAAACCTGGCTGAGATGGGGTTGAGACTCTAGGGTTTAAAATAGAGCCTTCGGGGCTTCCCTGGTGGCGCAGTGGTTGAGAGTCCGCCTGCCGATACAGGGGACACGGGCCTAGCCGCTCCGTGCCCCGGTCTGGGAAGATCCCACATGCCGCGGAGCGGCTGGGCCCGTGAGCCATGGCCGCTGGGCCTGCGCGTCCGGAGCCTGTGCTCCGCAACGGGAGAGGCCACAACAGCGAGAGGCCCGCGTACCGCAAAAAAATAAAATAAAATAAAATAAAATAAAATAGAGCCTTCATCCCTCCTATTAGAGGCAGAACAGTGTTATGATTATGAGAAGGGGTTTGGAACCAGAATGCATTTCTGAATCCCACCTCCCACTTAGTAGGAGGCTGATAGGAGGCACGTTTCTTAAGCGCCCCATGCTTCGGTCACCCCATCTGTACAATGGGGCCAGCAAGAGCAGCTGCCTCATAGGCTTGGTATGACCAGCCCATCAGAGTTAACAGTTATCACCTCATTTTTCCCCCAGTGGATTTCTGGCTTGCTGTCAACACTCCATACGTTTCCACTGGGCCCATTTACCTGTGTGACTCACTAATGTTTTAAACACTTGATACAGCAAGAACTTCCTGGCTACTTCACCCCTACCATTGTTAGGTCATACCTTACAAATGGCTTTTGTTAAAATGCTACTTGCCTAATGCACAAGATTGTGAAATAATAAAGTTGGGGTTTTTTGGTTTTATTTTTTTAAGATATTGCAATGATGAGGAAGGTCTCCATAGCAACAAACTGGAGACTGTGAAGATGTGACACTTCAAAGGCCAAGGGCACCACTAGGGCCACCCTTCCAAGACCAAAGTTTCAGCTCTTCATATACAACAAAGGGTGCCAAGTTTGCTGGAGGAGATTCCCAACCCTCTGGCACAAGCAGGAAGGAGACACAGTTGTGTGAAAACTGAGAGTTACTAAGGGGCTGGGTCAATAGAGAGAAAGCAACCTCCAAATATTGACATTGCAAAACCAGCTCTTCCTGGGTCTGGAGAAGAAGCTGAGCTGGTCGGCCTCACTTCAGCGCTAGCCAAGTCTCTCCAAGCAGAAGTCAGCCTTTCTCTCTTCTGTAGATGGGCATTCTGAACCCAACTCCCTGTCATCAACAATAGAACCACACTGTAAAATACTGGGCATAGGGATTCCCTGGTGGTCCAGTGGTTAAGACTCCACGCTGCCACTGCAGGGGCCACGGGTTCGATACCTGGTTGGGGAACTAAGATCCCACGTGCCGCTCAGCACGGCCAAAAAATAAAATACTGGGCATAGAGAGAACCCTAACTCTTTCATGGTAGGACTGCAGGCCTTTTGCTGTGTTAACCTACATAAGGAAAAATGGGAACGGTTGTTCTGTTGCACTAAGATGAACCCTAGCTGGAAAAGACCTTGTAAACCACATGGTTTTGACTTTAACACCCCCTACCCTGTTCTCCCAACTGCTCTTGTTTATAGCAACTCCCGGAAGCAGTTTTCACTAAAGCCAGAGGAACAGTCCTACTGTGACATGATCGTGCCCTGCAAATCGCCTGCCAACCTGGGCGTAGTGATTCCCTAGACCTAGGACATCCTCCCCTGTCTACCCATATTACGTCCTTCCTCCTTCAAGATTCTTTGCAAAACTGACTGTGGTTTTAAAAACTCCTGGGAAAGCCCAGTCTTGCTGCCCGAGAAGGTGATCCCTCTGGTCCCAAGTAGTCCCACGTGCTAGCCAGCCTCCAAGGCCTACACTTGGGAAGCGCGGACCCAGGGAAGCACTGGCTGCCTCTGCTCTAAGATCCCCATCGTTTGCTGGCGCTGACCCCCGTGACCTGAGCTCTTCCACTGGCATCACAGTTCTGCCCTGACCTCCCTTCATGGAACCCACTTCTAGGCTGCTGGTCTCCAGCAGTGCTGATTTCTGTCGTGGTGTGGAAGATGAGAGAATTTCTAGTCTATAGATGACAAGTTGCAACCACGAGAGTTGATAAAATTGTCCAGAGGCAGCATATAGAGTGGGAAGAGGACAGAGCAGCAACCTTGGAGACCACAGACATTTCACGGGGACATGGAGAAAGAGAATCAATGAAGGAAACTCTATTAGTTTCCTATTGCTGCCGTAATAAACCACCACAATTTAGTGGCCTAAAACAATACAAATGTATTACCTTGCAGTTCTGGAGATCAGAAGTCTAAAATGGGTCTGCAGGGTTGCATTCCTTCTGGACACTTCCAGAGAAGCATCTGTTTCCTTGGCCTTTCTAGCTTCCAGAAGCCACCTACATCCTTTGGCTCCTGGCCCCCTTCCTCCATCTTCATGGCCATCAGAGGAGCATCTTCAAATCTCTTCCTCTCTGTCTCTCATCTTCTGTCTGACTCTGATCCTCCCGCTTCCCTCTTATAAAGGTCTTTGTGAGTACATGGGGTCCACCTGGATAACCCAGGATAATCTCCTTATCTCAAGATCCTTAACTTAATCATATCTTCAAAGTCCCTTTTGTCATGTAAGGTAACATTCACAGGTTATAGGCATTAGGATGTGGACATACTTGGGGGACCATTATTTAGCCCACCATAGAAACGCAGAAGGGTGGGCCAGGTGGGAAGAGCTGGGATGACAGGGCCAGGAGGCCAAGGGAGTGTGAAGAAGGTGCAATCAACGGGGAGAAATGCCACCAGAGATAGAAACATCAGCTGAAAAACGAGTGAGGAATGGGTTATTTGTGTGGTTTCCACAGATTTCTAACTGCAAAGACAAAAAAGTCCTTTGACAATGGAGAGAGCCAGCTGTCACTACCCTAACCTGGGATGGCACTTAGCATCCATAAAAGTGGGGCACCAGACACTTGGGGTCCTTTGGGGATGCTCAGTGCAGGACCCAGCATTCCCCGTGAAGTGTTATGCCTCAAAGTATTTAACCGCAGCCAGTCAAACCTTCAAGTCTAATTCTAGTCTGCAGGAAGTATAAGAGACAGGAGAGCAAAACGAAGGACACCACAAGGAAATAATCAGACAAACCCAGACTGTGGGGCATTCTGCAAAGTGGTGACCTGGGCAATATCATGAAAAACAAAGAGGGGCAGGAGAGGGGTTGGGACTGGTTAAGAGACATAAGGGACACAGAAAACAAAGTAAACACATGATCTTTACTGAATCCTGATGGGAAAGACAGCAATACAAGACAGTGTGAGGACTATTAGGGAAATTTTTATTTGGACCAATTTTTTTTTTTTTTTTTTTTTTTTTGGTGGTACGCGGGCCTCTCACTGTTGTGGCCTCTCCCGTTGCGGAGCACAGTCTCCGGACGCGCAGGCTCAGCGGCCATGGCTCACGGGCCCAGCCGCTCCGCGGCATGTGGGATCTTCCCGGACCGGGGCACGAACCCGTGTCCCCTGCATCGGTAGGCGGACTCTCAACCACTGCGCCACCAGGGAAGCCCGAAAGAGCAATTTTTAAAAACTCAGGTAAAGTTCACAAAACATAAAATGAACCCTTTTACAGTGCACCATTCAGTGGCATTCAATACATTCACAATGTTTTGCAACTAAAGCAAACCCCCAAAGGAAACCCACCTCTTGGTCATTAATGGGTCACTTTCCGTTCCTCTCCCTCCCAGACCCGGCAAACACTAATCTGCTTTCTGTCTTCATGGACTCACCTATTCTGGATATCTCAGCTAAACGGAAATATAACGTATGACCTTCTGGGTTGTTTCCACCTTTTGGCTATTGTGAGCAGTGCTGCTATGAACGTTGGTGTACAAGTATTTATTTGAGTATGCATTTTCCGTTCTTTTTGGTATATACCTAGAGAGAACTGCTGAGTCATATGGTAATTCTATATGTTTAACTTTCGGAGGAACCACTAAACCGTTTTCCGCAGTGTCTATACCATTTTACATCTCCGCTAGCAACGTACAAGGGTTCCAATTTCTACACATCCTCACCAACATGTCATTTTATAGGATTGTTAAAAATATAGCCATCCTGGTGGGTGTGAAGAGGTATCTCACTGTGGGTTTTTTTTGACTTGCATTTCCTTAACGATTAGTGACGCTGAGCATCATTTCATGTGCTTGTTGGCCATTTGTGTATCTTCTCCTTGAATGTCTATTCAAGTCCTTTGCCCACTTTAATTGGGTTTTCTTTTTGCTATTGAGCTGTAAGAGTTTTTCATATATTCTGGTTACTGGACCCTTATCAGATATACAACTTGTAAATATTTTCTCCCATTTGGTGGTTGTCTTTTCACTTTCCTGACAGTGTCCTGTGATGCACAAAAGTTTTTAATTTTGAAGAAGTCAAACCATCTATATTTTCTTTTGCTCCTTTTGTTTTTATTATCGTATCTAAGAATTCATTGCCAGATTCAAGATCATAAAGATACACCCCTGTATTTCTTCTAATCTATAGGTTTAGCTCTTACATTTAGGTCTTCAATCTACTTTGAGTTCATTTTTATATATGTTGTGAGGGAGGGATGAAAGTACAAACTTTAAATCCGTGATCCTTCCTAATAATTTTATTATATACACTAGGCTAATACATGAGATTGTTTATGTGAAGGGCCTCGGTATTCTCAGATTTAATATTTTCAGCTTATCCTCACAGAGTGACCTCAGAAAGTCAGGGCACATGGTCATTGCCCTGTCCCTGAGACACACGTTTGGACCTCTCAGGCAATAAGGCAGGTATGCAGAAGCCAATCCCTAAGCAAATCATTGAGCTTAGCTGGCTCTGGCTCCCCCTCATCCCCTGACTTTCCTGGTCTCTCACTGTCATCCCAAGTTCAGATATTCTCATTAAAGACCTGAAAGCAACACTTCAATTTAAAAAATTATACTTTACTGCAGATGATGTGCAGGAATGGTATTAGCAAAACCAGACTTTTTGCTGACAAGTTTTACTGTAGCTTCAGTCCTTGGGGTGGTCAAGTACAAGCTGGATAAAGATCCATTAAGGATGAAGAAAGAAAGAGAGAGGAGGTCCCGGGCTTAGAGAGCTGGAAAGAGCATCTGGTTGAGGGACACCGCCAGCAAAGCCTGCCTCTGAAGCTGAACTCTGAATCTATTGCAATTATCTGACTCAACTTTCTTATAATCACCTCTCCTTACATAATCTCCATTGTCTGCAGTACGGTAATCATTAGTCAACTGCTTTCTTGCTAATACTGTGATTCACTGTGATGGGGAATCTAGGAATTGGCAGGATTCTTAATTTTCAAGCCTGTAGCTAACAAAATGCCTACCCTGGGCCAGGATGTGCTGTAGGGAACGCTAGCGCTGACAGCCACATGTTTCTATGTCTCCCCCGCCGACCCCGGGGGAGATACCCTCTGGATGCATTGATGACTGGTTTAGTTTCCATGTACATGTTCTCTTCTAGACTATAGTTATCTTAAACAGGGCAAGTGAAACAGTAACTGAAGCTGTTGCCAGGGCAACATGACAAAAGAATTTACCCTCAGCTACTGTATATGTAATTTGTCAAAGGCAGCTGGCTCACAGAGAGAGGAAAGAGGGGAATAGGTTGTTAGTTTTGGTCTTTGAAAGAAGAGTTGAAAGACTGTCTTCTGGTTAAATCAACTTAAGTAGAACAGAAAAGCAGCTGTGACCTGTGCAATAAACACTCAGAAAAGTCAGGTTGGGAAGGCTAAGAAGACAAAGCTTAAACTTATTTTTTTTTTTCCTGGTGATATTTGTAAAATAGTTGCATGTCAGGGCTTTTAATACCAAGCTGCTTGAAGGCCTGGAGCTGAAAGTATTCCCTGAAGGGGAAGGAACAGAGAGAGAGCAAGAAATGGAAGAGAACAAGCGGGATATTCAAGTATGTTAGATACATGCAAAGCTGAGCGTTCTTGACACACCTGATAGCTCTTCTCTCCCAAAACTATAAGCCCTCATGATAGCCGCCACTTGTACTGAGACCAGTTACGTTACAAAGCTTGGACTGAGTTCAATCCACTCAGGTTATCAATGAGAAGCCAGGCTCATGAAAGACAACCCGCTCGAGGTTACCCAGCTAGGAAAGGGCAGAACTAAGCCAGAAGCCCTGTTTCCTGCTTCCCTGTGATCTTCCCACTTATCTGATCCCTCTGTCCTGTGAACATCCGTTTACTCTGTCTTCGAAAGAAGCACAACCTGGACAGCTTTCAAAGGATGCCCCATGGAGTCAGGGGCCAAGCTCTGAGGGCACTGGGCACCCCCTGCTCTCAAAGAAATACCTCCCTTTCTATTTTTACATCTATTGGGGCCTCACCTAAACTTATTTAAGGGAAAAATCATTTTTAAAAGTCAGAAACCAAATAGGAATGGATCCTCACCATGCTGACCCAGAGGTTCTACACCCCCTCCTCACCATCCCCACTGGCAAAGCCCCTTGGGCCTCCTTACCGAGTTGGTGCCAAGGATCTGCAGGTTGGGCTTCTCAGACTCAAGCAGCTTGGCCACCATCTTGAGGAAACTCTCCACGAAGAGGTTGATGCTCTGGCAGTGACAGGCCATGAGCAGCTGGTCCAGCGCCTCCATGGCGATGCACACGTACCTGGGGAAAGCAGCAGCATTGCCGTCACTCAGCCTCGTGCCTGTTCCACCCCCACTGCGTGGCCGGGGCAATCTAGATGGCAGTGCAGTGGCCACCTGGGCAGCATCCAGCTAATGCAGGTCTCCCCTGGGTGGCCGACGACTGGACAGTTGTTCCAGCCCAGCCCTGAGAAGCAGAATGAGGCAGAGCTGGAAGGGAGCCTAGAGATGAATTCATCCAGCCCCTTATTTTACACATGAAGAACTTGAGGACAGACAAGGTACACCATTTCATGAGGAAATACAAGCAGAAAAAACTGATGCCCAGAAGAGCAGCTTCTGAACTCAAACCCAGTGAGGTCAGAGAATTACTCATCCAAGTCAAGACGTGTTTGTTGACACTGTCCTCGTCAGCGCAGGGGTGTAAGGATGAAGAAGTCCTTTAACTTAAAGAGCCTAGAGTGGGAGGGATAAGATAAATACACAGATATCTCCTCTAAAGGGAAAATAAGAAATGTTACCAAAAAAATGACATCCCACGAGGGTTCCAAAGAAGGAAAGAGGCTCTAGTGGGGAAGAAGCAAAGAACTTAATGAAGAAAGTTTAGGAAGAATCTGAAACGGGCCTGAGGACCAGCCAACTGCAAATGTTAAGGAACATAAAATTGCAATTTTTGTAGCTGAAGACCTCAGAAGTGCTATAATGACGTCCTACTCAAACAATACGGTTGACAGTGTTACCATGTTTGGATGACACTCAGCTTGCCCAGGGAGCATTTTTACCTCATGGAGAATAAGACAGAATGAAAATTCTTTTCTCCTTATGCAGCAGGTGCTCTGTGTCAATTCTAAGTCTCTAACCACTTAATTATTCTAAAGACTAAAACCCGAGTGAATACTTTCACAAACTAGGAACGCACGACATCCAATGGTGAAGAGCTGCCCATCCCATTTTTTGACAACCAAATGAACTCCTCCTTATATTTCAAGCAAACCCTAATAACCGCTATCCTTTATTCACAATTCTACTTTTAGAAGCAGCAAAAAAGAGAGCTGAACCTTCTCCTACCTGCCAGCCCTTCAACCACACGGAAACAACAATCTCATTTACTATGTTCCTCTCTTCTCCATGCTAAAAATACCCAATCCTGGGAATTCCCTGGTGATCCAGTGGTTAGGACTCTGCGCTTTCACTGCTGATGGCCCGGGATCAATCCCTGGTTGGGGAACTAAGACTCCCACAAGCCTTGCAGCACGGCCAGAAAAATAAAATAAAATAAAAAAATTGAAATGCCCAGTCCTTTCCAGACTAGCCTTTGCAGGACAAACCCCAATTACTGTCTTCTTCAATGCCTCTCTTAAATCCCAAGAAAAAGGTCACAAATCAAATTCCTACTGAGAATCAGGAATACACATCTAAGCTCAAACCCAACATTTGTTCCACGATAGTGACATAATGAGCATTTGGTCAGGTAAGGCACATCATGAAAGATACATCCCCTACATACCAAGCATTTGCATTCTAAAGAAAGTAAGGCAGGGCTTCCCTGGTGGCGCAGTGGTTGAGAGTCCGCCTGCCCATGCAGGGGACGCGGGTTCGTGCCCCGGTCCGGGAAGATCCCACATGCCGCAAAGCGGCTGGGCCCGTGAGCCGTGGCTGCTGAGCCTGCGCTCCGCCACGGGAGAGGCCACAACAGTGAGAGGCCCGCGTACCGCAAAAAAAAAAAAAAAAAAAAGAAAGCAAGGCAGACATTCATAGAAAAAGGTTATCTTTTAACTTCTAATAAGGGAGACTCTGCAAAACTATTCTGGTTAAAATCTTTACAGTTTCCATTAAGGAGTTAGGTGTCTAGGGCAGAATGCTAAATGTCTCCCCTGGAATCTATTTTTGCCCTCTTCACTAGTCATTTAGAAGTTTAGCTGAGCTGTGGCTGCCCACTGGGAACATTTCCCAGCCTCTCTTGCTGCTAGGTGAGGCCACGTGACTTACATGTTGCCATTAAAATGAGAGGGAGTGATGCGAGCAACGTCAGCATTGCTTGCTTGAAAGACAGGATTGTCCTCCAGGTCCTCTCTTCCCTCTTCCTGCTGGCTGCAGAGTGGCAGCAAATAGATGGCCAGAGGTGAAAGCCCCGGATGACCTCATGGGCGGAGCCCACCAACCCAGACTGGACTATTGCATGAGAGAGAAAAAATATTTCCATATTGCTGGAGCCACTGTATTTTCAAGTCTCTTTATACCCTAAATAACACAAGTATCTGATAATCAGGTTTAGGAGTGCTTTAGAAACCTGAGGGCACAAATAAAAGGGAATCCTGAGCGATCCAAAGCAACTCAAGTGACTGCCCTCACAGGAAAGAGAAGTGAGGGCTGAACATGACTCCATCCTGCAAGAGGGGAGATCAGGCAGACTCCATGTACTCGGAGTGTGGTCATGTGCCCATTACAGGGTGGTGACCCCTCTACTCATAGAGCCATGTGGAACACAGGAAGTACTTCCTGATACAAACAAAATGCAGGCAAGGTAGAGTGAGAAGAGAACTCCAAACCTACCTGGGTGCTAAGGAGTCAGGCTGATGCTTCTAAGTCAGAGCAAGTTCTGCTACTTGGCCTCTCTTTAAGAAGCGGCCGAGAGGGACCTCCCTGGTGGTCCAGGGGTTAAGAACCCGCCTTCCAATGCAGGGCACACTGGTTTGATCCCTGGTCGGGGAACTAAGATCCCACGTACTGCAGGCAACTAAGCCCTCACGCTGCAACTACTGAGCCCATGCGCCACAACAAAAGACCCAGTGTGCCACAATGAAGATCCCATGTGCCACAACTAAGACCCGAAGCAGCCAAAAAGAAAAAATACAAATTAAAAAAAAAAAAGAAGAAGCTGCCTAGTGTCAGGTTTATATGCCGTGTACATAATAGGGGATGAATTAAAAGATTTTTTCTTTATGTTTTGATCCAAATCATATCTCTTTGAAGGTTAGGCAGATAGTACAAAACTCTCGATTAGCTAGTCTTTGTTTTAAAACAGAGTTTGGTTAAATAAAAAGAATGTCCAGGAAGCATGACTATAGGATGATTTCTGAAGACACTACAAAACCACAACACAAAGCTCCACAAAGCCCTCGTGGCAGCCACTCAGTTTCAGACATTGTGCATCTGAACTGCCGCACACATAAGCCAGCTTTGCAAATCCATGTGTATAAAAGTAACAGCAGTCATGACGTTTTCTAAATGTCCTTTTTTAAAGACATCAGTCGCCATTTCTTCAGTACCCTTGCCCTAACTTCTTTACCAAACAACCGTAAGTAAAACAGCCTCTCTACTCTGAAATTTTCCTTCTCACTTTTGTAAAATGTTTATTTCTTTTATTTATATGAACTGAGTCAGCTATTATTATTGTTTAATATTATTAAATATCATTAAATAGCTGTCTCTGGGCACATTCACAAATGGATCCGGTCATGCTCTTATCTACAGAGTGTCTTTCAAATACAAAGGCAGCATTGGGTGTTTGGGCTCGTTTGGTGAACTGAAGCCACATTTTCTCCTGCTCTGGAGGGCCCGCCAGTCCTCGATAGCCTTGCCCTTCACAGGATGTCACAGCCACAGTTCAGGATACCTGTCATGCCTTGCAGACCCAGGCCTGGCATGTTCCGGGTCCACTGTATAGGCCGTGAAGCAGACTGATTCCTGCAGGGTTGGGGAAGCAACCTGGGCCAGGGCCCTTCCAAAGGGACAGGTTTTCCCTGCGGAGAAACCTGGACACACTCTGGCAACCAAACATGGCGGATGGGAAATGGGAGCAGGCAGCATGGAATTCTCTTCTTCTATGAATCATCCCAGCATCCTTCTGCATGAAGGGTTTCACCATTATTTTATAGAGTTTAAATGAGGGAAAGGAAGGGGCGGGGTGGGGTTTGGCAAGAGAAGAAACCAGAAGGCCTCCCAAACCCCAGAGCTTAGATTGCTGCTTTTCCCTTTCCTGTAAAAAAATTCCCAGAAAATCCTGATAAGGAAAACCATCCTTTGCTAGCCAGAAAAAAAAAAAAAAAAATTGGCTACTGACCAAGAGAGGAAATTTTGATGGAAAGTGAAAATGATGGTAGAAGTGAAACAGAAAAGTAAAAAAGTTTAAGGCCTAGTTCTCTGAATACACACTCCTTCAATCCCCATCTTTGATCCCAACACTAAGGATGGAAGGATTATAATTGCAAACTTGAACTTTTCAAAGTATCTTAGAAGATTAGAAGTCAATGGGCTTTGGAACCTCCTGCTCGCTGCATTGGTCCTATCTTATCATAACCTTCCTGGGTACATCTTATCCATTAAGTCTATACTTTCAAAGAGCACGGGCTTCTCAGGGTAATGTCCACTCAACAGGACTGGGGCCAAATAGGTTAGTCTCAGCAGAGATCTGCTCTGGGCTTGGTATCCTGAAAGGAGTCCAGTGTAGTAATAGGTCTGAGAAACTGGCCTGACTGGGTAGTTGGAACAGGATGGGGAAGAAAGGAGCTGGTGAGAACCAGCCCACCACAGGGGCCCAAGGGAGAGGCAAGAGTAGGGCGTGGACCACAGCAGCAGGTGATGACCAAGGATCTTGGATCCACTTGTAGGGCTTCCCAGTAGGTGAAGAAGGCAGAACTCAGGGAATATGGGATGGACTGGGGTTCACAGGCAGCAAGTGAGGTCAGGAGAGGCTACTCAGCAGGTTATAACAACAGGAACTCAGAGTCATGGGCCAACCACAGCAGAAGGTGAGTTATAACAAGTGAGGAAAATACACAGGGGGGGCCTGGTGCGTAGGAGTGAGGCAGGAAATACCTTGAACTGAATTCCAGAGCAGGCAGCTGCTTCTGCGTGAACACCTTTCACTCAGTCAGGAGTGGGCTTAGGAGCCTCCGGGAAAGGAGGAACTGGCAGTCAAAGTCTGAGAACCAGACGTGGTTGCAGAGGAAAGCAGACCTAGGGTCAGAGATGGGAACCAGCACACAGAGAGAGGGGGCAGCTTTAGCAGGGCCAGCCATTGCCCAAGAATCACTCAAAGAACCTTGACCAAGAACCTCTTATTCTGGGCAGTCTGAATGTATTTAGTCATGTCCCCACTGCTGGACAGAAACTTCTGGGTTTTAGCAGCCAGAAGTAGGGGTTGACCTCAGCCAAGGGAGGGAAGGATCGACTCGTCATCTAGTAGGAATCTGTGACATCTCTGTCTGAAGGGTCAGCTCCGTCCTCCAACCAGGTTCAGGGTCCTTCTGGGGACTGTGTATCTCTTGGGAGCCCCACCAGCTCAGCTCCAGGGTCAGGCTCCTCAGGGAGTAGCCCACCCCTCTTTGGCATGGGCGTCTCCATCCTCCAGGCACTGGGGAACCTGACAGATTCTAATGTGGCCTTCTGAACGTGGTCATTGCTCCACGGTCATTGTCAGCTGACTCTGAATCTCACCCAGCACTGCCGTTACCTCCCTTGCTCTCCAGTTTCTAGGGGTGTTCTAGCAGTTGGGCTGAACTGGAAGAAGAAAAATATGAAGAATTCTCACTTTTTGCTGCTCTGCACATCACTGCCCATTATGGCGCACACTGAGTAGCAATACCTTGAAATTTGTATCTTATCCTCTCTCTGCCCACGTTTGGTTATCACCCTTGATGCTAAACACATACGAGCAGAGGAGGGGGATCTGCCACTGGGCCCAACACCCAAGGTTCACGTCCACATGGTCAAACCATAAACACAGACACCTGCACGGTGGTAGGGAGACAGCTCCTCAGACTGTCTGCAGGTAAATATTTCACTCTTCCAAACCTGCCACCAGTGATTAGGACAATGATGATGAATGTGGCATTGGGTAAGGAAAGACGGGGAGGGAGAGGAGAGAGAACAGGAGTACAGATCTAACAGATTTTCCTTCTCCAAATGTTTATGGTTAGAGCCCCCAGAGAGGCCATCAAGGCTTTAAATGCTCAGAGGCTGCAATGGCTATTTTTAACAGAACGATAGCAATTTTGAGTTGCAGTGCTAAGGGCAGTGGAATGTTTCTGAGTGGCTCTGCTGGCTACAGGACATTTTTACTCAGAGAACCATCACTGCAGAGAGGGCAGGAAAAATTAGTATTAAATGTTTAATGGCATTGCTTGCATATTAGTTTCAGGTTCAGTCTAGGATAAGGTCATTTTTACTTGCTTGAGCCTGCTTTATAATATGTCAAGGCGATTTATATAATCAGCACGTTCATTCTATTCATGCCCTTTTGACTGAGTGTGTAACCTAATTTTATTATAGAAAGGGATCATAGAAATGAATCGTTTCCGGTCTTGCTTTTATACCGGGGATAGCTTGATGTAAGCGTGGCTGGTGGGTCCCGTGGAGGTGTGGACCTCTATACACTGTCAGCACAATGCAGATCTTTACACTCTGGTTCTCACTCCACCTTCCTCACCAGGAGGAAGGGACCCTGGAGGGTGATGGGGCTGATGGATGGTCGTAGGGGGGGAAAGAGGGTCCAGGGGAGAGATCACTGCAAAGGCTCAGAGGCCAGAAAGCCAGGGGGGGGATCGTCAGCTAGTCCATCTGGAATGGGTTTAGAGCAGCTGTGGCAGGTGTGTCTGGGTTAAAGGCAGGTTGGGGACAGGTAGTGGAGGAGCCCAGAAATCAAGCTGAGACCTTGGATTGTACGCTAAAGAAGCCAGGAGAGTATAGCTTGATCTGTGTTTTGAAGATCATAGTGTTGATCTGGAAGGGCCAGTAGAGGAAAGATGGGAAGAGGGGGAGACAATTTTCAAGGCCACTGCCATAATCCGGGGCCTGCCTCAGGAGAAAGGTAGGAGCAGAGGAAAGTAGAGGGTGGACATAAAAGGCTTCATAGAGAACAGAACCAATGGGACTTAGGAACAACTGCCCTAGATCTACCCTTCCCTTTGCTCCAACAGCCGTGCCACCAGGGACATCTTAGAGCTCTCTTTACATCCAGCCCCGCTCCAGATTGTGGCATGACGGTAGCGTAACAAACATGGTATGTCCTGCCGTTGACTTTTTTCATTTCAGGAAGTAATACATGCTCAATAGAGAATATTTAGGAAACACAAAAGTGTAGATAGAAACCAAAAACCCCAGCCACCTTGTTCACAAAATATTAAGAGTACTCAGTATTTTGGCGTATTTATTTTTACTGTATTTTCCAGGCATTGAGATTTGTTATTGTTTTTAACTTGATTTAAATACTGTGTATATAAGTATGTATTCTATTTTTCATTTACTTATGGCATTTTCCATATTATATGGAAAGTATGTTTATAAACACCATTTTTATTGACTAGGTAACATTTCCTGAAGCGATAAACACCATAATTTACTATTCTCCTCCAGTTGGGCATTTAAGTTACTTCCATCTTTTCAGTATTATAAAAATTACCATAATGAACATCTCTGTGTGTACAGTGAGATTATATATAAGATTGATATGGTGGGATAGATGAATAGAAATGGAATTACTGGATCAAAGGGCATAAGTGTTTTTGAAGCTCTTGACATATATTTCAAAATTACTTTCTAGAAAGCTTCAACCAATTTGTACTCATTCTAGAAAAGTATGAAAATGCCTCTCATTTTGCCATCCCTGGGTTAACACTGGAAATTATATATACTTTTTAAAAAAAACAATTTGATAAGTGAAGGTGGTAGCTTAGTATTTCAATCTACCTATTTGGCTGTTTAATCTATTGATCAGGGACTTCCCTGGTGGCACAGTGGTTAAGAATCCGCCTGCCAATGCAGGCGACACGGGTTTGAGCCCCGGTCTGGGAAGGTCCCACATCTGGTGGAGCAACTAAGCCCGTGCGCCACAAGCCCATGTGCTACAACGAGCCTGCGCTCTAGAGCTTGCAAGCCACAACTACTGAGCCCACATGCCACAACTACTAGTTCCCCCACCAGGGATGGAATCCGTGCCCCCTGCAGTGGTAGGGTGGCGTCTTAACCACTGGACCACCAGGGAAGTCCCTCCTTGCTTTTTAAGAGAGTAAGCTGAATGAGGCAGGGTGGGTTTGGTGAGAGTAACGGCACATTCTGGGTTCAATGGTGTGTGAGGGCTTCTGGATAGAGACACGGGGGTAAATGGAGGCTAACAGAGGTGCTCCTAGGAAGCCAACACCCCCTTCTTCCCAAATCTTGGCAAGGGCATCACATTTTACCTTTGGAAAAGCACAGGGAACCCACTCCTCACTCCCAGTCCCCATTTTCTCAGGCTGTTCAACAATCCAGTCTATTAACATTTCTTAAAAGGACCCTGGGACTTCCCTGGTGGAGCAGTGGTTAAGAACCCGCCTGCCAATGCAGGAGACACAGGTTCCGTCCCTGGTCCGGGAAGATCCCACGTGCCGCAGAGCAACTAAGCCCTTGTGCCACAACAACTGAGCCTGCGCTCTAGAGCCCGCGAGCCACAGCTCCTGAGCCCCCGTGCCACAACTACTGAAGCCCGTGCACCTAGAGCCTGCGTTCCGAAACAAGAGAAGCCATCACAATGAGAAGCTCACGCACCACGACGAAGAGTAGCCCCTGCTCGCAGCAACTAGAGAAAGCCCGTGCACAGCAACGAAGACCTGGTGCAGCCAAAAATAAATAAATAAAAGGACCCTATGTTTTGCCCTGAAAATATATAATTTCTGCAAATCTCTCTCCACCCTCCCATACTACTTACCCATATCGATGACGACCCACATCACGGATGAGCCTCTCAGAGAGGTAGGCGCCAATGCGATCGAGCTTTTCTGGAGCTGACAGGGCGTAGAAGGTCAGCTTCTCCATGTTGGTCTTCACCAGGCCATCCTGTAAAAGACAGATCATCCTCACTGTGGCCATGCGATGGCTAGAAGACTTCAAGTCTAAAGGTAAATGGTCATTCAACTTAATCAACACTTACCAGAGTGCCTGTAATGTACGCGACAAACACATGTGGGTTTTGGGGATCTAGAGATGATTAAAACATAGACCCTGCTCTCCAGGAACTCCCAACTTCACCCAAAGTGTGCTAGCTATAAGCAAAAATAGTCAGTGATATAAGTGTACATATGTGTGTGCATGTGTACACTATATGTATTTACATATGTATATGTGTATGTACATGGAGGTATATATGTGTGTGTGTATATGTGTGTATATGAATGGATGACAAGTCTTCAATGAAAGCAATGCAGAATTAAAACGTATTGGATATCCAACATCGAGAAGTGAACAGGAAGAAGGCAGCTCTGCAGCTTTCAGGGAATTGTCCAGAGGATGTTGGAAGTGTGACCCTCCACTGCCCATCAGGAAGAGGTCATTGATTTCCAGAGAAGAAGTCAAGTACATCAGACCCTTTCCAAAACCACATAACCCATAATGAAGCCTGACCGTAGAGTGGCAGCTTGGAAACCAAGAAGCCAGGTGTCCCCTGTGCCAACTTGACACCTGGAAGATACCAGAGGGAGCGTGGAGAGGACATGAGCTCCAGAGCCAAAACCCAAGAAGGGAAATGCTCACACCTGACAACAGCGAAATAGTAGCATTCTGAGTTAGCGGCTCAAGGAACTATCACCCAGAGAGACATGAGTGGAGAGAATGCTCAGCGGTGGCCAGAAGCACTGAGCACCGAGACACACTTCAGAGCCCTCTGCGGATGCTGCCCGCAGAGCGGCCCAAAGCTCCTCGTTCTTCAGGCTCCCAGCTGCCTCTGGTCACCGATGGGGCTGTGGCCGAGGTTTTGGTGTGTCTGAGTGAGCCCCGGGGCCCACTCTCCCTCGGAGCAGCCCCCAGGGCCCTGGATGGGGTAAGGTGGTGAGAGGCATGCTGGCGGCAGGAGACGAGACCCACCTCGGGATCCTCAGGGAAGATGTTGTCCACCAGCCTTTTGTACCTGGGGCGCAGGGCACCGCAGCAGCCACATACACCTGCAACGGCAACGAGAAACACCGGGGAGCTAAGCCTCCTGGTTAGGCCGAGGGGACCAGGTTGGGCCGTTTGTGAGAAACCAGACCCAGGCTGGAAACAGAAGGGTCCCTCCCTTAGAGCGCCAGGGCCTCGGTCCTTCTCACTGCTTCCCCAGCCCCAGCCCCACTCCAAGATGTCTGCCTTTTCCGCTGGGTGTCTTTGCTTGGAAATCAGGCATAGGTGCCAGCAGACCAGCACCTGTTCAGGAAGCCAGGCCATAGAACACACACGTGTGAACACGTGTGTACACACACGCACGCACACACGCACGCACACACTCACACCCACACCCCACACACACCCACTCACACCACACACACCCACTCTCACACTCTCCCCCACACCCACACACTCACACTCCCACGCACACTCACTGTAACACACACTCACACACTCCCCCACACACACCCACACACTCCCCCACACCCACACTCCCACACACTGTCACACACACACTCCCCACACACCCACACACACTCACTGTCATACACACTCACACACTCCCTCCCACACCCCCACACCCACTCTCACACACACCCACACTCCCACACACACTGTCACACACCCATACCCACTCACTGTCACACACACACTCACATACTCCCCACACACACCCAAACTCCCACACACACTCACTCCCCACACACCCACACACTCACACACTCCCCCCACACACCCCCACTCCCACACCCCCCACTCTCACAGACACTCCCACACACACCCACTCACACTCACCCTCTCTCTCTCTCTCTCACACACACACACACACACACACACACACACACACACTCTTGCTCTCTCTCTCTCTGGGAGAAGACTATACAACGGTCTCCTGCAGCCCAAGGCTCTTCCCCAGTGTCCTGGAAGATGGACACAGCTTGGAAGAGCGGCTGCTGCACCTACCCGGCCCCCTCGCTTGATCCCCACTTCTTGTCTACTCTGGTCCTCAATCTCCTTTACCACCCTCTCTCCTGGGGCCATTTCCATTATAGAATGTTATGTGAAACTATGAGAAATTAACACTACATTAATTATTAACATTTGAAAATGCATCTTTAATGCAGCGTGACTGCGGTGTTTGAAAGCCTTGGTGTTTGAGAGTTGGAGGGCTTCGGGGGGCCACCCAGTCGGTGGTTCTCACCACTAGCCCTCCCCCACCCCAGGAGGTTCTCACCCGTCTGGGGCAAAATGAAAAAAAAACTAAGAATAATGTACCACGTTTTCAGAAAGCTGAAGACTGACATGCGCTCCTTCTTTGTATTTTGGTGCTGTGAAATGACAGCATTAAGAAATCAGTGATAATAAAACAAACCTGGGGAAAATAAAAAGTTGATGAGTCTAGGTCCCACCGTAAAAAACTTTCAGTTGGAACCACTGATCTCCTCCCTTCCTCCTGACGCAGACGACTCCCCTGGCACATCCCAGCCGCACCCTCCCTGCATTGGGGAAGGGAGAGGATGGCAGGGAAGGGCCTGGGAAAGTCCCCCCCCAAAAGAAAAAGTAATTGCCTCCTCATTCTACCAATTAACGCTTAAATCTGTTTGTACAAATGCTTTACTTGAAATGCAAATGTGCCCTGGAAGGATCAAGCCTATGGGTCATTCAGAAAAGAATGAATTACTTTAGTGGGAATTACTTAAATCACACAAAGAGCCACAAAGAGCTTTACAGCGGCGAGCACGGCGGCTCTCCGGGACCAGGATGGGGAGGGCATGAGGGCGGCACCACCAGGAGGAGAAAGGAACCGGGATCCCGGCTCCAGGGGAGACTCGGTTGTTAGGGGATGGGCGTGTCCTTGGAGAAGCCAAGGGGCACCCTGAGGACAGGATATCAGATTTGCCATATCCAGGGACTACTGTGCCCTCAGCCTCCCACCCACCCCGGGCACAGGGAGGATTGTGGACCTAGTCCTCGGCTGCAAACCGGACTCTGGGTTCGGTCTCTCTGGGCTGGGCTGCTACTGGCGTCTCCCCATCTCCTCCCTGCCTCTGCCTGGGAGAAGGTGTCCAGGCTCCAGCTGGCTGGCATCCAGGGCTATTTCTTGTGACAGGACAGCTCCCTGGGGCCCCTGGCCTCAAGGCCCAGGATTTAAACCTGCCCTCCTGCCCTCTCTCTGCCCACTGCGGCTGTCGGCACGCTCCTTCCCAGGATGCCCAGTGGCACGTGCCCTACACGCTCCCTAAAACAGGAACACCGGCCCTTTGCATTTTAAGGGAGTGAGAACTAGAGAAAATGAGAAATTAGGGCCCCCAAACCCCACTGTCAGTCCCTTCTTCAAACCTTTCTGAAGGGCCCGCGAGCTGGGACCTGCCCTGGACAGAGGACAAGCTCAGGGTTGTTAGAAACCCCAACTGGTCGAGAAAGCACAAGCCCATTTTGGGTACTCAGGGTAGAAACCTCTGTGCAGGGGCTCCCCATCCCAGCACAGAGGCCACGACGCAGGGCCTCCGTGAGAACCCATCGCATTCGAGGCCCGGGCGTTCTCCTGCCTGTGGGGAGAGCTGAGAAGGCCAGAGAACAAGAGATGGGAGCAGGTGCCCCTATCAGCAGAGCTGCACTGCTTTCGGGTGCTTCCTGACCTACACCCTGGCAGCTCCTTCTAGTCTGTTCTTTCTTTCCAACCTCCTCAGACCCTTGGAGGGCAGGGGCTGGGGAGGCAGAGTGGGCAGCAACATGGGTTTCAAACCAAATCCTGGCACTGCTGCTTCCTAGCTGTGTGGTGTTGGGCAGGTAATGACATTCTGTGTGTGCGGTGTCCTGGGCTTAGCACACGGGGCTGCTGTGAGGCCACAGCGAGTTTACGCAGCAAAGCACTCAGAACAGGGCCGGCCTGCTAACAGCCAGTGCAGGTCCCCGCCAGCTGCTCTCCCCTCTGCATTCCCCAGCCCAGGGCAGCTGAGCCCTTCCCGAACTGCTAGCTGGTCGGTGCTGGCTGGTACATCTTAGCGTGGCTTCCCCACTGACCACTTACTCAGCTATGGTGAGCAAGGTCAAGGGGCAGCTGAAGGCCTAAGAAGGAAGAATCCCAGAACGTTCCCAGAAGATCAAACTTCACTAGCCTGTGGGTCTGAAATGATAATCTGACCTCAACCTCCAGTCACTGCCTGGTCACCTTCTCAAAGCCAGCATCCCTGAACTTTCCTGCCTCAGCGTCAGCTCCACAAGCACACACAACAGACTGGAGTCAAATGCTGTCGAGAGATAAAGCAAGAGGCTCACTGGGGAGCACCCATAGGACTGTACGTTGGAGGGTCGCCAGGAGAGTAGTTACAGTGGGTAACTAACAAGCGTTCATCAGAAAAAGCGTCTGTGGACAAATAAATCTATGAAACCTTGCACACCAAATCCCCCATTTCAGATTTGCAGGCAAATAAGCTTATTACAGCCTCTGAAGAGTCATAAGGTAAAGAAATCTATTTAAATTTGTTCAAATCAACATCTCCCCATTTTTCACTGTTACAAAGAGCAGCATGATGAATACTTTTAATCGTCTTTTTTCAAGGCATGTGTATTGGCTACTGTGTGGGAACAGAAAGGTATATGCTACTATAAATGGAGCACATTGGAAACTGCTAATCTTAGAGTTTAAAGAGTCCTGGGTTCAAGTCCTGGTTCTGCCATTTGATCTTTGAGACTCAGTTTCCTCATCAATATAATAAGAGGAGGGCTTCCCTGGTGGCGCAGTGGTTGAGAGTCCGCCTGCCGATGCGGGGGACGCAGGTTCGTGCCCCAGTCCGGGAGGATCCCACATGCCGCGGAGCGGCTGGGCCCGTGAGCCATGGCCGCTGAGCCTGCGCGTCCGGAGCCTGTGCTCCGCAACGGGAGAGGCCACAACAGTGAGAGGCCCGCGTACTGCAGAAAAAAAAAATAAATAAATAAAAAATATATATATATATATATATATAAAATAAGGGGAGATTTTCCCTAAGGTACAATTCTATGATTGAAGTCCGAGACCATTTGCAATAGACTCTGGAAAGGGAGAAATCACCTTGAGCTCTGCTGGTTGTGGGAAGGCTTCCCAGGAGAGGAAGGACAAGAAGACGTGGGGCAGGATTCACAGAGGTGAAAAGGACAGTGGGTACTTTATTCTTTATGTGCCAGACACAGTGCTAAAATACTTTACAAGCATCAACTCACTTAACCCTTACAATAACTCCATGGGGGAGGTATTGTTTTATCCCCATTTTACAGATGTGGAAGCTGAGGCACCAAAAGGTTAAGTTACCTGCCTAGAGCCACACAGCTAATAAGTGGCAGGATTTGAACCCCAAAATCTACCTCTAGGGGCTACGATGTTCTTAAGTACTACACCAGGGAAGGGATGCATTAGCTAGGGAACTAGGGAAGGCTTACACAGAAAGGGAAAGACCACTAGGGCAGTGCATTTTGAGGGAAACCACAATATGTCAACCCCAAATATGCCTCTTTGACATAAAAATTGTCTTGAGCTGAAGGCAATTAACTGGCAGCAAAAGGCAGGAAAGGCTCCCCCTTTTCTGCCTCAAGAGCGGAAATAAATGCTCCTTTTACTGGAGACAGACTTTAAGAAGTCAGCAGAGGAATCTGCAAACAAACCTTGTTAAGCTAACCCTTATCTTCCTAGTTCTTTCCTCACCATTCACTACCCATAGCCCCAACCCCTTTGTCTGGTCAGTTCTTCACAAATGTATTATTTCTTTGTCTAAAAGGTATAAAATCTTCCTGCTCTGGTTACTTCTTTGGGTCTTCACTCTCTTGTGAAGGCTCCCAGGCACATGTAAAAATTCAATCAAATTTATATGCTTTTCTCCTGTTAATCTGTCTTTGTCAGTTTAATTTTCAGACCCAGCCAGGGACCCTCAGAGGGTCAAAGAAAACTTTTTCCTCCTCTATAATTTCAAACTGTAAAGTGCACACTCATCATTTGGGGATCTTATTAAAATGCAGATTCTGCTTCAGCAGAGCAGGGGTGGGGCCTGAGACTCTGCATTCCCACCAGACTCCAGGTGATGCTGATGGCCGTGGCCCAGGGACCACACTTTGAGTCTGCAAGCCACCAGAGCACAGTGGCTAAGAATTTGGGCTCTGGAGTCAGACAGGCTTAGGTTGACATCCCAGCTCTTCCAATTTCTTATTGTTTGATCTTGAATAAGTTACTTAACCTAAACCCAAGTTTCCTCATATGAAAGATGAAAATGATAATGGTTCCTTCTCAGAGGGCTGCGGTGAGGATTAAATAATAACATCTCCCTGGCTCCTTTTTCCTTTCTAACTCCCTTGAAGGAAAGATACAGAGGACCAGGCGGGGGCCAGACTGAGTACAGCCTTAAACAACAGGCTGAAGAGTTTAGGCTTTGCCTACATTAACCGAGAGCTCTGGGAGCCTCGTGAGCAGTGGGTGACATCGAAGATCAGTCCAGAGGTGGCATGCAAGATGGGATTGGACAGAGAGATTTAAGGCAGAGATGTGTGAGCGAATCGCCCCAGGTCAGGGGCAAATACCTGAACTGAGTGATGTTATCAAGATGGGAGAGTAAGGGGCAGAATCAGCAAGACTTGAGGAGCTCTAAAAGGAGGAACAGGAGGAAAGTACAAAAGAGGACTGTGGGCTTTTCGGTCCCGCGACCAGACACCACAACCCCCTTGACTGAAATGGAGAAGAGACAGGTAGCTGGGGCTGGGGGGAGTGGGGACATCTAGGTGGGATCATCCAGGTAGTTGTGAGGAGGGCTCAGACTCATGGGAGAGACCAGGGCTGGAGCTCTGAGGGTCACTGGCCCTCATTGCCCACTGGTGTGTGAGAGAGGACCCGACTGCTCAGGGGAAAGGGGCAGTGGGAGCGGAGTCCCAGAGGATGGCTGCCTTGTCCACTCCCTCTTTCTTCCTGTTTTCCCCACCCACTACTTTTCTGTAAAGCCTTTCACCTTTCTTTGCCTCCTTTCTCTGCCCATCCCCTAAGGCCCTCCAAGCTAAGGCATTTGGGGACTTCATGCTGTTCACACTGATCCTGAAACAGGAGGGAAGGGGGCAGGGCACAACCCCTGAAAGAATGACATAGCCCGAGGACATGCCATAAACGGATTAGAACCAAAGGAGTCCAAGTTGACTTCCACTAGACCTTGAGCCTCAGTATATGCTCACTGTAACACATCAGAAGCTAAATGACACACCCACAGGCGCCATGACAGTCCTAAGGCGACAATAAGGATCAAAAAGTGGGCGGTGGCCCAATTCCTGGAAGTCCCCGCCCCCTCCCCAAAATAGCTGGAATACTCCTCCCACTCATTAGCCTATGAAATTACCCACCCCTATAAAAACTGACAACCCCATACCCTGGCGCCTTTCTCGCCTTCTGAGATGGCCCACGCTCTGTCTGTGGAGTGTGTTTCTCTCTAAATAAATCCACTTCTTACCTATCACTTTGTCTCTCACTGAATTCTTTCTGCAATGAGACATCAAGAACCTGAGCTTCATTAAGTCCTGAAACCAGGTGTGTGATCTCAGTTGGAAGACTGTGGGTTTTGGCCGGGTTTGAGATCAAGCCGCGTGGGTTCAAATCCCAATCTGAGGTGCACGGTTTCCATCCCAGAAACATGCCCTTATTGGCACACCCCCCACCCCTGCTAAAATTCAAAGTCCCCCGTCTGATTATCTAATTCACGAGAGGCCAGTAGCTGATCAATAGTCTTTCAGAGGGTATATGCATTAAGGCTTAAAGGCTGAAAAAAATAATCTCTAATAGTTGAACCTTGGAGACATTTGGGTGAGGAGGGTGTTTTATATGAGGAAACCAGTATACAAGTGTCTACAAACTGTTCTGATATGTTGAGCTCTGGAGTTTGTTTGCTTGTGTTTTAACCCTTTCACACCCAGTTTTAAGGAAAATAAGGTAGGGAAGCAAAATTAATAGGCTTGTTGGGGGGGGTGGGGAAAGTATAGAAAAAGTTAAGAGTTTTTTGTTTGCTTTTAAGCAATCACAGTAATTTTCAAAAGAGAATGGGGCAGACAACTATGAAGCCATATAGGTGACCATGTCCTGATTAAAGGAAAGAAACACAAGAAAGGATCATTGGGGAAAATAACCTAAAGCTATTTACCATCTTATCTGCTCTACTTTAAAAAGGGACCGATCAGGGCTTCCCTGGTGGCGCAGTGGTTGAGAGTCCGCCTGCCGATGCAGGGGACACGGGTTCGTGCCCCGGTCTGGGAGGATCCCACATGCCGCGGAGCGGCTGTGCCCGTGAGCCATGGCCGCTGAGCCTGCGCGTCCGGAGCCTGTGCTCGGCAACGGGAGTGGCCACAACAGTGAGAGGCCCGAGTACCGCAAAAAAAAAAAAAAAAAAGGGACCGATCATATGACTAAAGAGATTTTTTGGAATCTCAGCCAGAAGTCAGAAAAGCTCCACACTTCCTGCATAGGTAATCAAAGCAGCAAATAAAGGTCTCCTCTCGATATGGGGACATATGTATATGTATAACTGATTCACTTTGTTATAAAGCAGAAACTAACACACCATTGTAAAGCAATTATACTCCAATAAAGGTATAAAAACAACCAAACAAACAAAAAAACCAAAACAAAATAAAACAAAAAAAAAGGTCTCCTCTCTGATAAGGCAAAGAGCCAGAGGGCTTGGTCAGGAGCCCACCGCCTCTGGGTGCCAAAGCAGTTCAGGAGGTGACAGAAACCCACAGGCACCCCTAGAAAGCTTCCAACCAGAAAAAGGTGAATTCGAAGTAGCCACAAACAGGCCAGGGGGGAAAAAAAAACGAAGAATAGAAGACATTTAAAAAGAAATTGAAAACAGTTCCTTGTTACGAGAGATTAAGTAATATATTTTCATGTATTTCTTTAGCCTTGCTTCTAATGGTATTTATTCTTAATGTTTGTACATAGAAGTATATGGAGTTCAACTCGCCATTTGCCTGTAAGAGAACCTATTAAATTATGAGTCATTTTATTTCTAAGAGAGAAGCACTCTCTACCAGGGCCCTCTCTCACTCTCTGGGGATCATGTCTGGCATATCCAAGCACGGATGCCAGAAGTAAATTTAATAAGGATCCTCTTCTGTCACTAGGACTTGTCTTACCTAATATTTTTATACTTATTTTAAGAAAAAGAGGGAAATGTGATATGGTCAATTTCACTAGTATGTATTTAGCTGCTCTGGTTACTAAAAAATCATATCAGCAGGATTAACAGAGTGTCCAATGACACTCAGTGACTTCCTCCAACTTCAAAACTCTAAGCATGGTTAGACCTGCACCAGTGGCCCATCCTGCCATCTCCCGATAATTCATCTGCCCCAGCCTTAGGGGCCTCCTTGTACCATCCTGCCTCAGGGCCCTTGCACTTAATATTCCCCATCTGGAATGTTCCTCTCTGTATCCTCCAGGCTCCCATGCTCATTTCTCTAAAGCGTCTGCCCAAATGTCACCTAACTGTGGAGAACTTCCCTGACCATCATTCTCCTTTAATTTTCTATCCCTGATCTATTCCTCTTCGTAGCACTTTTTACCAACTGACATACTTTGTATGTGGCCACACTCTGTCTCCCCCACTCAAAGGTAAGTTCCTGAAGAGCAGAAGCCCGGCCTGTTTGTCCCTGCCTATCCCGGAGCCTGAACAGGGTCTAACCTGTGGTGAGGAGGAGGGAGAAATAGTCATACCCATCTGTTGAATGAAGAAAGAGTGTGTGATTGGGAGGAAAGCGATCATGAATTTCAGGCATTTAGCAAAAGGTCTCTGGGTGCTTGCAGGATATTCTCCTAGGAGGACTCAGGGAACGTTTCTATTGGAGAACCGTTGGCTCCAGTTCCTGAATCCTGCCCGGGATTCTGGGGTTGCTGCCACCTGTGGCTAGGAGCCAGGCTCACTGGGGCCAATCCCCCTCCAGGTGTGTGTGGGGGAGGGGGACTTTGGGCAGTGGGTAGCCTGGAATCAGGGCTCCTTCTGCCCTGCCCCTCCCTCCCTCTGGCCCCCTGCCTGCTGGCCCCCAACCCCCTAAGCCCCATTTGCTGTCTCCTGGCTTGGCCTGTGGCTAGTCCTGCATCTCCGAGGAGGGGCCAGAGGTGATCCTCTGTGGTTCTGGTGCGCGGCCAGGATAAGAAGCGCTGGCCCAGCTCTTTGCCTGGCAGCATGTGATGGCAGATCTCACAACTGCTGGCAGCCTCCGCGGACTCTGGACCGCTCACTCGGCAGCAACCCTGTCTTCACACCTCCTGCACACTGCAGCCCTGTTTCTCCTTTGCTCTGCTTGCCTGATCCTAGTTTCTCGACTGATCTGTTCGCTTGATCAGAGCTACCCACAACCTGGGGCAACTGGAGGTCTGTAACAAGCAAAAACTCTCAAACACTAAACACATCATGCTTTTCAACATCTAGGCCACTTCCCCCAAATTCCCTATTTCTAACCCAGCATCACCTGCCAGGCCCCCTGAGATATAATATTAGTTCCTTTAGATTCCTTCCTCTCCTTATCACTGATCCAGCCTCTGTCATGCTGATCTTTAATAACTAAAAAATCCACGGTTTACCACCTCCTCTGTGCAAAGCACTAGGCCAAGCAACTTTATACATATTTTGTATGTATAATACTCAAAACAAAACACTAAGGTTTGTACTATTATTTTATAAAGAAGCAGGATCAGAGAGGTCAGATGCCCTGCCCAAAGTCACACAGCATGTGCCTTTCTTCAGTGAGGCTTCCCTAATTCTCCCATCACTTTCCCCAAAATACAGCCTCAACAATTTCTCAGGTTCATCTTGTGCTCTCCTTTGCCACAGCTACCATACTAGGACCCCTCTCTTACACCTGGTATCCAGTCTTGTAAATGCCACTCGGCCAGTCTCCTTGCTTCAATTCATTCTCTAGGTAGTTTTGAAGCAAATTTTTGCTTGATTTAGTTTGCTTCACAGCTAAGCCGTTTGTCTGGCTCGCCATTACACTACACGTCAACCCTTCCACTTGGCATTCAACAAAGGATGCCCTGTAAAAGGGGGGTCGTTCCGTCTTCATGTCCTTCCTCCTGGCACAGCTCTTGTCCAGCAGCCAGAAGCCACATCAGAGTCCAGCTGTGAGAAGGGCTGGGTGGTCTGAGGAGCAGACTGGGGGAGCCATTCAGCCACGGAGAGCCCCACAGCTGCAGAGGAAAGGATGTTCAGGTGACAGGGACAGGGCAAAAACTGGAGATGGTAAAGGAGCAGGAAAGTCAGAGTCACGGTCCTGGGGGTCCTGAAGTCATCACACTGCGGGGGACGGGGGGCGCTGGCGACCCCAGCACGTGCTGAGTCCTCATTAGAAGACATGCAACTCTAGGCATTACTTGCCCTCTGCCAGCTAACTTCTGTTAGCTGGTACAAGGTACCCCTTGTACCATATTATCTTACGCAATCTTCTACCACTGCTTGCTCAGGCTGTTATTTCAGTGAATGGCATGTTCTACCCCCCAAGATAAACTGTAAATTCCTCGGGTCTCATTTTCTTCTAACCTCAGTACAGTATCTGGAGCCCAGCAGGACTCGAGGAAAACTGTCATGACATGTGATGCCTTTGATCAGCGTGAGGTCCAGGGAAGTCACCTTCTCTCCTAGACCTTGGTTTCCTTTTTATAAACATCAATGCCATTATTCCCATTCACCAAGAAAAATGCCTTTTTGCTTAAAATAGTTCATATTTATTTTCTCAGCTTTACAATCCCCTTGTAAAGGCAAGGGCTGGACTTGCTCGTCCCTACCAAAGCAAACTGAATTCTTTTTAAACAATTTACAATAAAATTTAACCCAAGGCTAATGGCACTGACACTCCTTTCAAATGAATTGGAGGAAACAGAACAAAGTTCAGAGAGAAAGGGGCGTTAGGTTCAAGTACCTCCCGTGAGGACCAGGTCTTGTGTCCAGCTGATGTGAACTGAACTTCAGCACTTTGTACGGTACTCGCTGGTGGGGTGGGGAAGAGGAAAAAGTTTAAATATATAGGTTCTGCCATCAAAGAACTTACTCTCTAGCTGGGGACATGAGACCCACCCACATTTAAAGTTGATGATGTGTCGCAATGAGACTAAGAAGTCCATAAAACTGAAGAAATCTCTGGGAGTTTGATGAGTCCAGGAAGGCTTCCTGGAAGAGGCAAGACCTGAGCTGGATCTCTATGGGTGGAAAGAGCTGGTAAGAACTGATGAACCCATGAAAGGAAAAGTCAACAGGACTTCAAAGGGAAAAATTTTAAGAAAACCATAAAGGTTCCCTTTTCTCTTTTTCCTTATTTCTGATTTTAAAAGGAATACATGCTTATATGTATACGAGTGTAAAATAGGAAAAAATAAAAATGAATGTAGGGCTTCCCTGGTGGCGCAGTGGTTGAGAGTCCACCTGCCGATGCAGGGGACACGGGTTCGTGCCCTGGTCCGGGAAGATCCCACATGCCGCGGAGCGGCTGGGCCCATGAGCCATGGCCGCTGAGCCAGCATGTCCGGAGCCTGTGCTCCGCAACGAGAGAGGCCACGACAGTGAGAGGCCCACATAACGCAAAAAAAAAAAAAAAAAAATGAATGTAAGCATCACTTATAATCGCACGATTTGTGATTAACCTTATAATGTATTTCTTCTGGTTTTTGTTTCTGTGTTTATACATATTTTGAAAATATGCACATAAAATTGGGATCATACAGTAAAGCATTAAAACCTATGTTCTTGGGCTTCCCTGGTGGCGCAGTGGTTGAGAGTCCGCCTGCCGATGCAGGGGACGCGGGTTCGTGCCCCGGTCCGGGAAGATCCCACATGCCGCAGAGCGGCTGGGCCCGTGAGCCATGGCCGCTGAGTCTGCGCGTCCGGAGCCTGTGCTCCGCAATGGGAGAGGCCACAACAGTGAGAGGCCCGTGTACCGCAAAAAAAAAAAAAAAAAAAAAAAAAAACCTATGTTCTTCTTATATTGTGAGCATCTACTGTCTCACTAAATATTTTTCAGATCCTCATTTTAATGGCTACTTACTATTCCATCTTTTGACAAGACCCTGATTTATTTAATCATTTCCCATTGCTGTTTCCAATTTTTCATTATTCTGAATGATGCAGTGATTTGCCCTTGATAATTAAAGCCAGGAATCGTACAGGCAGAGCCTGGTCTGGTTTTATTGGTGATAAGGAAACCAAATGGCGCCATGTGGCTGTGGGGACAGTAGTGAGGTGGAGGGGACATCTGTAGGGCCAGGACCCATCTCTCATTGTCCAGGGAAGATTCGGGATCGAAAGACCAAGAGGAGGTGCTGACACAAATGTGTTTGGGGAACGAGGCAGAGTCCGAGTTTCCAGACAGATTTTATTGGAAGTGGAATTAAACAGTAGCTGAATTCTCCGTGGGGAGACAGTTTGGACCAGACTGTGTCTGAATTCACAGACAACCAGTAGCTGTCAGTAGCCTGACCTTTTGGAACTCCCTCACTTCCAATACACTCACTGCTTTCCGGCCAATCTTGGCTAATCTGATTGCCACCTTAATTGAGGGTGGGGATTGAAAAACAGAGAAATGTGTCCAACTGATTTAATGTCAATGCTTCTATTCTTTCCTAACTGTAAGCTGCCCTGGGCTTGGGTATCACACTTCCAGCGAGTAATAGGTAAAAATAAACAGAATGTTTTTCCATTTCTTGTCTCTTGGAAACACTAACAGCAGGAAAAATGTATCCCAACTATTTTCAGGAACCAGACAGCCTGACTTCCAACCTCAGTTCCAGCTCTCACAGCTGTGCAAACTTAGGCAAGGTTTCAAGGTCTCTGCGACTCGGGCTACTCATCTGCAAAATGGGAACAACAGAACCTACTTCATAGGGCTGTGGTGAAGACTTGAGAAGTTAACACAAGTGAGTTCTTAGAACTGTGCCTGGCATCTAATAAGCACTCAAAAAATATTAGCTGTTATCATCATCGATATTACTATGGTAACTGTTATTAAAATCTCTTCCCTAACTTAGCAGAGAGAAGGCAAGATAGAATAAAATGGAATTTCAGAGCAAGAATGGCCCTTAAAGCCTTTTGGTTTCATTTTATACTTGGAGTGTGAAGCATAAACAGCTGTTAAGAAATCTAAATCCAAATCCAGGTAGACACACATCCCCTCTCGAATGCCCAAGGACAAACCTCTGAGTAGAAACACAACTGAGCAGGGGTCATCCTGACCAGCGGCAGCAGCTACCGTGTTTTCAGTTGGTCTGTGCCAGGCACCACCCTAAGTGATTCACCTGCATTCATTCATTTACTCTTTACAAAAGTCTATGAGGTTGATACAAGTATTCTTGTTTTACAGATGGCACCAAAGGCTCTTATCCAGCTTGTTGACTTGTAAATTAAAGCACTGAGGTCTCAGTCCTCAAATACCATATATTGTGGATAGGTAAAAATAGAAACGAAAATGTATTCAACAGGAATGTGGACCATGTAATCAGCAGCATTCTAACTAAATGTCACACATACACAGAGCAGGATTGCTGAGAGATGGAATTGGAACATGTCAGAGGAGACTAATTTTGAACATTATTTATAAAAGGATTCCATTCAGTTGTGAGAAAAAGAGGGCTTTCCATGTAGCAAGAGGGTAGAAAGAAAACACGGACATTTCCTGAGTGCCTATTTGATCATGTGCCTAACTTAAGCACTACAGTTTTTTAAAAAATCCCATGAGGTATTATCACTCTACAGGGGAGAAAACCAGAGCTCAGAGAGGTTAGTTAAGTTGCCCAAGAGCGCTCAGGGTGCAGGGAACAGGGCCAGGAACAGAACAAGGAAGGCCCTCTGACTTCAGAGCAATAGTATGTATGACGATTTGAAGCAAGAGTAATTATGGTAGGCAGGGATATGAAGAAAATGTGCTCAAGTAGAAAAAGATAATTTCTAAGATGGATTATTTTTAAAAAGTCATGTATAACTGATGATGAAATCTGGACCAGCTCTGTGGATTGTACCAATGTCAGTTTCCTGGTATTGATACCGAACTATTGTTGTACAAGATGGTAACATTGGGGCTTCCCTCATGGTGCAGTGGTTAAGAATCCGCCTGCCAATGCAGGGGACACGGGTTCGATCCCTGGTCCAGGAAGATCTCACATGCCGTGGAACAACTAAGCTCATGTGCCACAACTACTGAGCCTGTGCTCTAGAGCCTGTGAGCCACAACTACTGAAGCCCGCGTGCCTAGAGCCCGTGTTCCACAACAAGGGAAGCCACAACAATGAGAAGCCCGCGCGCAGCAACGAGGACCCAATGTGGCCAAAAATAAATAAATAAATAAATGATTTTTTTTAAAAAGATGTTAACGTTAGAGGAGGCTTGGTGGAGCATACAGGGGCCCCACCCTGCACGTTTCTTTGCAATTATCTATGAATCTATACTTCAAAATAAGAAGTTTTTTAAAAGGTGGCATATAACAATGAGTGGAGGTGGTAACTGGCAGAAGAACTCGACAGAGAACTCTGATCTACTCATGGGGGGCACAAGAACCGTGTCATGCCAGAGCCTCTCCCACAGCCTCAACTGTGGGAGAAATAAGGTTTGCCAACACACATATTGAATATCTATTACGGGCCTCAGTTGTACCCAGGGCTTCCTGGGGATATGAAGCATTAACAAGACATAGGTCTGGCTTTCGGGGCTCTTACAGTCTAGCTGCAGAGAAAAGGCACAATCGCTTAATAAAATATAAGCCGGCCTAGGTGTACTGATGTTTCTTAAGGAAAGTTTCATGTGTTATAGCGACTCAAAGGAGAGTGCATGGGCTTCCCTGGTGGCGCAGTGGTTGAGAGTCCGCCTGCCGATGCAGGGGACACGGGTTTGTGCCCTGGTCCTGGAAGATCCGACATGCCGCGGAGCGGCTGGGCCCGTGAGCCATGGCCGCTGAGCCTGCGCGTCCAGAGCCTGTGCTCCGCAACGGGAGAGGCCGCAACAGTGGGAGGCCCGCGTACCGCAAAAAAAAAAAAAAAAAAAAAGGAGAGTTCATAGTGCATGCTGCTTAGGCTGGTTGGTTAAGGAAGACTTCTTGGGGGCAGTAGGATTTAGGTAGAGCCTTGAAGGATGTGTAGGGGAGGGGGAGGGACAGTCCAGGCAAGAGAAACTGTTAAGTAAAAGATTATATGTAGACATGGCTTTGGAGCCTAAGCTTGCCTAGGAGCTAGCTCCTTGCCATCTAGCTGTCAGTGTAGAATGGGCATTCAATAAAATTGTTGAATAACTTAAATAATATTCACAGAAAACAATTTTAAAAGATTCATCCTCAGTATTGTTACTCCAAATAGGAATTGTATCACATAGATACAGTTTTGTGTTTTATAGCATAGAAAGAACACGCTTTGGAATTAAGCAAAACTGGGACTATGAGCTGTGTGACCTCAGGTCATCCAAGCCCTCTGTTGGTTTCCTCATCTGTGGGAGATGAGTAAGGCATCTAGCATGAGCTGGTACACAGTAGGTGCTCCATAAATGTGAACTCTCTGGTCCCTTCACCCTATTTCATAAGCATTTTTCCTGTTGCTGAATTGTCGTCATAATTACCATTGTTAATGTGGCTTAAAATTCTAGGGAGAAGATCTATAATCATTTACTGAACTGTTTCCATATTATTTGACATTTATCTTGTTTATACTTTGATGCTTTAAAAATAATGTTGGGACTTCCCTGGTGGTACAGTGGGTAAGACTCCGTGCTCCCAATGCAGGGGGCCCCGGGTTCAACCCCTGGTCGGGGAACTAGATCCCGTATACATGCCACAACTAAGTGTGCATGCTGCAACTAAAAGATCCCACATGCAACTAAAGATCCCACACGCCTCAACTAAGACCCAGCACAGCCTAAATAAATAAATAGATAAATATTGGAAAAACAATAATGTTGAAATGAGTGTGTATACATTACAGCTTTTTTCACTTTCTGGATTATTTCCTTAGGATAGATTTCCAGAAATTGAGTCAAGAGGTATGAATATTTTTAAGACTCAAGAATGTGAACTGCCTCTTCAGGGACAGGAAATGGCCAAGGGTAGATGGAGAGGAGGTTCCAAACAGAAGGCTCTCAAGTCCTTAGGACACAAGAAGCTCTGACTGCCCAGTAAGGACTCCAGACTTTATCTTGTAGGTGAGAGAGAGTTATTTAAGGGTTTGTTGAAAAGGAGGTATAAGAGGATGAAACTAGTGTATTCTAGGAAGACCAAGCAAAAGTAATCTGGCCATTGGAATATGTCCCCAAGACATAGGGAAATATGGGTGGTGGGAAAAGAAAGAGAAAGGAAGAGCCAGACGGGCCAAATCTGAATGAGAACAGCGCACAGCTGTGAATGACAGCACAGAGAGGGGACGGGAGTCCAGAGCTTAGAATTAGTGACAGAAATGGCGATGCCTCACCCTCAATGGTGGCTCCCTGCCCACATTGGTCCTGGAAATGGGATCAGAAACTCCTCCTGCCACTGTGGAATGACAGTATGAATAACATCACATCACCACAGTGACTCGCGAGGTTTGGGACCAGCCATGAGAAAGAAGGTAGATTGGGGCCAGAGTCTGAAGACTGCCCAGTAAAATCAATGCACCAAAAGCCGATTACAAATCTGGAGGGCAAACAACAGAGAGAAGCCTTCCAGAATCAGCATTCTGTTTTTCAGATGTCTACTAACCATAAGCCCAGCATACACTGCCACCACGACGTCTGTCAACAAAGGAACGCAGTGAAACTTAGCCAGCTGGCTGAAATGTATTTGAATAAATAATTTAAGTGCAAACCTCACCGGCATACTTTTGAAGACTAGGTGACAGCATGGAAAATTTCCTAGGATGGAGTGTTTAATAAGAAAGGTATATATGTGCTAAACTATATCCGCAGTATGGCCCAAGCTATGAAAATTATGATTAAATTAGGACAAGAGATGTGGAGAAAAGAAAACAGCTTGACCTGTTGGTGTATCAAACCACAGTGAATTTTCTCCTTTGTTTTCATTTCCACGAATGCTGTATGGGTATTTGCAATTCCCCCTGCCCTGATCTTGTCTGTAAGCCTGGTGAGCAGGGCCTGTTCCCTCTGAGCCTCTGCTCCACTCTCCTGTGCTCACCTGCACTCCTCTCTGTCCCCAGCTCTTTGTTGGACAGGGGCCCATTCCCACTCCTGGCTGTGGTGGGACATTTCTAACTGAAAGGGTGTTACGGGCTGTTTACCACTTTCTTCCTCCGTTCTTCGTCCCAGCTCAGCCATCACTAACTCCTCCAGGGTTGAATTTTAAATCACCACTGGGAAAAAAACTTGGCGTGGAATCTTTAATAATTTTTATTTCAGGGCTTCCCTGGTGGCGCAGTGGTTGGGAGCCCGCCTGCCAATGCAGGGGACACGGGTTCGTGCCCCGGTCCGGGAAGATCCCACATGCCACGGAGCGGCTGGGCCCGTGAGCCATGGCCGCTGAGCCTGCGCATCCGGAGCCTGTGCTCTGCAACGGGAGAGGCCACAGCAGTGAGAGGCCCGCGTACCGCAAAAAAAAATTTTATTTCAGCATGCTTTGAAATTGGGGGGGTGGGGGGAGTATTGCATGAGCTACACTGTGACCACCAGAAGCAGGCAACGGTTTCTCTTCTCACTTTAATTTACACTGACTCCCAGCCATTCCCAAGGCCTGGACCTCCTTTCCCTCATTTCCAAAGTGACTCTGATCCAGATCGTACAATGAATCTTTGTTTTACTCATTGCTCAACATCTAATATCCAATGCAAGCAAATACATGGACCTTTAATCCCATTTATCTTATATTTGTGTCCCAAGATGGGTCTAATGATCACAGTTTGGGAACTCTAACTATGAGGCACTTGACATTCCAGATTGTCCTCAAGTCTGCAGTGAACTCAGCTCGCAGAGGAACGCTGTCTGTGTCTGTCACCTTCAAATTGTTATTAATGTCTCAGTATTTTCAGAGCTCATCACAGCCTGTTGGATAAAATCTAGGTTTCAGCTTCTCAGCATGGGGAGTGAGAACAAAGATCAGAGTAGAACACGGCTGCCAGCTTCCTACAAAAAAGTAATAATATTAACGGCTCCCCTGCACTGTCTCAGACACAGGGGCTTGTAGGACATGTCGGCCCTGACCCTGCATGTTCAGTCCAGGAGAACCAGGGCTGGGAGGACCACAGATGGAATATTGGTACTTTTCCTCCCCTTGGTTCACAAATCCCATTCTCAGTACCTGCACCTGCTCAGATGCACAAGAAAGCAGGTAAGAATGGATTGGTGGCTTTGTTTGGAAACAACCTAAATGTTGATCAATAGGAGACTGGCTACACAGACCGGGGAGCATCCATGCAACGGACGCTGTGCAGCAGCTGAAATGAGTAAAGCAGAGCTGAGAGCACCACCGTGATAGCTCTTCAGACACACTGCTAATTGAAAAGGAGGCTGCGGAACTCATGGCATGATGACATTGGTGTGAAACACTTACTGGCCCAACAAACTTGGCACATATGCAAATATGTGTGTGAAATATACGCTGTAAATGCACAAAGAGAGACCCGTAAGGACACACAGTGCAGGGTCACCAGTGGTTACCTCCAGCGTGGGATGAGGAGATGAGGTAGCCACCAGTCACTCGTGGTTATTTAAACTAATCAAATTTAAAATTCAGTTCCTCGGACACACTAGCCACACTGTATGTGTTCAGTAGCCACAACTGGCTAGTGGCTACCTTACCGGACAGCGCAGATAAAGAACACTTGCATCCGACTTAGAGCCTTAGTTTTTAGTTGAATGTCCTCCCCCAACAAAAATGTTTTATGTACTCCTCACTTAATTTAAAATAGATATAATTTAAAATTTTTTCCCATTTTCTCTTCAGGGTGAAACACCTCACAAAGTCTGATGCGAATAATTTTCTGTTCAAAGATTTGGAATCCAAGAGTTTAAAACACACACACACAGAGGGACTGTTTTCTGTATTTGGTTCTTGCTGGAGCTGATTCAAGACCTGGCAGTCATCTCATTTATTCATGCACACACCAGGCATGCAACACAAATGCATCGAGTCCATTAGATGTAGATGAAGAAAAAATAATAATAAAACCAGGATGCGTGAGTCCCTGTCCTCTTGGGCATGGGTTCAAGCAGCCATAACAAAAGGACAAGTGTCACTTGAGTCAGAGAGCCAGCGTGCTGGGACGTCAGAGGGTGGAGGTGTCATTTCAGTCTAGGTGCTTCCCAATGGAAATGAGGTACAGATAATGTGTTGACAAAGAGAAGAGAGGAGGGCTTTCCAGGCAGTGGGAACAGCATCTGCAAAAGCTCGGAGGAGCGATGTCCAAGGGAGCCTTCTGAGAGAAGTCAGCGGGCCAGTCTGTCCAGGGCAGTGTGAGGGCAGCTGGGGTGTCAGGGAGGGGCCGGGTGGTGAGATGCCCTGGATGCCAGGCCAAGAGGGGAGAACTGTCATTATACTAACAGCCACGTCATCTTTGACTGTGCCTCAGAATGTGTAAGGAATCTACTTCCGGTGGATAGATGGATGGGGCGTTGCTGGGCGGCCACAAAGAATGTGACAGCCCTGGCAGAGGAGCAGGACGAGGCCTTGAAGTGGGAATGTCCAGCTGGAGGTGTGACAAGCGTGGGGAAGTCACACAGGGTGAGTGTGCGACCCGGGTCGGCGGGGTGGGGCATATTCAGTCTCCAGCCCGTGGCAAAGCAGAAATAAATGGAAAGGGAAATCAGGAAGAAGCAGAGGCTTCTGATGGGTGTCTCACTGGCCCCAGAGCCAAGGAATGATATTTGGGATCAAGACCAGAGATGAGGTGAGTGGAACGCAGGCTAAGCTCGGCCTCCCTCCCTCCCTTTACACGTGAGGGCCACCAAACAGAGCTGACAGCTGAGGGGCAAGTGGAGGGGCTTTCTAGGGGCGACGATAGAGACAGGAATGGCCGGGCCTCACGGCATCTGCACAGCGCCCGCGATCACAGAGGGAGGCGAGGATCCGGAGGGCACCGTGTCCCGGCAGTTTGAGCGGGGAAGGTGAGTTTCAAAAAGTGAAAATGGTCAGGAGAGGAAAAACGCAGCAAGAACTGAGAAGGCGAAGGCAAAGGGCTCGGTAATCAGGCCTCCACTGGTGACCTTCTGGACAGGTTTTCAGTAGAGGTGACCTTGGAATCTCAAATAGAGCGAGTCAAGTGGGGAATGATTACTAAGGGAAGAGGAGAGGCGTAATCTCAGCTTCCGTGATTGCGGGTTTAGAAGCACCAGAAAATATTACATGAAACACTGATTTAAAGATGACACCACCACCGGCAGTGCTTGGCTTGCCTCTGCCTGGGTCACGGGGACACGTGGCTTTGACAGGCTCAGCCTCCACCAGGTGTGAATAATGGACAAACTCCAGGCCGCTTCTACTATCAGAGGCAGCGTAGGCCCCCAGGCCACGCGGGTTAACTTCCGAAGCGGCCCTGAGACCTCCTGCTTCCAGTGTAGCCTCAGGACCCTGGAGGTATTCTGTAACTTTGATGATAGAATTACTGCTAACAGAGCATTGTTGGCATTTTATAATTTAATTGGTTCTCACTTTATAAACTTTGTTTATCAGTATAAGCAGTGTATTGTTTACATATATGGAAGGAAGTAATTTGTGGGCCTTCAAAACCCAGGGAATCCTAATAAATGAGATCAAGGGTGGGGTGGGGTGTGGTGGGAGGTTAATGCCTATATGCATGGCTGTCTGTAAGGTGTTCTGAGCTCATTGTGGGAATTCACTCATCTGAAATTTATCCATCGAATACCTACCACTTGGCATATTGAGGCATTCAATTTTTTTTTTTTTTAAGAACACATGAACCGGGGGAATTTCCTCGTGGTCCAGTGGTTAGTACTTGGGGCTTTCACTGCCAGGGCCCGGGTTCAATCCCTGGTCGGGGAACTAAGATCCCGAAAGCTGCATGGTGTGGCCAAAAAAAATAACCAAATTTAAATAAATAAAAAAATAGAATAGGATTTAAAAAAAAAAAGAACACAGCTTTTAAAAAAATGATAGAACTATATTGTTGACAAGATAGGAATTACATTTATTTTCTACAAACTGTTACCGATGAACACATGGATAATATCTTCCTCTTTCTGAAAAGTGATCTGTACATGGGGGGAGGGAATAATAAATATTATTTCTAACCAAAAAAAAAAAAAAAAAAAAGAACACAGGAACCGTTGGGGTAAGGTTTCCAGTGGATAACTCCCGCCCTCAAAGAGTCTGCAGCATAGGGAGTAGAACCCATCCCATGAAAACAATAGAGTGCTTGAAATCTCACTGCTGATTTGGTTTAAGTTTGAAGCTAAGAACTGGAAACCAGGACTCAGGATTTATACCATGAATGCTTTCCCCATTCCCATAATATGTCCAGTTTCCTACTGTGGTCACCAGGCAGCCTATAAAAAGCAAGGTTACTCACCTCTAGCTTTCCAAATGAACACAGTATCAAATATAGAAACCAGAGGAAGCTTCATTGTTATGGAGCCAAAATGATGGAGAGCAAGTGTGAGTGCTTTAAATATACAGATGAACTAACAGATTTAAGACACAGACTCTTAAAGGCTAAGAGTCCAAGATCAATCATTCAAAAGGTCAAATATATAATCAGAGAATCTGTCACAGCATGAGCAGTGGTGATGGAACACAAAACAGGCACGCCCCAGAGCTGCTAAAAGATAAAGTCAGGACCAGGGTGACCATGGTGCCAGAGGGGACTTTCAGAAGCAACACTTTTGAAATGCAAATCAGAATTAGGAGCAAGCACCAGAATTCGGCAAAAAAAAAAAAAAAAAAAAAAAAAAGCAAAACAAGTGCTAGGTTGAGCCACACTAAAAATGCCAAGTAAGCATCAGGCCAAGCACAGCCAAGACCCATTTTTAATGAGGCAGTTCTAGTGTGCATGGGCATACTGAGTATATACCTGCACGAGGAAGAAAGTCCCTCCAGCAGGTTCTGCCCACATTGAAAGAAGCAAAAAGCAGATAGTCTGAGAAAGCAGCTAAGCAGAGTGGGTCCTGAAAGCAGAAACCCAGCTGGCCAGGGACAGCTTCTTAAAAAGCTCTGAATGATGAGTGGAGATTGCGAGCTTCAAATCAGATCTTCAGCCTCTGGAGGGGTGGCTCTGTTACTGCTATGTTGTCATTAAAAAGGATCTGTTGATAGTAAAATACGTATTACAACCCCTCCTATTAACATCAACATCAGCTAACATTAAGCTCTCATTATGCATCAGGAACTGTTAAGAGGTTTGAATGAATTGTTTTATTCAATCCTCCCAATAGCACTGAGGTGGAATCTATGTCCCCATTTTACAGATGAGGAAAATGAGGCTTAGTATACACAGTTGAGAAACTTATCCAAAGTCACACAACTGTTACTTGGGGTAGTGGGATTCAAACCTAGGCCTATCTGACTATAGCATCTTCACACTTAACCCCAGGGCTGCAAAGGAGACACTGAGATTTATTCACTTCCATGTGCCATTGGAAAAAAATCCATTTTTAGCTAGGGAGATGTAGGTCTTTGTGCAGAGATATCACAAACCAGCACATTATTAAGAAACAGGTGAATAATAAGGCCATTAAAGGCTATGCATTCTTAGGAGAACGACATCACTGCGAGGTCACAGAAGCCCCAAGGAGGAAATGGAAAAATCAATCCTGCGCACACACCCAGCTCTGCTCAGCCACCCTCCGTGCTGGTCCTGGTGCTGAGACGGGCACCAGCAGGCCTGGTCAAGCCAGGCTTTGTTCTGCCATTTAAGGTCCAACAAGAGTCAGCAGTGCCCATGGCAGTGCTCCAAAGGCCTTGCACCAGATGGCCCTCCTTACGAGCCCTCTGCCCCCTGCCCTGCCAGCACCATCAACCTCCCAGCTGCCAACGCCGGCCTGGACTTCCTGGGTCAGCTTCTTCCGCTCTCTGCTCAGCACAAGTTTTCTAGCAGCATGCGCTCCACCCAGCAGCTCTCAATGAGCACTTTTCCTGGGGTGCTGGGGACCTTGCTGGGCTTCGGGTGACAGCCCGGTGCTGGCTGGCACGGGTCCCTGGCTGTCTTCTGGCACACCAGCTGCCAGCAGTGCAAAACAGACCTGCGATTGTTTGCATGCATGTTTTCTTTCCCTGGGTTTCCTGCTGTCTTATTGCAATATAATTAACATGCAGTAGATGCACAGATCTTACCAGTTCAGTGCCTTGAGTTTCGACAACTGCCTATACACTTGTGTAACCACCACCCAAACAAGAGAGAGAACATTTGGGATGTCCCCAGAGAGTTACCCTTCCCAGTCAAGCCCCTCACCCAACCACTATCTGATTTCTAACTTCTATCATCACTGATTTGTTTTTGCATGTATTCTTGCCTAATTGTACCTAAAACATAATGAGAAGATGTTAGATAACCATCCACAGGCCTTTGATGGTGAAAAACATTTTGGATTATATTTAGTTCTGCCATTAAAACACATGCTCACTACACAAAACGTAAAAAAATACCAAACAGTTTTTTTGTTTGCTTTTTGTGTTTAAAAAATTTTTTTTTTAATTTTTATTGGAGTATAGTTGACTTACAATGTGTTTTTAATTAATTAATTAATTAATTTTTTTTTGGCTGCATTGGGTCTTCGTTACCGCGCCCGGGCTTTCTCTAGTTGTGGCGAGCAGGGCCTACTCTTCGTTGTGGTGTGCAGGCTTCCCACTGTGGTGGCGGAGCGGGGGCCCTAGGTGCGCGCTGGCTTCAGTAGTTGGGGCATGCGGGCTCAGTAGTTGTGGCGCACGGGCTTAGTTGCTCCGCGGTATGTGGGATCTTCCTGGACCAGGGCTCGAGCCGTGTCCCCTGTATTAGCAGGCAGATTCTTAACCACTGTGCCACCAGGGAAGTCCCTGACTTGCTATGTTGTGTTAGTTTCAGGTGTACAGCAAAGTGAATTTGTTATACATATACATATATCCACTCTTTTTTAAGATTCTTTTCCCATATAGGCCATCACAGAGTATTGAGTAGTTTCCTATGCTACACACTAGGTTCTTATCAGCTATTTGTTTTATATATAGTAGTATGTATATGTCAATCCCAATCTCCCAATTTATGCCTCCCCCCCCATCCCCTGGTAACCATAAGTTTGTTTTCTACATCTGTAACTCTACTTCTGTCCAAATAGTTTTCATTTTTTGTTATTTTTTAATAAATTTATTTATTTTATTTATTTTCGGCTGCGTTGGGTCTTCGTTGCTGCGCGCCGGTTTTCTCTAGTTGCAGAGAGCGGGGGCTACTCTTCGTTGCTGTGCACAGGCTTCTCATTATGGTGGCTTCTCTTGTTGCAGAGCGTGGACTCTAGGCACACGGGCTTCAGTAGTTGTGGCTTGCGGGCTCTAGAGCACAGTCTCAGTAGTTGTGGCGCACGGGCTTAGTTGCTCTGAGGCATGTGGGATCTTGCTGGACCAGGGCTCGAACTCGTGCCCCCTGCATTGGCAGGCGGATTCTTAACCACTGCGCCACCAGGGAAGCCCCAAATAGTTTTGGAAAGAAAGTTTAAAAATCATCTGGGATCCTATCACTCAGAAATAACCACTGTTAGTATTGTAGAGGGTTTCTTTCAGGGCTCGTGTACCTGCATTGAGGACAGGCTGGCTTTCTAGGGTGGCATTAGCTTTTTTAATAAATAAATAAAGCTTGCTGCTGCCCTCAGAGCAGGCCACTTAGAGTTGCCTGTAGTGAGAGGCAGCTTCACCAAAAATCAACCTGCAATTTCAAGCGCCAACTCTTGTGGTTCATTTGGGGCCGACATCTGAATTCACTGCTTGTTTTCTGCAGAGGAATGTGTCTGGCACTTTTTTTCCCCACTGGCAGTCACATGACCTCTCCTGGTACCTCAGTTTCACTGCTCAGAAGGACAGCGTCTAGCTCCTTGAGACGCACCTTCCCCCACAAGGTGAATAATGCATTTGCCATTAAATCAGACCATTTGTAACAGAACCTCCAAATTTGATAATCATTCCTCCAGGCACTTTCACAAAAATGCAGCCACAGACCTGCCCTTGATATTATTCAAATTTTCTTCCTTTGAAAGATGGCACTTTAATAATATTCTTAATTTAAGTTGGAGTTTTCTAAAGACCCCAAGATTATGATGGTGTCAGTTTCTGGGTCTCCTTTTATATACACCCCAAGCAACAAGGTGACTAATGCTAGGTCATCAGCCTAGCCTTATTTATGCTCCAGAACTCTTTTTATCTTGCAGAACTCTGTACCCATTAAACAACTCTCTATACCCATCCCCTCAGCCCTTGCTGACCTCTATTCTATGAAGCTGACTACTCTAGGTACCTCATATAAGTGAAATCACACAGGGTCTGTTGTGTTGTGACTAGCTTATTTCACTTAGCATAACGTCCTCAGGGTTTATCCACTTTGTGGCATGTGTCAGGATTTCCTTCCTTTTTAAGGCTGCATAATATTCTTCTGCATGTATATACCACATTTTGTTTATCCATTCATCTGTCAAGATATAATTAGGTGGCTTCCACTTTGGGCCGTTTTGCATAATGCTGCTATGAGCATGGGTGTACAAATATCTTTTTGAGACCCTGTTTTCACTTCTTTTGGTATATATCTAAAGACAGAATTATTGGATCATACAGTAGTTCTGTTTTTAATTTTCTGAAAAACTGCCACAACGTTTTCCACTCCCACCGGCAGTGCACAAGGATCCCAGTTTCTCCACACCCTTGCCAACATTTGTTATTTCCTGTTTTTTTGGTAATAGCCATCCTAATCAGTGTGAAATAGTATCTCATTGTGGTTTTGATTTGCATTTCCCTAATAATTAGCGATACTGAGCATCTTTTCAGGTATTTGTTGGCCATTTGTATATTGTCTATGAGAAATGTCTATTCAAGTCCTTTTCCCATTTTTAACCAAGTTGTTATTCTGTTGTTGAGTTGTAGGCATTCTTTATATATTCTGGATAGAAATCCCTTATCAGATATACGATTTGCAAATATTCTCTAGATTGCCATCCTGTGGGTTGCCTTTTCACTCTGTTGATAGTATCCTTTGGTGCACCAAAGTTTTAAATTTTGATGTGGTCCAATTAATAATGGCATTTTAAACGAGTCCACTTGGACTAGAAGAGAAAACAGTGTTGGGAAAAAAACCCAGACCTCGTTCTTTTCTTAGTTGTGCCACTCAGTGAGCTGGATGACCTTGGACAAGGCATTTAATTTCTCTGAACTTTATTATCTTTTTTTTTTTTTGCATTACGTGGGCCTCTCACTGTTGTGGCCTCTCCCGTTGCGGAGCACAGGCTCCGGACGCACAGGCTCAGCGGCCATGGCTCACGGGCCCAGCCGCTCCACGGCATGTGGGATCTTCCCGGACCGGGGCATGAACCCGTGTCCCCTGTATCGGCAGGCGGACTCTCAACCATTGCGCCACCAGGGAAGCCCTGAACTTTATTATCTTTATATGAAAATTGGAGCGGGGAAAAGAACACTTAGCACACAGGATTTTTGTGAAATGTGAATGTACATAGGGCAAGAATCATAGCATCCAGCACTTGGAAGGCACACGCCTCTTATCCACGCCTACCCCAGCATACTTGTCAGGAGCATCGTTTCATTCCACAGGACCCCAGGACAGACACTGTTTGAATTAACAAAGGGATCATTACCTGGTCTTAACAGTGAGGAAATGGGTGCTTGGCCAGGTTACATAGAGAACCCAAGACCCCAGTGCCTACATCACCACTGGGATCTCCTGCTGTGGATGCACCCACAGTCCCTGCTGTCTCACCCACAGGACAGACCAGTCACCCCAACCCAGGTGCAGACGTAAGAACTGGGAAACCCTTCAAGACCATCCAGTCCGGCTCTCCCAACTTACAGATGGTGAACCTAAATCTGAGGGAGGTTGAGAATCTTGCCCAGATTCACACAGCAACAGAGCCTGAATCACCCTGACGGCCAACGCTCCCTCCCAGCGCAGAAATGAATGTCCTTGAGAAAACAGAAGGGAGGCCTTGTATGATGTCCAGCACCACCCACTCCTCTCCAGAACACTCAGCCCTGTTCTGCTCCGACAGTGTTGTCTGGGGGAGAAGAGGACATTCCCAGCAGTGCTAGGGAATATCTTTGGTGTGAAATTTCTCAAGATAGACAATCAGACATGTTTACTCTATTTAGCAGCCCCTGGGCCCAGGCCTGCTACAAGGACCACGCCCCTATCAGGGGTTTGAGGGAAGCAATGGGACGACCCTGGTATTTTTTCCCTTTTCTACTCTACCTGTATAGGAACCTCAGCCAAAGTCAGCACACCTGCTATTCCAGGTGCCCCCGAACTCTAGCCCTGAGACCAAAGGTGCACAAGGGTGCAGAGTGCTTTACCCAGGAACATTCTGGCCAAGTGCTTCAAGAAACAGACATTTCATTGCCTTTGCCTCAAAAGGCCTTTTCATCTTTCTTGTTTTGTGAAAGAATACTGCACAGACAATATGAATGGAAATCAAAATAAAGATTTACCCAGAATTATGCCACTAAGTAACCTTCCTTTTTGAAGAAAATGATCATAACATTTATTCTGAGCTCTACAAACCAAGAAAGAAATATGTAAGAATGACTCTCTAACTGCCCTAACCATCTCATTGGTAGGCCAAGTGGTTACCGCTCATCATTAACACCATTAAAGTCTGGAGGAAAAGCCAAATGGTCATATTCCGGCATATTCTTTATGCTCTACAAAGTTATGATCGATGCGGAAAGGCACCGTAAGATGGTAAAATATTATTGTCACTACAGGATTCTCTCTGTTCTTAGAGAGATTCCCCAGCCCACCATCACTGGTACCTTGGAAACTTGGGCTGCTAGGTATGTACCTATGGTTGGATGAATGACACATACAATTATTTTATAGTTCGATGCAAATATCTGAGGTCTTACTACATACCAAAGATCTTCCCTAGATGCTAGGAAAAACGAAGATTAAGGTAGAGGTTGTGTCCTCAAGAGGTTCACAGATCTAGTGTGTAAAGGAATAAATGACATTCAGTTTGATAAATACATGAAAAAAATAACAGCCAAGTATAAGATACAGTGGGGACACAAAGAAGGCTTGGGGAAGGCTGCACAGCTCTGGGTTTTTTCAGCATCCATCCTGTATGACTCAGCTCTCGGAACATACCTCCTGCACAAGTAGTAAGAAGCTAGGAGGTGCTGGGAATGCATCGCTTTATTACAAGCAGTGCCTTTCTAAGAGATCTTCATCCAAGGTCTTTATAAATGTTCTTGTAACTTAGGACTTATGATTTATAAATGTTATTTCACGTATTTGTCACCTGAAAAGAAAGTTGGGACATGGAGAGAAATTGTTCCGAATAGTTATGATGAAGCTTGGAGCCCTGCCAGGCTAAGAATCTAAGACTCCTGGTTCCCAGATGCTTGAATTTATCTGGGTCCTTCTGTAGGGTAATGAGAAAGTTGGCATTTGAGCCCAGGAATCCTAATTCTCAGATTTATAGGCAAACTACAGCATGTGAGTTAGGGCACTGAGCTTCAAAGTCCTCATCAGGCACCCATATTCCTAGACGTAAAGCCACAACTAAACTATGTACAATCTACTGAAAGACTCAGTTTGGAATTCTCTCGTGGTGAAATTTGCCATTTGGCATAAGGCACATGTAATCGCCATCAGGTACAAAAGCAGTGTTTTAATTTCACATGCAGTTCTGTGAACACTTGCTTAAGAGACAATGGAGAATGAACTTCAACCAGCTGCATGACCTTGGGCAAATTATTGGTCTTCTGAATCTCTGTGTCCCCAGCTCAACCACAGGTGTAATGACATCCACCACCAAAGGGTTGTTCTGAGTGGAGGTAATGAACAGAATGACACAGGATAAACATCGCTACATTTTAGTAATGCCTAAGAATGTAGCGTAGTCTAAGGACTTAGATGAAGATGTCACACCTGTCCTCTTTGTGGTCTAAGAGATTTTCTCATCTTTCTGGTGCAGGGATGAGAGGGACACAGTCACGGCCCACCAATCTGTGCATGGTCCTCGAGGAGACAAGAAAGTGCTCGACAGAATCAGCGTTATGGTTGTCCCCGTTCAGGGTCCCCATCTGACAGGTAGGCTTCCCAGAGGCAGGGGCCCAGCTTGCCAATCCTGTAGCAGCTCTATGGTTTGATATTCTTATTATCAGACCCCTCTGTCTAAGGATTTTAACAAATACAGTCTAGATATGATATACTCATCCTTGTAAGCAGGGACTGTCACTGTTTCTGGAGAGGGCATGGCCTTGTCCGAGAAGCAACCACAAGAATTGCTCAGATGATGATAATATCCCCTTTCATAGGTATGATGTCCTATAACATAAATACATGTATGGGGACATTTTCTCATTACAAAGCAAACTATCCCCGTTTTATAGGGGAGGGAATGGGCTCAGAGAGAGAGGAAATAACTGTCCAGGGTCCTATGGCTAGAAGGTGGCCACTAGGGACTTGGACCACTGTCCCTCTCTAACACACACAGCTCAGTCCTAACCCCACCTCTCAGAGGCAGCAATCACTGCTTCTAGGCTGGCTGGACCTGAAGATGTAGGGAAGGAGTTTTAATTCACAGACAAACTATCAGAAAAACAGAAGCTCCTCCTGTGAATGAAGGTCTCAGTCTCTGGGGTCCTTCTGGGTCCTCTAGGCCAAGCACTGACCATGGACCATGTTGTTAAGAACACTGCCAACAAGGCATGTGTGTGACTCAGTGCTGGTTGAATGACGGCCCCATCCGCCTGCCTGCCAGTCTCTCTCTCTGAGATGCACGCCCAAGCTCCCTTGTTTTTCACGCCACCACTGGTGCTTACGTTGTCTTCCGCTATTCTCCTGAATCCTCTCTTACTTACCTTTTCTCATCTAGGTCCCCCAGACTATTCCTGGGCCATTTCTCTCTCTGACAAAGCAAAACGATGATAAAGGAGGCGGAGAGGCTGCCAAGAGGCAGAGGCTCCAACCTGAAGCGAGCTCCCTGATTCCCTGCTGGCGGGCCTGGGACCAACGAGAAGGCACATCCCCCTCAGCAGTTCATCCCTGACGCGCACACTCTCCTCTCTCCCCAAATTGACATGTGCCAGTCTCTGTGGTGCAGTGAGCTCTGCAAAGGAAAGACCCATGTTCTCTGAAATATTCAGAATATTCTAGGGACAGCATTGTAGGAGGGGGGTGAGTCCGCACTGTGGAGCTGGAATGCCGAGGTTCAAATCCCAGCCCAATCACATAACCGTGTAGCCACGGGTGGGTCACTAAAACCCTTAGCTCCTCAGTTTTCTCATTTCTAAAGTGAGAATAATAATTACCAACCCCTAGAATTTGGGGAGGATTAAATCAGTAAATACCTAAAAAGTGCTTAGAACGCTGCTTGGCACATAGCGGTGCCCAATGAATGGAAACGAAAGTAAGCGTAATTGTACTGTTATTCAAAACACAGTTAAGGCTGAAATACAGAGAGGGTCAGAAGTTATAAAGAGGTAAATTTCAGAAAAGACATCTAGCTCAGAATTCACCCATTCAACAAGGATGAATGAGTAGGTTTTTGAGCACCTACTCCATACCAGGCAGTGCTCTGTGCCCTAAAGATGCAGTGCGGAACACAGAGGAGAGGAATATTAGATTGTGGTCCATGGCTGTGCAGTGAATTAAAATAAGGCATGTGAACGAGAGGGACAGACAGCCCTCCCTGGATTGTGGAGACAGGAAGAGCTTCTCCAGGGAGCACACTCTCAAAAGACTCCCATTCATCCGTAGAAGGAGAAAGTAACATCCACAGCTGCGAAGCGGGGCAGGAGCCTCGGCAGGTCCTGGCTCATCCAAACCAGGAAGGAAGCCGACGGCAGAGCCCGTGGCAGTTTCAGGGAGGAATCAGAATCCACAGACTTGTATTTGGACCAGTGTTCATACTCTACAAACTGGGATACAGCTGATTAAGGGAACTATATTTTCAAAAGAAAAATCTAATTTAGGCCAATATTTTTGAAATATCTCCTTTTTAAGGAGGAACTCAGGGAGGAATTTCTTTCAGATCTTAGCATCTCAAAAAACTGTATTTGTCCCAGGCAATTGCATTTTTTTAAAAGTTTTAAAGATGCTCTGAGTTTTGCAAATGACTTTTCTCCTCTTTTTTTGGCCTACAGGAAGCTCAAAACTGAATTTGTAACAGGGCTGATAGGTGTTTTTTCCCTGATACAACTTTATCTTTGGCTTTTTTTTTTTTTCTGTTTTACTCTTAGATTTTCTTTGCATTGATTGATTGATTGATTGATTGATTGATTTTTTGCGGTACGCGGGCCTCTCACCGTCGCAGCCCCTCCCGCTGCGGAGCACAGGCTCCGGACGCGCAGGCTCAGCGGCCATGGCTCACGGGCCCAGCCGCTCCGCGGCATGTGGGATCCTCCCAGACCGGGGCACGAACCCGCGTCCCCTGCATCGGCAGGCGGACTCCCAACCACTGTGCCACCAGGGAAGCCCGATTTCTTTATTTATTGTAGCACAGGTGTGTGTGTGTAACATATATGCTCCATATCCTCTTTAGAATTAGTTAGATTATAATCAATTTACTGCTCTAGGTAATTTAGCACCTATTTCACAATAAACTATTTTTTATATCTGCTTACATAACCCACATTTTATGTACCATGGGAATTTTTTTTAAAGTTTCAGTTCACCTTATCCCCACCCAGTCCTACTGTTTTTTTTTTTTCTTTTTTTAAGGGGCAAACATCTTCCACTGCATATGCACAATTGTAACTGGTCCAAAGCCTTCTCACTCCTTAGGCTACTGCCTGCATCTTCAGCATCTATCTCCTCTTCTTTCCTTCATTTCCCCTCATCCCCCCACCCATTCTGCACAGTGCCCCCCAGTTTCATTTCTTTAAAACATTAATTGAGCAAATCAGCCACTTGACAGTTTTCAACTCTTCACCGGCTCCTATTGCTCATAGGGGTAAGTGAAAACTCCGTATCCTGACAAAATCTCCTACTCCATCACGTAATTCACCATCTAAACTGCCCAATCCCTGGCAGTTTCCCTAACTATCCCTGGACATGGCTTTTCTTTCCCCACCTCTGTGCACTTACCCTGGTGTGTCTCCCGGCATGCTCCCCGGCCCCCTACCCCCCAGCCCTCAGAACGTCACACAAATGCCTGCTGTCCTGCGAAGCCCTCCTAATGGCTCCACCTCCCAGTGGGCTCTTCCGCGTCCAAATATTGCTGGCTGACCATCTGAAGAGTAGCTCCATTCTACCTCGCGAAACTGTGTAATTTTACTGAACCTGTCTCTGTATCGTTTAATTTTTTGCAGGTTTTACAACTCGTTTGCGCATTGAAACTGGAAACTTCTTGATGGAAGGAACTTTTATACATTTTTTATCCCTCACGATGCCCTGTGTAGTATCATATATAGTTGACACTCCACAAATACTTGATAGTTTATGTCTATTTCCCTTCAAAATACAAAGCATAAAGCAAATGACAGACCCGTGGTTAAGTCCTCAATAAATAAACTAATCATACTCATATGACAATTCACTAAAATGCAAAAGATTAGAAAATATAGGAAGTGTTTAACTTCACTAGTAATAAAGAATACAAGTTAAAATTATATAATGTTTCTTATCAAATTAGTAAGATTAGGAAAAAATCTCAACCTTTAATGCTTTTGAGAGTACAAGGAGATAGGTACTCTTATAACTGCTGGTGTTATCGATACAAATTGAAAACAATTTGACAATATGTAACAAATCTTTAAAATGTTTATATGCCTTGATCAACCCATTTGGAGGGCTAGGGAGATACTCCAAGGTGCAGAGAAAGCTCTGTGCACCAGCTACTCTTCCCAGGGTTATAACACTGAATCTTTATGAACAACTTAAATGTACAATAAGGAAATTATATGTCCATTCAGTGGACTGTTACATAGCATTAAAATGGCATTAAAAATGGCAGCCAGTGACTCTGTGTTAACTTGGGGGTGGGGGAATGCTTATATTCTAATGTTAAGTAGAAAAAAATAGAATACCAAATTATGGGAAATGAATAATTCTAACCACATAAACAAATGCATGGAAGGAAAGATATCAAAATAGTAAAAGCAGTTATACTTGTTTATTGTTTACGGTGTTTTCCAGATTTTCTAGAAGGACTGGATGACTACCAGGGGGAAAAAAAAAAGATGTTTTTTTTTTTGGCCACACACCTTGGCTTGTGTGGGATCTTAGTTCCCCAACCAGGGATCAAACCCGGGCCCCCTGCAGTAGAAGCGCAGAGTCCAAACCACTGAACCACCAGGGAATTCCCAAAAGATGCTTTTCAAAGTAGATTTTTCTTTTGTTTATACCAGGAACAGTATCACAAGCACTGTTATTAAGTTTATGAGACATAAGCTTAATTTTCTTTTTTTTTTTTTTTTTTTGCCCCTTTTTAAAAATAAGAAATGGAGAGAAGAGAGAAAGTGGAAGAAAGGGAAGGAGAAAGTGCGGGCAGCTCTCTTATCCTGATTAATCCCTGCAGGAGGTGGGCATTGTCATCCTGTAGAGCCAGGAAACAGGCTCAGAAAGTCAGGTCCAAGGTTACCTGAGGGGCAGAGCCACCATCACAACCAGGGTAACACGCCAGGAGCAAGGCAAGAAAGAGAAAAGAAAGGGCAAAAGCAGGTGAGCACAAAATCTTAGGGGTAATTTACATAACAACATGAAAGGTTGGTTCTAGTGGGTAGAATTGTGGATGGTTTTTTTTCCCCTCCTCCCTTTTCCAGATTTTCCATAAGGTGATATTAACTTTTTGTTTTTATTTATGTGTGATAAGGAAACTGCAACCGTTTGAAATCACTGAGCTGTGAGCAGCCAGAGAGAAGACAGGCTCTACTCACTCCACCCCCCGCCCCACTACGGGGAATAAAGGAGTCAGGAGGAGAAGGGAGGGGGTGGGGGGACAGCTCCCACCTGAACAAGCCACATGCTGCACCATAGGACTGCGTCAGGATTTGGGGGATGAGGTTGGAGTGTGTGTGTGTGTGTGTGTGTGTGTCCTGCGATGAGGAGAAGCAGGATCTGTGGAGCTGTCTGCCAAGGTGAGCCTTTGTGCCGCACGTGGAGTCGGCTCCACCCTGCACTTCTCCCCGCCATCCACAAGTCACACACACATGCGCTCTGTAACGCACATTTACAGAAAGTTGTGTGCTGTTCCCTACAGTCGGCTTTCTGAATCACAAAGCATGAAGAAAGGCCTATGTTGGGCATGAGGCAGAACCTAGAGGTGAGGAGGGATTCATTAGTGCATCTTTTGTTTAAGGGAGATTGGGCTACACAGATGGTGGTTCTGGGAAAATGCTTCCCAATCGTCTTCATGGCCTGCTGCCCTGATTCCGGAGGGTAGTGTTTCTTGGAGAGCTCGGCCCCGCCTTGGTGCGTAAGCGGGACACTCCTAGGTGGGACCACCGTGGCTCCATCCCAGGGGAGAAGCAGAGGGAAACTTTTAATTATGTAATTCTAACACACACAAAAAAACCCTAATGGGAATCCATTTTTTGCAGAGAATTTGCTCACAATCTTCCTACCCGAGCACAAAGGGCTTTTATAGTTTCCCAGATCCCTTGTCAGTCTGTGTTCAGTTAGAAAAAGAGTGTGGGGGGTCACCTGTGTCCTTTCGGAGAGCCGCTTCCAGAAAGTGGCTGGGCTTTAGGAATGAGTGAGCGGTGAGAAGCAGCTGGGGTGAGTTTGGGGAAGGGAAGGAGAAGTAGTTCAGTGGCTTGAGTGGCTAGCTAGGTCGAGGTGACTTGTGTGTTAAGCTGGGGTGGGAGGTTATGCAAACAGGCATCTTTAGGAGCCAGCAGAGAGGAAAAGAGAAGGGCAAAAAAAAAAAAAAAAAGAGAAGGGCAAAGGTCCAGAAGGACCTGAAGGGCACGGCTCTTGAGCAATTTGTCTTGTGAGTGTAGAACCTCTTATAATGCACTGTCACATCCACGGTCCAGCTCTGAGGCTCACACAGACCTGGGAGGTAGATGGGCCTCTCGCCGTTTTATACAGAGATATCATTCTGAGAGACAAACCCACTTGTCTAAGATGAAACAAACATGAACTGACTGTGGGTTGAGATGGGCTGGCCCCACGTCTAGGATTCTTTCTGTCCCAGATGGTACCGCGTCCTCTAGCAAAGACAAGGGGCCCTTATTCTCCCATAGATGGAAAGAAGAAGATGGGGGAAACTGAGGACACAGGGAGACTGAGTTGTCGGGGGCAGAGGTAAGGTGAGGAGGAGACGAGAGGGGAGGTGAAGATCTGTCCAGCATCACCACGCAGCTGAGAGGCAGCAATGGGAGTGAGATTATGCACACTGATAATGGATCCAGTAACCAGGGTGGATGGTCAAGGGACACCTTTACCTAAAGCTCTTACGTGACTGTTGGCTCTACACAGGGGCCTCACTGCCCATCAGTTAATAAAATCCCTGGTGGCATTTTCCCAGTGAGCATTTACCCAGGGCATCAGGGGAGGGGGAGGGGCACTGAGCTAGGAAGCCCCTGTTTTCATTTTGCCTTTTTCCATCTAACTGTGTCACCTTGGATAAATCACTCAGAAAACAAGAACCAAATATAAGAAGTCTATGATTCTATGCCTTCCCCACCTCCCTATTCACATCTTTTTTCATCATTGATTGCCGCTGAGGAGAGAAAGATTATAAGTATGACACGGACCCTTTCTTTTCATGAGAGCCAAGAAAATACTAAAATCCAGGCCAACAAGCCCTCCCCTTGGAGAGTGGGCACCTGTCACACCTCCTAAGACAAGGCTTTGCACTAAGCGAGATTCAGTAATCATCTCCCAACCAGCACTGGCATGACTTTGCTGCAGGCAAGTATGCAGAGGATTCCTTCATTGCAATCTTTCTATGCATGATTCAGGGGTAAGTACCGTCTCTGTTTGCATCTGGAGGAATAAGAACATATTACAAAACAGAACTGAAAAATCTGTGGTGTATCCAAAAATAGCACGCAGATATTTCAGCCTCCCGGTTCACCTTTCTGTACCATCCAACTCTCCCTTGACTTGCTTCGCACAACAGAGGCAGACTGGGACTCCCAACGCTCAGGCATCCTGGGATCAGTTATCCAACTGTCTCGGACTAAATGCCTCGAGGTGACCCAGCAGAACTAGGGTTCCTAATTCTTACCCATTCTGCTGGGCCTCGTCCTAACTCCTTCCCCACTGCAGGTGCCCCTGCAGTCACATGCTTTTATCAAGTGATCTGCAGCGTTAGCCTGCCCACTCTGCAGAAAAGAACGGGGGGAAAACAGAGAGTAAGAAAATATAGCTGTCTCCTGGGAACCTCACAGCCTCCTAGCTTATAAAACACGACCGCCTTGCTACCTTCCTGCAGACTCCCCATTGGCCAGCAGCACATGCTCGGAAGTCAATCCCCTCCCACCCCACTCCCCAGCCTTGGCCCATCCAAGAGATGATACTTGCTTGAAGGGACCTGATGATGTTCCAACCTGGGTCAGAAATGCACATGTGTGACCAATGGGGCAGGAAAGGAGGCTGATTAAAAGGCTGAGTGTCTCTCTAAACAACGAGGCCCACTGACTGCTGAGCCTTCGTACTACGCTCTCAGCTTCCTGTGCCTCAAACTTTGTGACTCATAGCGCTTGCTTGCAGAATGAGGCAGCTGAGCGGCCTTGGCGATGGGTTAAATCGGGAATGTGCTTTTCTTCCGACACTCACCCCTCAGGTGCCACCTGAGCCTCTACCTGGCCAGGGGGGTGGGAGCTGAGCATAGCTTCAGCTCTTTTGCTGGCCCTAAATAGCTGCAAGAGCCTGATTTCCGATGGACTTAGGTCCATGGGGATCCTCTCTCTGTCTCTGTCTGTCTCTCATACACACACACACCAGTTCAGAGTATCTGGAGGCTCTGTAATGCCGCTGATTTCTAAACTGGTCTGGGTCTCCAGTCCTCCAGTCCTCAGAGCTGCAATCTGAGACCCAGAGTGCTATTTTCTTCACCCACACTGCCTCCAAAACCAGAGGAATTCCTGGAAATTTTTAAAGCAGAACAGGGTATCAAGAGGGTCTGGCTAACTGTTGCACATCAGTTGAGGGGATGGCTGTGGAAGGGGGCTAGAGAGGTCAGGGGACAGCCAGAGGTGGCCACCCAGAGCTGCCCGGCACCCTCAGCAGCGTCTCTCCCGTTCATCCCTGCGGAGGGCATATCTGGAAGTTCGGGAGCTTGGGTGCCACGGGCGGCAGGGGCAAGCAGAGGGCAGGTCCATCCAGGGGCGGCGAGACCAGGCTCCCAGAACTGGCTCTCTGGCCAGCCAGCCCTCTGCACCGCGGGCGCCGCCTCCCACATGCTCGGAGCCTGCACAAGACAGGCAGCGAGCGTCTCCCCGCAATCCCGGACCGGCTTCCCGCATAAAACTCCCCAGCACAACCTGCTTTTGTTAATTCTGCAAATGCTGTCACGACACCCCCTGTCTGCTCGGCTCCGAGGGAGACTCGCTTTCCCCAGAACCCAGCCGCTTCGGATCCCCCGAGCCCCCCGCACCCCGACGGACCACCGCCCACCCGCCCCAGCGCCCTCAAACAGCTAGGTCCGAAGGACCTCGAGGACCCTACAGCCCCCAGTCCTGAGCATCTTTGTCCTCCCAGCACAGACGCGCACACAGAGCGACAGAAAGAGCCCAGCCGGGCACCGAGTCCGCGCCCCTGGCCTCGCCGGGGCCCCGCAGGGGGACAATGGTCCTCGTTCTGCAAGTTTGTGAGCCCGGAAGCAGAGCCCTCCTTACCGTACATCTTGGCGGGGCGAGTGCCTCCCGGGAGGCCGCGTCGCCTGCAGCCAGCCCCCGGCGGCGCCGGCCTTTCATTCACAGCCGGGGTGGCCGATGGCGGCGGCCGGCGGAGGCCCGGGCGGGGCGGGAGCAGGAGCTGGAGCAGGAGCGAGAGCGGGGGCCGGACGCCAGAGGGCAGGGGCCGGGAGCCGCACGCCCATTCAGCAGCCCCGGCTGAGCGCGGCCGGCCTCGGCTCGGGTTTCTGGGCAGGGCTGCGCCGAGAGGGGCGGAGGCTATGCTAATGAAGGTCCCTTCCAGCGGGCTCGGCCACTGCCGGGCCGCCCCGCCCAAGCTCCGCCCCGCCCCGCCTCGCCCCCCGGCAATTCCCACCCTCCGAGAAACCCAAATCCCTAGAAGCACCTTTCCCAGGCTGTCGCCCCCAGGTGCTGGGTGGCGCATTTTCCAGAGGCAGCTTCCCGCAGGGGAAGTGACCCACCCTGCTGTCCGAACGCTCAGGCCTACAGCTGAGATCTCCCATAACCCGCGGGCACCGAGGGTCAGCAGGGGTGCTGGAAGCTGCATATGTAGCCCCTCCCCCAAATTTATCCAGAATGCGTTGTCTGATCCAGGGGTCGCCAGGAAGAGGAATTGGGGCATAACCTTCCGCCGTCCCTTGGCCCCCTTAATAAACCCCATTCCCTAATTAAGCCCTCAGCTATGGCCACTCTCTTGCCAAGTGCTCGCTACCAAAGCGCGTCTTTCCTCTGCCAGGTACGCAGGAAACGCACACCGTCCCACAGCTCAAGTGCTGCAGGAAGTCAGCTTGCTTTTCCTCTCCCAGATTCACAAGTGTAATTCACATGCTTTGTGACCAGGATCCTCTCTACCTGTGCCCCAGGGCCGACTTCACCCTCTGGAACCAAGTGAGAAACAGACACAGAGAGGCAGAAGGCTCACGCCCACAGCCTGAAGACAAATTCTAGCCCAGCTCAGGGCTTCCCTAAAGCTTCTCACCCAGCCCCCTCTACATTTCACATTTACCCCAAGGTTGAGGGGTTTTGTCCTCAAAATATTCTACTAGTAGAAGTTAGAGAGGAGAGAATCTTAAAGATGCTGTCATGTCTCTCATTTTAATGAAGAGGAAACTGAGGCTGTGAGAAATTAAATTGTGTCCTTTTTCCTAGATACACTGAGCTGTGTGTCCATAGGCCAGTCATCTCCCTCTCTGAACCTCAGCTTCCTGCAGGACTGTTGGGAAATTTATATAAAACCTACATGCAAGTACACAGTGGGCACTCACGTATTCATTTTCTTTCCTTCCTCACCCAAGGCAGAGACAGAGCCAGAGAGAGACTCTAGGTCACTGGACTCTTGGAACAGTGCTCTCTGTTGTGCCCCAAACCCATGTTTCCCATTTCTCTCTGGCCTCAACACCCCCTCCCACTCTCTTGATGTTTCCAAGTTTTGTTCCTGTTCCTTTACCTCTTTACCTCTCTTAGCAGCACGTACAAGTCTTGAGGCCCCATGGGAAACTCTGGGAAGGTTCCTAGAGCTCACATTTAACCTAGACCCTCAGATGGTTCACAAAGCAGCTCTGTTTTCTATGTCCAGTTCGAGGACCAGGTCAGGTGACTCTGAGATTCGCTGAGAGTCACTTTTGCCCTTGAACCAGGGCAGAAGGGAGAATTTGGAGTCTAGTTTGGTCTGGATACCCAGAGATACCCCTACCCCCGCAATCTGTGCAACACAAAAGATATTCGTTAAACACTGGTGTCTGCAGCACAGTGGGAAATGCAGTGTCTGTCTTCACAGAGTGAAATCGCTAGCAGGGAGTATAAGACTAATAAATACTGATAAAAACATTACATGACAAGGAAGAATATGGTAAATTGTGCATGAGAAGCACAGACCTCTACTTAAGACGTTCAGAGGGCTGAGAGCCTAATTCATTCTTTTTATCAAATATTTACTGATCACTTTATATTATGTGCTAGACACTGTGGAAGGTGCTCAGGAGAAGGGAGACATGCAAAAATGATAATAAAATGTAACAATTACTATGGTGGAGACCCATAGAAGAAGCAGAGTAGAGCTTCAGGAAGGAAAAAAACATTCAAGATGGGCTTTGAAGAATGGGCAGGATTTCTAGATGTGGAGATAATGTAAATAATTCCAGCCAGAGGGACTACAATTTGCAAAGGTCAGGATGGTAGAGGCGAGAGAGTATGTGAGCCGCAGCCTGGAGTCTCATCTGGCTGGAACAGAGTCTAGGACAGGGAGCAGAAGTAAGAAGGGAAGGGAACTCCCTGGCAGTCCCGTGGTTAGGACTCCGCTCTCTCACTGCCGAGGGCGCAGGTTCAGTCCCTGGTTGGGGAGCTAAAGTCCCACAAGCTGCATGGCAAAGTAGGAAGGGGAGCTGAGAAGGTAGTCTGGCGCCATGCTGGGAGGACTTTGAGCACCGATCCAAAGGCTTTCCTGTTAGATCTAGGGCTGCCAGATTTAGCAAATGAAAATACAGAATGACCAATTAAATTTGAATTTTGAATAAATAAGGAATAATTTTTAGTGTATGTCCCATGAAATACTGGGGACATGTTATACTAAAAAAATTATTTTTGTTTACCTGAAATTCAGATTGGACCTATGTTTTATCTGGCAACTCTAGTTAGCACCATCCTTTGGGAGGGTGCTCCTGGATCCTCATGACTGAACCAGGCCTGGAGTGGTCCTCACCCTCACCCCAACCTGTATTCCCAGTTAGATCCCGTTGGTATGTGGCCCCTAAGGGCACAGGGATGGGGTCACTCTGGCCAACCTGCACCCTTTGCCATGGGTGCTTTGGCCCGAGCACTCAGGCCCCTCTGGGTCTATATGTTCAGTGGTGGAGGAATCCGGCCCATACTCAGCTTCTCTGAGGGGTAGTCAAGATGTTTAGATAAAATATGTACAGGAAATGGTGCTGTGGAAATCTAGGGTAGTGGTGTTACGTACAAGGAAGCTGGAACACAATACTCCAGCTCACGGTTTAAAACAAAAGTGCAGAACCCAAGGGCCCCAATATCCAGAAGAGTGTGCCCATGAAAAGATGCCAAACAGATATCAACTCTTTGGGTGAACTGTGGAAAGGAGGGAAAGTCAGAATTGGGATTCCTACCCTAACTAGGTTCTTACTCTAGCTGTGGAAATCCAAAACATGGGATGAACGTGACAGTAAGGAAAGTGGAGAAGAAATAACATTTATTGTGTGAGCCACAGGTTCTGTGCCAGGCGCTCTACACAGGTTATCTGATGTAATGCTCTGGGCGACCTTGCAAAATCCATACTATTATTCCTGTTTTACAGCTGGGAAACTGAGACCCTGTCCTAATTTAATCATAATTTTTACAGCTTGGGCCGTACTGTGGATGCAGTTTAGTGTTTTCCTTCGTGAAGCTCTACTCTGCTTCTTCTATGGCCCTCCACCATAGGAATTGGAATTCTAGTAAATGAGCAGGAGCTCAAGCCCAAGAAACTCTTGCCCAAGACACACTTTCTTTCCACCACGCTGTGATGCCTTACAGTCCACACTGAGAGTCACATAACCACTGCACTTTGGACTTCCCTGGTGGTCCAGTGGTTAAGACTCCGTGCTGCCAATGCAGGGGGCACAGGTTTGATCCTTGGTCGGGGAAGTTCTGCACACGGCCAGGAAAAAAAAAGAAAGGCAACTGCACTTTAAATGAAGTTTTTTTTCCCCAACAACTTCTAAGATGGTCTAAAGCACCGTGCCCCCTTCCCTTGATTTACCTGCATTTACTCCTTTCTCACCCGTATTTCACTCCCTCATTACTTGGGTTTGGAGGGTAGAGATTGGAGAGAGTCTCGGGCTAAACAGACCAAAGCAGGTGCTCTAATTTCCACCCCATTCCTAGACCATCATTGGTGGCCCCCCTGTGGCCTCACCTGCCTTCAGAGCCCGAGGGCCTCCTGGGACTAGTTGGGTCAGGCGGAGGAGCTATGCCTTAGAAAAGGTGATTATTCTTTGACCAAACTTGCCCTGGTTACCACAGTCACTCTGAACAATGTCCTTTGTTGAGACAGCTCAAAGGATCCCCTCTGCCGTGAGCAAGCACCACAATTCCCACAGTTTCCTTTTGAACTAGAGGCTGGATTGCCCTGAGTTACAGAGAAAGGCAGCTTAGAAGAAAGAGGCAATCTACAGTCATCACATAAAACCCAGGACCCTCACTTGCATCCGAGGTTCCACACCTCCAGGCCTGTCCTTTAGCCCAGGAGTCTGGCTTCCTGATGCTCCTGCCTCCCATGGCCCCCAGGGGATTGACTTTGTCTGCTCAAAAGCCTCTAATCTCCCCAACAGCCACACAACTGCAGCAGCTCTTATTGTGGGTACCAGCCTTGAGCGGCCAACAGCTTTAAAGGGCCTTTTCCAGAGGGAGGGAAGAGGGAAGAAAGTGACGGCCCTGGGGAATACAGCTTCAGGGGAAAATATCACAGCGACCCAGTGAAGGGCTGAGGGAGCCGAGGGGAGAATGGGCCCCTGAGATTGTCAGGTAGCCGATTAGCTGTGAAGCCCGAAACAGAACTCGGGATTCCTGACTCCCGGACTGGTGACTTGAACCCCTGGCACTTCTCCCTTAAAGCCGGTACCTTGACCTACTTCTCAGAAGCCGCAGAGAAAGAACAGCCTCTAAAAACGATACCCAAGTATAGGAGCAGATGGGTATCCAAGGGCTGAAGAAGTCATCTCCACAACCCACAAAACAGCTCAGGAGCCAGGTCAGGAGGACGCGCTCTTGGCCAGGTCCCTGAGAGCTGCCTCGGGCTGCAGGGAGAGTCTCAGGGGCACCAAGCTGCCTGCTGCTGTGAGAGCAGGGCCTGAGTGCCTGGGGTGGAGAAGGCTGCTGCAGACAGATTTTACCTCCTCTAAACCAGATTTCACCAGTGAGTGAGGGAAGTTTGGGATACTGATTATTGACAAGTCGAGGTTTAAATGTACTAAGGCAGATCTCCAGCCACCATCATTTTCACTGCCTTTTGTGTACCCTGTGTTCACTCTGCAGAGAAGGGTCAGGCTGCCTTCATTTACTGCTGTTCCCTACGGTCCCTGGAAAAGAGGCTTCTCTTTTACTTGAAGATCAAATCCATGTTTCCGGTAAAAAACTCAGGCATTATCATGCCCTTAACCCTGACTCCTCTGTCCTTTCACTCTCTCCTTGCTCCAGGCTGTCAAGAGGTACCTGCTCCCCACTGATTACCTCCCATCTCCAAGTGTGATACTTGCCCCCACGGGACCCAAGCCCACCCACGCTCTGAAGGACTTGAAAGCCCATGGTGTCATTTTTATTTGTTGATAGACGTGACTTAGAAAACACGGGAAGTGGAGAGCTGGTCAGGTAGATGATCTCAGAAGGTCAAATCTGGCTTTCCTAGCCATAGCTGAGGAGACCTGCAGCAAACAAGGTGTGATGGAACCTTGAAGGAACAGGCTTGCCCAGGGGCTGGCCAACCTGGTTAAAGAAAGGTTTAAATGAAATTGGAGGAGAGGAAGAAAAACAGCTCCAGAAAGTTGCAAACCTGGCTACTGGGGAAAAAACCAGAAAGACATATGAGATGCTGAGCTCTAAGAGCTGAAAGTGGAGCCGGTGGAGGAGGAAGAGCCCGAGGACCTCACTGGGGCCAGATGCCAGCTCTCCGAGGAAGTTACGCTGGCCTGCCTGAGCCAAACCCAGTCTCCCTGGCCTTGTTTATTCACTGCCTCAGATTGACGTTGGACCCTGAAATCACCCCTCCTTCTCCCCCAAAGGATGCTGACTTACACTCATCGGCTCAGCTTTTGGCAGCCCTGCAGTTAGGAATCCCTGGCCCGTTTCCCCCTCCCTGGACTCTGCCCGGCTGCAGGACTCCTCTTTGATAATCAGTCCCAATTATCAGCTTCTAAATCTCTAGCCCAGTTTTCTCTTTTCTGGCTCAGGGATGACAGATCACTTCAGTCTCATGAGAGGATGCTCAGCAATTCTCAGGTGAAAATAATGGAGAAGCTCAGACATCTATAGGCCAACATGCACATACCCAAAAAGTCAATTTGATTTTGAACCTGTTAATATCTGATGTCTGTTAGGTTAGGACTCATTTGTGTTCTAATTTACAGAACATGCATTTATCGAGAGCCTGCTACATGCAAGAGACTCTGTTAGACACAGTGAGGAGAGACAACTAAGAATGTCCTTGCCATTCAGAAAACTGACACTCTAGGAGAGAAGGTAAGTCAAGACAGAAATATGACATGTCAGAAAAGAGATAAAAATAGTTCTAGGACTTAGACTCTGAAAGCTGCAAAATGCTGCTTTAAAAAATTAAAGAAAATACAAATAAATAGAAAGACATCCATGTTCATGGATTGGAAGATTTAATATTGTTAAGATGCCCATAGTTTCCAAAATGATCTTCAGATTTAATGCAATCCCTACTGAAATTCCAATGGCGTTTTTCTCATAAATAGAAAAAAACAACCCTAAAATTCATATTGAACCAGAAAAGACTCTGAATAGTCAAAGCAATTTTGAGAAAGAAGAACAAATTGAAAACGTCACACTTCCTGATTTCAAGTTATATTACAAAGTGATAGCAATCAAAACAGTGTGGTACTGGCATAAAGAAAGACATATAGACAAATGGAATAAAATGGAGAGACCAGAAATGGACCCTCGCATGTATGATCAAATGATTTTCAACAAGCATGCCAAGACCATTCAATGAAGAAAGAAAAGTCACTTCAACAAATGGTGCTGGGAAAACTACATATCCTCATGCAAAAGAATGAAGTTAGACACTTATTTTACATCATACACAAAATTAATTCAAAATGGATTAAAGATTTAAACATAAGGCTTGAAACTGTAAAACTTAGAAGAAAATATAGTGAAAAAATCTCCTGCACATTGGTCTTGGAGATAATTTTTTGGATATGACACCAAAAGTACAGGTAGCAAAAGCAAAAAAAACAAATAGGACTACATCAACCTAAAAAGCTTCTGTATAGCAGGAAACAATCAACAAAATGAAAAGGAAACCTATGGAATAGGAGAAAATATTTACAAACCATATATCTGATAAGGGGTTAATATCTAAAATATATGAGAAACTCATACAACTTAATAGCAAATAATAATAATAACAACTAACCTGATTTTAAAATGGGCAAAGGAATTCCCTGGTAGTCCAGTGGTCAGGACTCCACACTGCCACTGCAGGGGGCTCGGGTTAGATCCTTGGTCGGAGAACTAAGCTCCCGCAAACCACATGGTGCGGCCAAAAAAAAAAAAAAAAAGAAAAATGGGCAAAGGATCTGAATATACGTTTTTCCAAAGAAGACATACAAATGGTCAACAGGTATCTAAAAACGTACTCAACATCACTAATCATCAGGGAAATGCAAACCAAAACCACAGTGAGATATCACTTCATGTCTGTTAGGATGGCTATTATCAAAAAGGCAAGCGATAACAGAAGTCGGTCAGAGTGTGGAGAAAAAAAGAACTATTGTACACCGTTGGTGGGAATGTAAATTGGTACAGCCAGCATAGAAAGCAGCATGGAAGTTGTGTAAAAAATAAAAAAATAGAATTACCATACAACCCAGCAATTCCACTTCTGAATGTATAGCTGAAGTAAATGAAATCAGTATTTTGAAGAGATATCTCCACTCCCATGTTTGTTGCAGCATTATTCACAATAGCCAAGATATGGAAACAACCTAAGTGTTCATCAAAGGATGAATGGATAAAGAAAATGTGATATATATATATATATATATATATATATATATATATATATATATATATATATATATATATATATAAAACTTCTTTGTGGCCCAATATATGATCTATCCTGGAGAATGTTTCATGTACGCTTGAAAGGATTGGATCCTGGGGAGCCAAACATCCACATATATCTTCCTTCCCAAATTTCCAGCATAAAAGCATTCCTACTTAATATAATGCAACAATTCCTCCTACAATTAAAAATATACTATATCCTTCCCAAGAGGAGAAAGTCCTAGCCTGTCAGTTACTGAATTCAGCTCCAAGTGTAGCGTCTCAGAGTGATATCCATTGTTCCTCTATTTCATCATGACTTGTCTCAATATTTGCGTCGTATAAATTAAATGATTATTTTAAATAATACCAGCATATGCTATATAAAATAGTAGACAAGACAGGAAGAGGAAATTAGAGAGAATTTACCTGAAGTAGATAAATTAAAGTATTTAGTATACCAGGGAAGGAAGCACAAGTGAAAATGGACTTGGTAGGGGAAATTTCCCTGTAGTCAGGTTAATGTACAGCTTCCATCCCTACCACCTTGGCCACTTTGTTTGATCCCACTGAGCAGGCATTGGGGTAGCTTGGGAAGGAACCTGAATGATATTCTCAGAGTGAGTAATCTGTTCACCTGATTAATTGGGTCCATTCCATTAGGTTTTTCCACATTCTTCTTCCCCAAATGACTTCAGTGCTATTTCTGACCAAGATGTCAGTCCAAATACTTCTTCCTCAAAATTCTCCTTCAGTCTCGTTCCAAGTTCCTAACCATAAAGCCCAAACACCAGACACTGCCCATGACTCATTGTAAATTCTTACTTCAGGTTATCTCTTCTTTTGGATAGAGATATGCTGTGTGAAGTTCCGCCTACTGGGAGTATATTTCATCTCCACTGTCCTTTGGGACTAATCTGAGTGGGGTTGCTACTAGATTTGGCTAGTAGGGAACTAACTCCATATGAGATCATGGAGTTGAGGAAGGGGCAGCAAGGCAGCAGAAATTGGCATACTGGAAGTGTGAGCAAACTTCTCAAATAATTTATTGTGCTTTCAGGACCTGCTTGGACATTTTCTCATACACATTGCTTTCTAGTGTGCTGCTAACCACACCCAACCTTATGGCATTGTGGCTCAGATGATACCAAGTTCATGATGGACAGCTCAAGATAGCATTGTCACCAGGTGCTCCACAGTTGACATTCACTGCTTTTTCAGAAGCAGGCTGAGAAGTATCTCTTACAAAGACAACAGTTGCTTGCTGAAGAGGTCGTAGATTGATGGAAAACCATAGGGGTCTCCACAGTGATTCTCTTAATTAGGCTTGCCACAAGCTCCATTTAGCAACTCAATCTGCCATTGATAACTCAAGCACCCTTTGAATCCACTGGGTCATTAAGGCCACATATGCTGCAGCCTAGAGAAAATTTTCTTTCTTTGGGCCTTACTCAAAACTTGGAAGTCTTTTAAGTCACTTGGTAAACAGTTTGGAGAAGCACACCAAAATGTGAAATATATTACCTGGAAAGTCCAAGAAGGCCCAGTAAGCACTGGGCTTCTTTCTTTGTGATGAGAGTACCAGGGGTTACAAAGTGTTCTTCATTTTGTATGAACTCTCCTGACATGACTTAGACCACTGAACCTCTAGAAATCCCTGAGGCAACAGACCCCTGTACTTTCTTAGAATTTTCCTGCCTCCCTCTTTCTTTCATGTTTTTTTTTTTTTTGTTGTTGTTGTTGTTGTTTTTGTTTGTTTTTACCAAGGTACCTAGGGTACCTGATACTTCTGGGTCTCCATATCTGATCATCATGATGTCATCCATATTTTACTGTAGCATGATGTCCAATGGGATAGAAAGACAATCAGTGTCTTATGCATTTAAATTGTAGTACAGAAACAGAGAGATGACATAGTGCTGAGGAAAATGGTGTGTTTCTCCACCAGGTGAAAGCAACCTTTTTCTCTGGTGTTTTCTAATTACTGGGATAAAAAAACATTAGAACATTAGGGATAAGCTGCAGTCTTCTGGGTACCAAAGTCCACATTGTTTTGATCTAGTAGGAGACCCCAACTGGAACAGCAGATACAATCGGAGGCATCACCTAGTTAAGTTTATAATAAACCAGGGGTACTGAGGACCCATGTTATTCTCAGGATCCAGCCAGATTCTTCACTATCTCAACTAAAGAGTTAATGGAAATATGATAGAACTCTGTACCGTGCAGCTAACAAGACTATTATGGTGGCAACTGTATTAATGACTTCCTTGGGGAGGTAGTATTGCTTTTGACTGTTTTTTGGTTTGTTTGTTTAGTAGGAGGGATTGCAGGTACTTCGACATGGCCCTGTTTACCTAATAAGCCTTATTCCACAGGTGAGGAATCCATTTCTATGATTATGCCAATCTCTGAGACTGTTTAGTCCAACTCGAAACTCAAGAACTGAGGAAATAACTGTGGGATTTCTCTGGGATTCTAGGGCCCACTGTGAAGTAGATTCTGGTCAAAATTCCACTTACGAGCTGGCTCCCATAAGCCCCACTCCAACCAGTGGGCAATAGCAGTATTAAGTGTTCTGAAGAATTAACGTTAGCTCAAAGTCAATGTCCAATAACCCATAAATGATCCTTTTACTTCCCCTCAAGTTACCTCGGTAAATGGCCACAATTCCCTTTGGGAAAGGGTAGAGGAAATATAAACTGTTTTACTTGTGGTGGCTGCAGTGTTGTTCCTCAAAAGTACCCAGGCTTTCCCTTTATTCATGGAATCTTGGATCTAGTAATTGGATGTGGGGCTGTCACTCTATTGTATTGACTTGAATCGAATGTTTTTGATTGGAGTTTGGTTTTGAAATTTTTGAATTATTTATTCAAAATAATAATTTTTAAATTATTTATTTTTAAAAATATATTTTAAATCAAATGGGATCCCAGTGGCTAATTATTTATTTTGGTACTGAGGACTCATGATAAAAAAAAAAAAAGTGAAGGTCTGAAACTTCATGCTGACCTTGCTGCCCCAGGTGGCAATTAAGTGCCCATATAGCCTCTGCTGAGCCAGGATCTGTCCACTGTGATCGAAATAAGAGGGGGAGGAGCTTTTCATCTGTAGCATATCACAGGCATTCCTGGCCTACTTAGAGTAGCCACTAAAGCACTCTCAAAGGTTTCTTTCATGAGCTTTTTCTGGGCCTCCTTAGAGACATAGAAAGAAGACATGATAAATGCCCTCCAATATTTCTATCTTCCAATGTCTTTGAATTTCTTCCTCAACGTTATACCACATTGTACCTCAGCTTTGTTTAGCATTCTCTATTGTGACTAGGTTTTAGGCAACCCACGAAGAAAATACTTAGAAACACTTCCAACTACTCAAGCCAAGATGTTAAATTCAAATTTCTAGCAAATGCACCCTTGTCGATAAATTCAGCCTGAATCTAAGTTTTGTTTTTTCCTCCTCAGAAAAATCCATCCTCATGTGTGTTTCCCCCATTTTCATGTAAATTAGCAAATCTTGGTGTGTGCATCTGTGTATGTGTGTGTGCTGATCCCTAATCCCAGTTTATACCTTGTAATTGGCCCCTTGGGTGTGCTGGTACCTAATTTTAGTCAAATGTTTGGAGATAATGAGGAGTGAAGGGAGTAGAACACAGGATAATTGGCTTCCTTCAGTAAGGTGACTCCCTTCGGTGGATCTTCATGGAAAGCAATAATAACCTCATTAGATATGGCTGATGATGGAGGCTCAGTGAGGTTTAGGGGTACAGGGTTCCCCAAGTTCTTCAGATATTCACATATATCCCCACTGTAGTTCTTGAGGTACAGCACTTTCCTGATCAATGCCCTAACTTTCACGTAAGAGACCTGGTGAGGCTGTAAATTCAGTGGACTTTGTAATCTGACAACTCATGGAGTCTGGCTTTCAGTTATCTCGGTCATGCAGCTGTAAGAAATGAGTTTCTTTTTTGTACAGTCTTAGAAAACGTTACAATTTGTATTATGATCTGAAAATTTAAGGATTTGAGCTTGCCATTTATTTTTGTTTAAGCAAACTAGATGCAACAGAAGAAGTGACACCATCCTGTAGTCCTTTAATTCTTTTTGACTCTCCTGGTTTGGCAGGAGCAAATAGTTGCTTCTAATGAGCAGCAATCAGAGACTTTATTTATCTTTTAATTTTTCCTACCATTTTATGTCACGACATATCATCCCTCTAGACTAACAGAATATTTTCTGCTCTTGGTATTAAGTAACCAGCTAGCAGGTTCCCTGTCTCATCCATTTCCCCAAGGTTCTGTTGCCTGCAACCACCTCCCAGCACCAATTTCTCTGTACTACTCAAAGATCTTGGTCCAGATAACATAAACTAACTCCGGCTAACTTAGAAAAGAAATTCCTTGGAATGGTATAGGATCACAGAGTCAACGGGAAGGCGAAGATCAAAACCCAGCCAGGAACCAAGAGAGATTGGGCATGCAAATACGATCAAGATCATGCCACCAGAATAAGGCCACCATCACTGGCACCACCACTGCTGGCTGCTGTCACTCTTGGTGTCACAAAGGATGCCCCCTCCCCACATCTGTACTCTAAACTCTTCTACCATCGAAACGACAACAAATAAAACCTCTCACCTTCTGTGTCTTCACATTCCTCATTCAATATTAAAAATCCTGCGCAGTAGCATCTGGCTCACTGAGCCTAGATCACATGCTAATACCTTTGGTGGAGAACAAGGAGAGCCGTCCCCTTTGGTTTCCACAGTGGGAGGTGGAGCTCTGTCTCCCACATCTTTTGGATTCCCTCAGATAAGAAGGATGTTTAGATGCTAGGTGGTCCCACTCCTTTCCCCCCAGGAAAAGTCTACTGTAGTCCTTAAATGGAAAGGATTTAGAACAAACATTGCAAAGAGAGAATTAAAGCCTAAGGTAGGCAAAGTAATTTAATAAAGTTAATTATTTTAATACGTTTAAAATTTTTTAATTTATTTAAAATTAATTACCAAAACCCCCCATGTCTAGACAAATTTCTTCCTAAGATGCTAAGAAGACTTGGAAAACGGATTGCAAAGCAGCTATCAATAAACTTTAAAAATTCATGAGAAACTAGAGAGGACTTGAAACTGGGTTGACCTTGTATGAAAGGAAAGAGTAGGTTCTGCTAATTACCAGCTTGGTGGTGAATATTGACAATTAATAGAATCCCCTGATTAAACAGAGTTGCTTGCTGTGAACACCTAAAAAGTAATTAAGTGAACAGCTGGAGCCAGTATGAACTTGTTAAGGACAAATCATAGTACCCATCTTTTTTTTCCTTTTTGAATCAATTGATAGATTTGCAGGCCATTGGTGGACAACATGAGATTGTTATAAAAACTGTTAACTTTAGAGTTAAAAATATCTTTATTTGCTTTTAGTGTAAGAATAAAACATGGTAATTATAGAAAAGGTAGTTTTCTAGTTTAATAACCCCCAACTATTACCTCTGCTTCCTTTCCACTGAAAAACACTAAAATTACACTAAGGGAACAAGAAAGATAAAAATTCATAAGGATAAAGAAATTAGGAGAGGAGATAAAAGGATTAATAATGACAACAAATGTTTGGAAGATGAAAAATAAATTGACGAGTGGTAACTGATTTGGCAGAGAAAAATAAGCTGAAAGCAGGTGCCTACAGAAGATGCCAATGAAAGACAATTTAGGCAGCAGAAGCCCAGAAAGGCTCAGGAATCAAAGGCACTAAGAACCTCAGATGTAAAGGGTAGAGTTGAAAACAGGTACAAACCCTGACCATCTACATTTCTGATAATCATTTTAGTGAGTTGCTTTTAAATATAAACTATCAGCCAATCAGACCTTTAAGAAAAGCATCTAACATGAAAGAGAACAAAACACAAAACAAATAAACAGCGAAAAGAACTTGTAGGATATAGAGACAGATCCTGCATGCCACTCAGCATGGCCAAAAAATAGGAAAAAAAAAAAAGTCTGCGAAAATGGGGCTCTTTGTTGTTTTTTATATCAACAAAGAGAGAAGATTTTATGTCTATGAAAGATGACATTTTACACTTAGAGCCTTATCAGTTTGTTGTACAGGCAAGGGGTAGCCAACTGGGTAAACCTCCCATATGCAAGAGCACTCTTGTTTTATTTTGTTTTACGTATTGGGATTTTTAAAATGTCTTTAAATTTTTTAAGGGTTCTAGAGTTAGAATTTCTGATTGTAAGCAACCGAAACTAAAACTGGATAACTTAAGAAAAATGCAATTCATTAGAAAGTTATGGGTAGTTCACCAAATAAAAAGCATAGGTGAAAAATCAGAATCAGAAAGGGCAGGAGCCAGGGGAGCTCTGGGCTCCTGGCAGCAGGAATTAATAGCCATTTGGATCAGGGCATGACTGCTGTGATGCATCAGTTCCAACTTTTCTTTGGTCCTTTATGTGCTAGAAGACAGAACCAGCCCAACTGTCCTAGGTTGGGCCAGGTATACACCCTCTGGCTAGGGAAGCAAAAGATACCTTATTAGATAGTTTCACTAAAAGTACCCAGTGAGAAAGGGAAATTTTCCCCGAAGAAAGTCAGAGTGATATTATTAGAAGAGTGAATAAAAACTAGAGGGAAAACCCCACCAAATTTCTACAATATCTATGGCTAAAAATAAGCTTGGAAACCATGAATCTGCAGAATTCTGTTTTTTTATTTTGCAATGACAAAGAATAATTCATCGAAAGTTTGTACAAAAATGTATTAGTTAATTAATGACTCATTGGACATTAAGGGTTTTTTTTTTCTATTTTTTGCTTTTACAAACAGTACCTCAGCAAACATCCTTAGAGCCCCATTTTCGCAGACTTCTTTTTTTTTTTTTCCTATTTTTTGGCCATGCTGAGTGGCATGCAGGATCTTAGTTCCCCAACCAGGGGAAGCTGCGGCCCCTGCAGTGGAAGCCCGGAGTCTTAACCACTGGACCGCCAGGGAAGTCCTGCAGACATATTTATTAAGAAGTGGTAATTTTTGTCTTCTTTATAGAATGATTATAGACCAGGTGGAAACTTGTACCCTGAATGGATTACACATGAAGAATGCTGCTGGTCCATTGATGCTGATTTACAGAGACTTTCCTAAAGTTATATTGATTTTGCCCTTGGTCTTTTTCTGGTCACCAATTTTATAGATGATTCAAATATAACATTAAGGGCTTCCCTGGTGGCGCAGTGGTTGAGAGTCCGCCTGCCAATGCAGGGGACATGGGTTCGAGCCCTGGTCCGGGAGGATCCTGCATGCCGTGGAGCAACTGGGTCCGTGCGCCACAGCTGCTGAGCCTGCACTCTGAAGCCCGTGGGCCACGACTGCTGAGCCCGCATGCCACGACTGCTGAGCCCGCATGCCACAACTGCTGAAGCCCACACACCTATAGCCCCTGCTCCGCAACAAGAGAAGCCACCACAATGAGAAGCCCGTGCAACGCAACGAAGGGTAGCCTCTGCTCTCCGCAACTAGAGAAAAGCCTGCGCGCAGCAACGAAGACCCAACGCAGCCAAAAATTAAATAAATAAATAAAAGACTTATTTAACAAACTTACAGATGACGTAGATCTAAGAATGATGACAAATATGATAATAGAATGTCATCAAACTTCAAAATGATCTGTATGAGCTAAAACACTGGGTCCAAACCAACAAAATTAAAACTAATAGGAACAATTTAAAAGTTCTGTATCTGTTTTAAAAAAAAAATCAACTGCCTAGAGACAGGAAGGTTAAGTGCTATTTGGACAGAAATTCACACAAAAAGGTCTGAAGGTTTTATTAAATGCAAGGTCAATATAACTTAACAGTATGATATGGCTGCTAAAAAACAAAAACAGTGTAGTCTTAGAATGTATTAAAATAAGTAAAATGTCTAGATCTTTGGTGGTGTTGGCGCCTTGCACCTTTTGCCTGGTCAGACTAAATAGAGTTTGGGGTTTAATTTTGACTGGTTACACTTTAGAAGAGATATTAACAAATTGGAGTGCAAAGAAGGCATCTGGAAGGTATAATAATAACTTACTGAGTGCTCACTATGTACCAGCTACCATACTGAAAACATTTAGAGAGCTAGGAAGTAGGTATAACTTTATGCCTATTTTACAGATGGGAAGATTGAGCCATGGGAAATTAGATAACTTGCTCAAGTTTACCCAGCTAGAAAGTGGGACTGAAACCCAGTAGTCCAAGCCCAGAGATAGCTGTCAACCACCCCACTCACTGCTTCTCTATTTTAAAGCAAAACATATGACTCCACCATACATGTGTGATTTGAGGAACTCTGAGCAGATCCTCTGCAGAGAAATATCTCACTGGTTAGCTGGCCTGTACAAACAGACCAGTTATGCACTTGACTTTTATAGTTCTTTTATATCTAAATCTAAATATCTAAATATTTTACAAATTGAAAGTCAGCTGAGAAAAGATTTTGATAAAAGGGAGAATTGCCCACAGGTGCTATACAGTAGAATTGATTCATTCAACTATTTATTGAGTGCTACAGTGTACTTGACAATGTGGTAGGCCCTGATAACAGAATGATGAAAAAGGCTATCATGGGAATTCCCTGGCGGTCCAGTGGTTAGGACTTGGTGCTTTCACTGCTGGGGCCTGGGTTCAATCCCTGGTCAGGGAACTAAGATCCTGCAAGCCATGGTGTGGCAAAAAAAGAAAAAAAAAAAAAAACCAGAAAAAAAAAGAAAAGAAAAAGAAAGAAAAAGGCTATCGTTTCTTTACCCTGGCAGAATTTACCTCCAATGAAGGGCTGAATAACAGAATAAGTGATAGTAGCAAATATAGTTGGTGAATAAAAAAAGAGGGGGAACTATGGAATCATATGATAGGGAAATCTTCCCCAGTCTAGTGGGGTAGCAGGTGGGGGTGGGGGTGAATTTCCTCGGGAAGTGAAGGCCACGTTGAAACTTGAAGAGTCGGTCAACACTTTCCCCAGAGAAAGGGATGTAGACAGAAAGAGTTTACCAGGAAAGGGGAGCTGTTCATTTAATCCCAGTAAGAAATGATGATGGTTATGTCATGGGCTGTGCGGTGAATAGAGAATGGATTTTCCAAAGAATGGTGTGCATACCATCAATCAATACTTATTACTTCAGGTGCTTCGCAGATATATACATCCCTTTACTAAGTGTGTGTTTTTTTTTTTTTTGTGTGTGTGTGTTTTTTTAATATGTATTAGAAAAATATATAACTAGCATATCAAACCTGTGATTTCCCAGACAGGATTGTTTAATATGAAACTAGATGCTTGAGTTTTAAAAAGAAAGTCAATTAAAAATATTAAACAGATAATGATACTGGTGGCACTGTATTTAGAGAGCTCTTGGCGGGGAGCTAGGCTGCAGAATGGCTGGGTGCACCTCTTTGTCTAGGGTCAGTCCTGCCAGTAACAGCCGTGTCCTGCCCGCCCCCTTTACCCACCCTCCTGAACTCTTTCTCTACACAGTGTTTGACCCAAGTCTTGTCCTTCTGTGTCTTGTTCTTGAAATTTCTCGCTCTGCTTATGTGTGAACAGCTTTCTCTCACCATCTCCTCAACACTGGTTTTGGCACCCCTCTAATTCAGACTGGTAATATGAGTTTCAGAGCTCTTAGCATTTTCCTTTTTATTTATTTATTTTTTTTGCGGTACGCGGGCCTCTCACTGTTGTGGCCTCTCGTTGCGGAGCACAGGCTCTGGACGCACAGGCTCAGCGGCCATGGCTCACGGGCCCAGCCGCTCCGCGGCATGTGGGATCTTCCCGGACCGGGGCACGAACCCGTGTCCCCTGCATTGGCAGGCGGACTGTCAACCACTGCGCCACCAGGGAAGCCCAGCATTTTCCTTTTTAGTTTTTTAAAAAACATTTATTCTTTTATCTTAAAGCTTTAGAGTATCCCTTTTTTGAAACGCAGTAATTCCCATACTCTTCCCCCCTTCCCTCCCATTCTCGAGCCCACCTGTACCTTCCAGCCTTTTCAGCATCATAACGAGTTCTCATCCCAGGTCGTGTTATTGACACCTCAGCAGAATTAGAGCTCAGTTCCACTAGCGATAACCTACTTCATTCAGACTGAGCAGAGCTGAGCAGGATGACTGGGTCTGTGAATGAGGTTCAGCGTTTGAACACCCTCCCTCCCCACTGCTGCTGGGACAAAGCATTTTTCCAAACACCATTGCTCCATATTCCAACAAGGACTGTGTACAAGGGGCTGCTACACAAGCACAACACACAACAGAGAATACAGAGAGACAGGCAACACACACACACACACACACACACACACTCAAATGACCATAAAGATAACCTTCTGTTTGGAGCCAGGATCTGTCTCACACCTCTACGCTGAAGCCAGGGAAATGCGTGACGCCTGGTTTAGGCTCAGGATATGGGAAAGGAGACAAATGTGTCATCGCTGTGGCCAGGAGCAAGCATGCCTGAGTCACGGAAACACGCTGTCCTTCCTCCTTTCTCCATGTGACCCACCGGCAGCTCTGGGAATAACCAGTGCTGGTCCCTAGCCACATGGTTTAAGGGACAGCCAGAGATTTAGTTCTGAGACATCACGATGACTATTTTGGAACAAAGAAGGAAGTGGGAAAGCAGAGTGCTAGTAGCAATAACACTGGAGACTGACAGTCCAGCTCTTAGCCACGTTCCCCATGGAGGAGGCCATGTTCCTGGGATGTCCCAGGGCCCACTTCAACCTTGACCCAATGCTTTTTTCCTAATATCAGAGGATTCAGTTGTTAGGACTTGCCAGGGTGATATGGAGTTTTCCAAGGGCAATAGAAATCATTGGGAAAGAGTCCGTGAGTAAATTCTTCTACAATCCCTTCTTAACATCTAAAAATACATCATATGAAATAATGTAACTGAACAAAGTTTAAAAAAGGAAGACCACGGAATGTGAAAATGATTCATGACAAATATAACTCGTAGAAGTTTACATTCCTAAAAAATCTGGATCTAATAAAAATGTATATGGCTGATCAGCTTCTACCTGGCAATTGACCAGAGTAGGAAAGGATAAGAATAGACTTATACACAGGAAAATAGATAGAAACCATCGATAGAAATTAAACTATCTAATTCTAAATTATTGATAGAAATTAGGTAAATATCAATCAAACAACTTAGAGATTCTATTATATGTTTATAGTATAGTAAAAGTGAAATAATAAAAGCCAGCATCAGATTCAAGAATCCCAAAGGAAAAAACATTTGCACGGTGATGCATTCACTGTATTACTTATGATGCTCAAAATAATTTAGAAACAGCTCCTAAATCTCTCACAATAAAGATATGGTTGAATAAACGATGGCATGTCAATAAATGGAATATTATATAGTCATTAAAAATAGTAAGTGCGATGGTCATCAACATGTGTATATTTGGAAAAAATGCAGGAAGACAAGGAGTATGTAGGCAACAATTCCAAGTGAATGTGCACCTTCTAATGAGGGTTAGAAATGGTTTCAGAGAGGTGTACTTGGCTTATGGGGTTTCCTTTTCTATAAAGATAAGTGCATGACAGAAAGTGTATACAGACATATATAAAAGAGGGGGTGGAGAGCAATTTCTTTTTTCTCCTTGATTCCCAGGGAGACCATAAGGATGAATTAAGTGGTTTGAACTTCTTGGATGAAAATATTAGATGCTTGAATTGGTGAATGGTTCGGGTACTTCCTTGGAGACATTGAAGAATATCCATGTGTCAACTGTTAGGATGTTTTAATTTAATTAACTTATGACATTAGGAAATGCTTGTGAGTCATTCTGTTGGGTTTTTTTTTTTTTTAAGATTCTAGAATGCAACCCTCCTCACGTCTCCCCCACCCCCACTGTCATATACACACATACACACATGTACACAGTACATTAAAATTAGACCTTATTATTTGGCATTAGTAAGAAAGGAAGAGATGGAATCGCCATAGTTACCGTGTGTGCCTCCACACCTATCATATTTAATTCATTGCCTTACTCCTCCCGCTTGGCTCTCTCCTGCTACCCACTCACCACACACACACACACACACACCCTACAAATTGCACCAACACCACCCAGAACTGGTTCTATGGATCTGTTACCGACCAGGGTTCTTGGACTCCTTAATCAATAGAATTTGATAAGAGGCCAGATGAGAAATTCAGGCAAGGCTTTATTGGGACTTGTGCTGCAGCAGGAGGGAACGAAAACAAGTAACAGGTGCCCTTGCTCGCTCTCTGGGTGGGGATGGGGGGATGGGAGGGTGAGCTGATCCTTTAAATTGACTAAGGGCAGGGGCGGACCCATGGGTCGGGCCAGAGGAGTGGCTTAGGTGGTCTGCCCACCCCCTCGGCGGTGCTGTGTGCAGGGATCTTGTGCGGTACCCTGCTTTTGCTCCCGATACCTCAGAAGTGGCAGTTGGGTTTTTGGTCTTTGTGTATCTTGGTATCCATAATTTGCCCGAAGTGTGTATGTACACAGTTATTTTTAGTCCCTTATAGTTTCTTTGTATTCTGTTGCTTGAGGAGATGTTTGTCCAGGTGCAAGCACTGCAGCAAAGGGTCCCAGGTTCCAGGTCCCAGCCTGTCTCAGATCTGCCATTAATGATATGGTACCATAAACTGAGAAATTCTAAATCTATTTCTTTCTCTTGTCCTTTCCCTAGCTTGGTGTTTCCCCAGTACCAGTGATGATGTAACAGGTCAGGCTTACATCAGAACCAGAAGAAATGGGCAGAGTTGCCAAATCATTTGGAAAACACTTTATATGAAAACAGTGAATCTTTTAATTATATAAGGAGATAATTATATCATTATCATATAATGATAAAGAAATATATTTAAACATTGAATTTTAACATTACATTTCTCAAAACATAATGTTTCATTATTTTGAGAGTTATGAAAAATGAGCTTCTTAAATGACATCTGATGCTTGTGAAACTGCAAAAGAATTACAGAACGGCGATCTGTCCCACTCCTCCGTGAGAGTGCTCAAGATATGTTATTAAGTTAAGAAATCAGAATACAAAACTATGTAGATGATAAGAGATCAGCTATGTAACACACATACACACTCATGCATTCGGAAAAAATTTTAATAGTGGCTATCTGGGAAATGGTGGAATTGTGAGTAATTTAAATTTTCTTCTATATAATTTCCCAAAGTTTCCACTTTTCTATCATAAGTGTGTGCTAGCTTTAGCACAGAGAGAAAATCAGAAGAGTTGTTAATAGAAAGCAATATCCAAGAGTCTGGGAAGAAGCCCTGCCATGAGGGGCGGCCGGGTCAGGGGCCGGCAGCTATTAGAGCTCCACTTACCGAGCGGAGTTCAATGAGGACCACGTCTGGTCAGGGACAGGCTCTCAAAAGAGGATGGCCGGAAAGGGCTGGAGAAATAAATCAGGACTGAGAGAATGACATGGCACATGTGACAAAACCTTTAATGCTTAGGTCAGATGGCTCCGAGGAGCGTCAGTAAGGAAGCGTAACCGTGACTATGCATTTGGAGAAGGTTAAACAGGACCTCGGAGGACATCTGCTCCAATCTCCTCATTGTCAGAAAAGAGCCTCAGAAGAGCTAAACTCATTCCCTCAAAGCCATTCCATGGCTCTCTGCTTCCCGGGGTGGTGAGTTGAAGTGCTGTCGCTGTGATTGTTGCCGCTGTTCGCATGATGAAAGGACATCACATAATCTTTGACCAGGAGTGGAAATCCTGACGGGCCTGCTTCCCTAACGTCGCTCCAGGTGACTGGGACAGATTCCCAATATTTCTGTAATTCTCATGGCTCCAACCTTCATCCCCAAACCTACTGCTTGGGTCTTGGGTCAAGCTCTCATTAGCTTGTCTCCTTTTCCTGTTTCTCCTCCTTCTTTTCATTCTCATAGTGTGTAAGTCTACAAATAAATGTGAAAGAATAGTGCAAGAACTCTCATGTAACCTTCTCCTAAACAGAAAATTGGTAACATTTTGGCACATCCCTCTCTTTCCTTTCTCTCTCTCTCTTACAACACACACACACTATACACAACAAATACCCTCAAAGGTCTTATTTTCTCCCTGAATCATCTCATTTACTTTCACTGGCTCAGAAACTATCAATAGGCATTCATGCCACCAGCTGATGTATATCTGATGCTGTATATCTTAATTATATCTCACTACCTGCTGGACAATTCTATCTGGATGTCCCACAGGTACTGTGCAGTCAAAACTAAACTCATCTTCCCCCAACTCCGATTCTTTACTGTAGCTGGTGGCACCATGATTCCGCCCTGTCACCAAGATACAAACTTGGAAGTCAAACTGACCTTCCACCTGACCACGCATCTCATCATCCCCCAACTCCTGCCAAGCTTCCCTCAGAAACAAGTCTTAACTCAGTTTCATGACTTTTTCTCCACCTTGGCTTCATATCAGAATCACCTGAGGAGCTCTTAAAAATCCCCACACCCCGGGCTTCCCTGGTGGCGCAGTGGTTGAGAGTCCGCCTGCCGATGCAGGGGACACGGGCTCATGCCCCGTTCTGGGAAGATCCCACATGCCGCGGGGCGGCTGGGCCCGTGAGCCACGGCCGCTGAGCCTGCGCGTCCAGAGCTCCGCAACGGGAGAGGCCACAGCAGTGAGAGGCCCGTGTACCGCAAAAAAAAAAAAAAAAATCCCCACACCCAGGCCCCACCACAGGCCATTTAAATCGGGACTCAGGCATCAATAGCTTGTTAAAGGTCCCCAGGTGATTCCAATGAGCAGCCAAGCTAGGAATCTCTGGTTTAGCCCTCCGTCTGCTCTCAAGCGTCAGCATTCAGTGTCGCTGGCTTTCCACTTCCACTCCAGCAATAATGAACTTCTTATAAACGCACCTCTCCTCCTCCGCCTGGCTGCTGCTTGTCTCCATCACACTCCCCACCATCCCACCCTCCAATCTGGCTTACTCCTACTTATCTTATGACTCTGGCATTTGCCTCCTCCAGGAAGTCCTCTCTAATTCACCAATCTACAGTTGAGTTAGGTATTCCTCCTCTGTACTCTCTTGGTGCCCAGTAATATCTAATATCAGTGTGCTTAGCAAGCTGTTTTTGTTTGTTTGTTTTTTACATCTTTATTGGAGTATAATTGCTTTACATGGTGTGTTAGTTTCTGCTTTATAACAAAGTGAATCAGTTATACATATACATATGTTCCCATATCTCTTCCCTCTTGCGTCTCCCTCCCTCCCACCCTCCCTATTCCACCCCTCCAGGCAGTCACAAAGCACCGAGCTGATCTCCCTGTGCTATGCGGCTGCTTCCCACTAGCTATCTACCTTACGTTTGGTAGTGTATATATGTCCGTGCCTCTCTCTCGCTTTGTCACAGCTTACACTTCCCCCTCCCCATATCCTCAAGTCCATTCTCTAGTAGGTCTGTGTCTTTATTCCTGTCTTACGCCTAGGTTCTTCATGACATTTTTTTCCTTAAATTCCATATATATGTGTTAGCATACAGTACTTGTCTTTCTCTTTCTGACTTACTTCACTCTGTATGACAGACTCTAGGTCTATCCACCTCATTGTCACAGCTTACCCTTCCCCCTCCCCGTATCCTCAAGTGATGGGTTGGATTTTGATCAGTATTTTTTCACTCCATACATGCCATATATATATCATATATATGTAAAAGCATCCATGTATATCATATATGTACACATATATATATTACATATTTTCTGGAACCATTCGAAAGTAGGTTGAAGACAGCAAAACACTTCACTCCTCAATTTTCCAGCATCACTTAAGAATAAGACATTCTCTGACATAGCTATGATATCATTATCACACCTAAAAAAACTAATATCTAGGGCTTCCCTGGTGGCGCAGTGGTTGAGAGTCCGCCGGCCGATGCAGGGGACGCGGGTTCGTGCCCTGGTCCGGGAAGATCCCACGTGCCGCGGAGTGGCTGGGCCCGTGAGCCATGGCCGCTGAGCCTGCGTGTCTGGAGCCTATGCTCCGCAACGGGAGAGGCCACAACAGTGAGAGGCCCGCGTAATGCAAAAAAAAAAAACCAAAAACTAATATTTAGTTCATACTCAAATTTCTCCAGTTGTCCCCCAAATATCTTTTATAGCTGTTTCAAATTTTTGGTCATTGATCTCATCAAGTGTTACATATATATGAGGCTGTTGAGTCTCTTTAATCTCTTTTGATTTAGACCAGTCCCCTCACATTTTATTTTTATTTATGTTTTTCACGACACTGAATTTTTGAAGAGTTCCAGCCGGTTTTCTTAGCTAATTTCCCACATTCTGGATTTGCATGATTGTTTCCTTATGATTAGATTCGGATTAAACATCTTTTTATTTTTTTGGCTGCACCATGGAGCTTGTGAAATCTTAGTTCCCTGACCAGGGATCAAACCTGGGCCTTCGGCAGTGAAAGTGCAGAGTCCTAACCACTGGACCACCAGGGAATTCCCTAAACATCTTTAAAAAGAATACTATATAGGAGGTGTTATGTGTTTCTTAATGCATCACATCAGAAGGCACATAACATCAGACTGTCCCACTGTGTTAAATTTGACCTCTAGGTTAAGGCGGCAGCCACCAGGTCTTTCTATTGCAAGGGTACAGTTTCCTCTTTGTAGTTAATAATCAGTGGAGAGATTCTGAGACCATATGAATATCTTAGCATCTGTTGATAATCAGAATCCTTGCCTGAACTGGGGTTGCAAAATAGTGCTTTTGTTAATTGTCCTTTTTTATTAGCTGGCATTCTCTGTCAAGCAGAAGTCTTCACTGCGTCTCATGTGCTCTCCCACGGCCGTCTTCTGACTACTTTTCCTGCCTCCAGTCTGGCTCACTCCACTCCGTCTGCTGCCAGAAGCAGCATACCTAATTGCGAATCTGGACACATCCACGCCCTGTTTAAAATCCTTCAGGGATCAGCTCAAATCTGTGATCTGGCTCCTGCCTACCTCTTTGGGTTCACCTGCCTCTGCACTCCCTCATGTACTCCACTCACTTCTCCAACCATAGCACCCTACTTCACACCCCTGGACCTCTGCACCCCCTAGTCCCTCAGCCTGCGAGACCCTTCCCCGCCCTCCAACCTCATCGGACCTCCCCGCCCCCCACTTGCTTTTCCGGCTCTGGCTCATGCCTCAGCCCCTCTGAGCCTAAAGTTGAACAGGTGCCATTGGCGGGGGTGCTCTCGTGACACTTGTGCACACGTCTATCATCACACGTGTGGCCCCGCATTGAAAATGTTTGCTTGTTTGCTTGTCTTTCCCACCTGATTGAAGCTCTTTGTGGGAAGAGGTTTGCCTTTCATCTCTGGATGACAAGAATCTATCATGATGTCTGGTGTTAAGTAAGCACTCAGAAAATATTTTCCAATGAAGTAACTCATGTTGCCTCAGATTCTTAGAGAATGTGACCAGCTTCCAGAACAACTAGATTATATGCTCTTTTAAGGACAAGCATGTCTTATCAATCTTTGTTTTGCTCGCATCTTTCACCCTATTGCTTGTTAATTTGAATTAGCTTTCAAGCAGGTATGGCTGTATTACTTTTTATCTGCCCATTTTATGTTTTCCTTTGGAGAATTGCTCCTTCTCTATCTAACAGGAGGGCCAATTCCTTGCCTGGTCTTCCCACACATAGTGGGCTCATAATGTGAGCTAGACATTAGAGGACTTACTTCATCCTCCTGGCTGCAATGGTTGGTTCAAGTAAGGATGCTTGGCCCAAGCCAGACCTATTAGAGTCATCCTGGGACTTCTGAAGGAGCTAGTGGGAAAGACAAGCAAGGAAAACCATATAGTAGCCATTGCTGTCAAGGTCCACCTTTGTCACAAGGTGAAGAGGCTACATGAGAATGAAGCCGCCACAAGGGCAAACAAGCCAACAATAGGGAGTTAGAACTAGTGACATTATTTAAACTCCTAAACCCAGTCACATCTGAAGAGTCATGTCTTATGTATTTTTTAATCCATAGTGTTGCACATAGTGATTTTTCATTTTCATTGCTGTATAGTGTTCCATTGGACAGTATTTCTATCGCTATTTTTACCCAACATACCTTTTTAAATTTATTTATTTTATTTATTTTTGGCTGTGTTGGGTCTTCATTGCTGTGTGCAGGCTTTCTCTAGCTGCGGTGAGCGGGGGCTACTCTTGGTTGCAGTGTGTGGGCTTCTCATTGCAGTGGCTTCTCTTGCTGCAGAGCATGGGCTCTAGGCACGTGGGCTTCAGTAGTTGTGGCACATGGGCTCAGTAGTTGTGGCTCGTGGGCTCTAGAGCACAGGCTCAGTAGTTGTGGTGCACAGGCTTAGTTGCTCCACAACACATGGGATCTTCCCGGACCAGGGATCAAACCCGTGTCCCCTGCATTGGCAGGTGGGTTCTTAACCACTGTGCCACCAGGGAAGCCCCATACCTTTTTTAAAATTCAAATTTGGCAATTTTCAACTCTGCCCTAGCTGTTACTTTTTTTAAATTTATTTTTATTGAAGTATATTTGATTTACAATCTTATGTTAGTTTCAGGTGTATAGCAGCAAAGTGATTCAGTTATATATAGATATATATTTATTTTTTTTCAGATTCTTTTCCCATATAGGTTATTACAAAATATTGAGTAAATAGTTCCTGTGCTATACGGTAGGTCCTTGTTGGTTATCTATTTTATATATAGTAGTGTGTGTATGTTAATTCCAAACTCCTAATTTATCCCTTTCCCTCCCTTTCCCCTTTGGTAACCATAAGTTTGTTTTCTATGTTTGTGGATCTGTTTCTCTTTTGTATATAAGTTCATTTGTATCATTTTTTTAGATTCCACATATAAGTGATATCATATGATATTTGTCTTTCTCTGTTTGGCTTACTTCACTTAGTATGCTAATCTCTAGGTCCATCCATGTTGCTGCAAATGGCATTATTTCATTGTTTTTTATGGCTGAGTAATATTCCATTGTATAAATATACCACATCTTCTTTATCCATTCATCTGTCAATGGACGTTTAAGTGGCTTCCATGTCATGGCTATTGTAAATAGTGCTGCAATGAACATTGGGGTGCATGTATCTTTTCGAAGTATGGTTCTCTCCAGATATATTACCAGGAGTGGGGTTGCTGGATCATATGACAGTGAAGAGTCATGTTCTAGACTTCCTGGCACATGAGTAAACACTTCCCTTCCCTCTTGCTCTTTAAGTTGACAAAATCCTGACATATATGCAAGATCTGACGCCATGACATTCCATATTTGGTTAGCAGGTAAACTGAGATGGAGAATATGAATTTCACCCCCATTTAGTTCTTTATTGATGTTTGAGAAATTATGTAGAGATGAAACCTTAAGTAGCTTGGAAACGTGGACTTTCATTTTTCTGACCCATGCTACCAAATTCCCTCCCTAAGGAAGAGGCAGAAACCTGGCTCAGAACAATGAAGAGATATGGGGAAGAGCAGAATTTCTCTCTTCTAACCTGTTTCCATAGTTCCCCTGGTGCCCCAGGAGGTACATCTCTGTCAGGCAGGAAGCCACACCCTTCCAGACATTCTCAGCATTTGTGTCCCCCTTCATGCAACCAAAGCAGGGGTCCCAGTTCTGCCCTGATCTCTAAGTTGAAGAAGACACGCAAGGGTGCTAACCATAAGTTTCAAAAGTGCAGCTTGGTGAACTTAGGGAAAGGAAGGAAAAAAGACTAAGCTTCCTAGTTGCCTACAGGACTGGATACTGAGAGCACGTTTCCTTCCTCTGAGTCCCCTGATTTATGTAATTCAGGTACCTGGGGATTCCAGAGTGTTACCTCATAGCAACTATTATCAAGTACCAGGAGCACTGATCCCCAGAGGGTGTAGGAGGAGGGGTGAGAACTGAGGCATTGAGCAGAGAGAGGGAAGGTTAAAGGCCCAGGCACAGCTGGGGGTGGCCTTTCCCTCCTCCTGGCGCTTGGCGTGGGGCTTGGTGATATCACAGGCCTAATAATTAGTTTAATATCTGGGCTGTGGGTCACTTTCAGAGGTTTCTCCGGGCTGGCAGGTTGGAGTCTCCAGGCAGCCCAGCCCCTCCTGCATCCCCTGCACAGCCGCTGTCCGCTTCCAGCACCAGTTCTCCTGTTGCCACAACTCCGGGAGGAACTGGGCTGTGCAGAGCCGGCCCTGCAGTCTCCCCAGATGCCCGCAGAGAGCCAGCGCTGCCTGCACACAGCTCTCCGCCGCCAGGGAAAACCAAGGAAGGCTGGGCCTGCATCCCTGGCTAATGATCACGCCTTCAAGATGGGATGCAGCCTGTGACTCAAAGGGTGGAGGGACAGCACATCGAAGAAAGAGTGGGAGGGAGGAGAGGGACACGGAGGAAAACACAGACAGGGGGCGGGGGGGGGGGAGGAGAAAAAAGCAAAGGAACAAAGGCCTCTGAACTTTGAATCTATAAAGGTGCTCTCCCCCCATGGCTTCTGCAGTTGTTGAAGTACAACATGATGACGTGAAATACCTTCACACAACGGCGTAGTAGTCCAGTTTGATGTCACTTTGGAGGGAAGAGGAAAGTAAAGTTATTAAAGGGTGTTACTGTATTTGTAACTACTGTAACTTGCAATACAATATAATGTATACTGCTTATGCAAATTCGGTGTTAGGTAGACTGTGAAATCTTAAGGACAAGAATCATGCTTCTTCTTTTTTTTTTTTTTTTTTTTTGCGGTACGCGGGTCTCCCACTGTTGTGGCCTCTCCCGTTGCGGAGCACAGGCTCCAGACGCACAGGCTCAGCGGTCATGGCTCACGGACCCAGCCGCTCTGCGGCATGTGGGATCTTCCCAGACCGGGGCACGAACGCGCATCCCCAGCATCGGTAGGCAGATTCTCAACCACTGTGCCACCAGGGAAGCCCCATGCTTCTTTTTAAGTTAGAAAAGTAATAATATACATCAAAACGGTTTTAGTTTGGTTCCATTCCAAGAATAGAAGTCTGGCCAGGAAGGATATTTAGAGACAAGTTAGGTTCAGTTTTTCCACAGGAAGTTGTTATGTCCTGGGTTATATCATTTGACGTATATCTGATTGCTTATAACAACAAGCTATAAGAGGGGATTTTCTTTGTGTGTGCAGTATATATGGACATATTGATGTCTGTGTGTGTGTGTGTGTGTGTGTGTGTGTGTGTGTGTAGACTATAGTTCTACAGCTATATTTAAAAGTTCATTTAATATTCTAAGGCAGTTGTTTCAATCCTGTAAGACCTAACGTTAGCTTTTTATTACAAATATTTGAAACATACCGAAATGAAATTCATAAACAACATAATCTACATAATCACATAATTTCCTAAAATTGACGTATACCTGTGATTTTAAAAAGCAATAAAGAAAAGTAATGTATAATAAAACAAACTGTATTTTAATACATAAATACTCAGGCACAGCTAAACTAGAAGATATAGTAAAGCAGGCAGATGCTTGTGCCTACTTGTAATGAATAAGTTTGCATTTAAGAAAAGTAAGATGATATTCATCTGAATACTGTTGACCTTTCATCTTTGTATTTAATATTTAGAAAGAAAGATTAAACAAATATATTTCTACATATCCATAAAATTACCACAAATCAAACAGACACAAACACAGGCTGATGCAGGTGTGTTGACTCAAATACCACAAGCAACGTTGCCATCAATGATATGATTTTCTGAAACTTTGAGCAACTTTTGGTAAAGTTGCCAACAAAACAAAATGCAATCTTCTCTCAATCTAACTAGCAGTTGCATTTGTGGAAAATTCGGTATATGGTAAAACCACATAAATGTTTTGTGAGTGTTTATGTGTAAAATGGAGTTCACAGCTGTGCTTCGATAAGTATAGAAGGGTTTTTTTCCTGTGTGAATTTCTGGCAGGTGTTGGAGGATTGTGTGGGAGACGGTACAGCCCTCCATGTGTGGACTGTCCACACACTGTGGGATGTCCAGCATCTCTGGCCATCCAAGCCACTGGGGCTCCTCAATCATCATGGCAACCAAAATGCACCCACAGGTTTCCAAACACCTCCCAGGGAGACTTTTTCAAGGTTGTTTTGGCTGTTCAGGGTTCCTTGAGATTCCATATGAATTTTAGTATAGATTTTCCTACTCCTGTAAAGAATGTCATATGGATTGCATTGAATCTGTAGTTTGGGTAGTATTGACATCTTAACATTAAGTCTTCCAATCCATGAGCACGGATGTCCTTCCACTTATTTTCCCTGAGCCCTTTTTGAATTTTTAACTATTGGATCAGATTTTCTTTTCTTTGTATCTGGTTTTCTAAAATCTAGGATACTGGTCTATTCCCCCGATCCCCACCATTTCCCTCTATTTTCTCACCACTTCTATATTAGGAATCAGTTCTCTCTCAGTATTTCTTGATAAACTGTTGGCAAGGCAAGTCAAACGTCAATCAGATGTCCTTTCAGCTGAGTAAAACTTCCAGCAGGGATGCTAATAAAGAGATTCCAGAATTAAATGAGATATTAACTTGCTGACATACACTCCAACTCTAAGACTCTAAGATGTCTTTTATTTTTCCCTTAGACCATGAGTCACAAACTTTTTGATAGTATTTAATAAACATTAGTAAATATTTTAGACTTTGCTGGTCATATAGACTCTGTTGCAACTATGTAACTCAGCCAATATAGCATAAAAGCTGCCGTAGATCTATGTAAAGAAGTACAAATATATGCTAAGTGAAGAAAAAGCCAGGTAAAAAAGCCTGTACAATGTATGATTTCATTTGAAATGTGCAGAATGGGCAAATCAAATAGAGGCAGAAAGTAGATTAGTGGTTTCCAGGCTCTGGGTGAGAGGGGAGGATGGGGAGTGATAATGAGTATGGGGTTTCTTCTGAGTGTAATGAAAATGTTTTAAAATTAGATAATGGTGCTGCTTGCACAACTCTGAATATAAAAACCACTGAATTATAAACTTTAAAGTGGTGAATCTTATATGAATTATATCTCAATAAAACTATTTAAAAAAAAAGCCATAGACAATATGTAGACAAATGGGTGTGGCTGTGTTCCTAGGAAACTTCGTTTACAAAAACAGGCCGGATTTGGCCCTTGGGCTATAGTTTGCTGAACCCTGCATTAGAATGTAAGATTCACAGAGTCAGGGCTGTGCCTTGTTTATAATTAATGTCCAGGACCTAGGACAATTCCTGTCAAATAAGTATCTAATAAATGTTTGCTGACTGAATGAATTAAAGGCTCTGTTTGTCCAACGTGGAACTATGCCTTCAGCAAGAATCTTGGTAATATTCTCTCTGGCCGCTGAATAAAGCCATGTCCAGTTCCTTACTTCTGGACTTAGCTTTTCTAAGCCACACAATTGCTTCTATTTTCTATTTCAATCCTCTTCTAGTTTCTCATCCTCCAAGAATAATGACCCTCATTTGCTCATTTATTGCTCTACTGCCATGTAATAACCTCACCTCTCCTTCAGTTCACTGCCTGTTCCTCTTAGATTGCATCTCTCCTCTTTGCTATCTGCAATTTTTCATTAATTCATTCACTCATTCCACAATAAGTATTTGTAAACGATAGAATACTGTCTGTTACATATACTCCCCACTGCTTCTAAGAAGGGTGGAGCCTGGTGTCACCCAGAGGTCAGCCTGAGCTCATGCTCCTCCATCTCTGCAGGTGTCACAGTCAAATCAAGAGTCCAGCAACAAAAAGTATTTAAAAGAAATTGCAATCTCTTTTTGCATCCTTCAAAGACTATTAATAAAGACCTATCCATAACTTACCAGATGTCATATAAATCTCCTTCTCCTTCATTCCTTTTGATGTTCATGTCTCTCTTTCCCCACTCTCAACTCCTTTTCTCTCTCCCTAATTAAACATTTGTGACTCTCCAAAAAGAGTGATACACATCAACTTAGACCATCCTTCCTTCTTTTATATTTACACTCCTATCCCCTGCTGGGGGAGTGCAATTCTTAATGAAGGCCTCTAGAGCTGCTGTCAGATTCTTAATTATTCACAGTTTCTGCTTGAAATCCTTAGGCTTGAGGAATGGGGAATTTCTCTAGAAGTTGCACTGTAATATGCAAGAGAGAATATATTCACTGGGTAAAAATTGCAAGACTGCAGGTTCCCACTAGCTGTTCCTCTTTGCCAAAACTCAAACAAATATGGGACCATCCTCCATCTGCCCAAGTCCCAAACATGGGCAATAAATTAGGGTCTAAAAATGCCAAGGGATGGGTGACCAAGTATTCACAGTGATACAGCTTGTGACACATTGTACCACACTGCAAGCAGATCAGGCTGTGAAGTCTTCAATCTGAGCCCAGACGGCTTGCAGAGCTCCTTGACTGGGGTTGGAGGACCACTGACCTCCATGCACTGAGACTCACTGGCCAGAGATCTGGCTCAAGGGGCAGAGGCCCTGCTATACCACTTCCTTTGCTGCTCCAGACCGTAACTCCTCCATCTGTTCTCATTTTCTAAGAGCCATCCTGGTTTCTTCTTCTCTTATCCAGCCCTGAATAATTCACCAGTTATGAGAATTCAATAGGACCCTTGCGGTTGTGATACGTTTTTACTACATATTTTTAGTTCACAATCATTCTTACATCATCTTGATTCAAGTGCCCCTGATCCTTCAGACCTTGTTCAATTGACCCCTGTGAGTAGTCCACTTTAGCATGAACACATCATCAGTAGACCTATTTCCTTCTCTTGCTGGTTATGAATTTGACATTTAAAAAAAATAGTTGTCTTCCATGCATTCTTCTTTTTTTTTTTAATTTATTTTATTTATTTATTTCCCTGCACCGTGCGGCATGTGGGATCTTAGTTCCCCAACAAGGGATCAAACCCACGCCCCCAGCTTGGAAGCAGAGAGTTTTAACCACTGGACCGCCAGGGAAGTCCCCATGCATTCTTTTTTTTTTTTTTTTTTTTTTTTTTTTTTTTTTGCGGTACGCGGGCCTCCCACTGTCGTGGCCTCTCCCGTTGCGGAGCACAGGCTCCGGACGCACAGGCTCAGCGGCCATGGCTCATGGACCCAGCCGCTCCGTGGCATGCGGGGTCCTCCCGGACCAGGGCACGAACCCACGTCCCCTGCATCGGCAGGCGGACTCTCAACCACTGTGCCACCAGGGAAGCACCGCCCCCCATGCATTCTTTTATTTCATATTTCTCACTTAAAGTTTGCAGATTTGGATTTTATTTTTTTCCAACTTTTATAATAAAAAGTTTCAAGTATACAAAAAAAGTTGAAAGAACTTTATAACGAGCACTTATATAGACTCTACCATTAACACTTTTCTTTTCTTATCACATACCTGTCCATCTATCCATCCATCAATCCACCTAGATTGTTCTGATGCACTTCAAATTAAATTGCCTACATCAGTACACATCCCCTTAAGTATTTCAGAATTCATATCATTAACTAAAGTTCAATATTTGTTCACAGGTTTTCTTTTCTTATGAGGTAAAATTTACATACAGTGAAAGGCACAGATCTTAACTGTACCTTTGCTCAGTTTTGACAAACACAGACATCTATGTATTAAAACTTCTTTCAAAATATTAACATTACATCATCCCAGAAAATTCCCTCATGCCCGCCCCTTCCCTGTCAATGCCCATCCCTTCCCCACAGAGTCAATCACTATTCTAATTTTTTTCCACCATAAATTAGTTTTCTCCTTTTTAGTATGACATACAAATGAAATCATACAGTATTTACTTGTATGTATGGCTTCTTTCACAGGACAAAATATTTTGAATCATCCACACTGTTGCATGTATGAGTAATTTGTCCCTTTTTATTGTTGAGTAGTATTGTTAACTGAATATATCATAATTTGTTCATCTATTCTCCTACTGATGGAACCTGGGCTGTTTCCAATTTTTGGCTATTTTTAATGATGTTGCTAGGGACATTCTTGTACAAACTTTTTGTGGACACATAATCTCAGTTTCCTTGGACAATTTCCTGGGAGTAGAATTGCTGGGTCCCAGGGTATATGTGTACTTAGATTTATGAAAAACTGTAAGATTTTCCCAAACTCCCACCAACAATGTATGAGAATTCCAGTTGCTCCATGGTGAATTTGACATTTTAATCCCCCGAATTATCCATCCCTTCTGCTGTACTTTCTTTAGAGAGTAAAGAAGCTTCACACCAAAGTAACAGTGTTTTTCTTTTTTACAAATTTATTTATTTTTGGCTGCGCTGGGTCTGCGTTGCTGTGCGCGGGGCTTTCTCTAGTTGCGGCGAGCAGGGGCTACTCTTCCTTGAGGTGTGTGGGCTTCGCATTGTGGTGGCTTCTCTTGTTGCAGAGCACAGGCTCTAGGCGCGTGGGCTTCAGTAGTTGTGGCGCACAGGCTTAGTTGCTCCGTGGCATGTGAGATCATCCCGGACCAGGGCTCGAACCCGTGTCCCCTGCATTGGCAGGTGGATTCTTAACCACTGAGCCACCAGGGAAGTCCCCAACACTGTTTCTTTTTTGATCTCCATGAACACCTTCTCAGGAGGGGACTCTGGAAGTTGTCACTTGGTTGGTGGCATTTCTCTGCCTCCAAGGCTTTTCACTCCTTTTCAGTGAGTCGGCATGTGTTGACCATGACTCAAGTACTTTTCTCAGATCCTTGACCTTTGCCCTTTCTATAAATTTCTTGGATTTCTGGCAGCCATTCGCCTGAAGCAGCATTTCCAAAGCCTGCTTGATAGCAAGTACCACAGCAGGTGTGGATCCCTGGATCTGGTCTCCACAGTGGAGCTGGGCAGAAGCTTTCAACTGTCACAGACCTCCTCTCCCCTTCCAGCAGAAAGCAGGTTAAAAATTAGTGCCTGGTTTGCAATTACACAGAGTGGGGAGCGGGTGTTTGGCTTCCTCAGTTTAGTGTGATTATTAATTTTGTTCTCTTTCTGGAACCAAACAGCCAGTGCTAAGCAATCTATTCTCTTCCTTTTGTAATTCTGATGCCAGGATCTTTTCAGAGGTATTTAATTTTGCAGCTGTATAGCTTGGCTCTGTGCTTCCTCTGCTTCACATTTAGTTGAAAATCTTTTTTGGTTGGGTTAGAAGGTCTGCCCTGAAACACATTCATTTTCATCTTAATGAGGAGTATGCTGTCCCTTGCTAGCATTCCTTTTGGCCTCATAAGATGCAGCAAAAAAATAAAATAAAATAAAAATCCAAATTCTGTTCTTTGGCGCTCTTTAATTTGCTGTTTGTTTCTAATATTGATGCTCCTTATTATTTTCTCTTAAACACTTACTTTTTGAATAGTTAATAGCTATGCATGGTACAAAATACAAAAGGTAAAAAAAGTATTCAGTGAAAGGTATTCAGTGGAAAGTCCCCCACTCTTATCTCCCAACTCTCATCCCTCTCCTCAGGGACCCACAATTACCAGTCTCTCTGCATGTTCAAAACCACGAGAATGCACATTCTTTTTTTTTTTTTTTAACATCTTTATTGGAGTATAATTGCTTTACAATGGTGTGTTAGTTTCTGCTTTATAACAAAGTGAATCAGCTATACATATACATATATCCCCATATCTCTTAAACCAAACAAATAAGAAACTCACTCATTGTGGGTGGTGACATTGGTCTGCACCTTGCTTTTTCCTTATCTTTCTCTTTTCCTGTCTATCACTGATACAGAGCTGCCTCATTCTTTTCACTAGCTGCCTGTGGTTGTACCATAATAGAACCCAAACCCTCCCCGATGGACAAATAGGTTGTTATTGATCTTTTAGTTTTTGTTTTCATGATCAAACCTGTAACCAGATGAAGAGAGGTGAAAACAGCTCTGGTGTACCAGCAACAGTGTCAGGGTTGCCAGTTCATCCTGTAAGGTTTTATCAGGCTGTACAACATTTCCCACACAAATCAGCTGGTGAGAGTTTAATGACGCTTGGCAGGCTTTCTGTCAGATCTTGGATACATGCTCAAGGAGACTGGCTACCTCCTGATGAGGTATTGCAGGCCGACATATGGCCAATTCTGAATACCCATTTCGAGCTTCCCTTCTCCCTTCTCTCCTCTCTTTTGCTATGTATGATAAAATAGAGAAGTAAATGACAGAAACAATAAGGAACATGAGCGTTTAGAAGAAAGAAATTTATATGGGCTGGATAAGAGCAAAAAAGAAGATTTTGGAGGTACTATTTGAGGACGGCTGGCCAGGGTTGGTAGAAAGGTGGAATTTGTGAATTAAAAGCAAGAAAAACAGAAAGAGCAAAGAGAGGGGAGGCAATAGCCTAAATTTAGAAGATGAGGAGAAGATCAAACAGACTGGAACAAACACTTCATGCTGAGGAGCAGGGGCCAATGAAGTAGGACAGACAAGGTAGAGAATGATTATGGACGATCTGAATATGTAGATGATAAGTTTATATTTCATCTTTTAAAAAAATTTATTTATTTTTTTGGCTGCGTTTGGGTCTTCATTGCTTCACGCAGGCTTTCTCTACTTGTGGCGAGCGGGGGATACTCTTCATTGCAGTGAGTGGGCTTCTCATTGTGTTGGCTTCTCTTGTTGCAGAGCACAGGCTCTAGGTTCACGGGCTTCAGTATCTGTGGCGCGTGGGCTCAGTAGTTGCGGTGCGTAGGTTCAGTAGTTGTGGCTCGCAGGCTCTAAAGCTCAGTAGTTGTGGCGCATGGGCTTAGTTGCTCTGTGGCATATGGGATCTTCCTGGACCAGGGATTGAACCCGTGTCCCCTACATTGGCAGGAGGATTCTTAACCACTGTGCCACCAGGGAAGTCCCCCATATTTCATCTTAGAGGGTCTAATATAATTCTTGCCGTTTGATAGGGCAGGTCTCCCCAACTTTGTTCAGCCACATAAAATTTAGAATCACCTTGTCAGGTTCCTTTTGGGATTGTATTTGTAATGGCACTGATTCTATAGATTAATCTAAGGAGAACTGACATGTTTAAACTTTAATTTTAAAAAAATACTCAGGAAATTTCCTTTTAACAAAATCCTACAAATAATTTTTCAACCCAAAGTCAAAGATACCAAGCATGGAAGGAAACAAGACATGAGCAAGGTTCAGCAGAAACAACAGGCGGTAGAAACAGACCAGCAAAGACTTCAGATACAGAACTCTTCGATACAGATTATAATTAAGCTTAGTATATTTAAATAAGTAAAAGAATAGCTTCCAATACCTGCAGGCAGAATTCTCAAAGTTGGTAGAAATTTGGTTTTACTCACTGCTCTGTGCCCAGGGCCTGGACCACTGACTGGCACATAGTTAAGTACTGAGTGAATATGTGTTGAGGGACTGACTGAATAGCTACCCCCTGGGCCTCCTGCCTGGCCTCTTGTCACATATTTAACTGCCTGTTGGTCTTTACTAGAATGTTCTTTTGTCACCCTCAATTTATATCCAACAAATCCAAAATTTTCAGCATGTTCAAAACAGAGCTCACCAATGCTTACACTGTTTACCCTTAGGCCTCCTTATTTCTATCAGTGACTCAGGCTCTAAAACTTGAGGTCACCCCTTCCTGCTCTTTCTCTGTTTCCCTCACACCTAGCAATAGCCGAGAGTCTTCTTCTGGCCTTCTTTCATCTCTCCCTTACTGTCCATTCCCATCGACGCTATAGTTTAGGTTTTTTTTTATTACACCTGGGTGACTACTGGACTTCTGATTGCTCACCACAGCTACTTTTATTTTTTATACTATTCTTAAATTAATATTTCTTCTTTTTTTTTTTTTTTTTTTTGCGGTACACGGGCCTCTCACTGTTGTGGCCTCTCTCGTTGTGGACCACAGGCTCCGGACGCGCAGGCTCAGCGGCCATGGCTCACGGGCCCAGCCGCTCTGGGGCATATGGGATCTTCCCAGACCAGGGCATGAACCTGTGTCCCCTGCATCGGCAGGCGGACTCTCAACCACTGCGCCACCAGGGAAGCCCCCTAAATTAATATTTCTAAAATGGTATTCTGTGCATGTTAATCCCTTCTCCAAAATGTCTATCAGCTGCACAGAACAAAAGTTACACGTGCACAGCTTTATCAGAGTCTCTATCTTGCTTTTAGTCATCCAATTCTTCAACAAATACTAATTGAATTTCCATTCTATACCAAGCTTTAGAGCTAGGAAATAAGTGAACTACAGAGACACAGTTCTTGCCTTCCGCAAACTTGCTGTCTAGTGGGGAAGAGAGCCACTTAAAACAACAATTACAGTTCAGCGTGACAAACGTTATCATAGAGGAAGTCCACAGGTAGTGTAGAAACCTATGGCAGAGGCAAACTTGGGGTGCGTGGGTAAAAAACAGGTGGTGGAGGAGGCTTCCCAGAGTAAAGGACTTTGTGTCATTTCTCATTATTCCCCTATTGCAACATTCTGTTGCGTTAGGCATCATTCCTTCTATATCTTATCCTTCCTTCAAGATCTGTGTTAAATTTCTTCCCAGTTCTCACACCCATGATGTCATTTCCTTCTTGGCTCTGATAATAATACTAACGTGGTACAGAGGGTATGCTAGGTTGAATTTATGTATGTATACATACACATGTACATGCATACACACATTAGGTTCAATCATACAAAAATCACTGAATATTTAACCATTTTTAATCCACAAAAATGGCAATTCCATATGGTCCAAACATATGACTTGAAAACTTTGCCTAGGACTATCCCTGCATAAATCCATTATACAAATTTACAGTTTAGATCAAAGATAAAAACTTTTATGCAGCCCCACAAATGTTCTCTTATACAGATTCCCATAGGTGTAAATTCTCATTTACATAGTTTACATCTGATCACATGTACACATATAAACACACGCAATGACAAACTCATGCATGAATGTCCTCACATATCATACACCTGAAACACACACACCAACTGACAGATGCACAGGATGCAAAGCTACATACGCTCTCTCACGCACGTTCACAGAAACAACACATTGGTATACACATAGATTTCCACACATGCACTTGCACGCACACATTTGTATCTAGATGTATCCATAATTAGTCTCAAACTTAGCAAAGCCAGACATATGTGCACCCTTAGGGGCAAATTTCACCCATCCACTTTTTCACCCATCCCGCGGCATGCGGGATCTTAGTTCCCCAACCAGGGATCTAACCTGTGCCCCCTGCAGTGGAAGTGCAGAGTCTTGACCACTAGACCAACAGGGAAGACCTGCCCAACCACTTTTAATCTATCTTTTTGTAGACCTGGAAAATCAGATAATAAGGTGATATGATGATGCTTAAAACAAGAATTTATAAGTTCTGAGCAAGGATCTGAAGAACTCTGCTCTAGGTAAAGTGCTTTTGCATTAGTGCACAGACTCTGGAACATTCACTCTCACTACTCGAAGGCCTTTTTAGGCTGTGCCCTCAGTAAGGTTCCACTTTAGAGCTGAGGTTACCACGTAAAGCTTAAAGCTAGTGAGGTGTTATGTGCCCATCCAGAGAAGGCCTTTTCTATTTCAATTCCCTGCTAGCCCAACTTTCCTTCTGGGTTGAGTAGAACAGAAACTAGTCATGGGGAGGGTGAGCTGGACCTAGTTATGTGATGGATTCCCAGGAAGTTATGACAAGCAGTGGTCACAGTTGTCACAAGCAGACAGTGGCCTTAGCAGGGAACGGCTGTGGCTTGAGTGGGATCTGAAAATACAGGGGGGAGAAGACGCCTGCCGAGTGTCTGTTCCTTTGTCTCATGTGCTGCTTCCCCACCACACGGTCTCTGTCTGGTTTCCATAGACACCAAGATCCATCACAGGAACAGCACAAGAAACTCTGAGCAGAGAAAAACATCAGGCCATGGCTGCTTGCTTAGCTCTTAAGCCCTTGTGAAAATTAGGTAGGAATTGTTTTTGTGAACTTTTTGTACTGAGGTGTAACATACTACTGAAAAGTGCACAAATCATTAGTGTGCTGCTCAGTGAATTTTCACAACATGAACACACTTTTGTAACCATACCCAGATCAAGATATAGAACGTGACCAGCACCCAGATACCCTCTTTACACCCCTTTTCACTCACTAAGCCCAAAGGTAACAGAATCCTGACTCTTAACACCACTGATTAATTTTATCTGTTTTTGAACTTTGTGTAATTGGAATCATCCAGTGCATACTCTTCTGTGTCTCGCTTCTTTAATTCAACATTATATTTAAGAAAGTCATAGCAATTGTGTAGTATTGTATAGCAAAATATAGTATTCCATCGTAAGAATATACCACAATTTATTTATCCATTCTTCCACTGCGGGACAAAAGCGTTGTTTCCAGTTTTTGACTAATAGTACTGCTATAAATATTCCTATGCAAAGAATATATACCCGATAAAAGATATATATCTAGAACATATAAAGAATTCTTACAAATCAATAAGAAAAAATAAACAACTCAATAAAACATTGTATGAGATAATTGAACAAGTACTTCATGTAAGAGGAAGTAAACAGGTCTTCCCTGGTGGCGCAGTGGTTGAGAGTCCGCCTGCCGATGCAGGGGACACGGGTTCGTGCCCCGGTCCGGGAAGATCCCACATGCCGCAGAGTGGCTGGGCCCGTGAGCCATGACCACTGAGCCTGCGCGTCTGGAGCCTGTGCTCTGCAACGGGAGAGGCCACAACAGTGAGAGGCCCGTGTACCGCAAAAAAAAAAAAAAAAAGAGGAAGTAAACATATGAAACATATAAACATATGAAAAGGCACCGAACCTCATCAGTCATCAGGCACAGGCAAATTAAAACGACCATTAGATACCACTACAGGCCTATAAAAGGAGGCTAGAATGAAAAAGACTGACCAAGTTGAGGGCCAACGAGAATTTGGAACAACGGAAATGCTCATCTCCTGCTGATGGGAGTGTAAATCGATAAAGCCACTTTGGAAAACTGTTTGGTAGCACCTACCAAAGCTGAACACATACGTACCCTTTGACAAAGTGATTCAACCCCATAGAAATGTGAACATAAGTAATTTTGATGGACTTTAACTGCAAAATGTTAAAGTTGCATTAAGCTGCTAATAGGCATGACTAGTCGGTAGCAGACTGATCACTTCACACCTTCTCTCTGTCGTCCATCTTCATCAGCATAGTTCCTACATTTTAACGGTTCTCCACAACTTTTTCCAACATCCCTGGTATCTTTACCTGAACTGTTAAAGACAGCTGGGTAAAAAGCAGAATCGTATGGCATAGCACTAGGGATTTCCTTCTTTCTTTCGTCCTATTTCTTGTCATTCCCTTCCCTTTTCCTTCTTCCCTTCCCTTTTTTCTTTCTTAAACTTGTTATCAGGCTATTGGATGCCATTCACTGCAACAGGCTATGCAAATGGAAACACTTGTTTGTGCCAAAATCTCTACTCCCTGGTAACCAGACCAGTAGGGCTGGAGCACCTGGAGATCCGGGGAAGAGCATGCTAGGCAGAGGGAAACTAAGTACAAAGTCCATGAGCTTCAAATGAACTTGGCATTCAAAGAATGGGAGGACGATGGCATTGGAGCTCTTTCACTCTAGTAATTCACCTGGTACCCCAGGATGTCTTCCAAGGAATCTGCACTTTGCTTTGAGTTCAGATTCCTTGGGAGGGTAAATGGCAGTTTTCTAGCTGTATCTGTATCACTGATTATCACTTGCCACAAACTCCTTGTTGCCACATTCCGCTTCTTGTTGGCATCCCTGTTTCGTTGGTTTGGCACTTTCAGGACGGCTCAATCCCACGGCTGGCAAATTGGTGTCAGGTGTCATATGGGAGCTCAGCTGTGGCTGTAGATGGGGGTCGGGGGCCTCAGTTCCTCTCTGTGTGGGCCTCTCCACGAACTGCTGGGACTTCTGCATAGTTAGAATTTCAAAAGTGAGCGTTCCAAGAGAACTAGAAGGAAATCACACTTTTTATTATCTAGCTTTGAAAGTGTCATAACATCACTTACACACAGTCATAAGGCCACCCAGATTCAAGTGAGAGAAGACATAGACCTGTCCCGGACAACACCTCTCAAGGAGAGGAATGGCGGTCCCATTATAAGAATATCATATGGGAACCTTGAAGACACCATGCTAAGTGAAATAAGTCAGTCACAAAAGGACAAATACTGTGTGATTCCACTCATATTAGGTGCTGAGAGTAGTCAAATTCATAGAGACAGAAGTAGAATAGTGGTTGCCAGGAGCTAGGGGGAGGGAAGAGGGGAAATCAATGTTTAATGGGTACAGAATTTCAGTTTGGGAAGATGAAAAGATCTGGAGATGGATGGCAGTAATGGCTGCACAACAATGTGAATGTACTGAACAGTACACTTAAAAATGATTAAAATGGTAAATTTTATAAAAATGGTAAATTTTATAAAGAAAAAAACCATATCAGATGGAAGATATTGTTTCACCCATTCAGTCCTTGGGATGATAATAGGATGAGTGTGTAGATGGCTATATGGCAGCATAATATTCACGTCCTTTGATAGGCTGTAGTTCTTGCTCAGAACTAAAATCCTGTACACTAATATGTAAGACAGAAAGGGCTAATCAGAGTCAGTATCTTCCAAGGTCCTTGTATTGCTCAGGAGAAACTCATCCTACGCCAGTTGCTTCTCCAAGCTTTTTACTCCCCTCCATCATCTGCCTGATTATTATTACTCTTCAGAATTCCCAGGTAGTTGTTCTGCATTTTTTTTTTCAGTTTATAGTTAGCAGTGGAAGACTTCATCTGCAGGGACTTTCACTGCCAAACTGGAAAGAGAGCTTCTCAAGAAACTGAATCTGTAGATAAAAACTATTCAGTGTGTATATTAGTTTTCTGTTGCAGTATAACAACAGCTTCAAACAACAGACATTTAATATCTCACAGTTCTGTAGGTCAGAAGTCCCGGCACAGGGTAGATGGTTCTCTGGATCAGAAATCTCACAAGGCTGCAATCAAGGTATCAGTTAGCTGTGTTCTCATCTGCAGCTCAGGAGTTCCTGCCAGTCTTATGCAGGCTTTTGGCAGAATTCATTTTCTTGAGGTTGTAGGATTGAGGTGTCCATTGTCTTGCTAGCTGTTGGCTGGGAGTTGCTCTCAGCTCTGAGAGTCCACCAAGGTCCTTGCTATGTGGCCCCTTCCATCTTCAAAGCCAGCAATGGAGAACCTCCCTCACGTTGAATCTCTCTCACACTCTGAATATCTCTTGCCAGAAAAAGTCCTGTCCCATTTAAGAACTTACCTTAGGAATCCTAGGTCTGGCCCAGGGAGGATAATCTCCCTATCTTAAAAACAATTGATTTGGGACCTTGATTATATCTGCAAAATCCCTTTATGGCAACATTCAGATTAGTGTTTAATTAATGAACTGGGAGAAGACATATGGACACTAGTAGCCATGAATCTTGGAGGCCATCCCGGAATTCTGCTTTTCATGGTGTGCCCTGGTATTGTGGGCATGTTTGTAATTAAGAGCTTTGCTGTCTAAAGATACATACAAAGATAAGTGTTGCTATACATGTTTGCCTCAAAATACTCTGGGGAAGGAGGTGGGTATAGATGAAATAGGATTGGCCACATGTTGCTGTTGCTGAAGCTGGGAAATGAGTACATAGAGCACTGATTGCATTATTCTCTCTACTATTGCAAAGGCATACATTTGTCACAAATTATTCCAGAGAATAGAAAATGAAACAAAACTTCCAAATTTTTTTTATGAAGAAAGTATAACATTAATATTTAAACCAGGTAAAGTTCTCACAAAACTACTTAATTTATTGTTGTATTAACAAATATTACTTAGTTCCGATATTACTTAAGAACACTGATACAAAAATTCTCAAAATTTTACCTTACAGAATTTGGCAATGTATAACAAAAGTAAACATGCATTTACCTTTGACCCAGTAATTCCACTTTTTAAGAAATTTACCCTGAAGACACACTGACAACAATATGAAAATACATAAATGCTCATAAATATATTTGATTGAAAAAACCATGGCATATCCACACAACGGAGTACTGTACTATGTAGCTGTAAAAAACAAATGAGTATGACTTTTGTGAGCTAATCTGGAGTGCTTTCCAGGATATATTGTTAAGTGAAAAAAGCAAAGTTCAAAGGAACACACACATACGCACACAGAGTTACCTTTTGTGCAATAAATAAGGAGAAATAAGAAAATATATATTTAACTGATTATTTTCTATAAAAAGAAACACAAGAAGGAATAAACTAGAGTCTAATATGATTGGTTGCCCACAGGAGGTAGGTGAGAAGCAGTGAAGAGAATTGGGGTAAAGGGTGAAAGTGATACTTATGCAAGTATACCAATTTGTATCATTCTACTTTTGAAACTATGTTAATGTTTTACATACTCAAAAAACTTAATAAAGTCAAAAGTAATGAAGGGGAAAAAACTAAAATAAAGTACAAACATTAACAAGTGAACTTAATTGTAATTTTTTTTTTTTTGGCCATACTGCACAGCATGCGGGATCTTAGTTCCCCCACTAGGGATCAAACCTGTGCCCCCTGCAGTGGAAGCTGGGAGTCTTAACCACTGGACCACCAGGTAAGTCCCTTAATTGTATTTCAAATGAAAATCATAATGACACCAAAGAGGAGAACAAAGGATTAACCCAAGTAACTTTTGAACATAATACTTAGACTATATGAAAGTATATGACAAACTATATTTGTCAGTTTAAGACAAAAGTAGCAATAAGCAAATATTGAACTGTTTCTCAAAGTGTTTCTGGTTTTTGACATGGTATGGGTTAGCAATTCTGAAACTACTTCCTCTGCATTGTAGGATTGAGAAAATGAGTAAATATATTGAAGATGAGAGCCAGGTTTCCTATTGTTGAAGAAGGGAGTAATAAATATTGAAAGGGGGAGGACTAGAACAAATCCTGCTGTGCTAAAATGGATTGGGGATATCAGTATGAACTATAACTTAGTATATGGATTTATTACCCACATATTATGCATAGATGCATGTATGTATGTATATGTATTTTCTTTTTTTTGGTTCAGTCAACTGAAAGGGCCCAAAGCAAAGACACCCTAGTATCAATAAGCACGTGTAGCACCCAGATCTTGGTTTCTAAATACCATTCTCCACTAAAAGAACCTAGGGAACCAGAGCTCATTATTGTGCCAGAAAGCAAGGAAGTGCTAAAAAAAATGGTGGCAACATATCAAAAAAATATAAGAGCCAACTTGAGCATTAAAATAAATAATAATAATAGCAGAATATTCATGAAGTAAAATAAGAATAAATGAGTCCATCCTGATAAACATTAATAAATGAATGAATGAGAAAGGAAAGCTCTCCCTTATGGTAGACTACCAACTAATAAATATAAGCCAAAAGGTGGAGTTAGAAAATTATCATTTTGCACCCATCATAGTAATATCTCTTCAGCCATGAATCATCACAAAAATCTGTGGGTGAAAGTTCAATGAAGAAAGGATAGTTATATAATCTCAAAGTATCCCCTTACAAATTACTTACTGCAAAGGAAAAAAGTCAGTTTACTGTGAATTACCTAGTGAACACTACCTTACACCTTAACCAACTAACTAAAGTTTATATCATTAATAAGTGGAATATATTGACATTACCAATCTTCTGATATGATGTCCTTAAGAGGACACAATGTCGTTCCTGTGGTATTTCCACTAAACATAACTGAATCTAATCAGTAATGTTAGATTACATACAAATTGAGGGGTATCCTAAAAATAACTTCAGATAAAAAAGGACATAAGATGTTTATGACAACTAAATGATGCTGGACTAGGCTCCAGACCAGGGGTAAAGAACATAGCTACAGAGAATACTATTAGAATAAATGGTGAAATTTGAATAAGGATTGTGAGTTAGATCAGATTCCCAAATGTTCTTGGTTCAAGGTGCCCTTAGTGTCTCGATAATTTTTTCATGGGGTTCCTCAGCCAAAAAAAAAAAATCTAGTTCCAAACAACTTATTAAATATTTATGCCCTAAAAATTTAGTTGCCATTTGCAAAACTAATACAGATAAATTGAAAGAAAAATATTTTTATTTCATTCTTAAATAACCACAATTACTTACTAATGGGATTTATGCAGCTACTGTGCACTGCACAACTTCTCAAACCTTGGAATCAGATTGGCCACGACCACACTTATTTCCTGCTCTACATTGATTTTTGCGCTGTACTTTTTATCACAAACACCAGAAAACCCAGCTTCCCAAATATACGACATATCCAGGGAATATGGCGCCATCTATTGTTAAAATTGTACATAACCTCGAGTGAGTAGTTTTGCATAGTTTTTCTTGCCTTGAGAATTTAGAATTAAGATATCGCAGATATCCCCTATGAATTCACTGTGGTGCTGTGGGGCACCCAGTGCACAGTTTGAGAACCACAGGATTAGATAATAGTGTTGTATCAATGTTACATTCCTCATTTTGATAAATATACTGTTGCTATGTAAGAGAATGTCCTTGTTCTTAGGAAATGAACATTGGAGTATTTATGAATAAAAACAGATGTCTGCAAATTACTCTCAAATGACTTAGAAAAAAATGTGTGTATATTTGTGTATACATAGATAGTGAGCACAACTGATATAGTAAATGAGCAAAATATTAACAATGAATCTGGATAAGTGGTATACAAGGTTTTATTTCCCCCTACTATTCTTGAAATTTTTGAAATTATTTCAAAATAAAGATTTCTAAAAGATGAAATACTATATTTCGAGGTGTATATATGTATGTAGTAAAACAACTTTTAAATGGGTGGAAATTAAAAGCACCAACTCAAATAGTTGTGATGCTTTGTAGAGGGGGAAGAGGGATGTACATTTGGGGAAGAATACA